>NC_083099.1:23260879-23860879 GCF_949774975.1 Lagenorhynchus albirostris
CTGTCCTCAAGATGCTTACAAGATAGTCAGGAATAAAGACACTGAAGTAGAGAATGGACTTGAGGACATGGGGAGGGGGAAGGGTGAGCTGGGATGAAGTGAGAGCGTGGCATGGACGCATATACACTACCAAATGTAAAATAGATAGCTAGTGGGAAGCAGCCACATAGCACAGGGAGGTCAACTCAGTGCTTTGTGACCACCTAGAGGGGTGGGATAGGGAGGATGGGAGGGAGACGCAAGAGGGAGGGGATATGGGGATATATGTATACATATAGCTGATTCACTTTGTTATACAGCAGAAACTAACACAACACTGTAAAGCAATTATACTCCAATAAAGATGTTTAAAAAAAAAGGTAGGAGAGAAAAGACATCCCCAAATAGAATTTTTTATCATGCAAAATATATGAAATATTATATTAAACATAAGACAAGATTGAAAGGGATAAATATTTTAAAAGGTATCTTGATAAGGTCTAAGGGATGCCAGTAGGAGGTGTTTATTCCAGCTGAAGGTTGGGAAAGCTTGATGACGAAGAAGCACAGGAGCCATGCCTGAAAGAAAACAGGGTCCAGAGCCGTAGTCAAGGGCAATACTGGGTGACCACAAAAGGGGTTAACATGAACGGTAGGAGAGAGGTCAGAAGAGGCTCATGGGATGGACCACATGAAGCCCAGGAGACATAAAGAGATGGGTGTAAGGCTGAGAGAGCTGGGTGTGGAGAGGTCATGGAGGGTGCTGGGGACCAGACTGAGGGAGATGATTCTATCATCAGAGGCATTGAGATGATAAGGACTCTACCCACATCCAATTGGTCCAGCAGCAGAGGTTATGGATTGGGGTGGGGAGAGATGGAAGGTTATGGAACTGAATCCAAATGAGATGAGATGAATACCTGACCTAGGGGAGTAGCTGTGGGGATAGGGAGAAGGGGCAGGCACAAGAGGCATTTTCAAGACAGAACCAGTAGATTCTGGAGAAATAAGGATTTTTCTTCCAACCTGTGCCCTCAGATTGGATGGGGCCAGCAAGAGGAGGCCAAGGTGGTTAGTAGTTGCAATAGAACAAATTACAGCACAACACAGAGGCTGGAAAGGAAAAATTACAGGATATTCTTCCATGAGAACTTCTCCAGTTCAGAGGCACTAGAGCAGATGCCAGCATCATGAAAGCTTAACATAGGATTTCCAAATAAGCAAGAAAGATAACCTATAAAACTTCTCTTTCACTTTCCTTTCTTGCCTCTCTCTCTCTTTTAAGTCATCAGTCACTAAATATCTATAAAGCAGTCACATTATTCAAAGAAACACAACTTAACACCTAGTTCCTGTTCTCCGATGACTCTCAATATATTTGCAGAGATAGAACCACATCCACATGTCAACATAGCATCATATACTGTAGTTCATGATAAAGGCCACCTTGAAAAAGATGCTGGAACTTGAAACATTACATAAATTAGAAGAAACTAAGTATGTGCGTGTTGGGGAGAGGAATGCATGTATCATAGTGTAGTGCTACTATGTGCCATATGCTTTTTATCTTATTATTGTGCCCATTTTTTTAAATTGGAGTACAGTTGCCTTACAATATTGTATTAGTTTCTACTGTACAGCAAAGTGAATCAGCTATACATATACATATATCCCCTGTTTTTTGGACTTCCTTCTCATTTAGCTCACCACAGAGCATTGAGTAGAGTGCCCTGTGCTATACAGTAGGTTCTCATTAGTTATCTATTTTATACATAGTATCAATAGTGTATATATGTCATTCCCAATCTCCTAATTCATCCCACCCCCCCTTTCCCCCTTGGTATCCATACATTTGTTCTCTATCTCTAAGTCTGTGTCTCTATTTCTGCTTTGTAAATAAGATATCTATACCAATTTTTTCAGATTCCAGATATATGAGCTAATATACAATATTTGTTTTTCTTTTTCTGACTGACTTCACTCTGTATGACAGTCTCTAGATCCATCCACGTCTCTACAAATGACCCAATTTCGTTCCTTTTTATGGCCGAGTAATATTCCATTGTATATATGTACCACATCTCCTTTATCCATTCATCTGTTGGTGGACGTTTATGTTGCTTCCATGACCTGGCTATTGTAAATAGTGCCACAGTGAACATTGGGGTGCATGTGTCTTTCTGAATTACGGTTTTCTCAGGGTATATGCCCCGTAGTGGATTGCTGGGTCAGATGGTAGTTGTAGTTTTAGTTTTTCAAGGAACCTCCATACTGTTCTCCATAGTGTCTGTATCAATATACATTCCCACCAACAGTGCAAGAGGGTTCCCTTTTCTCCACACCCTCTCCAGCATTTACTGTTTGTAGATTTTTTGATGATGGCCATTCTGACCTGTGTGAGGTGATACCTCATTGTAGTTTTGATTTGCATTTCTCTAATGATTAGCGATGTTGAGCATCCTTTCATGTGTGTGCTGGCCATCTGCATGTCTTCTGGCAGAGCCAGGAGAGCCTGCCCCGAAGGCCCTCTGCAGCACATCGCCCTCTAGTGAGGCAGAGATCAGGTAGGAAGACACCTAAATGAAAACCTGATGTGCAAAGATAAGGAAGACACAGGCTATCTAAACTTCAAAACCATTGAAACACTAAAGGTTTGGTATGCAACTCCCCACTTACTTTACTTTATGGGTGGTTTTAATCAAGGTTTCTGAGAGACTGCTGCTGCTGCCAAGAATCTGCACATTTCCTCAAGATGTGGGGCAGGGTAGGACAAGATAGAAACACACGAGTAAACAGAGTATAAATGAATTGCTTTCTGGAGTGTGTATGAGAGTCAGACAGGTTTAATCCTTGTGTGGTTCTATATGCCTGCCTCCTGGGCTTCATAGGGTTAAGAGACACCAACCTTTTATAATATCAGCAGATCTTGATTAATCTGGCAAATGCTATAAATCAAGGGGCAGTGTGAAATTGGACACTAAATGTATTGGACGTTATTATAAAAAGAGAAATTGGATAATTTCTACTCATTCCTATCTGAAAATGAAAAACCGCCAGGGTAATGAATCTCCTTGATCTGCTGAAATGCCTATCAGTTATAAAGTACTTTTCCATCAAAGAGGTAAGCAGAGTCAAAACACACAATACAAATTATTCACCACAGTATTTTTGAATACAAGTAAATAAATCTCCATGATGCTTGTGCTATAATCCCCCCACCCCCCAAAAAAGACCAAGTGACCCTCTCTTTTAAAAAAGCCATAAAGTCAAAACCAAGAGGTGCTCTTGTTGCCCTGACACATTTGAGTAAAGGGAGGAAACCTCTGCCGTCATTACGGGAGCTGTCCACCTTTCCAGGGAATCAAGAGCAGACTTATCAAGACGGAATCCTATGATCAAGTCCAGTTAGACGTGCATGAAAAGGAATGCTGTCTCAAGGGTTTTATTTAAAGTCTCCCTTTCATTGTTAAGTTCAAAGAAATTACCAGGGCTGTACCTTCATTCCCAAGGGAGTTGGTTGATGCTGTCGCTCCAATCAGATTATGTCCTAGATGCCGATTTCCAGCCGTAGTCAAAAAGGCGAGAGTGCCTTCAGATGAGATAAAATGTGGGCAAGACCAGCCAGCTGGCCTCCATCTCAAGGAATAAAAGCCCTTCAAATACTGATTCCTGGGCAGCCTGCTCATTGTAATAACATCTTTCTTTGTGAAGTTCCTCAAAACCTGGACCCAATCTGTCTCCCTTTCTGTATGAATTATGAATGGGATTGTAATGAAGGAGCCCTCCAGAAATTAATGTTTTAATTCTTATTCTTCCTTGATATGATAAATATACCCTCTACCTATTAGTGAGACTAGTCTAAGTAGGGTCACTGGGATGGTAAACAATCATCTAGCTGCAGACTCTGCAGGAGCCAGGACCGTAGCTAATTCCCACCACATCCCTAGGACCTGAGAGGGTGTGACACATGGTAGGTCCTCAGTGCCATATTAATCGTAAACGAATCAATTTATTCATACACTCAACAAATATTTATGGGCAAAGCACAATTCTGGGCACTTGAAATAAGTCAGCTATCGAAAAAAGACAAAAATGCCTGCCCTCAGGGAGCTTTCCTTCTGGCAAGAGGAAGTAAACCATAAGCAATTAGCACAATAAATAAGTAAATTATACAGTATATTAGAAGGCGGTGAGTGCTATAGAGAAAAATAGAGCAGAGTAAGGGAAACTGGAAGACTGGATACAGGGGATGGGGTTGGATTGCAGTGTGAGTTAGGGTGGTCCAGGTAGGTCTAACGAGAAGGTCTCTCTTGAGCAAACACTTGAAGGAGGGAGAGAAGGAAGAGAGCTCTGGCAAAGGGAGCTGCTTATGCAGACTGTAGGTGAGAGTGAGCCTGACACGTTGGGGCAGTGTCTACGGGCCAGTGTGGGTGAAGAATTAGAGTTAGAAGGAGACCCTGGAGAAAAAATGGGGGCAGGAAGGTCGTACGGGGCCTTACAAGCCATTGTAAGGACTTTGCCTTTTACTTTGAAAGAACGAGGAGTCATTGGCGGATTTTACAAAGAAGAGGGATATATCTGACTGGTGTTTCAAAGGAACCTCTCATCCTGAGAATACACTGTAGGGAGGCAAAGGTGGAGGCTGGGAGTCAAGTTAGGAGGGAGTTGAAAGAATTTAAGCAAATCAGCAAATAATACATGGTTTTGTGTGTCGTGGCGATGGTACGAACAAGGTTAGAGTGTAGAGCAGGGTGTGCGACCAGTTCCCCGGAGGACTTCTCAGGGCTGTGATATTTGGATCAGAGGAATGGGGTTTTGAGAAGGGAGGGAGGTGGCAGCAGGTGAGACGGGAAAGGTTTTGTGGCGTCGGATTGTGAAAGGCCTTGAATCCCAAGGTTGTTACTTGTTTTGAGACCAGGAAAATACCCAACTACGTAACTTACACCGATAGGGTTACACCAATAGGGTCTTCTTTGTCTCACATATTAAGAAATCCGAGGATCTGTCCAGAACTAGTGCAGAAAATCGATGATGACAATGGTGACTCAGGCTCTTTCCATCATCTCCGTCGTGTTAGTTTGTTGCAGTCATAAGAGGCTGCCACAGATCCGTGTCCTCAGAAGGAAGAGGGGGGAAGAGAGCGTGTATAGCACATGAGTCTGTCACCTCCTTTATTTAACCAGGAGAGCAGATCCCCCAGAAGCCCCATCCAACAGCTTCTGCTTATGGATCTTTGGCCCAACTGGGTCACATGACCATCCCTACCTGGAAGACGGTTGAGCAGAAGGGCGGGTGGACCAGGTGCGTCCATGACTAACAGCGCTGCCACGAGCTCTTCATGCAGCTGATGCAAGTGAAGAGGATGCTTTCCCAGAAGGCCACGTGCAGCTGCATGTCCTCCGCACCCCTTGTAAGCAGGTTCAGTGAAAGGAGAGTTGCCTAGAAGCACCCACTCCCCGCCTTGGCTGTCGTTGCCCCGCCCCCTCCACAGGGGCCCAGGTGGGCCAGCTGGGGCTTCCAAGTCCTGCCTTTCCTGTGTGTCTGTGAGCATCACTGACTCAGCTGTGGGTTGGGCTCCTATGCTGCCTTCGGGGTCTGCCTCTCAGTAGAGAAGAGGGATGTATGCGTGTATATAACACTCAAAATTTCCCTAAGCCTGCAGAGCTCGCTTGTGTTTTGTCAGAAGAGGCTTCTGTCCTGTCAGCCTAAGTGATGTAGCAGGAAGGCGCCCGTGTGAGGGCACCCGTGGCTGTGTGGGACTGAGCCACATATGAGTCTGCAAAACTTGATCTCAACGGCCGCAAGCAGCTCTCCCCGAACCCAGGGGACTGCTGCCTATCTCTCCTCACCCTCTTTCCAAATCTATTCTCCTAGAGGCTCTGATGAAGTCACTAACCCTGGAGTATAAATGACTCATAAGACAGAAAATAGCCCCTCCCCTAAGTGTGTCCTTATTTTCGTAACTGCCAAGCCCCTGTGGCTCAGACCTAAGTGTGGCATGAATAGGGCATCAGAGCATCTGTTTTCTATTTCTAGCTCTGCCACTCACTGCCCAGTCCATCAGTATATCTTGCGGGCTTCAGTTGCCTCATCTGTAAAATAACAGATTTGGAGGAGATGACCTCTAAGGCCAATACAGCCAAGTAATGAACCCAGGACACCGTGACTCTGGCCTCCGCTGGGCCTTAGTGGCCATCGTGGATGCAGGCTTTGTCCTACACACTCTCTGACGACCAGGACCACAGATACTCTGCTTCTTCCTCTTCAGGGGAGATCTCCAGCCAGGTGTGCAAGCCCTTCCTCCCAGACCTCTGTCTGACTTCCTCTGAAAGTAAGTATCTTGGTGTGGACAGCCATGGAGAGGAGCTGCCTCTTAGTATCATCCACTAGACCATCAACCTGTTGAGGGCAGGGATGTGTCTGGGTCACCATGGTACCGCAGCGTCCAACCCAGTGCTGACACACAGGAGGCATTCAACAAAGGTTTGTAAAGATGAACTGCCCTAATTGTGGTTAGAAAGGTAGCAGCGATAGACCTCTTCCTCCACTCCTCTCCGTGCAGATAGACTCAGTGCAGCTTTGAATTCTACCTTTACCTGCCTTCTCTCCTCTCTTCCTAATACAAGTCAATGCCTGCTTTACATACAGCCTTATTAGGGAGTCCCAAGTTGACTCCTTACGCCAGACATCATTCAGACGTCCTCCCAGCCTATACAGCCGCCCGAGTCACCACTTGAATCAGTCCCCTAATTTAAAGGTATTATTGCTTTGACTCTCCCATTAATAATAACAATAAATACCTCTAACAGCTTTTCAAGTTTTCCAAGTGTCCTCATTTATTCTACCCTGCTCTCTTGGGAGAGGTGGTTTCTCAAACCGACATCAAGCCGTGACTTCTAAGAGATGAGCTGACAGCCAGCTGAGAGACCCTGGGAGGAAGGTGCCTCAGGAGACATGTGGAGAGAAATATCAGCGTTAAGTACCAGTAGCCGGGCAGGGAACGAAGATAAAAGGTGGAATATCAGGAGCTAAGACACATTTCACCAACATCACACCATTGCTTTGTGCCAATTAAGCACGAAATGCTGGGCTCAGCTGTAGTAACTATGTCCAGCCCTAAGTTTTCTAAAACCATCATTTTCTACCCACCCCTCCCTCCATCCCCATCATCATGACATAACACTTGTCCTTGTCCAACTACGTGACCTTCTATCGTAAGTGGCCTCAACTCCTATTTTGTAAAAGGATAGGGTATGGATAAGAAGTACCTTACCTGATCGTTATTAGAGACCATTAACTCGACACAAGATGCCCTGATGCAACAGGAAGAAGATCCAAGAATAGTTTTCAATACCTAAAAAGTAGCCTAAATTTGTAAATAATAACAATAATAGTTTTAAATATGCGGCAACATATGGTGGTTTCTTTTCTTAGAGTATGAGACCACATAAGGAGGTATGGGTAACTTCAATAACCTTATGTGCATGAGTGTGTTACACAAGCATAACTTTTGCCATTATTTCCGTGGATATTTTCTGGACATTTAACCCACTTCATGCTTTAGCCTGGTCCATAGTAAGCAAATGTATATTCCCCAGGAATCTCATCAGTGTGGATTGTCAATCAGTATATGAAGACATTGCTTCTCAAATCTCTTTTACTTCATTTTTATGGATTTAAAAACAAACCAACGAACAAAAAGCTTCGACCTTGCTTCAACAGTCATCATGTTTTGTAGTTACTAGTAGACTGTAGTGGCTGAAAGCATGAGCTCTGGGGCCAGCTGCCTGGGTTTGAATCCAACTCTGCCACTTGCACGTTCCATAGCATCTCCCTTTTCTGTTTCTAAACTGGGGACTATAATAGAAACCACCTCAGAGGGTCATTGTGAGGTCATTAACTGAATTAAATTGTGGACAGTGTATACAGTACTTTAAACAGTGCCTGGTACATAATCAGTGCCCTATAAGTGTTAGCTTTTATAATTATGGACAGTCATCCATTGTTACACTTAACAGTTTCCATTTCTAGTGCCATTTTCCAACATGGCATTGCTTATTATCTAAATTATTAGCTTCTTTCAAACAGGTTGTCCGTGTAAGGGTAATCATAAAATTTCTATTTGACCTTGAACAAAATTAGCTTCTTGTGTGTTCTGCATGTGTGTGTGTATTTGAAAAATATTAAGAATATGAGCCTACATTGAGATAAAAGAATTTATTTAAGGATGAACAAGAGGAAAAAGGTTGGGGGAAGGGGAAGGCAAGAAAACTGCTGCTACATTTCCCAGAAATGAAGAATCAGTGAACTCCCAGCTGAATGTTTTAAGAAAGGAAACTGATAGGTTTCCACAAGATGCTTCTTATAAACCCAGATCAGCTTGGAAATTTCCGGTGGCTTAATTGTGAGGGACCAAAATGGTTCCACACTAGTGACTGAATCTAAAAGAGTTGATTAAAATACTTTTTTAGTAGTTCATATCCTTGAAAGTAAAGTCCCGGCTATGACCTGAGCCAGTAACAGCCAGTAAACAGCTAATTACATTATAAAGTGTGTTTTTTAATTGTTAATTATAATAAAAGAAGCAACAACCCAACAATAATTTGCCAGTCTGTGCATCTGTGAAGTTTAAATGGGAAAATTGCCTCTTGTCTCAGCAAGGATGTAATTGATTCTTGGGCACTTAACAATATAATACCAGTTGCTGCCTGTTCTTCTTTCTTCCTTCAAAGAACTGACACTATTATGTCACTGATATAAATGGGATCTTGAAGGTGCGTCAGAAATTCTCTGCCTTGGGACTTCCCTGGTAGTGCAGTGGTTGAGAGTCCGCCTGCCGATGCAGGGGACACGGGTTCGTGCCCTGGTCCGGGAAGTTCCCACATGCCGCGGAGCGGCTGGGCCCGTGAGCCATGGCCACTGAGCCTGCGCGTCCAGAGCCTGTGCTCCGCAGCGGGAGAGGCCACAACAGTGAGAGGCCCACGTACCGCAAAAAATAAAAAAAAAAAAAATAATAATAATAATTCTCTGCCTTTTGAGAAGAAGAAAATAAAAAAGCCAATGTGGCTCTTTAGTTCAGAACACGGGCATATTCAAGTGGACATCCCAGGGTCAAGGTTAGGGTTCAGCCCAGCTGGAGGTTTTCACTCGTTTCCAAGGGGTGAGGTGGATCCCATTTTGTCCTGTTAGCAGTGGTCATTGTGAACCTCTAAAATGTTTTAAAGTAACATTTTAAAAGACTGCCAAATGAGAGAGCAAAGAGGCTTTGTCAGAGCCCATCGGCTCTCATGTCAACCAAAGCTAACTGAAAAACAACTCAGGGTTCTTAAAACTGAATGTCATTAGTGGAGACGGACCCAAAAAAAATATGCATTGAAGATAACTAGCAAAATACTAGTCTTACTCCCCACGCCCACGCTCAGCTTCTCATATTGTGTTATTCCTGCTCAGTATTAAGTATCCAAAGGGCAGAAAAGGAATAATTTCAAAGAATCAACATCAAAGTGCAATCTGTGCTTCCTTCCCAACCAGAACATTGTTTTAATTTCCATTTTTTATTTCCATTTTTAACTGAATTAGCCACTGTTGGTAGTGGATACATTTTAATCCTTCATAATAGGCCATGCATGTATATTTTTTAAACTGCTTAAGAAACATCTTGTCAATGTGATAATCACTTTTTCTTCATAGTAATGCCTAGATTATTCCTAACACAATATCTTGGCCTGATAGGATAATTATGTATAGTTAAAATAAAAACTAATCCCCATTGGGCCCTACATCAAAAAGTATATATCCAAAGATTACAAACACATCTGTGTTATTTTAAACTTTCTCAGTCTGTGAAATCTACAGCCATCTGCCTGTATAATAGGATTGACCACATAGCACATGCTTTCTAGCTGAATTCTATTTCTAGCTGAATAAGTCAGAAGGAGTACACCAGATCTCTCTCCCTGGCATACACCTTGAAGGGAACATGGATCACAGAGAACCATATCATTGTCTACCATGTAAGAAGAACAACCAGTGGTATTAAGGCACTGATTATAGACCTCACGATATCAAGTACTTTATGGTTACTAACTCATTTAAATCCACAAAGAATCTATGTTGGTACTTTTATTATCCCCATTTTACAGACCAAGAAAGTAAGTCACAGATAACTTAGGCCTAAGTTCACATAGCTAGTAAGTGGCAAAGCTGGAATTCAAATCCAGAGCCTAAAGAATGTTTTTAACCACTTTACTATAACTTCTGCATGTACCACCTGTGTTCCATTTTATTGTTGTTTTTGTTCTGAGATTTTTATTGTTGGGGGAGATAACTTTTTATCTTGAAAACAAATACAATACAAAGATCTTTTTTTTCCTGAACCATCTGAGAGTAAGTCGTTCACCTGATACATCTTACCTTGAAATATATTAGCATGTAATTCCAATAAACCAGATATTCTCCTACACAACCACAACACAACCACCAAGGCCAGGAATTTAACATTCAAAACATTTCTTCCATCTAATTCTCACACCCCATTCACATTTTACCAGTTTACCACTAACGTCCCTTAAAGCGAAATCATGTGTTACATTTATTTGTCACATTTCATTGGTCTCATTTAATCTGGAACAGTTCCTCAATCTTTTAACTTTCATGACCTTGATACCTTTGAAGATTACAGGCCAGATCTTTTGTAGAGATCCTTCCTTTGGTGGGTATCTGATATTTCCTCATGATTAGATTCAGATTTTCGTCTTTAGCGGGAATATCACAGAAGTGATGCTGAGTTCCTCTCATTGCATGCTATCGGGGGCTCATGATTTGGACTTATCACATTGCATTTTACCCTCCATAATTAACAAGTATTTTTGTGCGGGGGGGGGTATTTTGAAGCTATGTAAATATTCCAGTTCTTATCAATTTTCAAGTCATTCATTTATTTATGAATACCAGCACAGACTTGTGCTTTTCTACTTATTCAGTGGATTATAATGTATTACTACTATTTTTTATTTTGATATTCCAGTTGTCTTCAGTTTGCCTATTGGGAGCGCCTTCAACCTGTCTGCTTTGTCTTTTTTAATTTTCCTATCATTTTTAGAGCACTTCCTTGCGAATTGGCACAATAAGATATTCCAGGCTCATCTTGTACCTTCCCTGCTCCAGCCCTGGCATCAACCATTTCTCCCAGGATCCCTGGTTTCTTTTAATGAAGAACGGTATTTAGAAAACAAGATGTGGTGTTGGTATGCTCATTGCTGCTTCAAAGCTGGTCCTCTAGGTAGAAAGAATTAGGAATTATGTGTATACGTGAAGAAAGAGAGATTTACATATACGTTCGTTTCTATTCTGGTGTGGCTATATATACCTTTATATATGAGTTCATACCAATGCCTTCAACACTAGTCTAATACCGTTCTAGTTTCTCCCTTTCCATATTTCCATCTCTGACAGCAAGAAACCTAACAGCCTGTGCTCCTAACCATTCTACTCTATTGTCTGCCCCCCGGGGTTCAAGGAAAAGGAAGAAAACTGCACTGAAACTTGGGACTGAGTCCCGGGCCTCCTCTTCAATAGCTGTATGATCTTGAACAAGTCACATAACTGCTCCGGTTTGCCATTCTTCATCTGTAAAATAGCTGTGACCATAATACCTGTTTCAGGAGGACACACAGGATGGAGGTCAGAGTAAAAGGCCTGTGGCCAGACTGGCTCTGACACCCACTGGCTGTGTGAACTTGAAAAAGTGATGCAACTTCTCTGAGCCTTGTTACTTCATTTTTAAAATGTAAATAATGCTACTACCAAGCTCCCCAAGTGGTTGTGATATTTAATTGTATGCAAAACTATTTGGCAGAGTGCCTGGTAGATAGAAACAATTCATAAATAATTATTCTCTTCACCTTTCCCCTCACCACAATGTTAAGTAATAATAATAATAACAAAAATAATACAACTATAATTATACCTATATAGAGTTAAAAAATGGGCAACGAAGTTAAAATGATCATGTAATTTCTTAAGTATGGTCTAGTGAGATAACCTTCTAAAAGAGCAATTGAGTATAATAAGTTGCATTTTTATGGCATTTTCACCCTCTCTGAATATTTCCAAGGTGCGATAGAACTCGGAGGAAGAGATGACTGCTCCAGCAATAAAGGATGCATTTAAGACAATTTTACCATAGAGTTTTAACTCTGTGTAATAATAAATAATGATGGCTTTGGGTTGATTGAATGCATATTATACTAGGAAATTTGCAAACTCATTGCTAATCCTTACAACATCCCTGCAAGGAAGGTCCATTTCATAGATTAGAAAACTGCAGTTAGGAAAACTTAAATGTCTTCCCAAGGCTGCACAGCCAGTAAATGACTGGGTCCAGATTGGATCCAATGTGTGAGGGGCTCCAGACCCACCTTCTGTTCAGCCCACTGTCACATTACTCGTCAAGAGAAATATGCCCAGGACGTGACCCCATCCAGTTGATTTGTGGAACTCTGACCGTGCCCCACTTGGCCAAAGAGGCAAATTAAAATTGCTAACAATGAGCTCAGAACACCACCTCCAGTTCCCAGCATTCCACATTCCCCTTGTTCCGGAAATTCAAGAGCACAGTGACTAAAGTTTTTGGCATCTTGTTGCCAGAGTATTTCTGTAACACAACCAGAAGAGTTGGCGTCTGCTCAGGGACTAAAAAGGCTGCCATTGAGAATGAAATAAATTCAGCACCATTGACCTGTTCTTTTTCCTTATGTAGTTTGTTTTTCACAGGATCCTGTGTCTCTGGGGGTTTCCCTGTATCCTTTGTTGTACTTTCCCTGTCCATTTGTCTGATCCCCAGCTAGACTGAGTTCTGGGGATGCAAGGAGAGTGTTTTGGTCATCTTTATCTCATTCGTGCTAAAACAAGGTAGGCCTTTCATAAATATATGTTGGCTGGTTGGAGAGATGGTACTGGTCGTCTTTATCCTTAATGATGTCAACAGCAGGGAGGTACATGCAATGTGAGAGGAAGGTAAGGAAAGAGCCTAGTTAGAGGCGGGTAGATCTATTATAAATTTTCTCAGAAAGTAAATATTTTAAAGAGACACAAATTTTTTAACTTCTTTTCAAGGGTGCCCTAGAGAAGCATAGAGGTACAAAGCATGGAGTCCAGAGCAAGGCTGCCTGGTTGAATCTTAGCTCTGATACTTCCTCGCTGTGTGACCTCATACAAGTTACTTAAGCTCTCTGTGCCCTACCTGAAAAATGAATGAGTTCATATGTGTAAAGTGCTTAGAACAGTGCCTGGCACATAGTAAGTGCTATAGAAGTATGAGCTTTTGTTGTCATCTTGTGCCTTTGTTGCTTTGGCAAAAAGAGATTAAGACCCTGATAGGGTAATAAAAAGAAAATACAGTACCCAAAGCCACATGAACTAAGAAAATGAGTTCTTTGTCCAAAGCATTCTACAAATTAAATTACCATAAACTGGTAATTTACACATGTGGTCTCAGGGGAAAGGGACAAGGAAACGAAAATGAAGCTACAAGAAGGTGAGAAGACTCTAGAATATTTCCCTTCATCATTAACATAGTATGTTATAAACAAAACCAGCACAATCGTCATGTATAAAAGCAGGTGTTAGTGCACAGTGGACACACAGCCCTGCAAACGAGGACAGTCGATCAGAAGGCAGCTCCACGCCTTCTCCCTGCATCACCCGGGTTGCTGGATGTTGGAAGAAACTCACACAATCAAGCCTCTGTTTTCACTTTAAATTCATGATCTCAAGACTCAAATTGGCACTCAATATTCCTCAGCAAGCTTGCTAGTTTTCTCTAGAAGGTTCATTTTCCCCCTCTCTTAGACATCTAACTCATTCCTTCTCCAGCCTTCACAAGCCTCCCACGGCCCCGCCTCCATGCTGCCCATCAGCTGATGACCTTGTTTCACGCTTCCCTGAGAAAACAGCAGCCAGCAGGCACACACCCTCTCACCCTCCACTACCAAACCTGCCACCCCAACTTCACTTGCTCCCATCTTCTTCTCCCGATACAGTCAAGACCATTTTCCTTTAGAAGCACATGCCTTGGACTAACTGAGCTGGCCATGCCTCAGCTCCAGGAACTGCCACAGGTCCCCTGCTAATGAACTCAAGGAAGAAGAACAGAAAAAAATAATAAGAGCCAACATTAAGTATTTACCACGTGCTAAGATTTTTTACACATATTAACTTTCTTGACTCTCCACAGCAAGCCTACAACGTGGATGGTGTTATTGTCCCCACGTTACACATAAGAAAACAAAGGCACAGAGAGGTTAAGCAATCTGCCCTAGGTCACGATACCAGTAAAGTGATGAACCCAGGCATCTGGCTCCAGAGACTGAATTCTTAAACCAGTACAGCCTCACCATGAAGCATGGGTAGCAGAAGTGGGAAGAAGAGGCAATAAATCATGAATTTTTATGTCAACCTTTTTGTGCTCAGAACAGACCCTCCTGCTGGGTCTGCTTCCTTCTTGAGGGTATTGAGTAGGAATTAACCAAATAGAATGCCATGGTAGAGGAGCACAAGAAATGCATGTAATGAAGCTCCTTGCACTGGAGAGTAAGGCTACAGAATCCTGATACTCCCTCCTCTGAGAGTCTCCCATTGTCCCAGCCTCTGTGACCATCACACAAAGCAAAGATGTGCTCTTTCCAAAGCTAGAGTCCCTCTGGGCCTTGGAAGCTACTCTTTCACAGGTCAATGGCTGTGTGGTAAGAGTCCTTAGGAGAGGCATCTTAGTCTGCTCAGGCTGCCAGAACAAAATACAAGAGACTGGATTGCTTAAACAATAGAAATTTATTTCTCACAGTTCTGGAGGCTGAGAATTCCAAGATCAAGGTCCCAGCAGATTTAGTTCCAATTGAGGACCTTATTCCTACCTTGCAGATGACTGTCTTCTGACTATGTCCTCACATGGCCTTTCTTCAGTGTGTGCAGATAGAGAGAGAGACCTTTATCTCTCTTCCTCTTCTTATAAGGCCACTAATCCTATGGGATTAGGACCTCACCCTTATGTCCTTATTTAAACCTGAATTACCTCCTAAAAGCCTTATCTTCAAATACAATCACATGGGGGTTAGGGCTTCAATATGAATTTTAGGGGATCCAATTCAGTGCATGGCAAGGAGAATTTCAGAGCCTTCTGCTACAGTTGCTACTGCCCTGAGAGCACAGAAACAGGGTCACGCAGCTTGGAAGGAGCCTCCTAACCCAGTAGAAGGCTTGCCCCTTCTCCTATCTAAAGCAACCTCTCCCCTGAGCTCTGGATTCTATCCTGTCTCACTTCTCAGATCTTCCCTCCTTCAGTCCTCCTCTCCCTTTTTCCTGTACCATCAATATCTCCCTTTAGACTGGAAGGCTAATATCAGCATCCCAAATGTTCTCCTATACGCCATTCCCCTGTCCTCCTCCAGTAATGCTACAAGAGTCAAGGAGTAAACTTAAGCAAGATGTCGTTTAGACTCTTTTTTCAGGCTAGCTTCTATGAAGAAATGGCTTGATCATCAACTGTAGTGGGTATCTGATATACACATTTTTTATTTATAAAATATTATAAAATATAAAATTAAATGTGTGCATGCACACATATATATACATACCAACATGCATAAACATATACATGTAGATATATACAAGTATACACACATACACAGATATGTACAGATTTACACACATATACTCCTCCACACAAAAAGATATTCACATATACACAGACATATATACAGATATACACACATATATAAAAGCATATACAACTTTACCCACATAAGCACATATACACGTACACATACAAACACACACATGTAGTCTTGAAGAGGTTGTGAAGAGGAAAGGAGAAATTGGAATGCAATTATAAAAACAAATGGTGTAAAGGCCAAAAAGAAAGGAAAGATCAGACTGAATCTCTGCCTTTCCGCTGAATGCTGACTATTCCATTTTCAGCACATTTTTCAAGAGTCTGCTATGTGTCTGGCCCTGGGTGAGGCACTGGCCCTTGCCTTTAAATGGTGCATTTAAAGTGACAGTGTGCTAAATGGGATTCTTAAAGGGGCCAATAGGCTCCTTTCCAGGAAGAGCTGCAATATATTCTCACCAAGAGAATACATCTTTACAATAAACACACACTCAGTTAATAATACAGGTCTCTGTATTTTAGTACCTTCAACTTGGCTTTCTAAACTAGAGCAAGAAAGTGGTACCGTGAGACCAGCTACTTCAAGGAGCCCCAGGCAGGAAAATGGTTAAACTAGTCAAGGTTAGACTGTTGATTATCCAATTGTGTCATCTTTGCTCATTCCCAAGTCACACAGAGGTCTGGTGACAGGTGAAGTGTTCTTCAGAAAGTTATGGTTCTCTCTGAAGTGGGAGTCTGCAAGCAGGTGGAAGTAGGGTGAGTCCTGCTTCCTTATAATCAGCTGCCTTGGGAAAGGCACCTCCCAACTCTTCTTGTGCATTCTGTAGGCCTTCTTAACATCATGAATCCTTCCAAACTTCCTGAAGTGTCAGAGGCATTTCCCCCTCAAAGCTCATCTTTGCAATCGTTCATGGACGACAGACAGGTCTTCTGAAAAGCACGAACCTCTGGTCTTTCGCCGGCCATCTTCTACCTGAGTAAGCTGCATACTTCCAGGCAACCGAGGAGAGGCTTTGCGTGACATGCAGTGGCTGTGACTGACCACAAACCCTGTTACCCGCATCTCATCTCTCTCTTTACAATAACACCTCGGAGGGGTAGGAGAAAATAATTGGAAGTCCTTCCCATGAGATTCAGAGGCCTTTTCTGAAGGTGCAAGTCTGTAAACTGATGCTGAGGACATCAGTCCCTCTGTTAAACTCCAGTAGATCTTAAGGATGCTATCTTTCACCAGTAGTTAAAAAAAAAAAAAAAAAGCTCAGGGTTGCTCCACCAATGTCTAGTTTAATTGTTTTCCATTGTCAATTCAGCACTACAAATATTGGGCATCCATTTCATGGAAGACACTGTGAGAAGAGATCAAATAAGACAGACCTAGAACCTGCCCTCATGTTATTTAGGGTCTGGGGTGGAAGAGGGAGAGAGGGTCATTTAAGAAAAGGCTGGTTGGGACTTCCCTGCAGTCCAGTGGTTAGGACTCGGCGCTCTCACTGCTGAGGGCCCGGGTTCGATCCCTGGTTGGGGAACTAAGATCCCACAAGCCATGCGGCATGGCCAAATGAAAAGAAAAGGCTGGTTGTATGAAGTGTTGCCACTGAGGAACAACTAGGAGTGATAGGGTCACAGAGGAGGGAAGAATAAATTCCAACTGAGGCTTCCCGTAAAAGGTGTATCTGAATCAGAGAATGAAGAGATTGCTGGAAGTCAGAGCAAGGGGAAGTGGTGGGACTTCCTGATGTAGGGAACGTGCACGTCAACACAGAAAGGGAATACACAGCATGGGTCTGGAGAAAGCGAGGAGTCAGGTATGAAAGAAAACAGAGGGGGTGTGGCCTGGTTCAGTGCATCCAACTTAAGGAAGGTTCGGCTCGTAGGGCCTAGGGCTTGGATATTGTGCTATAGGAGAGGGGAGCCACTGGAAGGTCCTAGTATTGCCTACACTTTAGGAAGATAGCCTGGAATCTGAGAAGGGGACTGCCAGAGAGAAAGCATGGCCTTGTCCCCTGTCCTTCTCAATAGAAGTGAGACTAGAGCCAGAGTCCAGAGGACACAATGAGGGAGAGCATGTTGGGGACTTCAGACTCCACGGCAGTGTTGACTGGAAAAAAAATGCACAACGTGAGAGCTGTGAGTTAAAGTTTTACTGGGGACAAAATGAAGACTATAGCCAGAGAGATGGCATCTCAGAGAGCTCTGAGGAACTGCTCCAAAGAAGTGGTGGGGAGATCAGTGTATATGTGATTTTGGTGAAGGGGGATAAATGCGATCGCACAAAAATGTGCGACCAAGCGCACATTTTTGGCAGAAGGTTGCTTCTAATCTCGTGAAGGTTACTGCTAGTCACAAGGAGCAGACGTCACCGTGAAGGATTTTAATGCTTTTCTAGATAGGAGGAGATGCAGGAATTTGAGCTCATAAATTCTTCTCCTGAAAATATCTAAGTACCCGAAGGCTTGTTCTGCCAGTTTTTTCCCAGAGCACAGAGGGCCTCATTCCTGATCTCTACCCTGAACTCCTTTCAGGGGGTGTTGAAGGTCAGCAGCTGCAGTGGCTCATACTTTAACCCTGGTAGAGGCAGATGGCAAGTGCCAATTTGTAGTTGGCAGCCACCAGCAAGGCCTGGTGACCAGTGGCAGACGAAGGGCCATAAAGTGAGGACCTTGGATTTTGCGACTCCCCAGAGAAGCCCATCTGGCAGATGTCTGTCTGTGCCCTTGGAAGGGGGCCGTGTCTCTCCCGGCTACAGATGTGGAATTCGAAGAGGTCACCGATTTATGCTCACCCTCTTGGACCTACGTGGGGCTTCCCTGACGGGCTGGATCTGTTCTAAATAGAGAGAGTTCGATCAGCACCTCAGTGGAACGTAACACTTTACCTGCTTGCTGGCCGCCAGTCCCTAAAAATGGGCACCGGCGTGCCTCCTGCCCCGTGCTCTGCCATCACTGATAGAATTCCCCAACGGGCTGATGGGGACACGGGTTGAGGGAGCACACAACATCAGTAGGTAATGAAAAATTACAACCCACTTAAGGGGACTCTGTAGACAGAGGGAGAAAGACAAGGCTGAGCAGTAAAGCTGGCAACTTCATTTACATTAGAACTAATGGAAGAGAGAGAGAGGACATTAATAACAGTAATTAGAGCAAGATCTAATTAGAGCACAGAAAGACTTTCTGGAAACAAGAATGATATTTCTGAATTTTAAAAGTTCAGTAGACAAATTGAAAAAAAAATGAATGCTCACTGCTGAGAATAGAATTCATGTTCTGGGAGATCAAGTTAAAGAAATATCTCAAGACACAGAGAACTAGTCCCCAAAGTATAAGTCATGTGGAATGAGAAAAGAGCCCTAGAAGACACATCCAGAGGACCTACCGTGTTAACATATGAAGTAACGTGTGCAGAGCAATGAGCCAATAATGGAAGAAAATATTCCCTAAACTGAAGAAATACTTGGTCCTTCAGACTGAAAGCTCCACTGAGTCCTAGAGAAGATGAATTAAGAGGGGAAAGCAACAACAATAAAAACCTGAAACAGACTCTAGTGAAATTTCTACCTTTCAAAGATAAGGAGGAAATATTACAGACCTTCGGACAGAAAGAACAGGTCACTTCCTCATCACCTGAAATACTAGAATCTAAAGAACACTGAAATAACACCTGTATAGAGAAAGAAAGATAATTATTATTATTATTTTTTTTGCGGTACGCGGGCCTCTCACTGCTGTGGCCTCTCCCGTTGCGGAGCACAGGCTCCGGACGCGCAGGCTCAGCGGCCATGGCTCACGGGCCCAGCCGCTCCGCGGCATGTGGGATCTTCCCGGACCGGGGCACGAACCCGTGTCCCCAGCATCGGCAGGCGGACTCTCAACCACTGCGCCACCAGGGAAGCCCCAAGAAAGAAAGATTATTAATAAAATCAGATTCTGATCCTAAAATCTTATCCAGCCTAAGTACCATTCACCTGACGGAAAGGAAAGAATATCATAGTCCCCATCCTTGAACAACATGGAGGTTAGGGGTGCTGACCTTCAGTGCCGTTGAAAATCTTCCTATAACTTGTAGTCTACCTTCCGTATTCAAGTTTCTTCCATATACGCAATTCTGCATCAGGGATTCAACCAAACACGGATGAATTATATAGTACTGTAGTATTTACTACTGAAAGAAAAAAATCTGCATATAAGTAGACCCATGCAGTTCAAACCCATGTTGTTCAAGGGTCTACTGTATAATGTAAATCAACAACAAATGCTTACCCAAAACAAGTATAATTACCTGCAAATTAAGAAACGTTCTTTGGCATAATAGGCAAGTCCTAGCAAAAATGTGACATTATCTAGAGAGTAACAAAAAAGTATACATTTCATACCAAAGAGTACAGGACGCAGCTAAAACTGTATTCAGAAGGAAACTGTAAAGCTTTAAATGCTTTTAGTATATTAGAAAAATTAAAATGAAAGTAAAGAGAGACTGAAGAGGGCTTCCCTGGTGGCTCAGTGGTTGAGAGTCCGCCTGCCGATGCAGGGGACACGGGTTCGTGCCCCGGTCCGGGAAGATCCCACATGCCGCGGAGCGGCTGGGCCCGTGAGCCATGGCCGCTGAGCCTGCGCGTCCGGAGCCTGTGCTCCGCAACGGGAGAGGCCACAGCAGTGAGAGGCCCGCGTACCGCAAAAAAAAAAAAAGAAAGAAAGACTGAAGATAAATAAACTGTACCTATTCAACTTAAGAAATTAGAAGAGGGATAGCAAAGTGCAGAAGAAGACAATTCTGGCAGCAATGCCCTGAGATAAGGGTGGAGATAATTCTGCAGCAAAGTGATGAAAGCCTAAAATACCGAAGCAGCAGGATCAGAAAGAAGAGCTGGATTGAGAAGCTGTTCTGGAATGAAATGATCCTGGCATTTGGAAGCAGAAAATAGGAAGTAAAAGGAGTCAAAGAGGAGTGAGAGTTGGAGATTGGCTCATCAGGTGAAGGTGATACTATTAGTAAGACAGAAAATGGAGAAGGAAGAATAAGTTGGAGAGGGAAGACATGAAGTTCAATTTCAAATACATAGCGTTTGAGGTGCCTGTGATAGGCAAGGCACTTTATGAGGCGCTGTACTCACCGTAAGTCTGAATATGCCCCTGCTCACCCAGATGCCTCTGTCACCAGTCCAGGGATGCAGTTAGCATATAAAGGTGATAAATAATCAAAAATATATATGTTTAATATAGACTGATTCCAGAAATGCCCAGCCAAGCTCTGGAGTGAGAGAGAAGAGAGCTCCGTCCTCTCCAGCCCTCTCTGCTACAGTTCAGAGGGCTCATCCTAGGGGACTGGGGATGGAGGGTGGGGACAGAGAGAAACAAGCAAGGTCAGCATTTCCTCATTATTATTCCTCAAGGCCTCTTTACTCAGCTCTAACGTCCTACTTAGGGAACAAGTGAGCTGCTCAAGAGACTTCTTCCTAAAGTAATTAAACACAACTTCACAGTTGTAACTCAATGACTATTAATACAGCTTTAGTACTTCAGCTCAATTTATGTTTTCTTTGTCCTTCTTTCCTTCTGCCCCTGCAGTCCAGAACCCTAACAACACATCACTGAGAAATCTAGATCTTGGGAATCAAATCAAAGAATCACTGGTCAAGATCTCTTAATATTCAGATAACTCTTTCAAACAAAACTGGTAACAAACGTTCTGGATTCCATCCAAGTCAATCTTCCCGCATAGCTTCTAGAAAAGCAGCAAGTCGATGATAATATTTGCTTGGGGGAAAATAAAGAGTCAGGCAGTGAAGCATCCAGGAAAGACTTTTCTGTTCTGTGCCTCTACTTAGGCCAACTTGATTTTTCTCTTTGATGGAGAAGGATAGGTTCAGACAAAGTATATTTGCTTAATTCGCTACCACTGATTTGTGCCGCGTTAATTTAGTCTTTTGGTGAGGTTTAACCTGTGAATGAAATGGAAACATTGAATATTGGCAGCTGACTTTATTTTTGCTGTTTATTTTTTTTATTGGAGTATAGTTGCTTTACAATGTTGTGTTAGTTTCTGCTGTACAGCAAAGTGAATCAGTTATACGTATACATATATCCCCTCTTTCCTTCCCATTTAGGTCACCACAGATCATTGAGTAGAGTTCCCTGTGCTATACAGTAGGTTCTCATTAGTTATCTATTTTATACATAATAGTGTATATATGTCAATCTGACTCTCCCAATTCGTCACACCCTACCCTTCACCCCTTGGTAACCGTAAGTTTGTTCTCTACATCCGTGACTCTATTTCTGCTTTGCAGATAAGTTCATCTGTACCATTTTTCTGGATTCCACATAGAAGAGCTATTATACGATATTTGTTTTTCTCTTTCTGACTTCCTTCTGCATGACAATCTCTAAGTCCATCCATGTCTCTGCACATGGCACTATTTCTTTCCTTTTTATGGCTGAGTGATACTGCACTGTATATATGTGCCACACCTTCTTTATCCATTCCTCTGTCGATGGACATTTAGGCTGCTTCCATGTCCCGGCTGCTGTGAATAGTGCTTTGGCAGCTGACTTTAATCACACCTTTCTGGTCCTTCGTTTGAGGCTGTGCTTTGTTGCTGAGAGGCTAAGTCACTATTCTGGACTCCCAGAGATGCTTAAAACATGGAGAACTCAGTTTGGTCCTCCAGCCATGAACCTGTATCTGAGAACATCTGTGCGGTATCCCAAGAAGTGTTCTTCCATGTTCAGGCCATGGAAGGTCAGATAATTATTTTTACCCACCACTTTTCAGTCAGAAGAAATAGCAGGATATCACACTATTTACAGTTGAAGTCTCTAAAGTCTGTCTTTGAGTTAAGAACATTAATGGGCACAGTGGCCTGACCTCACATCCAAATGAGCCTGATTCATGCCCAAGGAAAATAAAGGCACAGATACCCAAAGTAGTTCTGAGAACCACTGACATGTCACTAGAGAAAAATGGTATTCCTGAGCCCAGAATTAACTTGCCTCATTTGTAGGAAACTGTCAAAATACATCTGGGCAGGCATTCTCTTTTCTTTTTCTTTTCCTTTTGTGTGTGTGTGTGTATGTGTGTGCAGCTCTTTTGTAAAGTCAGTCCTCATTTCTCCTGGCTGGTGATGCTTATCAGCAGCCCAAATAAAATGATGGCAAAATGGCCTGATTCTTCATCTTTTTCTAAGTTGCACCTGTCTCTGTAGAGTTACTAGTAGTATAAATTTGGAAATTCAGGCGGGGTCTTCTTTCCCCTCTATGTGCTAAGATTATTTTTCTCATATAGTAATGGTGTTTTTGTCTCTTTGCTGAAAATTTAATAATGCTCCAGAGAAGGAGTCTTTGGTAAGAAGCTTTCAGATTTGGAGGTATAAAACATTTCATCGGGAGAACTTCACACGTCTTAGAAAAAATCCAGGAATCTGAAAGATACCGTTCAAGGCAGTTTCACTTAGGGTCATTTGTTGAAGAATTGACTGCCATTGTGCTAATCTGTTCATGTCTTTGTGCTTTCTTTGATGACATTTTATACACATCAATAGGATACAGTGCCGTTATTCTCATTGGCATCATTCCTGAACAAGCTTTACTAACATGATTAGCCATGTCATCCCATTTATCATTGAGCACCCTGATTCTGTCCTAAAGCAGGACCTGGGACCTTTAACTTTGGTCCTCTGATACCCAAAATGTGGTCCAAAGGCAGATAGCATCCATATCACCTGAAAGCTTGTTAGAAATAGAGAATCTCAGGCCCCCCCCACACCTACTATTATGGACTAAATTGTGTCACCACCCCAAATTCATATTTTGAAGCTCTAACCCTCAATGTGACTGTATTTGGAGATAGGGCCTATTAGGAGGTAATAAAGGTTAAATGAGGTTGTAAGGGTGGGGCCCTGATCTAATCAAATTAGTGTCCTTATAAGAGACACCAGAGAGCTTGTGCTCTTTCTTGCCATACACAAAAAGAAGAGGTCATGTGAGAACATAGTGAGAAGGCAACTATCTGCAATCCAGGAAGAGAGATCTTACTAGTAACCAAATCAGTCACTACTTTTATCTGGGGCATCCCAGACTCCAAAACTGTAAGAAATAAATGTCTGTAGTTTAAGCCACCCAGTCTATGGTATTTTGTCATGGTGGCCCAAGCTGACTAAAACCCCTCTGAATCAGATTCTTCATCCTAACAATATCTTCAGATGATGAGTATGCATATTAAATTATGAGAAAGACACTGCTTAGTTAACCTTGATCAAGATGTTATTTAAGCCCATTCCCTGTTCTGTCTTTTTCCCATGGAAAGAACCTGAGTCATTGACTGGGATGGACTTTGAAATGAGCCTTAGGCTTGGTTAGGCCCTGACTCTTTGATTCTAAAGACTCTTGCCAGCCTCAATTTGCCACATAATCTCTGAAATGAAGAGAATCCTGGTTCTCTGGTTAAGATGGAAGAGGTGCTTCTTGAAAAACCCTACACATCTGTGAGCACAGAAAGCTACAGTCCTTTTACAGGAGGACTCTATAAGAGGGTCAGGAGGGATTGTATGGTGCAAAATTGAACCAATAGCACAATTCTTTGGATTATACCAGAGGCTTCCCATCCTACAGGTGCATTTATTTTTATGTGGCATCAGTCAGGTCTTTAGTCTATTTGGGGAGTCCACCACGTTTGCAGACTATGTTGTTTGGAATCACATTTACTCCCTTTCAGAAACTTGAATATTTTTCCATTATAGAAGGTAATCAATAAATACGTGTTTCTTCCTTATTTCTCCTTGGTATCAGTAATATTTGGTGAGATAGAATGCATGACCAGAAGAACATTATCACTGGACAAATGCGTCTTTCTCAGAAAGAACATTACAAATAGGAATTGGCATCTCAAATGACAAATGAGCAAGAGATACATGTTACTACAGGATGGTACCAGAAAAATCCAGACCCAGTTCTGGAGTGGGAGGAAAGAAGGGCTCCACCCTCTCCAAGACTCTCTTCTACCACAGTAGTGGGAGCATCCTTGGGCAGGTGTGCCACCTGTTTTTGTATGGTTCATGAGCTAATAATGATTTTTATATTTTTAAATGGTTGAAGAAACATTTCTTAAAGAATAATATTTCTTGACATGTGAAAATTTTTGGAAACTAAAATTTCAGAGTTAGCAATAAAGTATTAGAACACAGCCACACTTATTCGTTTATATATTGTCTATGTGTGGGTTCATGCTTCAATGACAGAGTTGAGTAGTTAGAACAAAGTATGGCCTAAATCACTACTGGCCTCTTACAGAAAGCATTTGCTGACTGCAGTTCTAGGGGAATTGGAGTGGAGGTCAAGGGACAAAACCTAAGTTGTTTCTAGATAGGTTTTTGGACAGTTGGTGATAATCTATGGTGAACATGATTATGCTTTTAGATTAGGTTTTATTTGAAATGTCAGTTTGGCATTTGAAATAAAATCAATTCCCGGGAGTAGGCTTTTGGTGCCAAACAGTATTATGACTTTTACATATTGCCTAATTGTTCTACAAAAGAGCTGTAGCAATTTCTAATACCACTGACTGTTTAGCCATGTCTTTCCTGAGTGTTATGAAGTATGCCTTCCTAAAGCCAGAGATGTACCTAATTAAGCCTATCATTTTTTTCCCTTCACATTAGTAAAGTCCAGGATAATGTGCCAAACCTTCCCTAAATTTTCCATTCTTTCTTTGTCATCACTGTTCTGATTTCTTGGTCAGTATTAACAGCAAAATAGAAATCCCTCTTGTTTCTTTCCTTTTCTTCTGAGTAATGATAATGAAATTGTCAGCAGGGAAAACCAAGAAATAATCAGATGCCTTATAGTTAAAAAAAAATAACTTAAACTTCCAACAGATATCTGGAGCACTGAAGATCTAGCTGTAGGAGCTCTTCTCTGTACGGGTCTGTATACAATACTAAGAGGGTATGTCAAGGCCTTTACCTGGCCTCGAAGTTTGTGTAATAGTCCCAGGATATAATCCTTCCACTTCTCTTTCATCCATGCAGAAACACTCTTCATCTCATTTTTCCACTAAGATTTGTTTATTTTCACTTAATTATATGTCTTCAAACACACACACACAGTGCCATTCCTCTATTTATAATGTTTCTTTTGAGCCAGACCTATTTTTCCATTAGTCTTAGTCTAGTCATGCATCTTCCTCAACAAAGATTATTAATACCAAAAGGAAAGTGGAAGAAGAGAGTATTTATTGAGCACCTAATGTTTCCTAGTAAATACATTGGGTGTTTTGTCTTCATCTCTGAATATGATGTTAACTCTGCAGAGCAGGTTCTATTATCCTCTTTTTATAGATGAATAAACTAGAATTTATAGAAGGGATGTTTCTTGTCCATGGTCACACAGCTAAAAGGAGTGGGGCCAAAATTCAAACCTGGGTCATCCTGGTTCTAAAACCATTAGGCATCCTAGCACATCCCTTTGCCTAAAGTGTGATACACATGCATGCAGGTGTATTTTAAGAGGTACAATGACAAACTTTAAATTTTTTTAAGTTACACATTTGTGTTTAATCCCTAGTACAATAGGAAAAATATTCATCACCATTTACTATCTAGATAAATATGCTTTTGTTTTTTATATTTTAAAACATTTTATAAATAATTTTCAGAAAAATAAAGGATACCATATGCTACCGCACATACATGGAATCTAAAAAAATGGTACTGATGAACCTAGTGGCAGGGCAATAATAAAGATACAGATGTAGAGAATGGACTTAAGGGTACACTGGGGGAAGGGGAAGCTGGGACGAAGTGAGAGAGTAACATTGACATATATACACTACCAAATGTAAAATGGATGGCTAGTGAGTAGCTGCTGCATAGCACAGGGAGGTCAGCTCGATGCTTTGTGACAACCTAGAGGGGTGGGATAGGGAGGGTAGAAGGGAGGCTTAAGAGGGAGAGGATATGGGGATATACGTATACATATAACTGATTCACTTTGTTGTACAGCAGAAACTAACACAACATTGTAAAGCAATTATACTCCAATAAAGATATTTTAAAAAAGGATAGTGAAAAGCAACTTTATTCAAAATTTTATTAAGAATACAAACACATAAAACACAATTTTTGTTATATATTTTTCCTCCCTTTCTCTCTCTAGGTACATAAATGAGAGAGAGAAATCTGAACTGGGCAACATTCTCTTAGTTCAATTAATTGCTTATCAACTTCCATGCATGCACCTAGAACATATTACAGATTTCAAACATATCACTAAGAGGATCTAGCTTATCATTACTTATGGGTCTTCTTTTTGCATTTGCATTATGAAAATGGAAAATGTAAAGACTTTTTAAAATTTTGATTAATCATAATTTCGTTGAAGAGGCCATATTTTTAATTCCACATTACAAAACATTTCCATTTTAGATTTACAAACAGCAATTAAAATAATAATGTCTATTGAATTGTTTTAATTTTCTTTCACTCATCTTTGTATATATATCTGATTCAGCATTTGTCTACTTACAAATCATATCAAATAATTTTGCCACAAAAGCATCATAAAAGATAAAAAAATAATGGATATGTCCTTTTAGAAACATGGGATAATTCAAGTTCTTGTTGCAAAATATTACATGATAAAGTTCTTCCTGTTCAATGACTAAATTGATGAAAATGCCATATTTCCTTTGTGCTCTTAGAATTATATTCATCATTCATGGATTCCGGAGTTTAAAACAATTCATCTAGGATATTGTTATTGGAAGAATTATGGTCTAAGATTTTGCTAATACAATCAATTTGACCATCATCCTTAGAGAATAGAGATTTGCTGTCTCTTTGCATTTGTTTTCTCATTTGTCTAATAATTGTGAAATGTCTTCTGTTGTAAATTCTACTCTTTTTATCATTATGGGTGAGAAATGAAAAAATTCTGAATTCTCAATTGTGCCCAAAGAAAACTAAAAGCAGACTACAACTACAAAGAGAGTGTCTTCTATCTTCCCTTACACCTTTTCAACAGGTAATGCAATACTTTAGACGACATAATAAGAAAGCTAAAGGATAATAAAATAATGATGACTCATATCACTAGTGTATCTAGGTGATCCCATCAGTTTTCTTGTTTTCTTCTTAATTTAGTATTTTATAGCATCATTTGGAATAATGAGTGATGAGGACATAATTTGTAGGATGACAGAATAGCAAAATTTTTCAAGATAGGAAAAATAAGATCACTAAGATTTTAAAATGTATTTTAGCTTTTAAAAGGGTCCAGGGGACCTATGTTAGAATTATAAGAGAAAAATTAGTATTCTTTTATTTTTTTAATATGTATGATTTCTCCTTGAGCTTTGGAAGACTTATAAGAAAGAAGGAAAATATCATGAAATAGCAATACTTACGAATAGAACTACTCAAAAAATAAACTCAAAAACTAAAATTAGATCCAATGAATGCTGATGGCATACTGAGGATAAAGGGATATATAAAATACATAGCTAGCATATCAAACCATAATTTCATAGATATTATTGCTTAAGATAGACTAAGCTTGTAAAACATCAATTGAGCAGGACTTCCAAAATGGTAATAGACTTTACATAATTTGTCCAGGCAATCCACTAAACAGATAAACTAATACAAAATAGCAACATCATCATGCCCTGGGGGTGGGAAAGAGGGCTAATCAGAATCCAGAATTGGTACAATATAATGTCCAGTTTTTGATAAAATATTATAAAATATGGAAAGAAACAGGATATTGTGACCCTTGTACAGGAAAACAACAACAAGTAAGCAACAAAAGCTGCATTTGAGGGAACCCAGGTGAAGGAGACAAAGATTTCAAAGCAGCTATTATAAATATGTTCAAACAACTAAAACCATGAAACCATTTTTTAAAAATTAAAGGACAGTATGATGACCATGACTCATCAAATAGGGAATATCAATAAGGAGATAGAAATCAAATTGAAAAATGGAAATTCTGGAGTTGAAAAGTACACTTGCTGAAATGGAAAATTCACTACAGGGGTTCAACTGAAGATTTGAACTGGAAAAAGAATCAGCAAACTTGAAGATAGGTCATTAGAAATTATACAATCTTAAAACCTAAAGAAAAAAGAATGAGGAAAAATGAATAGATCCTCTGAGACACCATTAAGCACACAAACATGCATGTAGTGAGAGTACCAGAAAGAGAGGAAAGAAAGGGACAGAAAAAATATTCAAAGAAATAACGGCTGAAAACTTCCCAGGTATGATGAAAAACATTGATCTACACATTCATGTTCAATGAACTCCAAATTGGAAAAACAAAAAAGAGCCATATCTAGACATATCATAGTCAAAATGTTGAAAGTAAAAGACAGAGAAAATCTTGAAAGCAGCAGAGAAAAATGTCATCACATAGGAGAGAATCTCAATGACATTACAGCTTTTTATCAGAAATGGTAGAGTGCAAATAGCAATGGATAGCATATTTAAAGTGCTTCAAGAAGAAACCTGTTAGCCAAGAACACTATATCTTTCAAAAGTGGGGAAAACATAAAAACATTCCAAGATAAACAAAGACTAAGATAATTTGTAGCCAGCAGACCTGCCTTACAAAAATTACTAAAGGAATTCTCTAAGCTGAAAAGAAGTTAAGGCTAGACTGTAAGTTAATCCATATGAAAAATAAAAAGTGCTGGCAGAGGAAATCATGTATTAAGCATAAAAGACAACATAATTACATATTTATTTTCCTTTCTTCTCTTAATTAATTAAAAGACAACAAGATTAAACAATATAAAATTGAATTATGGGGCCTATAGCATAATAATCATACAAAGGGAAAAGGAAGAAAGGAAGCTACCTATAGTGAGCAAGGAAGTAACATGAGATGATAACTCGAGTCCACGGGAAGAAATGAAGCATACCAGAAATGGTAAATCAGAAGATTAATAAACAACTTTATAAATATATTTTTCTGCTTTCTTAGTTTCTTAAAAAGACATAAGATTATATAAAGCACCAATTATAATGCTATATTTTTGTGCTTGTAACATATATAGATGTGATATATATTGTATTAATAATACACAAGAGGGGAGAGAGAATAGAGTAGAACAAATGTTCTATATCTCACTGGAATTAATTTAGTATAAATCTGACATAGAGTCTGATAAGTTAAAATGTATATTGTAATCCCCAGAGCAACCACTAAAAAAATTACTCAAAAATATTTTAAAAGTTATTAGAGGAATTAAAATGGTACACAGAAAATATCCATTTAATACAAAAGAAAGCAATAAATTAAGAACAGAAAAATAAAAAACACATGAAAGATATAGAAAAAAGTACCAAAATGGCAGAGGTAAATCTGACTATATCAATAATTAAATCTGAATGAACTAAACAATCGAATCAAAAGGCAGAGATTATTGAACTAGATTTTAAAAAGACAAGATCCTACTAGATTCAAAGATACAAATAGGCTAAAAGGCAAAAGATGGAAAAAGATACACCATGGAAAGAGTAACTGTAAGAGAACTGGAGAAGTATACTAATAGCGGACAAAATGGACTGTCACACACACACACACACACACACACACACACACATGTTGCTAGAGGACTTCTTTATAATGATAAAAAGGGTTAATTTGTTAGGAATATATAACAATTATAAACACACGTTCTGAACAATAAGGCCCCAAAATACATGAAGCAAAACTGACAGAATGGAAGAAAGAAAAGTTAATTTAAAGAAAAATATTAAAGAAATAATTGTACAAGTGGCTTTCAGTAATGTAAAAAAATCACAAAGGGACTAAGCAAATTACTAGAGTTTGAGAAATACCACCTCACGCCACATTAAGGCTATATTGTTCTCAAATTTCAAGTTCACTCTGCATTGTTATATCCTGACGTCTCAGACAATAAGTATCTTCCACTAATCTTTTCATTTTAATCTTTCCCTCTCCTAAAAGGCCATTCTCACCAAAGGATAAAAAAGATTTTATAATCTCCCCCATCATTGTTCATTTGCTTATTTAAGGTAGGCAACATACAAAGTTGAAACAACCTAAATTTAAAAACTGATTTAAATCTTGTTTCTATTACTTACAACTTAATTGCCTCTGCCAAGTAATCTCTATGGGTCTTGGCATTCTCATCTTTTAAACGATGTGGTAGAATGAGACCATCTGAGGTCTCTTCTGAGCCTGGTGTGAACTGTTTCACCAAGCTTACCATTAGGAGGTCAGCAGGATCCTGATTGCTGAGTTGGTGAGGTCCACCTCACTGCTTCACTGGGTTACAATTTCAGCTTCTAGAAAGACTTCTGCAAACTCTTAGCATTTCTACAGACTTCAGTAGTTTATGCAGATTTAATAAAGCACACTTTGCCTTTGGTTGTAATAAGTGGATTCGGTTCCAAAACGCTTTTTAAAAAATTTTTATTTTCTATTGGAGTATAGTTGATTTACAACATTGTGTTAGTTTCAGGTGTACAGCAAAGTGATTAAGTTATACATATGCATGTATCTATTCTTTTCCAAATTCTTTTCCCATTTAGGTTATTACAGAATATCGAGCAGAGTTCCCTGTGCTAAACAATGTTGGTTTATCTATTTTGTTGGTTATCTATTTTAAGTACAGCAGTGTTTATTGTCAATCCGAAACTCCCAGTTCCTCCTGTTTAGGTCCTGTCTGATCTGCACTCCTAATATCTGCAGTCAGCACATTTCCCTAGTGAAAAATCTAAGCCAGCCTAGGGCTGAGAGCAGTTTATGGCAAGCCGGGCATGAATATGCAGGTGCCCTGGAGAAACAGTTAAAAACGCAATTTTAACTTTTAAGGCTGGAAACAAAACTCTGTTTAAGATTTGTTTATTATATTCATGAGTTCCTTAAAAAATTTCAAGTGCCTACAAAATTCCCAGTTCAAAGTAGGAACTTACTGCAGCTGCATGCTTACAGATGTGGAATATTTTGTACTAGCCCGAGTTTAGGCAGAAAGCAAGTAGCACGTTCAAACTGACTCATTTAAAGAAAGTTAATAAAGGGAATATTTACAAAGATATGGGCTGGCCTAAGAAAACCAACCAGGGATAGTGCAGTACCCCAGGACTCGAAGCAGTGGAGAGAAGTAACCACCCAAATGGATAGGGAGAGGAGTATTGACCAGGACCTAGAGAGAGAAGCTATATAGACAAGGCTGCCAATGAGGAGCTGAGGCTTTGGGAGAGGGACACAGACAGCCGTGGTGACCTAGCAAGGAGGGAGCTTAAGGAATAAATACCCTGTCTTCACTTTCCTCCCTCCTTCCAATATCCTGCCGGTGCTTCCCTTTGGCCAAAACCAATCTAACGTCAGAGGGCGAGAGAACACAGTTAATGTTGTTCGCAATGGTGAGCATCCCGGAGCCCAGAACAGCGTGGAGAAGGTAGAAGGGCAAATGGAAAAAGTCACACATTTCCCAAATCCAGGGGTAGGGCAGCAAAAACAATTGTGAGGTTATTTTATCCAAGATCAAGACAAGAGTGAAGCAAGAAAGGTACCTAGGATGCAAAATTTAAGAAGGTGCTGAGTCTCAGGATCAGGCTAAGGTTCAGCACTTTCCTGACCTGGAAAGAGGGGTCGCCTAGTCCCAGGCCTGATTCACCCAGGGACTTAGAGTTGTTTGCAATACAATTAAGAGAGGGAATGTACTACCTTTTAATCTGTAGGTATAAGAAGAGCTTTTGTTAAAAGATTTTAAAATATCTCTTTAGAGATTTAAAAAATATCTCTTTAGACTTTCCACCCCCCCCAACCCCGAGGTCCAGGCAAATAATACACTACTCATACATGAAATGTCCAGAGGCTAGTGTGATTAACGGCCGGGCATTGGCATTGAGCCCTGCATTTTGATTATTTTGTGGGGGTGTGTCATTGATTCCAACTGCACATTTTTTCACATCTTAGCATTGCTGAAGTCAATCTTGTCTTATAATCAATGATGTCAGAAGTACAATTAGCAGCATTTTTCTTCTTAGAGGTATACAGAGTAATAGTGTGCCGTATAATTGATGGCATCTTTGATTTGATGAAATTCAGTGTAAATACTTCGAGCATGTATCTGGATTTAACACAAACTTAGGGTGTAATAATGGCCATGGTATATCTTCAACCAGGATTTCATGAATGAATGGATGAATAAGTGAGTGAAGGTGGGAATGAATGAGAGAGTCCTCCTGTCCCAGCTGATACTTCCTTTTAGGGCTTGGATAGTGTGGTGTCAGGAAAAATACTAGCTCGTATACAAAAGTTTAAGCTATCATCACGATCTTCTGCAATGATAGGCTAAAAAAGCCTGAATGTTTCATTCACCATAAGCATTCACTTAACTCTCATTGTTTCATTTTCTGCCAAGTTGACACTAATTCTGTGTCCATGCTGGGCACTTTCTGTAGTCTTCACAACAATCTGAAACCGTTTTACAGCAGATTTTCACTCACTCTTCTCATCTTCCTCTTTCTCATCTGCTCTAAGATAACTTCTTCCCAATGGCATTTCATTAATTCTCAATTCACATCCCTGATTTTAAGCCTTTGATTCTGAAATCAAAGTGCAGTTTTCAGTGTAATTCTAGCATTAACCATGAATTCTTTTACTTTAAAGTTTAAAATTTTCATTTCATTTTAACAGTCCTGCATGCAGGCATGCACCTCAGTCTCATGGTTAATAGAAGCTGGTTTGGCCAGAGAAAACATTATTTTTCTAGCGATTTACTTTAATCCCTCTCTGCAAGAAACTAACATTATTTTCTTCTTTTTGATGAGTCATGCAGTAACAGCTTCCTAGCTTAGCCATTACCTCTTCCTGTGAATTTCCCTTTTAAAATTGACATTTACTCATTTATAATGCTATATTGAGACTGGTATTTCTGACTTAACTCTCTTCTGAGGATAAGGAAGAAGTTTTCTCATTAAAAAATTAAATATGTATATCGGAAGGCTGAGTATTAATTATTAATAGCATCACATGGCCTTAAAAAGTGTTAACCACCCCAAAGGAGAATAAGATTTCAGTTGTTTGCAGAGATTACGGATCACAATCTACTTCCAGTTTGGGGCTTAAGTAATGATTTGGGCAACCATTATTTACCCCAAAGCTGTTTTAATTTCAATTTTAGTGATTTATTAGTGTTGGTGAAACAATTTTCTATGGCTATTTTTTCATGTTTTACGTCCACATGGTTAATAATTCTGTACTATCTGCAGGATGTTGGTGATGGATAGCCAGAAGCAACAGATTTACTGGTGCAAAATTATTATAGGACCCAGTTGCAAGTGCTTTTTAATGGCTAACTTAAAGAAATGGGTTATAAATCTTTTTTTAAATTATTATTATTAAAATACATGGTATTACAATGATAACTTAAGATCCTCTTCCCCACCTCCATATGCTTTAGATAAAACAGGAATATTACCGAATGCTTATTCTAACACTCCTTAAGCACTCAATATATGTTAGTTGCTACTATTAAGTTTACATTTCCAAGTGCCTTTTCACACTCTGCCGCCCTTACTTCCACGTTCCATGATGCCCTCTCTCAATACCTTGGTGCCCTTTGGGCTTTTGTTCTCACCTCTTCCTGCTCTCAGGGATAAGCCTAATCCGGTCACTTGTACATTGTGTGAATACAAGTCCAAATATGGCCTCTACCAAGCCCTTGCCTTTAGGTCTAATCTTCAACTGGGAATGAAGCACTTTATCTCACATTAAGGAAGTTCAGGCATTAGAAGTTAGAGAAGGTCACGATTTGGCGAGGTAGCCTTCTCAAAACACCTTGTAGATTACCTGCCCTACCAACAGGTAAAGCCAACTTCGGTTGGAGAATTCAGAACCAGCCACTGGAATTATACCTCCTGCAACAGCTGTACTATAGGTAAACATCCATCAATTTTGCAAAGCTTTGTTGTTCTCCTCTTAGGATAATTTCCAGGACATCATTCCACATAAATGTCTCCTGGCCATCATTTACTTTGGCTGGGTCAACTTTTCTCCTAGGTTATTGCTTAAAGAAATTTAATGGTTCCCTAAATGTATGTTTCATGTATTTCCCCCTTATCATCAAAGTCCATTCTTGATTTTTGTGGGTGATTTCTCATGGGGATAATATGCTCCTTGCATCAAGAGGACACATCTCCATCCAGGCTCCTTCCCACTGAAGTCTGAGCACATCAGAGAACAGCAGTGTGAAGTCTTACTCTGAGATGGCCTCTAGACCAAGGCTACATACCAAGTGTGGTCTTTCCTGGAGAGCAGGGATTAGGCCACAGTTCCACCTTGAGTTCCTTAGAGGCTGGGGTGGTTTGGAGTGAGGGAAGGAGTTGCAATTCTGGTATTGCCATGGGAGGCTATTTGACTGTGAAGGAACCACAACAGTTTCCAAGTTTTAAATTTTCCATTTCTCACTCAGACAGCTGACAGTCTGGGATTTATTTTCAACCACTTTTGGTTTCACACCAACATTTAAAGCAGGCTCCTACAACCTCTTTATATCCGGTAATAAAATGTCTCTCTTTTTTCTCATAAAACGTCTTCAGTTTGACATTGAGAAGATGCCTCACCTGGTAACACACTAGAATTTAAACAAGCTAATCCACTTGAAAGGATGGCTTTTCTTGAAAGGGGATGAGCACTTGGCTCTGATAAATCCCTAATTGCCCAGACGGGGCACCCAGAGTGAAGCCTTAGGGAAGAAAGACCAGATGCCTTGCTAAGTTACTACATCTGTCTTGCCACCAAAGTGTGTCAGTGCGCTTGCAGCTTAGGTCAAAAGAAATTAGTCCGTGTATTCAGTCTCAGTCCCTTTTCTAATTGGCTCTTATCTGTAGCCTGAAATTAGCTTACATCCTGGCAAAACTAAACACTCCAAACTCAAGGGACGTTTTGCCAAACTTAAAGAATAGGATATAGATCTGGTTTGTGTCTGTGACATGTACTTGTTTATTGGTGTTTATTTTTCAAAGAAAATAACGTTTTCAGCATACGTATATGTTCCCAAATGTATTTCTAAATTGTCAGAGATTATAAACATGAGCCCAATGGCTCATCTATGCATCCAGAAAGCACCTCCTCTTCTCAGTGTTTACCCTGTAAATAAGCCTCCGCTGGAACCGGGAGTTACATGGAAAAGGGACTTTAAGGCCAGGTGATGAAGGGTGAAACGTAACTCCCATGCTGGAGACACTCACAGTTAAATCTCTATCCAGAAGGCCTAAGCAGCAAGGATAACATCAACAAGAAACACAACAATAACAGCAGCTACCGCTCCTGAGGACTTCTTGGTGAAGTCCTGCGCTGAGCCCCTTACATCCACCAACTCACAACAAGCCCATGGATAGTTACTATTCATATTCCATTTTATGGAAAGCGAAAGCGAGGCACAGCTTCTTGCCTATAGCCACACAGGTAAATGGTGGGACCAGCTTGTCAGGGTGTCTAACTCCTAATGATTAGGCTATATGCCTTGTTAGCTGTTACCTAGTATTTTTAGTAAACTGTATCAGCAAAGAGTTAAAGAGAGATCAGACCCTTCTCTAGTCTGATCAGCCTGACAGTGACCCAAGGAATCTGTTCCACATCCATAATCTCCTAAAAAAACAAAAATCATACGGGAAGCCACAGGACACCGGGACAGGAATGTCACGTGAACACTTGATCTAGCCATTTTCAGTTTAGTGATCAGCCAGGTCCCAGGGGTGGGAAAGTATAATCTAGCAGAGCATACAGGAGACCAGCAGATGACAGTGTGTCCATGCACTGGTGGAAACCCAGAGGGACAGCTCTGCTCTCAGCAGCATCCCAGACTCACCAGTATTTTACTTGTCTATGGAGTTCACGGTCATGTCAAATGCTTCATGTCCCTAAATTATGGAACCTCCCTTTCTCCCTTCACTTCATTGGCAGATATCTTATCACTCCTCAAATTCAATGCCACTGTGCACTCTAAATCCAGTCTTCTGATAGAAGTGTAAACCATCTACCAGTTGCTGACCAAGGGACTCACTATCACGCCTCTGACATGATCCATCATTCTTTGCTTAAACCATCTACCAGTTACTGACCAAGGGACTCACTGTCACACCTCTGACATGATCCATCATTCTTTGCTTAAAAGCAAACAAGAAATGGGGAGGTGGGGTGCTTTTCTTGATTCTGAGCCCACATTGTCTACATTTGGGTAATTCCCATGTGGTACTGTCTGTCTCATGTAACGGATGTTAATCCAAACTGAAATTTTTCTACCTCTATTGCCACAGCCTTCATCCAGAAAATGTTCACCTCCTCTCTTCAAGACTATGATAAATTACTCTCCTGAGCCTCTTTCCTTAGCCTCTCTGTAGCCTTTCTTAAATAAGATGTCCAAACTGTCTTCAAATACAGATTGTGATACACCCTTCTCCAGCTTCTGTGAACATTCCCAGTCCACTGATCTTGGCCTTGAAACACCCATTTTCCCTACCTTATTCCTTGGATTTTCCATTTAGTCTCAACCTCCACTTCAGACAAGCAAATAGCTAAAACTCTTAAGGAGGAGGGGCTACTTTTCTTGAGCTGATACGAATGTAGCAGGCTGACCTTGGAGAAATATGGGAGGAAGTGATAAATTAGGAGATTGGGATTAACATATACACACTACTATATATAAAATAGATAACTAATAAGGACCTACTGTGTACCACAGGGAACTCTACTCAATGTTCTATAATAACCTATATGGGAAAAGAATCTGAAAAAGAATGGAGATATATATATATATATATATATATATATATGATTCACTTTGCTGTACACCTGAAACTAACACAACATTGTAAGTCAACTATACGCCAATAAAAATTTTATAAAAAAAGAAAGAAAGAAAATCCACACATATACCTCCTGTATATGGTTAATAGCAGGGGTGAACCATTCAGGTGTGCTGAGTTAAAAACTCAGAATCATCTCGGTAGTTTCCTCTCCTTCCCTCCACAGTCAGTCCATCACATACCACCACCACCACCCCCCACCCCTCCATGTACACATCTCTCAAATCCATCTCTTCTCCACCACGAGTGTCTTAGCTTAGACTCTTGGCTGGACTCTTGCAGTCGTCTACTAAATGACTTCCATGCCTCCAGTTTCTTAATATCACAATTTTGCCACCAGTTGTTTTTCTAGAACATAAATCTAATTATTTCACCTCCTACTGCCTACAGGAAAACAGAACAAAACAAAAAACACTCTCATAAGCATAGCATTCAAGATCCTTTATAATTTGGCCTCAAATTACTTTCTGATCTCACCCAGAGCAATTCTGCCCACCTCAACATGCATAGCCCTCGCAATCTACTCACACAATTATTTACCATGTCCTAAGTCTACTTCATTCTTTTAAATTTCTAGCCCTTTTGCCCATGCTGTGCCCTCAGCCTGGAGTACACTCTCCCAACCTCTCTTTCATTAAATCCTCATGTGGTGTGGGTCCTAGTCTATTGATAGTGATGCTCTGAGTTAGGAATGCCTGAGGCACTCACTCACCCATATTCCTTGTAGAGAGACCCCACAGACATTTCTCCCACTGGGACCAATGTTTTGGCTGGACCAGCCCTTGTGGTTTTTGTTATGATTGCATGACACACTTCCAAAAACCATCAGGGAACTTTCAGGAACAAGTTTCATTGCTCACAGAGCGTACTCAGCACCCCTGAGGCCACACCACAAGGTCATGGGGGCGGGGGGGAGAGAGAGAATGGACCTGGGGCTCTGCCTTTACTAGGTCTGAGGGTGGGGTGTCTAGGTTTTCGTGTGCTCACTCTTTATTGGCTAATTTAAAGCATAAGAGTAGGAATTTGAGGATGGGAAAGGAGAACCTGGGTCACGCAAGCAGTCAGTCATCGGGTTACCCAGGGCTTTCTGAAAGAGGGAACTTTATGGGTGGGGCAGCTTAATTCCTAGTCTGGTTGTTATGCTAGGAACTGTACCATATAGCAGGCAATGTGTTTATAGAAGATGGATGTCTTTAGAAATGGATGCCTCAGCAATCAGATCTTAATGTCAAGCACATACACTATACTCCCTTTTCAATACCCAGCTCCTCTTCATTTTTTGGGTTTTTTTTTTGTTTGTTTTAACTTGATGAAGCTATTTAAATTTTAATACTATTCTAAACTCCAACTTATATTCAATTAGGTAGTTGAATTACACTCTTCAATTTATATTGCAGTGTACAAAGAATGAAAGTTCATTAGCCTGGCTGTGGAATATGGTTTGGGGATGATTTTTTTTTTTTTTTTTTTTTACCCAGCTCCTCTTTGAAATGTGCCCAATCCCTCCAGAACCCATCTTGGTTGGGCGCTTTGTTTGTGTGTTCCAATAATTCTGTGTACAATGCCTACCTCACTGTACTCTAGTTCTTTGCTTCCAATGTCTGTCTTTGCCGTTAGATCTGGAGTCATTGATGGCAGCAATCCTGTCATTGCTCTTTATAGCTTAGCATCTATCATTTATAGACAATCTACTCTTGGCTTTAACCTATTTACCGCTCAATTTGGGGTACATCCGTTTCTTGCTAATCACACCAAGAATATCAGTTAATGTTTCATGAGTGTTTCCTAAGTGGCAGCCAATATTTTACACACTTTATATGTATTAACTCATTTTATCCTTATAATAACCCCTACATTCATATATATATATCCCCATTTACAATTGGGAAAGCTGAGTTTTAGAGAGATGAAATAATTTGTCCCAAAGTTACAAGTGTAGTAAATCATAGAAGTGAGATTTGAACCCATATAGCCTGGCTGCAGGCCCTAACTCATCTAGCTACCGCGCCACGCCGGAACTACAAACTGAACTGAGGTGAGTCTTTCCAATTACGTTAGTCCATTTTCTTAATTCCCCAAAATAAATTGAAAATATTTGAGTGATTATATTAGATTGATTGGGGTCATACACAAGCCCCACTAATATTTATTCAAATAATATAGGGTGAAAATGGGGTAAAGTACCGGATGTGGGCCCCTGTGGGATGTTCTCATGGCTACACAATAGTCCGCAAACCTCAGCGGGTGTCTTTCAGACTCCTCCATTGTCCTGCTGTATTTATTGCACTCAATATCCAGTCGCTCTTCCCTTACTGAAAATGTCATTTTTTACATTTAGCCATCAAACACAGTTCTTAGAGGAAATGGTTTCTCCTCCCTCACCACCTGGCCCCTGTCAGCGGGGGGAGGGGGGGCGGCGTCAAAAAGAACCAAACCGAACTTAAGACTATTGGAATTCACACAATGAGACTAAGCCCTGGTAATATTTCACTCCCTTTCCGGAGGTGCTAAGTGATAAGGATCAGAATGGATTTTGTTGGCTTTAATGGGAAAAGCGAGCCTTTTGTTAGTTACTTACCTTGCTTCCCCTCTATGAAAACCCCCAACTTTGGAGCATTCTTTTTGCCGTGGTTGGTTATGGGAGCATCCTGAGACTTTAATATGTCTAATAAAACTCACCAAAGAATGGAGGTGCCATGGAGTTGAGGTGCACGACGGTGCACAGAGTTGTGTTTGGCTCTGAAAACGGCGCTGGCTGCTTGCCGTAAATGAGGAACCCGGAGGGAGGCATTGGAGGGCACAGCTGGGAATATGTGCAAAGCTCGTTTTCATTTTCATCTGAATACCACAGAGGCGGCCTCGACTTGTTTAAAATTAAAAGGTACATCAAAAATGCAAAACATGGTATAAAATTTTAACCAGACTCTTTAATTGCTTTTTACTCCTTTACTGGCTCTTCAATTCTCAATATTTTTAGAGCTTTTCCTGGGCTGTGCAGTTGTTCCTTCACCCAGCCTTGGCTTCCCTTTCTAAAGTTGCACGCACCTTTGTGGTTATTTATCCACCCCCTGTACCTATTCTTTATAGTAAGATACTGTTTCCTTTGCACTTGCCTTCTCTTTGCTCTCTTTCTGCTCAGTTCTACGCTTTCCTTCCTTCCCCTTGCTCTCTAGACACCTTCCTTTCCTTCTTTGTTGCCCTCTTACCTCCCTAGCCTACCAGTAAATTGTAAATGAATTCCAATCTGGGAAGCTTGGCCCTCTGTAAATAGAAATGATGTTTTACTGTGAAACTGGAAATTCCTGCTGTGCACTGGCCACTCCCTATGGCTCAGCTGTAACTGTTAGTTTATACCTGAGGGTTGCCCAATGCAGAACCAGGGACTAGAAGGGTTGAGCAGGGAGTATGGCAGTACTGAGCTCTGGCCCCATTGATTTTTTAAAAAGTACTGATAATAATAAAAATAATAACATGGACAATAGCTGCTAACGTGTCTTGAGAGCTCAGTGGGTACCAGGCCCTAAGCTAACACTTTACAAGTATTTTCTCATTTAATCCTCGCCACAACTATAAGAAGCAGGTTCTGTCATTATCCCCACTGTACTAACAAGGAAACCAAGGCAGTGAGTGACGCAGGTCACACAGTAGTGACAGGCTCTTCACAGCGGGGTTTCACTCACCCCTCAACAACCACAGGGTGATCCTGAGTCCCGGGATTCCAGCCAGGGCTGGCGTATCCTGAAGAGCCCTGGCTAGCCCCACTCGTCTGGCTGGCACCAAAGAGGTGAACACAGGGTGGGCCAGGGACACAGCAGGACAATCACAGACACCCTGGAAGGGGTTCTGTCGGGAAGCAGAGAACAGAGTCGAAGGTGTATGGCTACTTGCCATCCAAGTCAGTGAACACTTTAAGTGATGGGGCATCTGAACCAAGTCAGGGCATCAAAATGCATGGTCCACGGTGGTGATCAGAAGAGGAAGGGCAGGAGAGGGAATTTCAGGATAGGAGGCGGGGCATCACAGATGGCCAGTGATGGCCAGCATGGCCCAACCACCAACTAGAGTTTGGAGAGAGGGGATTCAGTGGATGGAAGAGGCCCTGATCCAGGCAGGACCAGAGCTCAGGGGCCCAGTTGGGTACTGAGGCTCAGAAACAAGGACAGGTCCATTTGCCAGCCCTGGAACACTGCGTCTAGATCAGATGAGCAGAAAGGGTGGTACGAGGCTGCGGGAAAGGTGCTGAAGAGCCTTGGATAACACCTAAGGAGGGTGCACGTCATCCCATACACCTGTGATCTCACCTGGGAGCTGCTGTATGTATACACCTATGGTGCCACATGCCAGGGTTCATTGTGTCTTCTTTCTAATAATCTCTCAAGAACCCACCATGTGTAAATGATCTCTTATGCATAAAAGTGAGTGGATTCAAGGTTAACCCTTTAGGGGGTTACTTTCACACACTGACTTGCTTTCTTGAAGAGGAGAGTAAGAGACACAGACGCAGCTGGCATGTTTGCTTAACCCTGGGGATGCTGTGTGAAGGTGCCATGCATGGTGATGCCAGTTTATACATCACAGTGGAGAAAAGGCAGAAAATTGCCCTCAGAGGAGGGGAGTCGGTATGTGGGTGTGCAGGGTGTGGCAGGAGACTACTGTGTTGTCTTGTAAGCCCTTCTGTAATGTTTCAACAGTATTATTTTGTTACGTATCTGTGTGTCTATTATAAACTTGAAAAGAAAAAACATGTACTAAATTTGACTCTCAGGCTATCGGTCCCACACTAAATTAAAAAGTAGGGGGTGACAATCCAAAAATGGACAGAAGACCTAAACAGACATTTCTCCGAAGAAGATATACAGATTGCCAACAAACACATGAAAGGGTGCTCAACATCATTAATCATTAGAGAAATGCAAATCAAAACTACAATGAGGTATCACCTCACACCGGTCAGAATGGCCATCATCAAAAAGTCTACAAACAATAAATGCTGGAGAGGGTGTGGAGAAAAGGGAACCCTCTTGCACTGCTGGTGGGAATAAAAATTGATACAGCCACTATGGAGACCAGTATGGAGGTTCCTTGAAAAACTAAAAATAGAACTACCATACGACCCAGCAATCCCAATATCTCAGGCATATTCCCTGAGAAAACCATAATTCAAAAAGAATCATGGGGCTTCCCTGGTGGTGCAGTGGTTGAGAGTCCACCTGCCAATGCAGGGGACACAGGTTCATGCCCCGGTCCAGGAAGATCCCACATGCCGCGGAGCGGCTGGGCCCATGAGCCGTGGCCGCTGAGCCTGCACGTCTGGAACCTGTGCTCCGCGACAGGAGAGGCCACAACAGTGAGAGGCCCGCGTACCGCAAAAAAAAAAAAAAAAAAAGTCATGTACCACAACATTCATTGCAGCTCTATTTACAATAGCCAGGACATGGAAGCAACATAAGTGTCCATCAACAGATGAATGGATAAAGAAGATGTGGCACATATATACAATGGAATATTACTCAGCCATAAAAAGGAATGAAATTGAGTTATTTGCAGTGAGGTGAATGGACCTAGAGTGAAGTAGGTCAGAAAGAGAAAAACAAATACCGTATGCTAACACATATATATGGAATCTAAAAAAAAAAAAATGGTTCTGAAGAAGCTAGGGGCAGGACAGAAATAAAGACACAGACATAAGAATGGACCTGAGGACATGAGGAGGGGGAAGGGTAAGCTGTGACAAAGTGAGAGAGTGGCATGGACATATATACACTACCAAATGTAAAATAGATAGCTAGTGGGAAGCAGCCACATAGCACAGGGAGATCAGCTCGGTGCTTTGTGACCACCTAGAGGGGTGGGATAGGGAGTGTGGGAAGGAGGGAGACGCAAGAGGGAAGGGATATGGGAACATATGTATATGTATAACTGATTCACTTTGTTATACAGCAGAAACTAACACACCATTGTAAAGCAATTATACTCAAATAAAGATGTTAAAAAAAAAACAAGTAGGGGGCAAGCATAGAGACAATATTCTAACATATTGTTGCAGGTAGAAAATCAAGGCAATCTAAATGGCAGATACAAGAATTTCAAAAAGAAAAAGAATAGTAGCCAGGGACCATTTAATATGGGCATAAAGAGGTTCACATACCTCTTGGAAATCATTATAACAAGTGAGTGTTAGATTTTATGGGGCCAGTGGCGATACTGAAACCTCCAGTAAAGTTCCGAGTAGCCCCATCACACTCTGTTTAAGGAAGCAGGGGGCCAGGTAATATATTTTAGCAAGATTGCTATGAAAAGCAGGCAAAATCGTAAGAGAAAGAAGGTGTCATTCTTAGGTGCCTTTCCTTCATAGCACCTCAATTATTATAGCATAGAGAACAAATGTATGGATACCAAGGGGTTAAGGGAGGAAGGGGGAGGTGGGAGGAATTGGGAGATTGGGATTGACACATATACACTATTGATACTATGTATAAAGTAGAGATCTAATGAGAACCTACTGTACAGCACAGGGAACTCTACTTAATGCACTTCGGTGACTTAAATGGGAAGGAAATCCAAAAGGGTGGGGATATATGTATATGTATGGCTGATTCACTTTGCTGTACAGTAGAAACTAACACAACATGGTAAAGCAACTATACTCCAATAAAAATTAATTAAAAAAATAAAACCAAAACAATTATAAGAAACTTTTCAGATTTTTCTAATTAAACGTACCTAACCGTTATGCCCTGTGAGGGCAGGGACCACATCTGCTTTCCCCACCGCTGCCCCAGGAGGGACTAACTCATATGCAGTCTCTCTTTCTTCAAGCCTCTTGAGATGTTTAGTCTGCTCTAGGCAAGAGGGCTGCAGGCCTGGCCCCAGGAGCAGACCCTGAGCTTCCCTGAAACGGCAGGAGGGAGGAGATGTATTCTTGCTCCGAGGAAAACAGCCGATCTCTCGGGCCCCTGAGATGCTTTTCACCGAGTCCCACATAAAACTGAAGCACTTAATCCACTGCTACCGTTCCTCCGCTCCATCTGGCTTCTAGAATAATTGAAACTAGAAATGTCTGCTATGACTGCTGCTGGGGAGAAAGGCCTCAGTGCTGCCTCAAACTTTAAATGTTGGGTTTCTTGTGAAATTTGATTTCTGTTCTCTCTAGTTTTCTAGACAGAGAGCTAAAAAAAAAAAAAAAGGCCCTAAGCAAATGCAGCAGTGGGAACTTCAGGACTCTCAGTTCAATTCACAGCCTGCATGGGTGCCTGTAGCTTCTGGTGTTGGGAAAGGGGTTAGGGCTCAATAATAAAGGCTCCTAGGGGCTCCCAGCATCCGCCAGACAGCTCAGATCCACCAGAGGCTTGAAGGTGGCCCAGCCCCATGAGAAAGGGGGCCAGGGTGCCTCCAACTGGGACCCCACTATTCATAGAGGTTGGACTCAGGCCACCCATACCCCAAGGTCACTGTCTAGACCCACCTTGAGAGGCTGGGCCTTAACTCCCCTCCATTCTCTCTCCCCAACCCTTTCCTCCTTTCCCTCCCCCTCTCTTCTTGTCTATCCTCCCCCCCTCCCCCTTCAACTCTCCCAGTCCTCTCCCCCCTGCCCCTCCTTCCTCCCCCCATCCCTACACTGCCCCCTCCCTCCCTTCTCTCTTCTCTTTCTTCCCCCTCCTCCTTTCTCCTTCCTGACCCCTTTCCCCACCCCCCCCTCCTGTCCTTCTCTCCCTCCAACTTCAACGAAATAGATCAAATAGCTCTTTCTACTCTAAGAAAATCAAAGGTTAGTCCCCAGCAGAGACCCTTTCTAGTTACCTGAAGGCCAAAAGGTTCAGCACACAATAAATAGCCGCCCATTTCACCCTCTGGGTTAGAGAAAAGGGGCTATTCATGCCCAGAGGACACTAATTTTTGAAGAATCAGAGGTATTTTAAACAAACCACCTCTCCACCAGTGGCTTTCCTTTCACAGGCTAACACATCTGCAGGCCTGGTAGCTTCTAACCTGCCTCCCCTCCCCACATCTAGGGACCAGAACAAGGGCACTGCAGAAGTGTTTACAGGGGCCGGAGTGGAAGGAAAGACGCTAAAGCTCTAGAAATTGTGACGTTCTCAGGAGAGGCTCTGGCGGAGCCCCAGCCAGGTGGCTGAGGCCCTGAGCTGCACCCCCGTGCCGCCCACCACAGGCAGAGGCCCACCCTCCAGAGCAGAGGAAGTTCAAGCTCCAGGCCCTCACACGCTCCGGCCCTTCCAAGGCCCTGGGAAGAGCCCCAGCATTGTGTTCCCATGGTCCTATGTTTTCGTAAGATTTGCAAAAGGAATATATTTTAACCACTGTTGGGTTTGATCACTGTTTCTTTGTGCTACAGTTTCCCCTCCGTCATGCTTCTCGCCTGGTCAGATGGCTCTGGAGTGGCCCTGGGCAGCTGTGGGGTCCGACCAAGGGGAAGCCGAATTGGGAGCGCATTTAGATTGTATTTAGTGGGATGAGGCTGTGTGGTCTGCAGTCACTTCTGTGCAAGGGCAAGTCACTGCTGGCCAGCCTCCTGCAGCGACGGCTTACAGGAAGCGTGTCACGAGGCTGGATGGAAGATGAACATGTCCTATGGTGACTGGCTTCACAAGTCTGGGGGTAGTGGAGGAAAAACAAGGCTTCAAATGCACTGAGCCAGAAGCTAGTCTGTGGACAATTCTTCCAGTCGTGAGATGTGTACAGTTCAAAGTGGAGGATTCTGTTCTCATTGAGGCCCTGTCAAAATGGAAATTCAGGAATACGTACATTCAGTGATGCAGCGTATACACTGATAAGCGAGCTGGGTATTGTTGACGAGAATTGCATGAAGTGAAATTTATCAGAAATCTTGTCTTTTCGGGGTATAAACCTTTGGCAGTACTGCACACAGCAAGCATGTCTGTGTGTGTAAGGAACCATGTTTTAATGCCTCCCAATTATTAATAATTGTGATGACTCTGCTAGAGGAGAGACTACCTTGTCCTCCTATTCTCTCTCTATTTTTTTCTTTCTTTTTTTTTTTTTTTGCGGTACGCGGGCCTCTCACTGTTGTGGCCTCTCCCGTTGCGGAGCACAGGCTCCGGACGCGCAGGCTCAGCGGCCATGGCTCATGGGCCCAGCCGCTCCGCGGCATGTGGGATCTTCCCGGACAGGGGCACGAACCCGTGTCCCCTTCATCGGCAGGCGGACTCTCAACCACTGAGCCACCAGGGAAGCCCCCTCCTATACTGTCTTATACAAAATCATTATATCATATAAAGAGAGTAACAAAGTATGCAGGCAAAACTTAGGAGGAAAAGGTTATTTTAGAGGTATGTCAGGCAGTAAATTAATTCGAATATTATGTATTTTATAGCTGTTGAGATGTCTGTTGCATTTGCCGATTTTAAAATTATAAAATGTGTTATAATTTATTTTCTCTTTCTCTTTAAAGAGTCACTTTCATCCCTAATTTTGTATTTGTATTTTTGTGTTAATTTGCTTAAAGAGAGCCCCCCAAATTGTATACGTCTCAGGCCCCACAAACCTGGATCCTCCCTACTGCCAGCCTCCATGAGCATCTGGACAAAGGATCTGTTTTTCTTCTGTCCTGGGGAGACTGCTGCAGCCTGGGCCACCACATTCCCACAGCAGTTTTGTCAGTGAGTCCTGCAGGAAAAACAGATGGCCTTCCTTCTAGGATCCCTGTTTTGGGGGCCATGGAGGTCTTTTCCTGAGCGCTCCTGTCCCAGGTTCTCAGGCTTCTGCTCTTGCTGGGAAAGACAGCAGCAGGGAACAGCTGTGGATGCCCGATCTCACCAGCTGTGCAGAGGCCCAGCTGTACAAGTTCTCTTCTTGCCATAAATCTATTTGAAGTTCTTTCGATTCAGGGAGAGGTAGGAGGGTTTTCTGCTAAACCTTTTGTCTGATTCATATTGTCTTTGGTTCACGTGATCTGACCCAAGAGACTGTGTCATCTCATCTGCAGCAAGGCCCTTACCAGTTCTCTGTTCTCTTTAACAGGGTTGGTGTGGACCCGGATGAGGATCCGAAGGAGCCCTCTTCACACCAGGCAAGTCAAAGAAGCCGATGCATAGAGTACAGCGATATGAGGTCTTGTGTTCCATAGCCAGGAGGCTCGTTCTAAGGGGGGCTGGCCCCGCAGATAAAATAAATCAGATGACTATAAAATACGCAGGCATTCAGTGTGTCGATAACCTTTGCATAACCTCTAGAGTGCTTAGAACTAGCATACACTCGTACCTTCTTTGTGGCTGCAGGAAGCCTGGAAACTGCAGTGTATGAGCAAGAGCACAGCTCTTGGAATCAGGCAGCCTGGAGTTCAAATCCCTGCCCAGCAACTTGCTAGCGCCGTCATCTCAGTGAAATGTACTTGCTGCATGTCGATGCATGTTGGGCACACAACAGATGGGCCTGCTTCTCCTGCATGATTTCTCATTTACCAGGTCCAGGTATACAGAAACATTGAAAATCTGCAAAAGCACAGCCTGAAAATCCTTAGGGAAAATTATTCAGAACAACATGCTTTCGCCTTGAGTAAGGGAAGTGTAGTCTCTGCAAACTCTGGACTTGAATCTAACATCAGAGTAAAACCTGTCATTGGCAATTTTGCTTTGATCATTTTTAACTCAGTACTTAAAGCAAACAATTGTGTAGAAATGTTGCACCTCTTGCTGAAATTGCAGGTAGACAGACATGATAGAATAACATCTTAAATAAGCAGTGCTGCTTAATGAATTGTGTCCTGATCATATCTGGATCTGAAGAGGGTCCATCTCTCTTTTATTTCATGGGTTTTTTTCCTACAGTCCCATCAGTGAGGCACAGCTGGTTAGTGCTGCCAGGCAAGATGCTGCTGCTTTCCTGGTTCACGTAAAGAGGGAAGGATCCTATGCTCTACACAAAGGGCTGGAAAATGAAGTTGGCAATGATCCTGGCTCATATGTACTTTGAATTTTTTTGTCACGTGTGTTCCAAGCCCATACTGGTGCTGTTTTCACAGACTTTATTGCCCAGGAAAGACACTTAACTGCAGGACTGAGCCCAGCAGGGTGTCAGCATACTGGGATTAGGGCCAGAGTGGTGACCTTCGAAAGGGGATCAAAGCCCGTCCATCTCCTTACACTGGTGGGCTGTAATGAGTCCTTAGGAAGGGCTGGTACAGATGTTCACAGAGCATTTTATCTCATATAGATCAACTAATCCATTCTTCTACTTTCACGTAGAACTTTTATCTAAATTTTGTCCTTCTCATATCTTTTTCTTTAAAAGAAAAGTGATAGAATAAGAAAATTCATCAAAGAAAATTCTTCATCTTCCTCTAACTGCCTAATATTTTACAATTACATATAATTATTGGTAAGGTTACCTGCTAGCTTAACTTTTTTCTTTTGTAATTTAAATGTACTTTATTTTAGCTCATTCATACCATTGTCAATTTAGTAATTACTCTTACCTGAAGATACTTAAACCAGTAGAAAGTATTTTTGTTGTTGTTGTTATTAGAGAAATGAGATAGTACAACATAGTACAGTGAAAACTACGTGGTATTTGGATCTTGGGCAAGTTTTTTACATCTTTGAATCACAATTTTCCTAACTGTAAAACGTGCATGATAATAATGTCTACTTCTCCAGGTTGTTAGAATTATATTTATGAAAACGACCTAACTTAATCAATTTCATTAAAACCATCTTATCTCGTGAAGGATTTGATGAAGCAGCTTACACCACCACATATGATAAAATAATAGTAAAATATTTTTTAAGAACTTTAAAACTCAGTTAAAAAAATTAATGAAAGCAGAAACAAAACCAGAGGAGTAAAAAGAATCATGAGTAAGCAGATCATAAGGTCCTATGTACTTGCTAAAGTTGAACCACAAGTAAGCTTTCTGGTAACCAAAGGGGGGGGAAAAAGGAAATGATAACCAGTAATATACTAAATTACTATAATTAGAGGGGAAAATTATACTCTGTCCTCAAGCTGTACAGAAGTTCACAGGCCACAATTTCTCGCTTGGGGCTTCCTGTAGAGGACACATAAAGAGTTATCTAACTAACCCTGGTATAATTTACATGGTTCCTACTGATCTTCTGCCGCTATTGTTTTTTAAAAGTGTCCTGGAAGTGTTCTTATTCATGATGGTTGACTACCGAGGTAACTACGTTTCAGAAAAAGGCTTTTTCCACCCTTGGAATAATTCTTAGGTTCAATGTCAAGTACAGGAAATGGTGGGTTCAGGCCAGAAGTAACAAACCACAGCGTCCATGCAGCTGCCGCTTGACCTGGACCGAGGGGCTTTTTGGTACTTTCCAAACTATGTGTCAAGAACCTGTCAGCCCTCATTTTGCCTGACGACTCTTCGCTTATTATCAACACCTGTTGCTCTGACTAAAGACCAGAAACCTAATTCTTAGGTGGATTGCATTTTTCCACTCAGCTTGCACTTATTAAATTGGTCTTGCATTAACAAATAGGATAATCTTAGCACTGGTCAACTTCTGAAAAAAAGACCTTACCCTTACTTGCCCAAAGCTAAAACTTTCAGATAATTGTGGCAATTACTGATCATATACTCTCAAAATCAATAATAAGCATATGTAATGACATATACTTTTTTTTTTCTTTTTTTCTTTTTTTTTGCGGTACGCGGGCCTCTCACTGCTGTGGCCTCTCCCTGCTGTGGCCTCTCCCGTTGCGGAGCACAGGCTCCGGACGCGCAGGCTCAGCGGCCATGGCTCACGGGCGCAGCCGCTCCGCGGCATGTGGGATCTTCCCGGACCGGGGCACGAACCCGTGTCCCCTGCATCGGCAGGCGGACTCTCAACCATTGCACCACCAGGGAAGCCCGACATGTACCTATTTTTGAAGGAATTTCCTTTTTCTCTGTTTCTGGAGAGTAAAATAACCTTTGGGAAATATGAACTTGTGGCTGTGACTAACCAGCAATGTCACAATTTTCCTTTTTGCCTTGTAGTACCTTGAAAGTGTGAATGGTGTTACACTCTTACTCATACCAGACCCAGAAGCTTTAAAAAGAATGTTCCACAAGCAAGTATTAAACTTTAAATATATAGTCTATGCAAATGTGCCACTTTGAGAAATGGAAGGTATCGCAGTTGTGATTTTATGTCTCTTAAATGTTAAAAAAAAAAAAAGCCCTCAGACAAAATTCCACCACCCCACCCTCGCCCCAACAAGAAGTTGTCCTTGTAATTGATTCTGTGTCCTTGGCGGCCCAGCATTCCAAAGGTGAGCCATGCTGGAGCGCCACGCCCCCCTTAATCTTTCAATAGAAAATTCCCGCTACCCAAGAAGGGCTGCCACGATTGCTTCTCTTTTTCCCTTCTTGCCCTTTTTCATGATCATCCTAATATTTGTGGAGTACTGACTCTTGTTATTAACACTGTTCTAAGCACTTTATCTGTGTTAACTCATTTATCTTCCAAGATAAACCTATGAGTGGGTACTGTTATTATGCTTCTATTTTAAATAAGGAAACTGTATACAGAGAAGTTAAATAACGTACCAAAGGACACATAGTGAAATTCAACCCCAGAATCTGGTTGTAGAACTTCCACTCTTAATTGGTGTGCGTGCGTCTATTCGTTCAATCATTTATTCATTCATACAACCCACCCGTGTCAGGCACGAATCTAAGTGTGAGGAAGATGCAGCAGTTACCAATTCAAAGTCTTCACCCTCACAGAGCTTACGCTCTAATGGGGGACACTGGGAACAAAAAGGTAAACAGCTACATACTATATGTTTAGAGAATGGGAACAGTAGAGCAGGTACAAGGATGGAGAACAATGGAGGAGAGGCTATGGCTGGCCAGGGCAGGCCTCTCTGAAGAAGTGGCATTTGATCAGAGTCCTGAACGATGTGCAGAAGTGAGATGTGTATGTGGGCTCTGGGGGGAAACAGTCCAGCCAGAGGGAACTGCAAGGATGAAGGCCCTGGCCTCACAGCGGGTTATGGTGCGCTCCACGCGCAGCAAGAAGGCCAGTGTGGCTGGATCCCAGTGGGCAAGGTGGGAGCCAGTGCAGGTGGATTCAGAGAGACCGAGAGGGGCCAGATCACCGGCCACGGTGGTGATTTTGATTTCATGTGATGGCAGCAAAAACTTGCAGGTTTGGAACTTAAAAGTAATGGAATCAACTTTTTTAAAAAGTCATTTTTCTTCCATTTCCGACTCTGCCAACTGTTACAGTGAGGCTAATTTTCATCTTTTCTAACATAATTGTATTTTGAACACTATGCTGGCTTCTCTATGTGCTCTCTTAATGCTAACTTCCACGTTTATTTTTGCTTCGAGAAGTCCCTTCATTGAATTCTGGTTTTGGTTGTCATTTATGCTTGTGTGTAACCTGGGTGGATAAGTTCTGGTCACCACAGCTCAAGAAAGTCAAAGCAGAGCTGAGAAAGGTCCAGAGAAGAGCAGCTTCAATGAGCAGAGGGAGATTAAAAGAATTACGATTTCTCCAGCAGAACGACTACCACTAAGAAGGGATACAACAAAGTGTCTGTAAAAATACGGAGGGTATGAGTCAGGTAAACAAAGACTTGTTTTCCAAATCCCAGAAAACCATAACTTAAAACACCCTTAAAACTGAAAGAGCTCATTTGGAGAAGAATAAAAGTATGTGTTCTTCTGCACAATTGATACTTAAATGCTGGAAATACAAGTAGGTTCAAGAGGGAAAGAGATTAGCAGATGGTAGGGTCATCTAGTCATGAAATAAAATTTAATTTTGCCTTGTGAATATTTTCTAGATATTGCTAACAAACCTATAGAAAACGGAATAAAGATTCCCACGTATACGTTCCTCGGATCTAACAATTATCAATATTTTTCCATACTATGTCCCCATGCTGTTGGAGCTGGCCTCACAGAATGTAAATTCCATGCTATACCAACAAATATTTCAGAAATAGAACAGTAAGCTCTAAAACTGACCTGACCCAGATGAAGGTTTTTTTTATGTTATTGTAACTAACAGTACTTTGAGAAAAACAAAATGACTATTTCAGAGCAAGTATCTTGGGTTTTCCCTTGGCCAACACTGAATTTATTTTGGTTTTACTTACGGCTTATACACCCAAAAGTATACACCCTCCCCACTACATTTTTACTGCTTAAGACTAAATTCCATATATATATATATATATATATATATACATATATATATATATGGAATATATATAGAATAGAATATAGAATCTATATTTACAGATTCTATAATTACATGCTCTAGAAAACAGAAATAATGAGGAAGAGGAAGTGCAGGAAGATGATAGCCTCAATTTAGCAATTAGGTGCTGTATGTAAAATCACATTTAATCTTTACCTTGACCAATCGAGATACGTATTATAAACCCCATTTTATAAATGATGAAATTGAAGTTCAAAGAATTAAAGTAACTTTCCCAAGACAACAACAACAACAAAATTCCAGCCGCTTCAATAACACCCAATCTCCAATTTGTAGTTCTTCAACTCAGTGAGACTGTTGCTCTCAGCTTGAATTGTTCTCTGCTTGGACTCTAGCTCCTTGTACTACAATTGGGAAAGGGCAGAAAGAAAAGAGAATATAGGGCTTACCTCATTTGTCCTTTGCTACCTGTTGCCAATATCTGAATTCTATCATGTATTTATGATACCAGTTATTCTTACCAGCCATTATGTATTTTGCAAGTAGTTTTGTAGGGGGAAACATTGTTTTGTTTTGTTTTCAGACAAAAATATAATACTGTATACTCAAATCACAAGCCTAAATGTAGAACCCTTATCTTTGCTATGGTGTTTGTGGTTTGGGGCAGTGTCACTGGGAAACAGCATGAGCTAGGATCTTCTTGTTCCAAGGTGCATTTTCTACTCCAGTGCCTTTTACATCTAGAATTTATAATTCCAATATGTAATTGTATCAGCTTTCTATTGCTGCTGAACAAATTATCCCAAAACTTAGTGGCTTAAAATAACAAACGTTTATTATCTCACAGTTTCTAAGTGTCAGGAATTTGAAAGCAAATTAGCTGAGTGTTTCCAGCTCAGGGTCTCTCATGACGTTGCAGACAGGATGTCAGCCAAAGCTAGTCATCTGAAGGCTTGACTGGGTCTGAAAGGTTCACTTCCATGTTGGCAGGAGGCCTCAGTGCCTTGCTGACTATTGGCAGGGAGACTCAGATGCTTACCACATGGATCTCTCCATAGAGTGGCTTGGGTCCTCACAGTATGGTAACTAACTTCCCTCAAGTGGTTCAGAAAGGAGGAAACCACAATGTTTTTTTATGACCTAGCCTTGTATATCACCATCCCTTCTGCTCCATTCCATTGATTAAAAATGAGGCATTATATATCGTCCACACTCAATAGGAAGGGAAATTAGTCTCCATCTTTTAAAGGGACAAGTACCAAAGAATTTGTGAATATACATTTTTTTTTTTTTTTTTTTTTTTTTTTTGCGGTACGCGGGCCTCTCACTGTTGTGGCCTCTCCCGTTGCGGAGCACAGGCTCCGGACGCGCAGGCTCAGCGGCCATGGCTCACGGGTCCAGCCACTCCGCGGCATGTGGGATCCTCCCGGACCAGGGCACGAACCCGTGTCCCCTGCATCGGCAGGCGGACTCTCAACCACTGCGCCACCAGGGAAGCCCCGAATATACACTTTTAAATCACCAAAATATTATATTTACCTGAACCAAACAATTTATTTTTCCCGATTAACTTGAATCTCTTGTACGGACAAAGTTATTTGAAGGAGACCTTTTGTTTTTTTTTTTTTTTGGTAGCTAAACCATGAGTTTAGCCCATCTGGTAGTGTATCTGTGATGTCTACGTTTCCTCTTGGCATTTTTACCCATCCTTATCTAGTTGTTTCCTTCATTCTTTCTCCCTAAGCATGTATTTTGTGACTATACCTTCTTGGGAACGTTTATGAATTTATCATAGTGTGAGGAAGCTGAAAATATTTGTATAAAATACTCTCTATGTGGAGGCTAAGAGTTAATTTTACCTTTTAAAACATAAATTTGAAAAAAATTTCCTATTGACTCTCAATTGTATCATGTCCCCCTTCTTCAGAATCTAGAAATCGTTCTCTTTAGGGACAGAGAATCCGGTCTTCTCCTTGGTAATCAGAAAATCAAGGCAATAAACTTGAAATTATTACATGAATACATTCCACACTGGGAGGTGGCAGGGCAAAAGTACTGCTGTCAAATCCCATTCACACTGACTACTTGAAAAAGTGCTCTGGAACCCATAAGGAACTCTACAGATTTGTTATGATAATTATCTGTCTTTGTCATCATTCTGTACAACCTCGACTGACATTAGTATTGAATATGAAATCTTAGAAATAGGAAAATCTTCTCTCTCTTAATCCATTGAATCCCCGTGAAGTGAGAAGCAATCCCATATGACTAGCCCAGAGCAGAGTTCCTCCGGTTCACTTAGCAAAGGCCCCTCCTTTGAATATTGATAGAGGAATGTATTTACATTTGATTAGTTCTTTTTCATTAAGGTTAATACAGCAAACAATTCCCTCTTGCTTCAGTGTCTGTTTTTTAAAGATTTCTGGCCAGAGCCTTTGTTTTCTTTCAGGGATCCAAATAAGCATAAAACAAAGAGTACCTTCCTAATTTTCCTGTTGCTCCCTCTCTAGGGTGGTGCTAGAGGGGTCACTTAAAAAACAACTACTGGGCTTCCCTGGTGGGTAGGATTGAGGAATCTCAGCTGGTAAATGATAATGTCTTCTCATCAGACACCTCCCACCTGGGAAAAGAAGCCAAAGATACAATGTTTTCTTTGAATACTCAGGAAAGTTAAGGAAAACCCAAGAACTCTTTCTCAAGGAAGTTAATAAGTCCATACATCATTCTGGGTCCTTAGCCCATACTAGTCTGTGATGTCACCAGCCCATAACACCATTCTTAATCAAAATCTCCCTACTGGGCTTCCCTGGTGGCGCAGCGGTTGAGAGTCCGTCTGCCGATGCAGGGGACACAGGTTCGTGCCCAGGTCCGGGAAGATCCCACATGCCGCGGAGCGGCTGGGCCCGTAAGCCATGGCCTCTGAGCCTGCGCGTCCGGAGCCTGTGCTCCGCAACGGGAGAGGCCACAACAGTGAGAGGCCCGCGTACCGCAAAAAAAAAAAAAAAAAAAAAAAAAAAAAAAAAAGACAACTACTCACTCCTTATCGTGCTCAGCCACTTCCCAACCTCTGATCTATTCCCTTGTTTCAGGAGAAAAAGGAAAGATATCAAATGCCCCAGTCATTTTTACATTTTCCCAGAAATGGAGGATAATAAAGGAAACAGAAATTACACATATATCAAACACTCTGCTTCTTAGAAGTAGCAAGGGCAAATAAAAGCTAACATTCATGCCCTTGGATCTCCAGTTCCCATTTACAGCTGTGAAACATGAGGCTCAGCTCTGGAGAGTGTATCATTATTATTAAATGGTAGACAGTAGAGAGTCAGAACTCAAATCTTGGTCTTCAGTTTCTGGATCCTCTGCTTGTTCCAACATGGATGCCACTGCCCCTCTGGCATCACAGAACTCAAAAAAAGAAGACATATTGCCAGCAATAAAGAGACTATCACCAAGTTCCAGATTCTTCTTCTGATGACTGCTTATATCCCTTGTCCTTGGGTGTGATCTGATCACTGCTTCAGAATAATCCAGGTAAATTGATGCTACCTGCTGTCCTCTGCCCATCTGGGCCCTCCCAGGGGCTTGCCCTCTGCGCTGCCTCATCGGATACCTTCCCTGTTCCAAGGTGACTGCAAAGGCTGGCCTTCCCTTGGCACATTTATCCTCAGCCCCCAGTGAAGAGGCAGAGCACACAGTGGACTAACTCATTTATTTCTACTCATTTATTGATGGCCTTTCATAACCCAGTTATTAAGTCATCAATAACTTCAGAGAAATAAATGAATGGATCCAGAATTGGGCCAACAGATATTTAAGACATACACTGAACATTTTATCTCAGATCAGCAGAAAACTCAATGCTGGGTCATCCATGGTATTTCCCTTACCTGGAAAAACATTTTCTATGTTTCATTCTAATTGGAACCCAGTTTATTTCTCTACAAAGCAGTAAAATGAATAACATCTCCAGTATCCCAAGTAAATTAAAGTTTGAAAAATAGATTACAAGTGTTAACATTTTTTCCAAAATGCTACCTAGTATGTGTTGCTCTCATCAGCTGGCAAAAAATAACCTTGGAAGATTTCCCAGAAACAGAGTATAAGCTCTTTCAGGAGTGCCTTACGTTCTGATATATTCCCCTCAGGAAATAAAATAAAAAGGAGAGGAAAAAGGGAGTAAAAGGCAGGGAGGTTTTCCAAGACCTTCAGAAATCCCTGAAACCAGTATTTAGGAGTCTAGAGAAATTTCTAACACTGAAGTTAAGTTTCTTCAGGGACACTTTCCAACCCATCAGCGTTCACCCAGCTGAGGGGAGCCATGCATTTTCATTACGTTTGGGGGGATATATAGCTGCTGCATCTCAACCTTCAGTATCCCGACCTCATCTCCTATTCAGATACCCACTTGCCCTAGTTTGCTCTTCACTTACACCCACCGAGATGACAGGAATCAAGGCTGCTGCTGAGAGGCCACAACTGTGCTTGGAAACCTCTCTGTGTGCTAGTTGCCTCAGTTTCCTCATCTGTGAAATAGGAATAATAATATATGAAAAGCACTTAGAACAGTGTCTAGCACACGGCATCTATTCAAGGAGTGCCAGCCGTTATTGTTATTGTTGTCATTAATGAAAAAACAGTATTTTCCATACGATTAGGACCTCAGAGACCAGCCAATCCAATTTCCTCAATTCATTTTACAGGCAAGGAGACTGCAGCCCAAATAGCCTATCATACGTTGTGTGTGTGCTTTCCGAAGTTCAAAGGCTGAGTGAGATACCAGCAGAAAGAACAGCACCTTTGGATTCCTTTATTCCTACGTTCAAATTCCAGCTCTATAGCTTGCTAGCTATGTGACTTTGGACTCAGCTCTTCCCTTCTCGGGCCTCTCTAGGTCCTCACCTGTAAAATAGGTATAATGCAACCTACCTTGAGGGTTTGTTGTGAAAATTGAAAAACAATGACTGAAAAAGTTAGTGACTGGATAATGTGACCAGCGCCTTGCCTAGGAATGAATGAGCATTCCATAGCTGGAGAATATTATTACAAATGTCATTCAGCCGGGCTGCTGTGGAGTGGGTGCTAGAATCCTGGGCCCCTGACTGCCAGCCAAGCTCAACACTACACAGCCCACCTTAACTTAGAAACAAACAACCAAACAGAAAAACAGGAATTTGCTTACACTCCTTTCTATTGATTTTCTTCAATGACTATCTTGTCATCAATAGATATTGTCAGCTATCAAAATTACCTGTGCCTCTGGATGGATAAAATGTGTAACTCCTTATTGTTCTTAAGGAAAGAAAAAAGAAAAGAAGAGAAAAGAAAAGAGAGAGAGAACTCCCCAGGGCTAGCCCAGAGCTTTACTACCTAGTTTAGTTCAGGGATAACAGTTTTACTCTGCCAGCTGAGCCCCAACATGCTGACCTGTTTGAGAGACAGTGACTCAGAAACGACTTGCAAATGTTGCAAGATGATGAAGAAAACACTAAGTATAGCAGTGACTTTGCAAATCTGACACCTTTCTTGGGGTAGAAATAGCTAGAGAAAGGTTCAGGGACAGATGGAAATTGAACTGGACACCTTGGTTTCCCTTTTGTGGAAATGCCATGGGTAGATTCTAGCTCTAGATAACAGGGCATGGCACTCTGGGTCTATCAGAAAACAGATCTATGAAACTCTGACATCATCCATGAAAAGATCATAGATGTCCCACTGTGGGACTTGGGAATGGGGCATGTGGTCCATGACCAGGTAAGTTTGAGAAAGGCTTCCCTCTCAAAGATCTACAATGCTCATTTACAAATGAAAGATTCCAAAAATTTCTGAATGTAACAAACCTGGTTAACACTCTCAAACCCATCCCTTCCTGAACGATCGGCACAGAATTTCCATCAACATCACGTAGAACAGTGGCATACTTGGGAACGCCTTTTAGGAAACTGTTCAGTGTTGGAAATCAGAGATCTTAAAACAACCAATGAGAAAGGCTGCCAGTTTGGGTTTTCATTTTATTGTGGAGTGTCTGCTTCAACCATTTTAGACAAAGGATAAGTGGCGGCCTAGAAAGGGAGGGACCACACTTAGCATTCTCGTATTCCCCTTTTGTTTGTGGGGCACGGACCTGCAGCGTCTGCTTCTACATGTGTTTCAGAGAGCAGAATACAGCGTTTTGTGTTCAGTTATTTATCATTACCCATCCGTGGAACTGTCTGGAGAGGGGCAAAAAAGTAAATAAACAAAGTAAAGTAAATCACCTTGGTTTCAACTAAGGGCTAGCTTTGGAGCAGCCAGTGGTTTCTCACTGTCTTCCATGCCTCATGATTTCTTGAGAATGTTCACATTATTACTGGACTGTGAACTCCTGATACAATTTGGGCATGGAAACCAAGGGCCCAAACAAAGCAATGAAGTCCATGTTAAGATATAAATGCTTTTAATGATGAAGATAATTACAACTGATTGAAGTCTGGAATTCTCTTAATATGCAAAATGAGATACACAGAAGAAGTAAAAATGTCCCTGAATCTCCTTCATACCACATTGCAATGTCCATTATCATCTCTCTAAAGTTCACAAAAATTTTTCACCTTTTTCTCACATTTTCATCCTCTACTGTTACATAAACACCTATCAAATGCTTTCTCTTTTGTCCTTTTCTTCCTCCCTCCCACTGTGGTCCTTTGAGGAAAAAAAAAAAAGGAGTGAGTGAGCATGGGGTCGGGGGAGACAAACACATTCATTCAGTTATTAAATTATTACAGGTTCTTAACCGGAATATCTATTTCAAAACTTAAGAATCGAAGGGGGAAGATATCAAAAATTAACCATAGGCTTTGGTAGTGATCTATCAAAAATAAAATGAATGAAAACTAGTTTAACAATTATTAGACTGTTATCCCTTTAGTCTTGACCTTTTGGTAAATCGTAAATAAATACCATCCAAATCTGACAGAAATAACTGCAAAATCCCCACAACAGCAATCTGACAGAAATATCATGTTCACTGGTGTCAACAAAGTGGCATTTCTTAGCTGTTTAATAAAATAGGAATTATGAAAAAAAGTAAACGTTGAATTATGCCACAAGAACCTCACCCATATGGCAAGATCCGTGAGCTAATCTGCTTGGCAGCAGGTTCAACATTTAGATGAAAATACCTGTATCTGGAAAGATTTTTTAAACGTGGTTAAGTTTAATTTGGCTTGACACATATTCTTATAGTTCAAATATATTAATATTATATACATACTATGTATTCATGTTGATATTATATCTCAATATTTATAGTGATCATTTATCCAATGCCTTTTTCTGTTGTCACTCGCTAGGAAGCAAACAACTCTGGCAAAAGCACGACGAAAACAGAGACTGCCTGGCTCTTCAGAATGTGGTACAGCTTTGACCACAAGTATCCTTTGATAATGATAATCTCCCAGGTCCTGCTACATGGCAGACACTGACTTCGAGCACTTAATCATTGAGGTCTGCGCTGCTGCTCTTCAAGAAACGCAGAAAGGTAAAGCGAATTCACGAGCAAATTTAGCCAAAAGAATGATTTCAAAACATAAAAAGCTGTGTAGTCCATACTTAAGTGTTGCAAAGAGCTAAAGTGAAATCTCTCAGAGGCAAATGAATCTGGTGTGCTTGTGGCAATCTACTATTTCCTAATGCCCTATGATAAAATCATAGAGTCCTGAAAAACTGATCTATTTTACTAATTTTACTGTTCATCCCTTTGTAAAAATCATACTTCTGGTGGAGTCGGCTAGGGTGACAAAGCTCCTTCACCCTTCTGCCAGGAACACATTTGTCTGTTTTTGTTTCATGCTGTAAAAAATGAAGGGGGAGGGGGGAGGGAGGATGAATAGTCCAAGGAGAAGAATAAGTCCGGTCATCACATTGTGAAATAATACTACTTTGTTTTCCAGGAAACACTTGAGTAAGCTTTTTCTAGTGACGGGCAATTTTAAAATTCTAGCAATCAGTGTAAACAGAGTGGCTCAGATACACCTTGCCATGCGACTCACAGAGCTGAGAAGTCAGGCCTGAAGGGCTTTGCCATTGTGAGTTGCAGTAAGCGGTCCACCTCTAATCCCAGGCAAAAGCACCACAGAAGAAAGGAAAGAACTGTGCTGAAAATTGAATGTGTTGGGTCTTTGTAGTTAGTTTTCCACAGTCACAAATCCCTCTTCTTTCAGGGAGAAAATGTCAGTCACTGGGCGATTTTAAAGCAGCTCAGCAATGATTAAAGCCACAACAGATCAGAGGGAAAGGAAGAAGAATTAAGAACAGGGGAAAGAAATTCAAAGAATAAGATGAAGAGGAGGTAAAAATGGAAAGGGGAGAAGCAGCAAGAGAAATACAGGAAATTCACAGCAGGAAGGAAAAGAAAGCAAATTCGAGGAATGACTGGAGAAAAAAAAATAAGAGTGAAGTGAAGACAAGCCCATTGAAGATTGCAGAGATAAGCAAAAGTAAAACAAGGTTAAAATTAGAAAGCAATTCTGAAATAGTAGAACATTCCAAGAATTATGAAATGAGATGTGGAAGGTAGAGGCTTTTTGAGGCTACAGTTTTGCTTTTCCATACTTCTGTTATCTATGGGCAAATACCTTGCCTCACTCAATCTTGTGCTTTCATGGACAGTGTAGGTTGCCACCACCCTAAAAGTGGTCCATCTTGGCCATTAACTGCCTCTTGGAGGTTCTGGTACCTCACTCACCAGTCACTGGTCTCTCTGAGGGAAGCCAGTTCTTAGCAGGTTATGCTGGTTTGTGTTCCAGTTTGTTTCTCTTCTGGAAACACAATTTTCTCCTGCCGTTGCTTAAAGTATCTGATAACCAAATTTGTAGGAAGTTATAAAAATGTGGCTAAAGAGTACATATAAAGGCTGCTTGGTTATGACAAGATGTTCAGTAAGAAAGTGTCTTTTGGGGTTCCAGGACCCCATTTCCAACTTGTGGAAGGGGGGCTTCCCCACCCATCCAAGCAATGCGCCAGGTCAGTGTCCTACAACTCAACTAAATTCTGACACTATGTCCCTGGAGACAGGGTCAGATCTCACAGGTAAGGGCTCAGTCCCACAAGGTTGCCCCTACCACCACCACTTCAGAAGCCAGCCACAAGCCCAGGTTGTTACCTATGCTTCTGATCTATCGGCTACATGTTGGAGGTTCCCGTGACCTTCTCCTTGGGTTTGATTGATTTGCTAGAAGACCTCATTACTTACTAGATCATTGGTTTATTATAAAAGGATATAACTCAGGAACAGCCAGATGGAGGAGGTGCATAGGGCAAGGTACGGGGAAAGGACATGGAGCTTCCATGCCCTCTCTGAGTGCACCACTCTCCTCGAATCTCCACCGTTCACCAACCTGGAAATTCTCCTAAACTCCATCCTTTTGGGGTTTTATGGAGGCTTCATTGCATAGGCACAACTGATGAATAATTAACCATTGGTGATTGAACTCCATCTCCAGCCTCTCTCCTCTTCCCCAGAGGTGGTGAGGGTGAGAACTGAAAGTTCCAACCCTCTAATCTAATGGTGGGTTCTCCTGGCATCCGGCACCCAACCTTAGTTAGGGTCCAAACGTCATCATTAACATAACAGAAGGATGCCTTTTTGCTTTCATCACTTAGGAAATTCAAGGATTTTAAGAGCTCTCTGCCAAAACTGGGGATGAAGACCAAATTTCTATTTCTTATTATAAATCACACTATCACAAAATGGCAAATCAGAAATTAGATAAAAGATGTTTTTGTTCAAATTCTGACAGTGTTGTAAGGAATGCTTTGCATTGCATTGCAAAATGGAAAAGATAACTTGGAGACAAGAAAATGTAAGTAGGAACCCACCCAAATTTTTAGCTTAGAGCAGTGACACTAAATTCAGATGATGTCATAGTTTTTGTCTCACATTTCACCGGGGGGTTATTTCCATATGATTATGGACAAACTAGCAAAAAATGAAAGCAGACTTACACTCTCAGTAATATCTCTTCTCATGGTAATTTGTCCTCCTGTGCATTCATCCTAGAAATTGCGGGGCTACCATCACTGCATAAATATATTTTCACTTAGACAACAGAGTTTTTATATCCTAGTTATGCTCTGAATTCATACCCAGAGTGTAGCAAACCAATGAGTTTCCACTCTGTAAACTCTTGATTTATCCATATTTTTAGAGAAAAATTATCCCCTTGGCATTTACCGTCATCCTGTTGGCCACCTAGAACCCAGGCGATGTACCCCATGGACCTCATGGGTAGACTATGCCAGCTGCTGTCAATGTAGGGATGATCCCCCCAACTCCGGGGTCAGATTGCCTGGCTGAGGCCAAAAAGAAAGTGTGAGGCTGAAAGAAATGGATTATGCAGTTTGGAGCTGTTCAAGTTTCATTTTAGTAAAATTGCATCATGCAAATGAGGCATCATAAAGAATTACCGACAAAAGAAAAAGAAGAATAAATGAGCCTTCATATGCACCTTTGTAAGTCAGGATTCTCCAGAGAAACAGACACAGAACCAGTCAGGAGTACACACACACACACACACACACACACACACACACACACACACGCATACATACATATACATATAATACACATACACATAGGTTTACTTCAAGGGATTGGCTTATGTGTTTGTGAAGGTGGCAAGTTCAGAATGTGCAGAGCAGGCTCTCAGTCTAGAAACTCTCCAGTAGGAGCTGAGACGCTGCAATCTTAAGACAAAACTTCTTCTTCCTCAGGGAAGCCTCAGTTTTGCTCTTAAGTCCACTCAACTGATCAGATGAGGCCCACCCACCTTATTGAGGATCATCTCTTTAAAGTCAACTGACTGTAGATGCTTAACCACACCTAGAAAATACCTCACAGCAACACCTAGATTAGAGTCTGATTGAATAATGAGGTAGCCTAGTCAAGTAAACATGTAAAACTAAGTGTCACAGTACTCAATTCACATTGAACTTATGCCCAATATTCAGACCCAAGGATACAAAGATGCTCTTAACTCACCATCGGTATCAATAAAACAAGTCACTATGGCTCATATAGTCTTGTTTTCTTTTTTCATAGCATAATTAATACATATGCATTCCCATAAAAATTTCCCAAAACCTACAGAAAAATAAAAATAATAAACATTCCATAAGGATGAACCATGGCCAAGTACCGTGTTGAGTGCTTTACGTTATAATTTCATGTCACTTCCACAGCTCTGTAAGAGGGTGGCTCCAAGGGTAGAGTACCACACAAATGGACTGCTGATTGTCTAGGCCTCTGACAAAACAGCCTGTGCAGCCTGCCCTGGTGGCGCAGAGGTTAAGAATCTGCCTGCCAAGGCAGGGGACACGGGTTCGAGCCCTGGTCCGGGAAAATCCCACATGCCACAGAGAAACTAAGCCTGTGTGCCACAACTACTGAGCCTGCGCTCTAGAGCCCGTGCTCAGCAACAAGAGAAGCCACTGCAATGCCCACGCACCGCAACAAGTACAAATAAATAAGCCGGAAGCCTATGGTGCCAAAATTGACGATTAGTTAAGATTTCACTATGATTCCCTATGGGCAGCAATTCTGAGTCTTGTGGTGCAAAGCAGAAATTGAGAAGGGGGCTATGAGAAAGGGAACCATGTTACTGAGCACCAGTGCTTTGCCATCGAGAACATTCTTTCATTTAATCCTAATAACCACCCTTTTGGTTTCATTCTCACAAAGACTCTCTTTGAGATGGAAGAAACAAAGTCTCCAAGAACTTAAATAACTTTCTTAGGTTTCCATAGCTAGTGTCAATTCCATGATCCAAGCCCGGATCTGTCAAAATCTAAATTAGGGACTTACCCGGCAGTCCAGCGGTTAGGACCCTGCGCTCCCACTGCAGGGGGCTTGGATTCGATCCCTGATCAGGGAACTAAGATCCCACATGCTGCACGATGCGGCCAAAAATTAAATAAATAAATAGACTTCGAAACACTTCAAAACAAAGACCGTAATGACAAAGAAAGGCATCACATAACGATAAAATCCATAAATATACTTAAATGAACGCTCTCACTGACAGCTCTATGTCCATGATAGCTCTTATCTACACATATACCCCATTTCCATACGTCCAGAATGTCACTCTTAAAGCAATGACTGTTATGACTGCTTACATTATGTCCTACAGAGTTCACATCCCAAGCAGCTGTTGAAGATATAGGAGGTGATAAGGTTAGGGGTCCTGGTCGGTCACCCTAAGAACACCACCATAAAGGAGTCTCCAAGTTTCTGAATCACGTTCTCAACTTTTCAAAGGCAGAAAGTTCAATATGCCAAAGACTCCGAGAATGGTTTCGTTTCATAGAAACGGATGGACTCTAGCCAAGCTCAAGGAGGCACAAGTAGAAACCAGACATCAAATTCCTAAATCATCATATGTGTCCTCATGGGGAGGGATATTCTCTCCCAGCCCTTAGCAGGGTCAAGTCGCAGTCTGGTCCCCAATGTCCCTCCGGCCCCTTCTCTCCCTGTTGCTCGCTGGCTCACCCTGCTTCAGCACCCCGGCCTTCCTGAGAGACACCAAGCACATTCCTGCTTCAGGGCCTTCGCACTGTTTCCTCTTCCCCCTGCTTCGGATGCTCTTCTCTCAGACATTCGCAGGCCTCCCTCCTTCACCTCTTTCATCCAACTTGGCAGTGAGACTTTCCTGGCTCCATATATATATATATATATATTTTTTTTTGCGGTACGCGGGCCTCTCACTGTTGCGGCCTCTCCCGCTGCGAAGCACAGGCTCCGGACGTGCAGGCTCAGCGGCCATGGCTCACGGGCCCAGCTGCTCCGGGGCATGTGGGATCTTCCCGGACCGGGGCATGAACCCGTGTCCCCTGCATCGGCAGGCGGACTCTCAACCACTGCGTCACCAGGGAAGCCCCCTGGCTCCATATTTAAATTAGCCGTCCCAACAGGAGCACTCCCTCTCCCCTTCCCTGCTTCATTTGTCACCATTATGCTTATCACCATCTGACACTATACTTTATACATTTGTTATAATATTCTCCCCCAACCAGGATGTATGCTTCCTGCGGACAGGGATTTGGGTCTGTAATCAAAGCATACAACAGTGTTTGGCATATAGTGGACACTCAATGAATATTCACTGAATGAATGAATCAAGCAAGAAAGCAATATTTTCTATCCAGGGCACATTTACTCTAAAACGATATAGCAGAAAACTCCAATGAATTATCTGAGGGTTGCTAAGTGAGTCTGAAAGCAGAGCAAGGCAGAGGGGATAATCTTAGTGTTTTTCATCCAGGCTGCCCTTCGGCACCAAAAGGCACACCCCGGGTGCACACCCACCCCTCCCCCAGCGGCAGGGTCCCTCTCCCTGGGCAGGGACAGCCACCACGGCAGAGCTGGATCCCTGTTGCCTCACTGACCTCCTTCCTATGGTTGGTCCATCCTTCCTTAGGTTTAATTCGTACACCTGATCTCATATATTCAAGCCTGGCTCTGGCTTAGAAGCCATTCTCTGTCTGGGTGACTGTATCTTATCTCACCGATTGTGTGTTGATTTTATTTGTATATAGAAATCAGAATTTAGAGCCACCTATCATCCTCACTAACAATCTCTTTTAATGAGAAGGTTAGAAATTGATGCCCCCTTATTCAGATTTTAAGACATCAGATAAAACGGTTTGCTTGGATTCGCAGTGTTGCAGCTGGTATAGGAATCGTAGGTTGCCTTATTCGTAGGTGACTAATGATGCTGCTGGACTGTCTACTTTCTACAGTCTCTATCCATTCTATCATTTATCATCTCTCCCCTTAAGCATGCTTCCCTGGTGGCGCAGTGGTTGAGAGTCCGCCTGCCGATGCAGGGGACACGGGTTCGTGCCTTGGTCCGGGAAGACCCCACATTCCACGGAGCGGCTGGGCCCGTGAGCCATGGCCACTGAGCCTGTGCGTCCGGAGCCTGTGCTCCACAACGGGAGAGGCCACAACAGTGAGAGGCCCGTGTACCGCAAATAAAACAAAACAAACAAAAAAAAGCATGTTTATATATTAGTTCTACAAATGTGAATGACAGAGGATAAGAATGACTTCTTCCAAAATAAAAAGGGCAGCCTAAAATCATTTTTAGCGCTTCCTGTATGCCGACATCAACTGAAAATAAGGAGTTATCCTGTGGTTGCCAACATTTTACAGAAGTGTAAAGATAGCACAAAGATAACAATGGACTGGCAAGTTGATACAGTAACAGAATTACAAAGTCACATGGATGGAGACTTCCTTCCCATCACTGGCTTGAAATGAATTGTGCACTGAGATGTTACCAAGAAAATGAAAGGCCGTGGCAGACGTGTAGATGTTGCAGCTCTTGAGTTTTCCATTAAAAAATCTGGCAAGGAAAGTGGCAGATGCCAGACCCCTTCCTGAACCAAAGTGTGACAGATTGCATTCCAGGAAAAATAAACGTGAACATCCAGATCACTCAGAATGATCCTTGGAAACAAGTATTTCATGGATTTAAATGTAACGGCATCGTAGTCTTTAAACAACAACAACAACAAAAAAAAAAGGGAAAAGAACCCTTTCCTCCTAAAACTTGACAGAATTCGTTATATCCCACACAGTCATGCTTATTTTAAATCATAGGTATGAATATTGTGAGCAGCAGTTTCCATTTTAAATGATGATCACTGCATTGCATTTTTTTCTTATTCTGACTAGCTGAAGCATCTATGAATTATTTGTTGGGTTGGTACTGTGGCCTTGTGAATGACTTGAGTTCACTTAGCAAAAAAACTCTCAGAGGAACAGGGAATGTTAGTTCTGTGATTCCTGTTTTATCAATGAGGCAACTGAGCCCCAAGGAGGGAAAAGACACACCCAAGGTCAGTGATGGACTTGGAGGCAGCATTCGTAATCAGCAAAGAGTGGGCTGTGTCCACCTGAAGAATCCACGGGTTGTGGTTCGGGTGGTCCATCCAGTGAGCTCTGGTGGCATTAATATGTGTGTGATGCTCTTATTGTTAAGTGTGCCTGGCATACAATTGATAGTTCGAAGTGATAGCTTCTTGGGAGGCTCATCAAAATCTTCACCAGTCTGGAGGCAGGGTGTGTTTTACTTTAAGTAGAAAGCCAGAGGGATAGCAGAGGATGTAAGTAAGATGCCTTTTGTTCAACTTATTGAGTACCTACTATGTGCCAAGCAATACAGGAGGTACTGGGGCGAACAGCAAACAAGGTAGGCACGGGTGACTCTCATGCAGTCTTGCTTATTTGATTCATTCAGATGAGTCATGACCCCAAAGCCCCTTGAAATGGCAGGTGGCCCTCAGTGTAGGAAAGAGAGACCTTGGCATCTCCAGAGTTGAATGGGGGAACTCTTTAGGGAGCCGTGAATTAAAATAATTTGTAACCCTCACTTGCAAAATGTAACCAGATAACTCCACAAGCAGTTTCAGAAAGCACCAATATTTCAAAATATTTGAAAGAAACATAAGCAATCAGCTTTCTAAAGACTGTCTCTAAATACATCCCCAGTGGTATCCCACGTGAGGATGTACATGGCATTATAACTGCTTCCCTCCTGGGAAGCTGGCTATAGGGAGGAGCTGAGCTTGCATGGGGCAGTAGTGCAGCCGGTACTCCCCCCCAGGTGGTTAATCCATTGGGTTTGCAGCTTGACTTTTGGTCTTCCTTGTCTTCACAAATGCTAGTGTAGAAAGACCTTGTAGACAGCCCTTGACTTAGCACCTAAGTGAAATGAAATTAAAATTCACTAAAAGAAAACACTAGCTTCCTGGATCCTTATATTCCTTGACTGGTGAGAACCGATGTAGGGGGTGGTATCCGTGCCTTGAAACATGAGCTGTCTTTTGTTCAGGTCATAACTTGGGTCTTCCATGGTTTCTTCATCCGTATAATGGGAACAATAAATATTATCTTGTTTTGGCTAAATCCATTGGAAAATTTAGCTATTTCTTAAAACAGCTTCCTACTGATGGTAACTTGTTCACTTATCTCTCAGAGCCAAAACATGTTTAAACCAGTTAAATAGTGCAATTTTCTTAAGACCCTGTGGCCTAAATATGTTGAAACATTCCATAACTGGACTTAAGCTCTTCTGGAGTCCTGACAAGTGACTACAAGCATGGCATTGTGAACTGTTGCCCAAACATGTTAGATACTCTGCTATGAATGTGAAAAGTTGTGGCTCCCAAGACGATAACTGAGTTTTCTACAATAATCCTAGGATTCTACAAGAGTTTTGGCATCCCTGATTTGTTTTGCCTTTTCCCCTGTAAAAGTTTTAATAATATTTCTCTTAAATGAGAATGCTTTCTCATTTCATCTTCACTGTAAGCAAACAATATGAAAATCTGGATTTACACAAACAGGAAATCAGAAGATGAATCCTCCGCTTCTCGAATGGATTCATAAAACAAATTCCTTTAAATCCAATTTAAAAAATCTGTTGAGCACTTTCTCATTGCAAAGCACTGTATTAGACTCTCTTCTCTCTATTTATTCACGTATTCATCACATGTTTATCAAGAGGCTACCACGGGCCATGTACTATACTAGGCAGTAGGGATACAGCTGTTGACAAACCCGCACAGAGCTTACATTCCAATCTGGTTCTGTCTTTGAGTTTCTGACTTACAGATGTCTTTTCAGGAAATGACTTTGGTATAAAGAAAGATACACTTAGACATTCCAGTACTGGTTTTCATCAAATAGAAGGAAATCTGGCTCAGGGGTCAGGATTTATTGATTTGCTACTGTAGCCTACCCACTTACTAGTTGTGTAACTTTAGGAAAGTTATTTGCCCTCTCTGTGCCTCAGTCTCTCAGCTGTAAAATGGGGATAATACAAGTCCCTACGTCATAGGTTTGTTTTGAGGATTAAATGAGTTAAAGCACTCAGATAAGTGCTCAACAATGTGAGCTTTATTATTGTCATTATTACCTGTTGATGTCTGCTTCTCTTAAAGGGCAGCATCATGTAATGTATTTGGTATTCGTTGTCATTTATTATTTCTGAGTGACCAAAATATCTATGGTCTTGTATGCTTGTAATAATTTTCTGTTGTAACAGCCCTATTTTAATACCATAGGAAAGTCTTCAGTCTCCAGAAACAAAAGATTCCACTCAGGCTATAAATCAGACACAATTCTTCTGATTTGATCTTGAGTAGATGGAAGTAGCTGGGTGTTCGGCACTTCCTTGTGTCTCCTGTTCTGCACATGGGATTGTTTCATTTACAATTTTCCTAAGTTACAGTACTTCGTCCCATAGTATTTTTCTGGAAATTACACCACAGAAAGCAATTTTCGCTTGATAGAAAAGTGCAACCATTTTCCTGTCCAGCAATGGAAGCAATACAAGCCTTTGATGATAATTATTCCTCTTGCACATTCTTGTGATAAAGGAAATCTTTTAATTGCACCTTTCAGGTGAAGCCATCATGTTTTGTCATTAGCAGTGTGATGTTACATTTGAAGATTTCTAGGTCAGTACATACTGAATCATTTTATTAGAAATAAAGGAGAAGGAAATAATGTTAAGACTGACAAAAACATATGTATTACCTTAATGTTGCCAGTTTTGAATTTAGTTTCAATATTTCTTCCCCATGGGAAAAAAAAGAGTATTTTGCTTAAATTGTCTTTAATTGCTACTTGGTCATTCCTTCTCAGCCGTAGGAGACAAGGCATTTACAGGCTGCCAACAAATTCGGGAGCTACCAGAGACACCTTAGCAGCAGGAGCCTTGGCTGCCGGTCTCACATATTCTCACCTGACAGGGAGACAGAGGCCAAGTCTATCTCGTGGACAGCAGTCCTCAGCCCTTGTCTGATTGTGAAGCTGTGGTAGACACAGTACAAGGCATGTGGGCAAACATGACCCCACCCTAATTAAAGTTCACTCCACAAGGTGGTTGGTGATAACACCTTCTCAACGCATAATAACACCTTCTCAATGCATAAATAAGAGCAGGCAAAGAGGTACCTGCGCTGGCGGTGAATGGAAGAAGGGATTACAGGAGAAATCACTACTCTTCTTCTAATCATGTGGGAAAGAGTCCATGGAGGAACTGGGATTTCCTAACATGAAATTAAACAATGGGAAGTGAAGAAAGCGTTCCGCATGGAGGGAATACCATGGAGGATGGTCCCATGACAAGTGTGGCACGAATAGCTCAGAGAAGCCTGAGTAAGGCTTCCTGTAAGGCACAGAACTGGGAGAAGAGAAAGCAGGTGGTCTCCAGAGAACTATAGTGTCAGCCTTTGAAGAAAGGAGGAGACTCTTATTCCCTACACCTAGCACAATCAGAATTCTCTCCCACTGGTATTGATTTTATTTCTTTGTTTTGGTCACTCAGATGGCTAAAGGTAGGGCAGCATGTCACAGGCTGAAGAGCCTTTAAAGTTTCCTTTCTGTCGCAAATCTGATTCATCTGTCTGACAGTCATTTATCAGGTACCTACACATTTAATGTTTCCAGAATTAACATTTAATCTAAATATTATATTAATATTTAATATTAATACATTAAATATTTAATTTATTAATATTAAATCTGGAATAAAACAAGTATTTTGCTTAAATTTTCATTAATTGTTTTAAATGACTTTAGTTTTAATACTTCTTTCCTAGAAAAAAAATATGAGCCTGTCTTCTGGCTTCTGAAGTTACAGAGATAAATAAGAAATGGTGGTTGCCCTCAAGATGCCAGTAACCTAACGAGGTAGAGACAGCAGCCACCAATGCACTAAGAACTATATAAAAGTTATGAGCAAAAAGCATTACGGAAGCCAGAGGCGGGTGTAGCCAACGCACTCACCAGCTTTGGAGAATCAGAGAAGCCACACAGAAGTAACTTAGAAACCAGGTGGAGAAAAAAAGTAAGAATCCGTAAAGAACTGGGCTGAGGATGTGAACGGCATTTTGGCAATAAAACAGCTCAGGCAGAGCTTCCCTGGTGGTGCAGTGGTTGGGAGTCCGCCTGCCGATGCAGGGGACGCGGGTTCGTGCCCCGGTCCGGGAAGATCCCACATGCCGCGGAGCGGCTGGGCCCGTGAGCCATGGCCACTGAGCCTGCGCGTCCGGAGCCTGTGCTCCGCAACGGGAGAGGCCACAACAGTGAGAGGCCCATGTACCGCAGAAAAAAAAAAAACACAACAGCTCAGGCAGAGACACAAACAGGGTGTGAGGTATTTGGAAAATGGTAAGAGATTCAGTGCAGCTAGATCAGTGGGAGGTGAAACTAAAGAGTTCTCATGTGGACAGATTGGGCTGGACCACGTGTGTCACGGTCAAGAAAATGGATTTTATCTTACTGACAGCAGGCTACCAATGCCGCGCTTTAAGCACGGAGTCACACGGTCCGGCTTGTTATAATGAAGAGAGCTCGTGGCTGTGTGGAAGGGGGCGGCTGAGAGAACAATAAACTTAGGATGATTCTGGACAGTTGCTCTCAAAATCACCCACCCGTTTTCTATGTGGATAAAAATGAGGACAGGAATGTCCTCATTCTCCTTTGAAAAACATTTGGGAACGCTCAATATGTGTTTCGAAACACAAGCGTATTAACATAGAAAGGTATCGTTTCATTAAGAGATTGATTTTTTTTTAACTTTCACTAAGGAAAATCCGGTGGTGAAACGATTAGGGTCTACCAGGACGTTTTCTGGTTCAAAAGCCAACTCAGTCTTTCAGCTCAGCTTCTGGTACTGCAGTTACCTAACCATGGTCAGAAAAGGGAGCACTTCTGACAGAGGTTTGAACTAATCTAACAGAAAATGTTGGATTAAAAATCACTTCCAAAGAAAAGGCTGCTTTTTGTTCCTAAACTGATACACTCGAACACCACCAGCCCTCAGGCTACGCTCAGCCCTGGGGTCAGCCACTTGCCAGTGGTAACTGATGATTTTAAATGGAGGGGAAGAAGCACAGGAGAGCTAACCTTTCTCCAGAGGAAACAGACACATCCTCAAACCATTGCCTTTGACATTCCTTAAAGCCATTTCCTTGGAATTCCTGGAAGTAAACCAGTGTGTTGAGTTTCACTGACCTGTTGCTTGTAAACATAGCCAGAGCTGATTTCCAGCTTATACCTACAGCCTTTAATAGCTGGAACAGGAAAGGCCATAACTCCTTTGTCCGTTTCCTCACTACCCTTTCCCAGCAGTCGCAAACACCTCTTCCTACATCCCTCAACACCAGGAGCACTTGGGTTGCAGGTGTCAAGCCCTTTGCCTTTCCCTCCCCTGCTTCATGTAGATGCAGATCATGCTTGGAGCTTCCAAGAGCAGCGTGCCAAGGCTGGCTGCATGCACTGCAGCAAGAGGGGACCCTACTCAGAAGCAGGTACACCACATCTTGAACAGCTCTGGCAGCATAAGCCCAGAAGCCTGGTCTTTAGCTTGACCAATTCTTTTCCCTTTACTTTTTTTGTTTTAAATTTTTACTCTCAGTCTGAAGTCCTCAGGCCTTCTCTGAGCTGTAATGTTTGGAAGATGAACATTATGGTAATTGGTAATTGTACAAGCACTTTGCAAACGTCAAGTGCTTCATAAAGTTGAAAAGATACTAACTTCATTGACGGGTTTATAGGCCTGAAGGCCCTCAGACTCACTATGCAGATATAAACAAAAAATTTTATTACATTTTTACTATTTTTAAATTCTAGCTGATTTCCTGCTCTAGTCAAGATTATGACGAGCACAAAAATCTGCTCTCAGTCTACAGATGTGCCTTGTTGAGAAATCTTTCTCCCCAGATCTCTGACACTCTCTTTCGAAGATGACCCACTGTGAAATGGATGCATCCCGTTCCTCTATCAATTAGCCCCCATTAAGGATGCCTCTCCTTGCATAATCTCACGTGCATGTGGAAGCCAAAAAAGTCAAACTCATAAAAGCAGAGAGTAGAATGGTGTTTACCAGGGGCAGAATTGGGGGAAATGAAGAGGTGTTGGTCAAAGGGTACAAAGTTCCAGTTATGCAGGATGAGTAAGTTCTGGAGATCTAATGTACAGTATGGTGATTATAGTTAATAATTCTGCATTCTATACTTGAAGTGCGCTGAGAGTAGATCTTAAGTGTTCTCACCACCAAAAAAAAAAAAAATGTAAATGTATGGGGTGATGGATTTGTTAATTAGCTTGATTGTGGTAATCATTTCACAATATATACATACATCAAAACATCACGTTGTACATCTTAAATATATACTATTTTTATTTGTCAACTATACCTGAATAAAGCTGGGGAAAAAAAATCCCTGTTCTTGACCTTCCAGCAAGTAGAAGCTGGTGCTCTCCAGCTGAGGCCCTTCCTTCCTGGCCTAGCCTTTGTGAGAGGTGTTTGTGTTCCTGATAAGAATCACAGATTAAACCCCCAATGAACATAGTTCTCTTGCTAGCTCAGTCTTTTACAAATCTTTGAAAATGTTGTCTAGGCCATTTAGAATGACAGATTAAATTTAAATCAGTTTTCTAAACTGCTGACCAGGACTCATTAGTCCTCAAAATCAATTTACTGGGTTCCTAACTAGTACTTTTTAATAATAATAAAAAAAAAATGGACTAGAGAAATATGATAATGCATTGCAGGATTAGAAATACTGTATCATGAAACTTGTTTCAGGGGTGTGTGTGTGTGTGTGTGTGTGTGTGTGTGTGTGTGTGCGCACTACTTTGTGATATAAAATGTGTTTCTTAATGGAAATCCTAATCAAAAAGACTTGAAACCTTGATCTATGCTGGCCTCAAACCCTTATCCTGGAACTCTCAGGCCTTTTCACCTAATTGCTTTAAGTGCCAGGGTAGTTGGGTGAGGAGCTGTAAGAGCATATGGAAGAGAGAGCCATTGACTCTTACGGGTTATTTTGGAAGAGTTCATGGTGCTAGTGGATTTGAGCTGGACTTGGAAAGAAGGCAGAACTTGACAAGTGGATACTGGAGGGAGCCAGAGGAAAGGCAGAAGGAGGAGAGAGAAAAGCAACCCAGAGCTGTGGAGAGAGGGAATTTGAAGATCTGGCTCCTAGGCCTGCCTCTCGGCTGTGGAACCTCAGGCTCTAGGCCTGCTCAGAGCCAATATTTTCTAATCTGCTATCTGCCCTGCTTAGTAATGACAATTTTCCAATGGAATAAGGTAAGTGAAACCACTTTGAAAACTAGGAAATATCAAACAAATGCAAGATATGCTTAGTAAGTTTTTCCAGGCAAAGCAAAGGTCACACGTGAAGGTGAGACTGTGCCTGGGATAGACGGAGGATGGCAGCTTGGCACATGTAGGGCTGGCCATGAGAGAGGAAGGGGCTAAAAAGCTGTGTTTAGGGAAATCTGTAAAGCTTTTGAGTATCAGGTGAAGGTGTCTGGATTTGATTCAGTAGATAATGGGGAAGCGGATGATTTGTAGACACAGGAGTGAGAGAATCCTGTTTCAGAAAGATTGGTTTAACAGCATTGATTAGGGAGAAGTCACAAGGGCCTAAATGAGACTAGTGGCAACGGGACTAGAAAGAAAAGGGACAGATGCTAGAAAACCCTGGCCCCAAATCCATAGAATCTGATGCCGTGGTACTGGGGGTATTGGGGCTGCAGAGAGGAAGGGCCAGGAGGTGCAGTTATTAGGGAGTGGTGGGCTGTGGGTAGCTGGGGGTGTTCCAACCCTCTGCTTCTGCCAGTCACAGAAACAGGAGGCAGGAAGACTAGTCTCATGGGGAGAAGCGGTTGGCAACCCCACAGGTGGAAACCTATTTATATGAACCTGCTCTGTGTTCTTGCTGAGCCTGTTCTTTGGGAAAAACAAGCCACTGGCCCAGTCTTGCCTTGCAAATACAGTTCTCTTGACCTCTGAGTGAACTTAGTTTTTTCTCCCGAGCTGCTCTCTCACAGGGAGATGCTCTGCAATTAAAATTCTACACTTATTCAACATAGTTTTGGAAGTTTTAGCCACAGCAATCAGAGAAGAAAAAGAAATAAAAGGAATCCAATTCGGAAAAGAAGAAGTAAAGCTTTCACTGTTTGCAGATGACATGATACTATACATAGAGAATCCTAAAGATGCTACCAGAAAACTATTAGAGCTAATCAATGAATTTGGTAAAGTAGCAGGATACAAAATTAATGCAAAGAAATCTCCTGCATTCCTATACACTAATGATGAAAAATCTGAAAGTGAAATTAAGAAAACACTCCCATTTACCATTGCAACAAAAAGAATAAAATATCTAGGAATAAACCTACCTAAGGAGACAAAAGACCTGTATGCAGAAAATTATAAGACACTGATGAAAGAAATTAAAGATGATACAAATAGATGGAGAGATATAACATGTTCTTGGATTGGAAGAATCAACATCGTGAAAATGACTATACTACCCAAAGCAATCTACAGATTCAATGCAATCCCTATCAAACTACCACTGGCATTTTTCACAGAACTAGAACAAAAAAATTCACAATTTGTATGGAAACACAAAAGACCCCGAATAGCCAAAGCAATCTTGAGAAAGAAAAATGGAGCTGGAGGAATCAGGCTACCTGACTTCAGACTATACTACAAAGCTACAGTAATCAAGACAGTATGGTACTGGCACAAAAACAGAAATATAGATCAATGGAACAGGATAGAAAGCCCAGAGATAAACCCACACACATATGGTCACCTTATCTTTGATAAAGGTGGCAAGAATATACAGTGGAGAAAAGACAGCCTCTTCAATAAGTGGTGCTGGGAAAACTGGACAGCTACATGGAAAATAATGAAATTAGAACACTCCCTAACACCATACACAAAAATAAACTCAAAATGGATTAAAGACCTAAATGTAAGGCCAGACACTATCAAACTCTTAGAGGAACACATAGGGAGAACACTCTATGACATAAATCACAGCAAGATTCTTTTTGACCCACCTCCTAGAGTAATGGAAATAAAAACAAAAATAAACAAATGGGACCTAATGAAACTTCAAAGCTTTTGCACAGCAAAAGAAACCATAAACAAGACCAAAAGACAACCCTCAGAATGGGAGAAAATATTTACAAATGAAGCAACTGACAAAGGATTAATCTCCAAAATTTACAAGCAGCTCATGCAGCTCAATATCAAAAACACAAACAGCCCAATCCAAAAATGGGGAGAAGACCTAAATAGACATTTCTCCAAAGAAGATATACAGATTGCCAACAAACACATGAAAGAATGCTCAACATCATTAATCATTAGAGAAATGCAAATCAAAACTACAATGAGATATCCTCTCATACCGGTCAGAATGGCCATAATCAAAAAATCTACAAATAATAAATGCTGGAGAGGGTGTGGAGAAAAGGGAACCCTCTTGCACTGTTGGTGGGAATGTAAATTGATACAGCCACTATGGAGAACAGTATGGAGGTTCCTTAAAAAACTACAAATAGAACTACCATACGACCCAGCAATCCCACCACTGGGCATATACCCTGAGAAAACCATAATTCAAAAAGAGTCATCTACCAAAATGTTCATTGCAGCTCTATTTACAATAGCCAGGACATGGACACAACCTAAGTGTCCATCAACAGATGAATGGATACAGAAGATGTGGCACATATATACAATGGAATATTACTCAGCCATAAAAAGAAACGAAATTGAGTTATTTGTAGTGAAGTGGATGTCTGTAGTGGATTTGTAGTGAAGTGGATGTCTGTCATACAGAGTGAAGTAAGTCAGAAAGAGAAAGATAAATACCGTATGCTAACACATATATATGGAATCTAAAAAAAACAAAAAAAAAATGGTCATGAAGAACCTAGGGGCAAGACGGGAATAAAGATACAGACCTACTAGAGAATGGACTTGAGGATACAGGGAGGGAGAGGGGTAAGCTGTGACAAAGTGAGAGAGAGGCATGGACATATATACACTACCAAACGTAAGGTAGATAGCTAGTGGGAAGCAGCTGCATAGCACAGGGAGATCAGCTCCGTGCTTTGTGACCACCTAGAGGAGTGGGATAGGAAGGGAGGGAGGGAGGGAGATGAAAGAGGGAAGAATATGGGGACATATGTATATGTATAACTGATTCACTTTGTTATAAAGCAGAAACTAACACACCATTGTAAAGCAATTATACGCCAATAAAGATGTTTAAAAAAAATTCTACTCAAAAAGAGGGAAAACAATTATTTTAGTATTTTGTGAAAATTCAGTCTCATCAATCTGTCTTCTATTTGTAGACTTTGCTTAAATTAAACCTCAGGTTAGCTTATGTTATGAATACAGCCCTGATACCATATCCTACCAAGTCAAGTTCAAACTCATTAGGTTGGAGCAGCATGGAGGATGAGTCAAACAGCTGGGTTTAGATCTTTGCCACTTACTAACTGTGTGACACTGCAGAATCTACTTGAATTCTCTGAACCTTAATTTCCTAATCTGTAAAATGGTGATGATGACCATGACAATAATACCTATCTCTCAGGATTGTTGTAAGATTTGAAATGTTAAACACACACCTAGAATAAGGTCTTAAAAAAATAGGCCCTCAGTAAAGGGCTGCTACTGTTATTTTTACTCAAGGATATGAATGGATGTGTTCCACACTCCTTCCTAACCACACACTACAGCTTTTCCCTAGTTCCACAAGATGAGGCTTACCCAGCCTCTGCTCAAAGAGAGGGGCTTCCGGGACTGACCTGGCAGCACCTACGTCTGCAGGAGAAAAAAGCTATCACTGCCCCTCTGCTTTAAGCCCACCTACAGGCTCTTTAGGCAAAATTACTTTGTTCCAGCTCAACAGTGGTCCAAAAATGCCAGGTGTCCCTCACTGGGAGTAAGCGAACAGAAATAGGACTCCTACATGTGTACCACTCAAGTCACCCAGTAGCCAGGGGTTGTGGGAAGACAGGATTCCCATGGCTGCAGTCAGCTGAGACCTGGGGCAGCTGGCTTCCTCCTGCCCCGTGATCAGAATAATCCTTGGGGAATCCCATCTGGCCATGAAAATAACGTGCCTGTTTTTCTATCATAAAATATGATTGCAAGCATTACATCCAAGCAATTATTGATGTGAATAGAGTGCTCCTTCTGAGAAAGTCAGCTAAACCAGAAATCAGAGAGTATGCAGTTGGGCCCCAGAGGTCACAAAGCAGGAAAAATATGGGTCCTGGCTTTGCAGGCCATGTGAGCTTGAGGCAACCCCTCCCAGCCCCAGTCTCCTTAGCTGTGAGGACCTGGAATGCCCCTGCCTGTTCTTTAACAAGGAGACCACTACCCCAACACAGAGCACTCCTCGTGCAAGTTCAGGAACCCGGAGCTTTGACAACCCATGATTCCCACACAGTACCCCCACTATCTTTATAGGCTTGGAAATTAGAGCTTATTTTTTCAGTCTTGTATGTCTATTTATGCTTCCAACCAACACCATACGGCACAACGAAAGTGCTTAAAACAAATTCTTCTGTGAGAATTTGGCCCCCCAAAAAGCCACCTTTATGAAAAGGAGTATTTATTCTCCCGTGGTTTTGAGTGAAGAAAGGAAAGACATTCCTGGCTCTCTGTGGCAAACTTGGAGTCTATTTTTCAGAAATAGGGCACACTTGTCATGTTTTTATCCTTGCAAACTTAACAAGATGTACCATCCCATTTGGATGGCATGTAGTAAATAAAGGTACTTTCTTAGACTCCCAGGAAGTAAATAATTGACATAGTGACTTTCTGTGATTCAATCACAGGAAGCATACGTGAAAATGAAAGAAAGAAATGAAATAAAGTCCAATACGCTGCCATCAATAGCTGCTTACCGTCTCATCCAGCTTCCAGCAAGACCTGGTTTTACCCTATTTGTGCTAGAAACAAAGGAAGAAATCTTAATCCCTTTTGACAAGGCATGAACTCACCTTTTTTTTTCTAACTGGATCCTCTTCATCATCTTGGTTTCGAAATAATTCTTTCAAGACAGAGTTAGAAATAGCTGCCCTGCTACGTCTGGCTGTGGATAAGAGTGGGCAGATGGGCTTCCCTGGTGGCACAGTGGTTGAGAGTCCGCCTGCCGATGCAGGGGACACGGGTTCGTGCCCCGGTCCAGGAAGATCCCACATGCCGCGGAGCGGCTGGGCCCGTGAGCCATGGCCGCTGAGCCTACGCGTCCGGAGCCTGTGCTCTGCAACGGGAGAGGCCACAGCAGTGAGAGGCCCGCGTACCGCAAAAATAATAAAAAAAAAAAAGTGGGCAGATGACAACGGTGGTGGCCTCTTCGTTCTCGCACAGAGCAGGAGGCTCCTCTCTCTTTACACGTAGGGAAACTGAGGCTCAGCAGAGCTGGGACTGAAACCCTGGGCATGGGACACCCCCATCCAGGGGCTCTTTCCCTATCTTGTGTTTTATCGCTCTGGACTTCAGCTGGGAGTAGCTGCCGTTTGATTTCTGGTTTAGCCGAAAACACCTACAAGTGCTTATAACAAATTCTCTTTGGAGGAATTTTGAACTTCACTTTTATTCCTTCACGTATCTGTTTCCTTGAGTGAGTTTCTTGATTTCCCCTTTTATCTGTCTCATCATTCCGTTTGTTAATGCAAACAAATGCTCCTTTCCCATGCAGCCATCTGATTAAACCATACATAAAGCCGCTTCTCTATTAAAGCCCTAAATTAGTTGCCATGCTTGGGAACGTTCTTGAACCAGTACATGACCAAATTCAATGATGAAATATATCTTCGATGCTCCTTGCTGAGAAAAATGCTATCCATTATCTCATAGGCTCACAGATGGGCACATTCTGCGGTTCTAGCAATTGCTTCAGTTATGTCCCCTACCAGGTCCAAGTTCATGTCCTTGGATTGTTAGATGCTTTTTGTTTATTTGAGGTTTAGCTGGTGAGGAGAAATTCCGTTTCCTTTCATTTGCTTTTCCGGAATAACTAGTCATTTTCCTTTCTGGAAAAAAAGAAAAGTTAGACTTGCCCTTGGCTGTGATATTACTTATTATTTGGTGAAGGAAATTGACAACAGTCATATGAAAAGTTTTGTGGAGATTGAATGTAATGTTTTTTTCTCACGATTTTTCTCTTGTTTTCTAATAGCTAGTGTTTTCTTTTCATTTTATCCAAAGGTTTTAATAAAAATAATATAATACAAAAAGGCCACAGAGTGCTGAGAAAGAAATGAGACTTTAGTATGATTATTTTTAAGCGTATTTTTTACAACATCAAGTATCAGTTTTCTCTTGCAATTAGCTCAGCACTCATTTTGATGAGAATAATGGAAAAATTAAATGAGGTTCCCCTTTGAGTAAAGTTATGCTTTTCATCCTCTCTCTCCACTTTTTTTCCTTGTCTGGTCTCCAGTTCTTTGTACACAGTGGTGTTCCTTTACCCTTAGCCAAATGAAAAGAGAACATTTTTCCCACAAATTTATTATGCTGAGAGAGTTTTAACTGGCATATAGGGAGAAATCTATATTCAGATAAGAATTCATACAAGTCTGAGCTTGTCTTTGAAATCCGTTTTGTCTGTGCTTGGACCTTCCTACAAATTTGAAGGGAGAGGGAGTAGTTAAAATTGGATTTCGTTCTCTTTTGCCCTTTAGTTTAATCAAAAAGAAATTCTTTATATTCAGTGAACTTAAATATCTATAACTTTAAATAAGACATTATTTTTCCTCCTTCTGTAGACAAGCTATATTAAGGGGGGCATATGCATAGATGAGACGATTCTTTCATGTGACAGAGACTCCAGTTCACTAAGGTCTATCCTTTCCCCACTTTTCTACTTACCTAGATTGGAATCCATGCTCCATCATTTCAATAACACCTTTCCAAGCACTCTAGATTCCTTTGTCCACTATCCTTTTGGTACACCCATCTGACAAAACCCCAAGCCGTGGTGGACCCAACTCTCTGCTTTTGGGGGAAACTGCACCTGAGTCGCTGAGCCCTGTTAGAGTTACACACCTGGGAAGACTTCATCTCCATTAAACTGTTGAATACCAACCTCAAATGGATCTGTACTGCTCAACTCTCCTACTTCACAACTCTCATAACTTTGATCTTTAATTACTCTTTCAAACCTATGTCTGCTCTCCTGAAACTTCAACTCTCCAACTTTCCCATCCTTTTTTTTTTTTTTTGTGGTACGCGGGCCTCTCAGTGTTGTGGTCTCTCCCGTTGCGGAGCACAGGCTCCGGATGCGCAGGCTCAGCGGCCATGGCTCACGGGCCCAGCCGCTCCGTGGCATGTGGGATCTTCCCAGACCGGGTCATGAACCCGTGTCCCCTGCATCGGCAGGAGGACTCTCAACCACTGTGCCACCAGAGAAGCCCCAACTTTCCCATCTTGCTCTCAACAAATGAGCTCCCCTCCTAATAGAGAGAGGAGGCTAATGGAGAATAGAAGCCATTAGATGGGAACTCCTCTCATCTATCTGTCAAACGTTCAAAACAACCTACTTCCACACTTTCTCTTTTCTTATATTGTCAACCACTCCTTCTCAACTAAATCTTTTGAAATGACTTGTTAAAAATTTTTATTTTGGAGTATAGTTGATCAATAATGTTGTATTAGTTTTAGGTGTACAGCAAAGTGATCCAGTTATACATATACATGTATCTATTCTTTTTCAAATTCTTTTCCCATTTAGGTTATTACAGAATATTGAGCAGAGTTCCCTGTGCTATACAGTAGGTCCTTGTTGGTTATCTATTTTAAATATAGTAGTGTGTATATGTTGATCCCAAACTCCCAATTTATCCCTCCCCCCCAAACTTAAGAAGTCTTAACCATTTAACACCAACTACATAAATAAAAACTTTCAGTAACCTCACAACCCCTTCATCAATCATCTTCTTTCACCTTCCATTTTAAAGTCTAAATTCTCAGAAAAAATGACTATAATCACTGTCTCCATTTATTCTCCTTCTACTCAGTCCTCATCCCACTCAGTTCTGGCTTCTATCTCAACCACTTTACTAAAGCAGTTTGTTAGGTCCTCAATGACCCCCAGATCTCTAAACCATACAGATATTTTTCAGTTCTCTTCTGATGTGTCTTTTTTTTTTTTACATCTTTATTAGAGTATAATTGCTTAACAATGGTGTTAGTTTCTGCTTTATAACAAAGTGAATCAGTTATACATATACATATGTTCCCATATCTCTTCCCTCTTGCGTCTCCCTCCCTCCCACCCTCCCTATCCCACCCCTCTAGGTGGTCACAAAGCACCGAGCTGATCTCCCTGTGCTATGCGGCTGCTTCCCACTAGCTATCTACCTTACATTTGGTAGTGTATATATGTCCATGCCACTCTCTCACTTTGTCACAGCATGTGGTACTGTTGATGGCTCCCTGCTTGTCATGCTCTTTCCCTTGTCCTCCCTGACTCAACACTCTCTTTGAGTTTCCTCCTGTCACTCTGGCCAATCGTTTTCAGGCTCATCTTTCTGTGTCCTTTAAATGCCAGGATTAATCAAGATTCTATCCAAGGCCCTCTTCTCACTCTGTTCTCTATCCCTAAGTGTCCATCTATACTGTTGTATTAAAATAACAGGGAAACAGAGATAAGTCACAAATTTAAACCTCTGTCAAACTCCAGGTACGTAGATGCAACTTACTTGATAGCCCCACACATATGCCTTAAACTCAGGAATTTCCCCTGCAAACCTAATCCATGTCCAGTGTCCCCTCTGTACTGTTAACGCAGACAAAAAACTCAAGCATTTTCTTGGATTCCCTCTCCTTTATCCAGCTGTTATATAAATCATCTCTCACCAGTTTCACTACCTTCAGAATTTACGTTCAGGATAGCTTAGAATGTTCTGATTGTTATTGTTTGGTTGAGTTTTTTAGAAGAACTACCTAACACCTTTTTTTTCCCTCCAACACACTGAAACAAGAATTATAAATGGGAAATGATGTAAGTGTAAATACTGCACAGGATCAAGTATTTTTTGAAAAAAAAAAACAAAAAACAATTACATGCCAGGAAATATTTTGTTTTTTTAAAGAAAAACAACATTAATAGTAGGCATCATTCTTGTCACGTTCTCGAGGTCAGAGCCACTAAATTACACAGGACTGAGACACATTCTCACAGCTACACCCAAGAATTTCAAGAGGTCTAAATGGATTGTCGTATCTTCTTAGATACATACATTTCTTCCATTTGGAGGAATTGTAAAACAGAGTATTAAAGTTCATTTTCTGATCATAAAATCTTTTAAATGGGCCTCCTCATTGTATTGGATTTCTTAAGAGATCTGTAACTTAGCCTGTAAAAGAGATGTCTTAATATATTTTAAAATATTATCTTTGGTTCTAAGCAGAAAGCACTGAAGACTTAAAATGAACATTTTACCCTGTTTTCTTTTGGTCTTGACTGTTTTTACACTAGGAAAGAATGATATATTCTTCTGCAAAACCTCCTAAGAATATAGAACTAAATGCATCAGAATATTGCATTGTTTGGAAAAATGAAAGAGGTGTATTTTTGCAAGTAAACCCTCTACCTATATTGAAAGCTCAGTATTCATAGGAATGTTGATAGGAGCTTTCTCAAATAATATGCCTCCCTCTGCCAAAATACAAAGCAACCTCCATCAGTTAATAATGAGCATGACTAATTATTAACCTGAACAACAGATGACATCAGAGAAAACGGGCATAAATTATCCCAAAATGAACTGTGAATGAATCTGTCCACTTAATGAATCTAATTTACATGATTCTTCTCCCTGCTGTTCCCTTTGTAAATAATCTTTCATTTAAATAATTTCCAGCCCCAAAGCTAGAATCATTATTCTGAGAATTATGTGGGTTTGATGGGTAAGCCATTCCTTCAGCCGTAACTCGCGAGCTGTTCAGATCATTGATCAGTACACCTGGCTGTTAGTTTAGATATAATGTTGCTCAGGTAGTCAGCTCAGGACCTTTTTCAGAGCTCAGATCACAGAGAGAGAACTCATCGGAACTCATGGGACCTAGAACCAGGCTTCCAAGGCAACAGTGTTGGGTAAATAGCCTAGTGAAAATGTATACCCTCTGTCATTTTTAACTTATGAATAGCAGACAAAAGTGCTTCCTTTTATATGTAAACATGAATCATCTTTGACACCATCAGAAGAATCAGTGGTAGTCAGGCCACTTTCACAGCCTTCCAGGTTCCAGCAGACCCTTTTAATTCATGCTGTGGGGACACAATGGGGACTCCTGCAGTTTTCTCTTTACAGCACCCTTTTTTTTTTTTTTTTTTTGCTGAATCCAAGACCACATTATGAAGCCATATCATTGATTTGATCGACTACCACTTGTGGCAGTTCTCTCTTAACTGTTGAAAATTATTTTTTTTCCCTCTTAACATCTTGCTAAAACATCTCATTCTGAAAACTGGCTTACTCTTGCCCTTCATTCCCACACTTTGCTTAGAAAAAGAGAAGAATTTTAAAAGAATGCCCTCCTGTCACTACAAAGTGAGAAATCAAAAGGAGTTTAATATTTCCTGTCACACATGTACTCATGTGAGCCTGGTCACACAAAATTAGTCCCTTCATAATAAAAAGGGAGAGAACCAAGGAAAAAAAGCGTTCATAACCTCTTCTGGTATTAAGTCTATGGGATGTGCTACACATTCAAACCATCTATTAAGGTCAAAACCATTATATCCTTCTCTGCGTGTGTAAACTGCCTGTATCAGTCATTTCAGCGGATAAAAGAATAAAGACTAGAAAATAGGATAGTTGCAGATTTGAGAAACAGTCAAAAGTGTCAGTGCCATGAATGGCAATAATACCACTTGTATTATTACAGTCATTTTTATATTACTAGCATTTGAGGATTATATTTGAGGATTGTTTTGACAATGTGTTCAAAGAGAGATAAGATAGAAAGAAGGAAGAGTCGTTTCACGAAGAGAGACATGTTTGTGTGTGTGCATGCACACGTGTGTGCGTGCCTGTATATCCCGGCTTGAATGTGCACTAGACATACTGTACCCAACCTGAGTGATTAAACAGATCACCCAAAAGGAATTCTTGCAGCTAATTTTCAGTCTGCTTGGTCTTTTGAAATAACGTGATAGGCTATGGTCTCCACGGGGGCATGTGTCTGCAGCATTGCCAGATTCTCACTTGCTCAGGTTAATCTTGACAAATCCAGTTCCTGGCAGCTGTGTGGCCTTGAAGGTTATTTTATTTGTGGCTACTTATTTGCTCTGGTGGCTACCTAGATAATCGCCTTGGGTGGGGTGTTTTAAATCTAAGGTAGTTCAATGATAAACAGGAACACATCCCCAAAAGCTTTGTAAGTGGCCTCATGAGGAATCTCCCAGCTCCGTAAATTCTGGATGAGGGCCTTCTGGTCATAAGGAAGCACACGTTCTGGTGTTTGTTTCATTGAGAGTTCCCTTCCTAAGGGATCAACAGGCAGCTTCCAACATGGTCAGCAAAGCACTCCGATGTGCTAAGTAAACTCTGAAACTTGGAACCGCAGTTTCCACATTCACCTTTGCCTGCCTCCTACTGAGGTGGCAGGGGAGCTGGGCCCTTCCCATGACATGGTTCATAACACAGCTCTACATCCAGACGCGGATTCGTCAAGAATCGGTGACATTCGACTCTCAGGGCCCTTCCCTCGAGGGAGCCCCTTGTAAAGAATCTGTCCTTATTTTATACTCAAAGTTTATATTCTCTTTGTTAAGGAGGGTCCCCCAGATTGGATAACCTTCAGGCTCCACAAAACCTGGATCCACTCCTATTCATTTGAGTAAGCAAGACAGCAAATACGATCTATTGTGAGTCTTATTGTAATAATATGTGTCACATCACTGTGAAAGATTTCAATCTCTAGCACCCATTTAGCACCATTTTCTGCATTTGCTTATTGGAGCAGTTTTGGTAAAATAATATATTTTCAATATACTTCCGCGGGGCTCAAGAATTCCTCAGGAAGTTCAATCCTCAATTTGGTATCTGAAATTAATGTTATTCCTCTCCACATCTCTCCCCAACCATCTTGCACAGCTTCTCCTGCTCATCACACTATGGCAAGTACCTTGTCACCTCCTGAAAAGTGTGCTTAAATTCACAGGTACCCAGTCATGTTTTTTTCCAGGATGTCCTCCAATACCTTTCATTCTTCAGTCTAAATTTGCACTGTACAGCCAATGACCCAGAATGACTCTCTTGCCCTCCTTTGCCACTTGGTACAGTTATGAATTGATGATTACGTTGAAATCTCACTCTGGATCCCCCAAACCACCCCAGACCACATATCCTTAACTTCAAGCATTGGAGGCTCCCAAACTGGTCCCATCTCAGGCATACGTTCTCATGACCAAGACTTCATGGGAGCTCGGCACCTGTAAGCCTTCTGCTCCAAAGGGTCTGCACGATAGAATCACTAAAGAACAGTGACAAAAAGCCTAATGAAGGAAAATTACCTCCCAGTCATACCAAATTAATGCTATCCTGAGATAAACCCAGAGAAAAGAACTGATTATATGCAATATAAGTGCCAAAAGGCATTTGGGCAGATTTTTCAGCCTAAAGGATAGTGGGAGGGGCAGTCCTAAGAGTTTTGTTAAGGATTTCTTAAAGAATTTTCTTTGAATTAAGTACCCTTTTCAGCTTTAATTATGATTCTGCTACCAGCAAGAGTGGTAAAGTTCAGAAGATCCTAACTGCACAAAATGTGTAGAAATGAATAAAAACTTTTGTCCTGATGACTGACAAATTTCAATAAATTCCTCAGCTCTCTTTTTTACATTCCTCATACCAAGCCATTCATACTGTCATCTTAGAAAGAGCAAATGAAAGGGCACCTGCAGACAGGTTTTGGGATCTTAAGAGAACCTTTACTGAGTGGAGATAAGATCTGAACAGAAGACCTTTTCTGAGTATACTCTGAAATACAGACAGATGAGTATAGTAAGGGCAAATAATTATTATGAATTGCATCTGGAAAAGGATTGGTGCCCCCTTTCCAGAAGCAGTCTTGAAGAGGGTGCAAACAGAGAGCCCTGGGAAAGCTCCCAAAGCCCAAACCCAAACCTCATTGACAGTGTCTCTTCAGACTCTGCTACAGAATGGTTGAGATAGGAACCCATCTTGGTTTTCCGCTGAGCAATCCCAACTGCTCCTCAGTAACTGTTTGCTCACCATGATAGCCTCTAGGACTACCACTGTGCCTGGCACATAGCAGGTGTTCTAGTAAATGTTTAATCGGCAAGTAATCAGAAAGGTCCTTCAGTTAAAGAATAGTAAAAACACGAACGTTTTCCAGAAAAAGGCTTGCTCTATTTCAGGCTGGTGTTGGGCATTGGCTTTTGACCTCTGCCCACTGCTTTATTTATGTATTTGCTTTGCACTTAATTTTTCTGGCTTAGCATGGTTGTGCACAGAATCTGGAACCTAAGACCGTATTAGGCCATTCAAGCACGAACTTATAGTTTGTTGGCTGAGAATGCGCAAGGGTGCCTAGGAGACTAAGCAGGATGTAATAGTGCTGAGGGCTTCTAACAGGAATTTAATCAACCATGATTCCAAGACACTTATTACTTTGTTTACAGTGTCACGATGCACAAGTTCTCACGTTGTGTCTTTAGTGCGATTTAGAGTTCTCCTATGCATTCGTCTTTGACCTGATTGCTTTTTTCCATGTCAGTTAACACCTTTTGGGGAGCTGTAATTGTATGTAGCACACACCATAATTCAGGCAGCACAATTCTTTTTTTTTTTTTTTTTTTTTTTTTTGCGGTACGCGGGCCTCTCACTGTTGTGGCCTCTCCCGTTGCGGAGCACAGGCTCCGGACACGCAGGCTCAGCGGCCATGGCTCACGGGCCCAGCCGCTCCGCGGCACGTGGGATCTTCCCAGACCGGGACATGAACCTGCGTCCCCTGCATCGGCAGGCGGACTCTCAACCACTGCGCCACCAAGGAAGCCCAGCGCAATTCTTTTACAGAAGCAGTTGTCACTCCCAGAGTCGTATTAATAATTGTGAGAAAACAGTGAATTGAGCAACAGTTGTAAACATGAACCTAATGATCAGAACTGAACACAGCCAAGCTCGGCTTTGGAACAGGAGAGGAAACGATCAGAGTCGTGTGATTGTTGAGAACTCCAGAGAACACCTCAACAATCTGCTCTTTTAGTGACAACTGTCATTCACCAGGCGCAACAAGGGTTTTCAATGATGGGCCAATGCCATATGATGGAGAGCCTTAAGAACAGCAGTGAAAAGGATCTGAAGAATCATGTATTCATATTAGAAACAAAGTAGTATGTCAGTGCAGAAGGAGGGAATGTGACATAAAGGAAGGCAGGAGGGAAAAGGAATTCTGTGCACTGAGCGAGAATCAAGCAGGCTGGAACACAACTGGAGAAGATCCTCATCCAAGGCTTGAGCCGAGTAGGTGAGCGAGAGAGCTGGAAACTGCATTTCTTCCCTCCAGACACTCAGCTCCTATGCGGCAAATTGTAATTAATTACAAAAGCCAGAGATGACAGCCAACACACGCTAGCAGTGAAGGAGGCTGAGGGCACCTGTCCAAGGAGCATGTGATGAGCCTCCACACCAGGAGGGGCACTAATGAGCAGACTGTGAGACAGAGCAAGGTGGCATTCCAGGGACGCACAGATAATCATCGATGATGATTGAGAGTGAAGCCCTCGGTGGCAGGTAGTGGCGTAGGGAAGCCAAAAGTCCGTCCCTCGGGCTGTCAGGTGACACAGAGCCTTGTGTAGAAGGCATCAGTAAGATTTAAGTTACGGAATCTGAAGGTTTCCAGCATTCTTAACCACTCCTTGGTTATAATTCCAACAAGGCCTAATAGGGAAGAGATCACATGGCATTCTTTTATGTTATTAGCTAAGGTGGTGTGACTTGTGGAAATTTGAAGGTCTTTGGATTCAAAACACATGGGTTCAGACCCCTGTCTCTTTCACTTAATAACTGAGTGACTTGGCCAAGTCACTTTTCAAATCTCTTTCGTAATCTTCAAAACGGGAAGAAGCTATTGTCATAATGGCAAAGTATCAAGCACTATACCCACATGCATGATTATTTTAATCAATTGGCAGCCTAGACATACAATCCTCAGGCTGCTTTAAGTCATTTTTTAACATAAAGGTGATGGATTACCCTGGACCATTCTGACTGTTTTCCTCAACCCAGTGGCAGCTATGAGTGGAAGCAAACACCTGTGTAAGGCCATCACCTGGTTTGGGTGCAGTCAGGTGTGCCATTATTTTCAAAGAATCTTTTAAAAATATGTGTATGCATGTCCCAAGTTCTGTACACACACTCTAGGCTAGGAATGAGTTAAATGATTAAACAGAGCTGACTGGCTCCCACCTGCTCCCTCTCTCCCTCTCTCTATGGGTTTCACAAAGGTGTTTGTTAATATAACACTGCCCTGTCTCCCTGTCAGGAGCTCCAGTCTGACACAGAAAAACACAGACCAAATCAGGCCAAAGATGTTTACAATGCCTTTCCCTTTGCCACATTTTTTGTGCAAACTGAAAGATTACAGAAAACTGGATTCAGTTTTATTTATAATGAAGCCTCTTAGAGTGGATTTAGGTACAACTGGGTTGACAACCGTAACACTTTGACATTGCGATAAAAAATGAGAGCTCTTTTCTTTCTTGGAACTCTGCAAGACCACTACGGTAATGTGGCCAGTTTTCAGCCTGGTACAAAAAATACACACTCCGTACCTCTCCAAAACCACATGAGTATATGTTTTAATAGGGCTTTTTATTTAAAGAGACATCCATATTAGTCTCTTGTATAATATATAAAGGTCACTTAATTGGCGTTCAAGGATCCCTCCTTGCTTGAGAGAAAAGCAAAAAGCATGTGATTCTCCTTCATGGGGTCATGAGTGCTTCCACTCTGGCCCTGACGAGAAGCAGCAGTGGGTTCTGACTTTCAAAGTACCCGCTCCTCTGCCAACAGAGAGGATGTAGGTCTAGGAAGAAAGGGATGTGGGTACAAGGCCAGGGTCTCCATAGGCTGGAGATTCCCCTTCCCACTCTTTAGTTTCACAAGAATCTTCATCAGGGTTTGTCAAGCTGTCTCTAAAGTAGTAGTTTCTAAGCATGGAGGCAGCTCAGCATCCCCTGAGGCACTGATTAAAAGTTCAGATCACTGGTCCTCCCCCTGCAGATTCTGATTCAGGCAGCCTGGGTGTAAGGCCAGAGGATCTGTATATTTAACCAGTATTGCAGGGGATTCTGCTAGAGTAGGTCAACAGGAAAGCTTTGGGAAAGTCCAGAAGTCCTCTGAAGGAGCTGCCCTGTCAGATTCCAATAGAGCCTGACTACTGTGCCCATTTTACAGAAGAGAACACTGAGGCTCAAAGTCACAAAGTAAGTAAGGGGCCAAACTGGCTCATGAATCAAAATCTGTTAGGTTGCATAGTCCACACTGTGACCCACAATGAGATAGTCCCTCCAGTGCAGCGGGTGACTGAGTCTCATGCCACTTCCTCTGCTGTGGCTTCTATTAGTTTTCCACCTGTCAGCTTCCAACAGCTCTCTACTAATATATGCTGTTGAAATGTAATAACCAGGATTGTTAAATCAGAAACCTTGACTTTAAACCCATTTTAACTCCATGGTCACGGTATAAGGGCATGTAGGTCGATCCAGATCTCTCCTGGGAGTCAAGTTCATGGGCTTTGTGACACCTCTTTTCTGCTATGTTCAGGTCACTTTTTCAGACATGCACAGGGTCAAAATTGAATTTCCAGACAATTAAAATTAAAAGAAGTCCAATTGATCGACACATGCAGATGCTTACCCAGGGATGTCTTATGTCTAGTTCAGTGCTCTTCACACCAATTATAGCCTTTTTTTTTTTCAAATATAAAATTAGTAAAAGCAAAACTGCTCGGGTTGAAGATGGGATGAACATCCTAGAGCCTAGAGTCCAACCCTCTCTCCTACCTTCTTCTCCTCCCCATGACATCCACTGAGGTCCCTCCCATACAGCAAGGAATCTTGGGGCTCCACAGAACACAGCTAGAAAGCCAAGGTCCTAGGGTCTCCTTGCAATTAAAAAAAAAAAAAACAGACGCTAACGAAATGCATAAGATTTTGTCGAAAGAGTAAAACGTAACAAATGAATAAAACACCCCTTACTTGGCTCCGTTGTTAGGAATTAATACAATCTGATAATTGAAGACTTTAGACAAAGTTAGGGACTTCTGCACTCTGTGGTGTGTTCCTCTGCTGGCGGCTTTTATTACCAGGGCAAGCCATGGGGCTCACCTAGCTGCAGTAACATGCTTTCCTCAAGCCCAACCTTCATGGCCAATCACCCAGGCCAGGAAGCAGCCTGCTGGATTGTAGATGAGATACAGGTTGTCAAATTCAACTCATGTCATGGCTGCTGGCTACTCTAGCTGTCTCTGTTGTATAGAGAGAGATAATAGAATTGAAGTTTCAGACCAAGTCAGAACTTAGTGCTTCCTGTGAATCACTAGTTTCCAGCTTATTAGTTCTGAAATGATCTGGATAGTTAGGTAGCCACGGAGCATTAATTGGTTGCTAAATAACAATTGGTCGGACAAATCCAAGTTTTATATACATTTGCAAAAGGACCTAATGTGTCTTTTAATTTTAGAGGTTTCATTGTACTATCTGTTCACAGGAATCACAACCAAGCAAACGCAGCTAGTCAGGGCAATGATGTGATGTGCATACAATGAGGATTTAGGCCAGCCAGGACACAGAGTGAAAGTATAGTTCCTGGTGGGTGGGAATTACCTTGTCCGGACCAGAGGGAAACACTGATGTTCCCATCAGTCCTCCATAAAAAGACTACAGTAGGTGTAAAATAACCCATTTCCTTAATGCCATTTGCAGCAACATGGATGGACCTAGAGATTATTATACTAAGTGAAGTAACTCAGACAGAGAAGGAAATACTAGATGATATCACTTATATGTGGAATCTAAAATATGACACAAATGAATGTATCTATGAAACAGACCCACAAATATAGAGAACAGACTTGTGGTTGCCAAGGGGGAAGTGGGCTGGGGGAGGGATGGATTGGGAGTTTGGGACTAGCAGATGTAAACTATTATACATAGAATGGGTAAACGACAAGGTCCTACTATATAACACAGGGAGCTATATTCAATATCCTGTGATAAACCATAATGGAAAAGAATATGAAAAAGAATGTATATATATGTATAACTGAATCACTTTGCTATACAGCATAAATCAGCTATACTTCAATAAAATAAATTTTTTTAAAAGTCACCCATTTCCTGAGCCACAGGTCCAGCCCAGCCTACTTGACAGAGCAAGAGGCTCAGGTTTTAGTTCCCGAAAGTGAACTTGATCATACCTAAGAGTAACAATACACTCCTCAACTGCTCTTATTTCTTCTAATGTATTTCCTGCGTTTTATATATGATTTAAATTAAAAGTCCTGAAAGTAACATGGAGGAGTGAAAAGAATATAACTCTTGGCATCAGAGTACCCTGTGATCATAAACAAGTTACTTAAGGTCTCTGAGATGTGGTTACTTCAGCTGTAAATTGGGAATAATAAATACATATTTACAGGATTAATGTGGGGATCAAGTGAAATGATACATCTGCATATAAGTTAGCAAACACATAAACACACAGAAGACTGACAAGAAAGCACAGTCATTATTAGTTATACTATTTGAATAAAGGCCAAACAAGGGCAAATCCTTTCCCATCTTCCCCAAGTCATCTTCTCCCCTCTCCAAGATCATCATGAAGGAAGATAAAACCTATTACATTTAATAAATGTTCCCATTAACTAGTACCCAGACAAGTGGATCTCAACCCTTGGGCTCACATGAATCATTTGGGTTCATTGGTTTGGGGTGGGACCTAGGTACAAGATATTTCTAACAAGCACTCAGGTCTTTCAATGTGCACCCGGGGTTGAGAACCAATGGCTTAAACTATTAAACAGTTTACTACTGGTTTTTCTGATTCAAGATTCTGCCCACTCCAATCCATTCTCTAGTGTACTAGTAAAATAGGCTTCCCAATAATCAAATCTGACCTTGTCATTCCTAGATTTAAAAACCTCAGAATACTTCCTTTGCCTGCAGCAAAGAGAGGGAATATACTTTTCCTATGTGCCAATCCTAGCAAGGTGGAGGGGGCTTCCTAAAGCCCTGTGCAGAGAAAGATTCCATGGGTCGGCCTGGGCTCAGCAGGAAAGAATGCCATTCATGGCGGACTGGGGACATCTGCCATGAGGGTAGAAAGGGGGAAGCTCTGGGATTGCCATTCCCAGTATATAGAATAAAGCTGAAACTCTAACATGACATTGAAGATCCTGAAGGGGTTATTTCTCTAGTTCCACTTCCTGTCTATGAAGCCACAAGCTTTATCCACGATCAATTTCTTATTTTCTTATTTTTCCTCCCAAGCATGAATCCTTAAGTCTGTGACTTTGCTCCTACTACTCCTTTGCTAGGAAAGGAAAGGGCCTTGCCCTCCTCCCACCCCACCAATACCACTCCTTAGTCCACTAATCCATCTTCAAAATTCAGGCTGAAGGTCACTTTATCAATTTCCTATGATGACGCCAGATATAATTAGTCTCTCTCTCCACCTCCATCCTTGCGAAGCATTTTCCCCTATTTTTATAACTGATTTTGTCATAGTACCATATGGTAATTTACTCTCTGTTTACATATGCAAGTCCCCCAATATACGATGCACATCACTACTGCTCAGTAAATGTCGAAGAATGAATGAATGAATGAATGAACGGACTCCTTGGTGGCAGATACCGTTGCTTACTCATCTTTGTTTCCCAATGCCCAGCTAATAACTGACGCATAGTAGGAATTCAGAAGTCTGCTGAGTGACTGAGTCAGTGTCTAAAGGCTCTGCTGCCATCCATATGGCGCAGTGATCTGGGCTCATTCTGAGTCACAAATCACGATCTGCCAGAAAACTTCCATCTGGAGAGATCACTCCCCTCAGCAGCTTTTCCTTTCAGTCTTTAGGCCTGTTTTGTTCCTTATTCAACAGGAAATAATTGAATGCTAGCACTGGCTCAAAAATAACTCGGGAAGCTATAAAAATTGTAAAAGGTCTATTAGTAATATTGTGCAGGGTGCTTTATGGCAGCCTTGCAGAGAGCCATCCATTTAGTTCCCAGGGTTTCTTTATGCATTTCTGTTGCAGGTGTTCTTCTTATCCAGGTGGTCAAGGCAGCCCACCAGCCCCTCACAACCCTCTTGTGTGCAACTTGGCCTTGCTGACTGCTCGGTGCAGCGAAACTGATCAGCTGTCTATGTGGAGTAAAGGGAAAGTGCTCAGGGTTTGCTCAGGATTACCCTTAATCAGTTAACGTGCAGAAGAAATGCTGCATCCGTTCTTTCTTACCCCATCCCACCTGACACATAAATGCTGTACTCTCTCCACTAACTAAAGGTGAAATTCTGCTCCCAGAGAATTCTTTTGTAAGCACGACCATGCTGAGATACACAAAGAGTTAAGCTTTCTCGATTCCTTGTGGTTTACTCATTTAAATCGGCATCGCTACAGAGCAGAAACTATTTTGGCTCTATGCATAAGTGGAATATCTAATATAGAATTACATTATAATGAAATATGCATTAATGCAGCCTCATAAAGTGCTTTTCATGTTCTGTGGACATCCAAAAGTTGAAAATGCCTATAATCTTATTTTAGTTGCTGCTCAAGTGATGATTCATCAGGTTAATACACTTAATTAAAAGTCACATTTGAAGCATTCAAAGGGATAGTTAGTTCGCTATTGGCATTTGCTGTAACACAGTTAAGCATTGTGGAAACAAGACAATGGGATGTGTCACTCCTACGAACAGAAAGAAGACCTTTAATGATTTTCAGGAAACAGCATGTGCTTGACACCCAAGGAAATGTAGCTAACTGTATCCTAAAATATTAGCCATTAATAATAAATTTGTGCTTAAAGAGACACTCTCAAAATAATACCCAAACTACGTTTAGATGAAAATTAATGAAAAAGAGATATGTCCACGTGTCATTTATTCCACAGCTCAGGTCTGATTAGTTGACTGTTGGTCACAGTCGTCAGAAATGGGCCAAGACGGTCGAGACTGTCCCTTTTGGCTTCTGATGACCTACCTGTCCCCAGGGTTGAAGGTGAGACTTGAAACTAATTAAGTCCACTCCCCACCGCTTGGCACTGAATTTAAAATAAAATGACTGAGCTCATTCCGTTCACAAACATCTTGACTTCCCATTAATAGCGCTTTATCCTTTTCTTCTCCTGCCCTCAAGTTCATGTTGGCTTAAAACGCAGTTGGGCTGCCCTCTGCTCACACGGCTCCCACTGATGCTGTGCCGTCCCGCCGATGGCCCTGGCCAGCCCATCAGGTGGCACACATGGTCCCTCACCTCACCATCTGTTTCCTCCACCTCGGACTCAAAGCCTGGCGTGGCGGGTCATAGCCCGGTCAAATTCCACTTTTCCTAGAATTGCACCTCCAGCATTTTTGTAAAAAGTATTTTGAAAGCTCTTTCTCAGGATTTCCTTCTAATTACCCTCCCTCCTATATTACGGAGAAAAAATCCCCAGAGAGCCAAGCCTGCAGGTACGGGGGCCGAAGAAAAGCTGAGGGGAAAGGGAGCCGTGCCCAGGGACGTGGGCCCCGGACTCCTGAGGTCCCTCCAGCGAGGACCCCGTAGTTCCCGCGGAGGACGGGACCAGCCCTTCCCGAAGGGGAACAGCTGGGAGGCTGCGCAGACGAATGGAAGAGAAAGGGTGCTCCTTGGGCCGGGAGGAGACCCGAGACCCCGCCAGGCGGGCACCGGGAGGCAGAGGGTCGTGCACACAGGTGTGCCCAGCTTCTCCCGTGTAACCACCCTCCCCCCGAAGAATCTGATGGGAAATCAAAATTGTTTCGCTAATCAACGATTTTAAATTTCATGTCAATAGAGATCCACTGCTGCCAACACACAGGGGAGTTTCCTTTATGGGGTCTACAAGTTATTCATTTTTTCCTTTTGGCTATTTTGTTCCTCCTGGCTTTACTGAGTACCCTGTTCTGCCCCGGGCTCAGTTTCTCACCTTTTGCATCAACTCCCCTGCCGCCACTTCCACCCCAAACGTGTGCGCGCGCGTGCGCAAACACACACACACACACACACACACACACACACACACACACACACACTTCAAGGGACAATAAATTACTAGATCCGTAAAAGGTTGCCCTAAATAGGAAACATTCCTTATACGGTAGGATTTTTTGTCAGCATTATGGAGCAATGTGTTGTTTGGGTCACGGCTATACTGAGGCTCAGAAACAGGTCCTTGTTCTTAAATGGTTGGACTCTTGAAAGTCAGCTGTTGGCATTCCTGACCCTTTTAGAGCAAGTGCCACATGCAGAGATCAACTTGAGTGGAAAGTTTGGGGCCCACATCAGGCAATAAGGTCATATTTTCAGGGCGCTTTGACGAGAACTTTAAATGGGTCATATGTGGTCAAGCAAAGTTGATGCAGAGTACTGAAACAGCACAAAACAAGCACACTTGCAGACAGGCAAGAACAGCATTATCAGCAAGGAAAAACCCAGGTACTGTGCTCGCAATCTTTCGGGTCCATAACAAATACGGTAATGGGGGAACAGATCAAGCTAATCAGGGAGAACCACCCAGATATCCTCCAGCAACTAAAGCTAACTTGTGCCAGAAAGAGGAGAGGCCCTGTGTACAACTTGTGGAAGCTGGGAAAGTTCCAGCAACGGTGACAATATTACTTCCAGGTGGAGAACTGGATGTTCTGAAAAAGAGGATCTCAGGGAACTGGGCTGAGAATACTGTGTAGGGTTTTGAATCAGGGAGATGAAGGAAGGGGCATGTGTCGGACATGATCGGGGCATCTAGACTCCAGTGGGACGTCAGCACCCATTTAAGATGGCAGAGTTCACCTGATTCTTTATGGCTCACTGTTGCTGTGTTTTCAGGCTGTTCAGAATGGTTCTGTGAAACGATCTTTAATATCATGAAAGATCTTGAAACCAGAGGGATTGTAACTACTTTGTATTTTTTTTAATTACTAGACTTTACTTTTTAGAGCAGTTTTTAGGTTTACAGAATTTTGAGCAGAGTTGAGCAGAGTTCCCATATACTTCACCACTCTCTGCCCATCGTTTCCCCTATTATTATTTTGCATTCGTGTGGTACATTTGTTACAACTGATGAGCCAATATTGATACATTATTATTAACTAAAGTCCATAGTTTACATTGGGTTCCACTCTTTCTGCTGCACATTCTATGGGTTTTGGCAAATATGGAATGACATGTACCCACCATTACAGTAAGATATGTAATAGTTTACTTTTTTAAAGACAGCTGAGACTCTGATTTCTAGATATCTATCTATTATTGATTAAAATAAGTATTATTGCAGGCAAGAAAAACAGATAGTACTTGTACAAGGAGCAGAAACGTTTATGTAGAAAAACTCCCTCTGTTGACACACATTGCAATCAGGAAGAGAGGAGCCTTTCAGAACCTTTCTTTTCTTAGTAAGAATAGCTCATCCAGGTTTGCAACTTTTTTGCGGTACGCGGGCCTCTCACTGTTGTGGCCTCTCCCGTTGCGGAGCACAGGCTCCAGACGCGCAGGCTCAGCGGCCATGGCTCACGGGCCCAGCCGCTCCGCGGCATGTGGGATCTTCCCGGACCGGGGCACGAACCCGCGTCCCCTGCATCGGCAGGCGGACTCTCAACCACTGCGCCACCAGGGAAGCCCCAGGTTTGCAACGTTTAGTGGAACGTGAAAGCTGGGGATTGGACTAGTTAGTGCTCAAAGAGTTTAGAATGGATTTGGAAGAACTGGCACTGCTTCTCACAAAAGTTATTACATGTACTTGATTTTTACCCTAGATAGCTTGGAAAATCTAGTTACTACCACATTCTGGGGCAGTGTGCAAACACAAAAATTGTGTGATCAGAATGTCCTGTTAATCCTGTGTTACATTCAGAGTATTACCCTCAAGTACACTGAACATGAAAGATGTTAGAGGCTGTTTCTCTGTCTCCAGTAGGTGACCACAGATGTTTGTGGAAGAACTAAGAATAATGAAGGGGGGGGTGGGGAACAGAGGAAAATACTTCTGAGTTCTAATGACAGGAAACAAGAAAAGCCTCAGGGCCCAAGAAATGGAATCAATCTACTAGTAATAATAAGAGGAGATGGAAAAAGTTAAAGAGACAAAACCTCTGTTTCCTTCTCTTGAATTAAAATTCATAGTTGTTCCATATGGCGCTGTACTGAGGAACTTCTTTTCGCACTGTCTGATCCAGTGTCTAAGTTGGTTTTCTTCTTTATTCCCCACATTTACTAGTCAAGTTCCCTTACTGTTCATTCGCCCCACTCTACCTCACACCCACAAGTCTACTTTTATAGATTTTTTTCTTTCATTGTGGGAGGTTGTGATTTTTTAAGAGAGGAAGTTTAGCTCTCACTTGGATTTATCATTTGCAATTTTTGAAGACTTTAGACTTCCTTCCTCTTTCTTTCCTGTCTGAAAGAGCTTCTGCAAGTGAGAGTTCTAGTTGAAGTTCTGGAAAAATGTGTTTCCAGCTCTCCACTGTACTCTCAGAATACTTGCAAGGACCCTTTCTGAGCTTTTTCAACTGAAATTATCCTAGAAAGACTTATCTCTGAACCCACGTCTGCTGACAGATTCAAGGGGATCATGACTGCTGATGAAAAAAAATTACTTTATTTCACCACAAGGTAGATGAGTGGCCTCTATCACCATTTGTAAGAACTGTGAACACAGGCAAGAGAAAATGGACCCCTGAGGCAGAGACACACGTCACTGTTGATTTAAGTGCGCAAACATATAACACCTTATTGATTCTACGAGTATTTATTTCGTGCCTACTAAGAGCCAGCCTCTGTACCTGGGCTGGGGCTAGAAGACACGGCCCCTCTTACCATGTAGCTTGCAGCCTAACAATCTAGCAGGGGAATAAAACAAATCAAACAAGTGGAATAATTATAGAGTCAGTCATTTTTTACCGTGATGGAGAGGGACCATAGTGGGGAAAAGCTACGTTAAAGGCAGTCGGGGAAGAGCTTTCCTTCAGAAACTAAAAATGAGAAGGACCCAGGCTCTTGCGGAGCTTTGAGAGGAGGGTTCCAGGCAGAAGGAACGGCACGTGCAAAGACTTGTCAGGGAAAGAGCTTAGCATGTTTAAGAAACAGAAGGGCAGCCAGTGTGGCTGAGAGAGAGGATGATTGAGGAACAAGGTCCAAGGGAAATCTGGTGAGGAAGGCAGATCCCGCAGGGCCTGGAGGCCAGGCTGAAGAGGGTAGACTTTATTCTAAGTGAAATAAACATGCATCAAAGAGTTTTAAGCAGGGCGATCTTGGGATCTAATTTACTTTTTTACAGATCACTCCGGTTATGCTGTGCGGAGTGAGCATGGCATCTGGGAGACCAGTTAGGAAGCAGTTGTATTAGTCCAGGCAAGAGACAACGGTGGCCTGGATGCAGGGAATCGTGGTGCCTTGAATCTAGTCTGGAGGTGGAATCACAGGACTTTCAGGCATTGGTATGGGGAGTGGGGTGAGGGAAAAGGAGGAATCAAGACTGACTTCCCAGGTTTCTGACTGCAGCCACCATGCGGCTCGTGATGTCATTTACTGAGAGAGGGAAGACTGGTGGGGGCAGGGAGGAATCCAGAGTTCAGGTTTAGATTAGTTAAGTTTGAGATTGGCCAGTGGAAAAGGTAAGTAGCCAGCTGGATATATGCATTTAGAGCTCAGAAAACATATGGAGATATAATATTTGTTATATGTGATTTGTTCATCTCTAGACACTATTTAAAACCATAGATGAGATCACCTAGAGAGATGGTGTTTGGGGGAAGATAGGAGGTCCCAGGACAGACCCTCCAGGAATACCAGTTTTTAGACTTAAGTAGAGGGATGGGAGTCTGCAAAGAAGACTTCAAAGGATAGGCCCATGAATGGCAGGTGGGGAGGCAAGAGGGTGCAGAAACCTGAGAAGTCAGGTAGCAGGGTGTGTGGAGAAGGAGGGTCACTGTGCCAGGGGCTGAGGGACACAGAGAAGCGTCCTTTGGAGTTAGCACCACGGAAGTCATTGGTTGACCTTGACTAGAGCAAATTCAGTGGAGTGACAGGGGCAAAAGGTGGCTGGGGCTAGATTGAGGAGTGAACACAAATGAGAAAGCGAAGGTAGTGAGCATAAATTAACTCTTCTGAGTATCGGAGCTCTAAAAGGAATCAAAGAAATGGGGCAAAATATGGAGGAAAGTTAAATATGGAAGATGCCAGATCACATTGGTCTGTAGCTGATGGAAATGATTCGGGAGGGAGGGAGACAGCAGTGCTGAAGAGTGAATAAAAAAAGACTTCCCTGAAAAGGTGTCAGAGGATGGACTCCCAATCCCAGGAGGAGGGACTGGCCTTTGAGGGGGCAGGGCAAACACTCAGAAGAAAGAAGAGCAGAGGAGGAGAGCGCAGGCCAGACGGGTGGGAGTTTGATGGTGGGAAGGGGAGGGGCTCCCGTCTGGTACAGCTTCTGGTTCCTCTTTATTTTCAGTAAAGTACGTGGTGAGGTCATCAGCTGACAATGAAGGTGGAGCAGGAAGCTGAAGGGGAGAAAGGCAAGTCATTTCGGGGAAGAAAAGCAAATCTTCTTAAAAAAAAAACACAATAGGGTCATCTAGCACAGTTAAGTAACCAGTTGAGGTTTGTTGCCACAACTCAGGTCAATGATTTCCTCCAATACTGTTCCGAGAGAAGATCTTTTTTCCTTTCTCCAGAAGAAGCCTCTTTACTTGCCACAAAATGTGTCCCTGTTCAGGTGCTAACACTAAGTCACATCAGAAACGCCTACAGAACTAGAAACTCTTTGTAGAATGAAATCCAAATGCCCCACAGGTACCTGGGAAGAAGAGATACCCAGAAAGGCCGACAGAGGATGAAATGGACGTAGGGAGAAATTTCTTCTAATCCTTCCTCCGCTCCTTCAGAGTATTCATTTCTCCAATAATTGGGTCCAAAGACAGTCGAAACCTCCTTTCATTGCACATCCAAGATTTGTACGTTCTTTTTCTTCTCATTATTGTGAACTTTTTATTGAATTTTCTATGAATGTTCACGTGCGAGCGAATACATAAAGCACTCACAGAACAGTTGCGCGCACGAAGAGAAAACCAAGTGGTATCAGAGCTTCAACTACAAGAAAATAGATTCATCCTTCCTAAAGCAAAAACATTAAGCAAAACTTTAAGCCAGGACACATTTGCAGTGCCTCAGGACGGACTGAGGGCACGTCAGCACATTTCAGAACCTGCGCGAGTGACGGCTGACACACCCTCTGTGTCTGCCCTGAGCTCATCCTATAGACAGAGACAAGGTCTGAAGGATTCGCTTTAAACAGTTGCTGACAAGGCACCAATAAACAGTCCATTACTGTACCTTTTGATGCCGCTGCTGATAATCCTGAGTGGCACGAGGCCACGGGCTTTCAAAGATTTGAACACACTGCAGAGCCCAAGGGGATGTCTTGTCCTATGGAACAGGCCGAGGCCGTCCAGGTGTATCTGTTCCTCTCAGTTACTCCTGCCCACAGCACCTTCACCCTTAGCAAAGGTAAGGAAGCTTTTGATCCTGATTTGCACGTGTGGCACATAAGGCAGGTCCCTGGTCTTGGGAGCCTGCAGTCAGAGACAGAGGGGACACGAAAAGGACAGCCAAGCTGACCCTGCCGGAACAGAACCCAGTCTGACAGTAAGCTCTGTCTGAACTGAGGCCAAGGGAGAAGTTTTGGGTTATGGAGGGTGAAGAAATGAGAGACGTAATTGACTATATTCTGCAGATCTGTTAACAAACCCTTAGCAAGGCCAGTATTTCAGGCACTTCCTGGCGCTCAAAGCTCTCATTGCTTAAGCACTGTGCTGGGTATTTTACGTGCATTTTCCCATTCAGTCCTTACACAAACAGTCTTTTATAAGTGAGGAGAAACTAGGGTTGAGGGAGGTTAAGTGACATAGTGACATAGCCAATGAGGACAAATTCAACCAGGGCCAATGGAGAGCAGGCTTGGAACTGTTCTCTCCACTGTGGAAAAAGGAGAAGTGATAGAGGCTGGCTTTTATTTATTTATTTTCTGGTCAGTGAGAAGAGACAGAAACACATAAAAAAGAAAACAGCAGGTCGTCCATAATCTGACCAGCCAGAGTAAAGGATCTGGGGAATTTTTACATATTTTCCATAGAAGATTTTTGATGACATTAAGAAGAGTGAGCTGACAGCCGTGTTGGAGGTGGGAGAAGTAGCCTCTGAGAGGCTGCCCTGAGAGCCTTAATGCAGATGAACAGAGAAGCAGCTACTATTTACTAAGATCCACACTGTATCAGCACCACCCGAGGGCCTTTACGTTTACACTGTCCTCACTCAGCCCCAGGAGACAGGTATTGCTTCCAGAGATGGAGGAATTCACCCAACGAGGGCCACACACTAGTAAGAGGAAGGGCCCCGACTGCAGTTAAAGTCCAGATTGGTCTGACTGCAGGGTGCTTTCCCACCGGGCTATACTGGTGGAGCTTCAGGGAAGCAGGGAGGCTGTGGGAATGGAGAGAAAGACCTAGACCGGGCTCACCGGTTGCCTGGGGAGCGTTACAACGACCCCACGGTGCTCCCACTTGTTCAATAAGTCTCATTCAAGGAAGGCTGCTGTGGTTTCCCTGACCCCATCTCTGTCCTTTCCCAGGGGAGTGGGAGTTTTAAGTCGAGCAAAGGAGAGAGGTGATGATAACAGCAAAGAACAGCACAGGAAGGAACTTTCAACCTGGACTGTCACCTCCACCACCAAAAACAGACTGATAAATATAATGCAAAGAGAAATGGATACATTGGGACCAAGTATACGGGGCCAACTAAATAACTGGAAGATTAGGTAACCATTTTCTTAGGCTGCCAAACTGAAGACTAACATAAACCAGCTTCAAGAATCCATTTAAAAAATATTAGTTTCCTCAGGGCGCATACGTATTATAAACGGATCCATGTGCCGGAAACAAAGCAAACACAAGCATCTTTTATGATTACAGCTTGTGAGGACCATGTCAGGCACTCTGGTCTGGAAGACTTCTTTGTGTTAATCTGTAGGCAATCTATTTTGCACTAATTAACACCCTAAAAGTAAGCCTTGGAATTTCTACTTTGAAAACATACACACACACACACACACACACACACACACACACACACACACACACACGAAGGGCCTAGATCTACTGAGGAAGAAGCAGTTCACGGGCAAAATGAGGCACAGATTCTGACTCCTCTTTCCCTGGTTATATTAGTCAGGGCTCTTCGGAGAAAGAGAATAAGCAGGAGATACCCATACATATGTACACACTGGGGAGAGCAATCTGCCTTACTCAGTTTGCTGATTCAAATGTTAATCTCATCCAGAAACACTCTTACAGATACACCCAGAATAATGTTTGACCAAATTTCTGGTGATATTAACCATTCCTACTGGGGAATTATGTAAATCAAGGAAAAAGTCAGCTGAGATCAACCAAAAGGTCAGGGCTCCTCCACTAACTTCCCAAAAGCCAGAGGCCAGGACTCCTCTTCTGAAAAGTCATTGGAAGGGCCAAGCAGCTTCTCCTTTTGATAAGCTGAGATGAAGAAAAAGATGGTCCACCTAGGGCAGAGCAGGAATTCCTAGCTCGGGATCCAGGGCCTACAGCATCATCCAGATGTTGTATGGATGTCCACCTAGAGAGACTTCATAACATCATCAGACTCTCAAAGCGTCTGCCCCCTAAAAAGTCTGAGAGTCGTGCTCCAGAGTCTTCCTAAGGAGCTAAAAATCATGATCAAGAACCACTGACATTCCAAAATTACTTAAAGTTCTAAATATTCCTTAGTTACAAGAAGGAATATACTTCAGAGCAATGGATGTACTATTTCAGCTGACTCTTTGGACCTCAGTGATCATGATTAATGTGAGGGGAAATGTCCTAGAGCATACCTGACACACAGACTGCAGTGCCCATAGCGGACCCATTTGTCTCACCAGAAACAGAGAATATAGATCACGCAGAGTAAGAGCTTGAAGCTCTGAAATGAAGAGCAGCCTGTCAATAGGTGGCTGGTGGTATCCATGACGGTGAACATGCCAAGAGGAGCTAACCCCGGGAGAAACACCTCCTGGAACGTGAAGGACTTCAGGGGGGCCATATTTGAAGACCAGACAGACCCACCTGGGCCAGAGGGCTCCTGGGCACAAAGGGAAGGCCTCAGTAAATTTCACACACTTCCCTTTCTTCCCATCCGTATCTCTTACCACCACTCTGACAGAGCTGCTATGATACTGCCTTGCCCTGCCGTGGAGGCCATAAGGAAACTGAGCTTCCAAGCAAAAGCGAGCAGAGCTTCCTGTCTCATTCCCCAAAGGGTCTCTTGCTGATCTGTCATAAGCTTCATGGATTGGTTTCCCAGGGTTGTTGTAACAAAGTACCACAAGCTGGGTGGCTTAAAGCAGCACAAATGTATCCCCTCACAGTTCTGAAAGCCAGACCTTGGTAATCAGTGCGTCAGCCGGGCCATGCTGCCTCCAGAAGGCCCTGGGAGGAATCCTTCCTTGCCTCTTCTAGCTTCTGGTGGTTGCTGTCAGGTACTCTTTGGCTTCCTTGGCTTGTAGATGCCTTGATCCAATCTCTGCCTTCGTCTTTACGTCGTCTTCTCCCCGTGCATTTGTGTCTCTAGGTACAAATTCCCCTCTTCTTATAAAGACAACAGTCATTGGAGTTAGGGCCCACCCTGACCCAGGATGACCTCATTTTAACTTGATCACATCTGCAGAGACCCTATTTCCAAATAAGTCCTATTCACTGGTACGGGGGATCAGAACTCGAATATGTATTTTGGAGGGGATACAATTCAATTACAATACTTCAAACACAGGAACTTCCTCTTCTTCTAAACAGGAGCTTGTTGTCATTGAAGTGGTAGCGTATAGAGGATAAGCAGTAAATTCATCCAAGCAGTATTTATTGAGCAACTACTATACACCAGGCCAGTCCCAGGCACAGAGTGGCCATCCAGGTGGCAGAGAACTGTGTGGACCTCCAATGACAGACAACTCGTGTTTGTAGGGCGTCATGGCAAAGACCTTGAAGCAGTGGTGCTAATGAATGATACCTCCCCACAGGGTGTGGGTATATTAATTAGTTAAGGTTTGTCATGTGGCTTGAAGATCAGAGCTCTACCTACTGTAAAAGCTTTTTACGGCTGTTCCCAAGGAGTCAATTCCCTTAGAAAAAGAAGCCACCTCCCAGGGCAGTGGCTGCTCTCCAACTGATGGGATAAGATTTTTCCCATGTTTTCATCTGTCAGAAAAAAAAAAGGGTTTGTTTAATTAGCAGGCAATATTTTTCTGGAAACGGCTTCTGTGAATTAGCAAAGAGGCTACAACTCCCAGTGTATTATTATCATTTTTCTTTTCCCCCATCTGACATTTGCAGTCTGTCGCAAGCCACAAATTCCTAAAGGATAGATATACTGGGGGGAAAGCTAAGTGGTGAGAGTAACAAGCTACTAAGGATTTCTGTTGCAACTGAAATTTAAGATCTTCAGGAAACATCTGCAAGATTATCGGGGCAAAATGGTAGCAGAGAGAGTAGAAGCCTGGAGGAACTATGGGTACATGACTTCCTATTACGTGTTTCTATTTTCCTAACTCTGAAATGGGCTGATAGTCTTCACCTGTCCCTTTGCTTCCCTGTCATATTATTTGAGTTGGTCCTGTGTCCAACCTGTGTCCACTGCTTGTACCTTACTCTCAGGCAGGCAACAGAAATGGGTATCACAGGCTAAGTAAAGACCAGGAATGACAAGTGAGACTCCACCCCATGTCTGGGAGAAGGGGTGGGAACCCTGGCAAGTCCAAGGCTCATGCCCCATAAAGGCCAGCCATTTGGGACTGATGAGTTGTTTTGGTTTCTTTGGTCCAATGTGTGCTTCTGGAGGTTGCCTACTACATTTACTGGCTAATTGTGAGGTCTGTGTGTAGTTACAAGTTCTGCTTGACTGGGTTGTGTGTTCTGAACGAGCACATCACTTTCCCTCTCCATGTTTGTTTCTTCGTGAGAAAAGGGCACCTAATCACATTTCTCTCGTATGTACTTCACAGGGCTAATTGAACGTTACTTTGAGTTCCTCAGAGAAATAATACAAAAATGCTGCTTATCTTTCTTATTTGAAAGATTGCAATAATGACAGCTTCTTCTCAATACAATTTTAATTGATTTCTCATCTTCCCTTTGAAATATCCCAGTCTTGATTTGTTGAAAGAAGGGTGAAGTGCATGCAGGAGTATTTATTAGTCAGTGGAGAAACAACCTTAGGTAGAGTTTCTAAAGGTAGATTGTCTAATAAAACGTAAAAATAAAAAGATGACTAGATATCAACATCCAGCCCCACTGCTGGTGGTTGTAACAAACTTCTCGAAATCCCGCTGGGTGGCATAAGCCTATAAAGAGATTGGGATGGAAAGAGAAGGAAGAAATGAAATACAGAACATATCAATTCTCTAGAAATAATGAATTTGGTAGAAACTGCTTTCTTTAAAAGAAAGAAAATAGATGTCTGCTTTCTCCAGTGCCCAGAATGCCTACTTCTTGGAAAACACTGCTGGGAAGTGTGGTTCATCACATCTCACCTGTTCCCCGCATGTCCCCACCCCTCCCCCTCCCCAAGCCCCACCAAAGACCTCACGTCCTCCTGCTGGCGTGGGAATCAGGAGGATTTTGACTGAAGAAAGTCTTTTAATCAGTAACACTGAAACATCCAGCCCAAGAGAAAATGGAGGGACAAATGGGGTGGGAGTTGTCCCCGCCTTGGGCTCCCAGGGCCCCCGCTGGGCTCTACCTGGGCACGAAGCATCATGGAGCCGGCTCCGTGGAGGGTCACCTACACCGCTCACCACGAGCCTGACCCTGGCTGGACACAGGGGGCTGGCAAGCTCTCGCCTCATTTCTTTTCTCCTTTAGGCGCAGGTAATCAGTGCCTTTAATCACTGAGAGGTCTGCATGAAGTTGGTTGTTTGAGGGGAGATCATTTATTTTTCTCTTGGAAGAGATCTGCAGGCGAGATTTATCTGTGTTGGTAATAATGGTTCACTCTCATCGGGTGCTGGCTACGTTTCAGGCCCCATTCCTAGCACTTCGCACATACTTAGTCCTCATGACAACACTAAGACCAGAACTAAAATCGACTCCTACGTTCGCCACTTACTATTTGTGTGATACTGTGCCCACGCAAGCGACCTGACCTCCATGAGTCTTGATTTGCTCATCTATGAGATGGAAATAACGATCATTTCTTTCCTGGGAGGGTTGCTGGGAGAATTAAATGCAGTAACACTGGTAAATTGTTTTAAGTGCTCAATATGAATTTGCAGTTAATATTGCCAGCGTCGTTCTTCTCTATTTCTTGGTGCATACATTGTATCCTGCTGATTCCCAGCAGGGCTGATTTTCTCACTGTCTGTCCAAGCCAGATGGTCAGGGTTCTATCAAATGTCGAGAATGCATTACTTCGTATTTACACACCTGATATGGGGTCAACTAGGTATTTTATTAATATCATTGTGGTATCAACATCAGTGCGGTCTTAAGGGCCCATCTCCAGAGCAATTGACTGCATGGAGTATTGTCTGCTAGGCACTTTGTTGCATACCAGCTGTCCTGGGAATGTAGAAGAGGTCCTCTTGCCGCTGAGTTTGGTAATAACTTCCAGCCCTGTGTGCTCCCGAAGACTCCTATCCAGACCCTCTCAGATCACTGAGCACAGGACTTGAAGTTGCCTGTTTACTTTTTGTCTCCTCACCAGAATAGGAGAAAGTCTGAGAGCAAGAACTATGTCACAATTACCTAGCAAACTCCTTGACATGCAGTAATTGCACATCGTAAATGTTGGGTGGATCGATTAAGAAAATGAAATAAAGCTGGCAATCCCCTTTGTGGTCTCGTGAGTGGCAAGTGGTTTTCAATGTTTAAAGACGTGGGAATGTTTTCGCCTGTGCAGTTTCAACAAACTGCAACGCTCTCCAACGCCCCAGCATCCCTCAGTGCTGGGTGCCTCAGCTAAGTATAACCCAATTTGTCTGGCTCAGACACTCAGATACCTATCCCAGAACCTTCTGGATATAGCTTTGGGCGAGGGGACTTAGGTGTCACCATCTCCCCTCGCTGCCTCCTGGCTTTTTTCATCAGCTAGAGGTCCTTCCTGGCCACCATTGGAGGCCTTTTCTCTCCATCCAGATCCCAGGCTCCGTCTTCTCCAGGACCTTCCACAGCACAGGGCCGTGGGATCACGTTCACTCTACCAGCACACAATGAATACGCATTTTAGCATTACCCCAGGGAACCTTTAAACCCTGGGTTTATTTTAGCTCTACCCAAGTGGGAATTCTTCCAATTAAGGAAGATAATATAAAAGCCTAAAACCGGTACAGACAACAAGTGTTATCAAGTCTCCTTGACCAAAGGACAAGCAACCCCCTGGGTCTTTAGTATCTTATGGTTCCTGACTCATGATCGCCACACATGGTTTTAAACAAATCTAGGTAGGAAAGGGACTAAGTGGCATCTCTGTTCTCCTTGGAGGTGACGTGGATGTTGTTTAGGGCCAGCCGTGTACCTACTCTATGAGCTAAGCAGCGGAGAAAAGAGGAGTGGACCGCTGGGTTTTGTTTTCTCAGGCCGCACAGCCGTACATCAATTCTTGCAACACAAAGAATGCTTTATAGAGCTGAGCAGAAGAGAATCTTCCCAGATGGAGTGTGTTGCTGCTAGAGGCTCTCACCACCCATCAGCCCTGTCAAGACGAGCCAACTATATCTTTGCAAAGATCTAATTTGAGAGAGATCAGAGCTCGGTAATGTGTGGCCAGTACAATGGGAATAAAATGTGACTTCCATTAGTTAGATGACCAGAAGATGTACTATAACTTGTCTTTGCTGGGGCCTTACAGCTGATGCGTTTTAAATTTAATTTATTCTCAAAAATTGATTTTCTTTATTTGATTTGCCGCCTCTATCAGGCTTTCTACGAAGACCGCCCATGGTATGGTCATTAATAACCCCAGGCGCTCTGAAATTTCCTTGAGTATCACACCTTGAGGTTATTTGTTTCTATGAATTAGACTCTTAATTCTCTAATAAGAACAAATCAAAAACCAAACAGTATTTTACGTTTAACTTCCCAGGTGCTGAAGGGCTAATGGAAATGGCACTGCCCACCAGCCTATCAGCTACTCACCGTTGAGGGCTGTGATAGAGTCCAAGGGCTGCTCTGAGGTTCATCTCCAAGAGTGTGGCTCTTGCCCCAGAGTAGAGTGAGGCTAGCCTGGCCGCCTCCGTCTCCGGCAACATTTTACTTCCAGCTTTGCCGACAGTGCCAGGGCATTTGCTCAGGACCAGTTAAAATTCGTGACAAGCAGCCAGCAAGAAAGAATTGGGATTCGTTTTACCTCTGTAACGTAAGGGGAACCGTAGCCTCTAGAAGGACTGTCCAGTAGGGGGAAAGCAGGACTAACAGAGATCTCTCTGGTCTTCAGCTGGAGAAACTTCTTTTCTTCAACCCATTGAGAATGACTCATTTCCATAGAGTTTTGTTTTAAATTCTGAGTCCATTTGTAGTGATACTTGGTAATCAATTTTAAGTGGAAACAGCTGCTGTGTGTCATCACACAGTTCCCCTTCAAACCCTGGAAAAGTAGAATTCAAACCATTCTCTTCTCACCCCCAAGTCGACGCATGGTGCTCATGCACATGGCTCAGTCTGATGGGTTCCTTACCTCTATTCCCTGGGGCCAGCCCCTCTACGGGGACAGGTCAGAAGGAGAAGGACCAGCAAAATGTGGGGAGAGGTAGGTGAGCAAGGGGAGTGTGGGGTCCTGACAACATATGGAATAGAGCAGTCTGTGATCTCAGCAGTAAGGAAGGAGGCAGCCATGTTTCTCCTTCCACTCGTCCATGACATATTTATTGAACAGCTACTATGTGCTAACAAACTATGCTACCTGCTCGGGATGGAAATGAGAAGATGTAACTCCTGTTCTCAAGGAGCTCATGGTCCCCTGGGGAGACAGGGGCTTAAAAAGTCATAATTCACAGAGTTAAGTCCCATGATGGAGGTGGGCACAAAGGCAGTGGGAGCTCCCAGGAGGGTTGCTGAACTTACTCTCCACCCCTCCTGAACACACCCACATCTTCAATCCCACAAAGCGGCAGGTCTGGCGGCGTGGTCAGCTTGGTGCATTGTGAAGGCCAGCCTCCCAGGCAGGGCCATTCTCCAACACAGTCCAGGAGAAGAGAGACATGCTGCCTTGCCTCTACCAAGAATGGAAGAAAGGGAAAGACCCAAGTGTGCCCCCCAAAAGCCAAGAGGTAAAAAGAGTGTGAACTTTCACTCCTTCATTGCTCTCAGGACATGAGTTTCTCCATCTGTAGGATGGGAATAACACTGAGAACATTTGGGGAGGATTCAGGGAGAAAACAGAAGTATTGGCATTCTGGTGAGAGAGCATGAAGAATCTCACGACAGGCGGCAAGCAGGTCCCGGCTGTAGTGGCTCTGGGTCTGAGCATGGCTGTAGCTTAGAGGACTCTGCCAATCCCAAACCAGCTGGGCCCTGGCTGTGTTCTGTGGAGCTATGTCCCTATGGCTACGAGGGGACCAAAAAATTCAAAGAGAGACAGGGACAGGGAATTCCCTGGTGGTCCAGTGGTTAGGATTCTGCGCTTTCATCTGGGTTCGATCCCTGACTGGGGAACTAAGATCCCACAAGCCACGCGGTGTGGCCCAAAAAACAAAAAAAGAAGAGGCAGGGACAGGATGTAATCTTGGGCATGGAACCCTTCCCCATCATTGGGCCCCTGCCCTCCTGTAGTGTGTAGCCTTAGAATCAGTAGGACGCTGAACTGCAGCTTTTCTATTCACTATGGAACTGAGGCTCCATTTCCTCAAGCACAAAGCTAGCACCGGCCAAAGCCACCTTGAAGAACCATCCTGAGGGTTAACTGTGAGGGTCCATGTGGTCCACAGTAGAAGATCAATTAATTCTAGTTTTTAAGGTTTTTTTTTAACCTCCTGACCCTTTGCGCTGCTTCCTATGTAATATTATTAGCTTTATCGAAGTCTCACAAGATGAATTCGTTAGCTCTCTTGCCCAGAGAATGACCTGAAAGAGGATATTTGAAAAACGAGGAGGTATAGTCTTAACAAGAGCTTGCTCTCTGGGATGGAGGATTCACTGGGGAGCTCTCTGAGTCAGCAGCATAAGGCATGGGTTGTCACAGAGCATGAGATGCCATCTTGGTCTGAGCACTGATCAGAGGTGAGAGGGGGATAACGTCAGTCCCCAAATGTCTGATATTATTAGAAAACGGTAGCCAGCTGCACTGAAACAAGATGCGGCATGAGGAGCTCAGTTTCAAAAGTGAGAAGACCTTCTAGGAAGGTGGGGTTGCTACCCCAAGGAATGAGTTGCCTGAAGGCAGGTGTAGAATATTACTTCTCTGCCAGCTGTGGAAAGCAGGGTAGTTCATCCACTAGAGAAAGGCAAGATGATGGAACAGATGACTTCACTGGGTCCCACCTCATCCTCAGGCCTGGTGAGCCAGGGTCCAGTTTGGAAAGCCCATGCTTTTCCGCCCTGGTGTGACATCAAGCAGCTAACCTGCTTCTCTCCTTTGGGGCAGATTCAGAGAGAGTCAGATGGAGGTTGGAGCAAAGATTTGAGAGCAGCCTTTTTCCAGACAAATGCTCGTGCTTCCAGAAACAGCACGGCCAGACCTTTTGTAGACGTGCTTTTTTTTTTTTTTTTTTTTGCAGTACGCGGGCCTCTTACTGTTGTGGCCTCTCCCGTTGCAGAGCACAGGCTCTGGACGCGCAGGCTCAGCGGCCATGCCTCACGGGCCCAGCCGCTCCGGGGCATGTGGGATCTTCCCGGACCGGGGCATGAACCCATATCCCCTGCATCGGCAGGCGGACTCTCAACCACTGCGCCACCAGGGAAGCCCTTGAAGGGGTGCTTTTGTGACATTACGATTGAGGGTTAACTTTTTGGCAACCGTTTCTGTGTTTCCTCCAAAGTTCATTCCGGTTCCTTTGACTTGCTGTTGGATTGAGCCTTGTTGCAATACATTTTCAACCATCCACCACGATTCCTCACCCACATGCCCACACATCAATCCTTGCTCAGCAAATGACAGAAGTAGGTTACACCGTGTCCTCTGACATGGAGAGAGGGCAACTGAGTATTTTCCTGGGGTGTTTTGACTCTCTGTAACTTAAAGAAGATTTAACAGGCCAAATGGTCAGCATTCAGATTTTGTTTCTGCGTGAAGATTGGAGCTTAATGCTTTTTTTTCACCTTCTGGTAGACAAATAGCATGTCTCTCATCCCTCAAAAGGACTAACTCATCTAATGTTTTTGTTTTGCCCATGGGGTAGGGAAGTATAATATATTTTCAAATTATTTTCTAAGGCTGAACTTAGGACGATCTCAGAGAAACTATAATATGGAAGGGCTACGATCACTCTTCAGTCTCATAATGTTTAGGGTTGGTATTCGGTACACAGGGGAGCAAAGTCAGCCAGAGCAACAGGTAGAGACAAAAGAACATTCGGAACACAGTTCCTCTCCCCACTAATTATGTCAACATAACTAGAAGAGACATTTTTTCCCAATATTTAAATTTTATGTAATAAGACCTGACATATCACCTGCTTCTAATACAACTTTACTTGTCCTAATCTCCCCCATTACTGTTGTTTAGTTCTGCAGGGTAAAAGGTGTAGTTATTGTTAGTAGAAGCATCTAACCTGCCTGGGAGTGAAGTCTGCTTTCACCAGGGTCCTAGAGAAGAATTTCTCATAACCTGGAAAAGTTGAATTGTTTTAAAATGGAAAGGAAATTTTGAATTGGAATAAAAAGTTCCTGGGTCAAGCCCTACATCTGCCACTTAATTACTGCCCTTGAGCAAATTCTTCCCTATGTTTTTAATTTCCTTATCTGTGAAAACGGGAACACATACCTCACAAAACAGACATTTAGAGCAGATGAAACACTGTGCTCTCATTAACTGTTAAGTGCTATACAAATGTATAATACTGAATGATATTTAAATGTTTTTTTTCCATTACATTTCCCTACTAACTATAAGAGAAGGTCATAACCAATAGGGAAAGCAGGCACATTAATTTATTAATGTAGAATATTTATGATCCCAAACCAAAATAATATGCCATTTCACTTCACCAGCCATGTAAGGTCTTCCCTAGGTAGGCCCAGATTATCAAAACCTGGACCATCAGTATTGATTTTTGTTTCTGGCTACCAGGAATGTTTCACTGTCTTTTCAGCTCACTTGAGACATCCTTCCCTTTATTGCAAAGTATAACCCCTCCTACAAGAGAGAGACCAGGCAGCTAAGAAGAGTCCTGGCCACTAAAGACAAGGCAGCTGACCAGGGGCCAATTAGAGCACGATGGACTTGCTTTTAAAGAAAAGACCACCATCTCCCACTGACCGTGAAGGGTAGGTAAGAAGCCAGTTTTAGTCTTGGCTAAACTGGGTGGGAAAATTTCTCTGGAAATCAAGTCGTTTACACAGAGAACTTTCACAAACTCTGGTAACTCAACCTTTCAGGGTGCCCATTTTCTGATCTCTAAACTATGTGAGGTCTAAGGACATCTGACATCCTCCCAAATAAACAACCCGGTTTGACTTGAGGACATTGTTAGCCCTGAAGGATTTTAGGCCCAGAATATCTTTCTGGATCTGAAATTTTCTTCTGATTTTCTATTCATGAACATTATGACCACCTGTGCTTATTAGTGTCTCCATGATCTCATGAGCCTGTGAGACACAAATTCTTGTGGTTACACCAATTCTCATCACTTCCCTCTCCTGCATACACAGGATTTGCCCCCTAGTTTTCTTAGTTCCTCTAAGGAATGCTCCATCTGCCTGCACAGCTATAACTACCCCTACAACTCTATAATCCCTACAACTAGAAAACATCCCTTGTGTCAGGATGGGGGCAGGAAGCAGAAAGTATCCATTTCTGAAATTGGTGGAAACCTAGATTCTAAATTGGGATTTTTTTTTTTTTAAGTGCAAGACTTTCTGGGTTTGTTTTGTAAAGGCCACACCACCTCCACATTTCACTCCAAGCTTCTCAGCCCTCATTCTGGCCTGATGCCAGCTGAAAATTTCATAGCAGTCCCAGACTTCTGCGACTTTTTTCTAGAAAGGAGATTATTACACAGCCTATGGAAAAGGGAGAGAGTGCCCACTGGAAACTGTTCTTAGTTTACAAACCTGATTCACAGGCTGGTTCAAACTGGTTGGCAAATCACAGTTCCTTAGAATCTGAGCCTTTGGGCTTCCTTTCTAAGCTGTTTGAAAATGGAGGAAATGGCATATGGCCTTAAATCTCAATGAAAGTTGAGAGTGGCACAAAAAACCCTTTCCCTTTGTCTCTGAAGTATCTGTCAGTTCAGGACCACTGCAGCAGAAGAAGGGCAGATTAAACTAAGAGAAGAGATAAAATTACAGTCTTCACTCCCACTAAAACAATACATGTTTAGTCTGGCCCTGAGCCAGTTCATGTGAAAAGTACAACCTTAAATTTCAAAATATATCACTCAAAAAGGAGCTGGATCCATTGTCCAGCCAGGGCTCCCTCAGTGAAAGAACCAGCACAAATGGGAGTGGGTATGATTTTTGGAAGTAACAGGATTTCCAGAGACAGAGACTTTTTTTTTTTTGTCTCTGACTCTCAACCTTGGGAAAAGCTCAAAAGTTTCCAACCACTAGGCACATGACCAGATGCCCCATGGAGCAGTCTACTGGGAATTCACATGGACCAGACCCAGGGAATGACTGAGAACATTCTTTCCTTCTTTTCAACCTTTTCTTTTAAGGGAATGATTAGATATCCCCAAAAGACCAGTGAGATAGAGAGAAACAAAAAGTTAAGAAGATATGCTTTTATGACAAACTCTAGGTCCATCCACCTCACTACAAATAACTCAATTTCGTTTCTTTTTATGGCTGGGTAATATTTCATTGTATATATGTGCCACATCTTCTTTATCCATTCATCTGTCAATGGACACTTAGGTTGCTTCCATGTCCTGGCTATTGTAAATAGAGCTGCAATGAACATTTTGGTACATGACTCTTTTGAATTATGGTTTTCTCAGGGTATATGCCCAGTGGTGGGATTGCTGGGTTGTATGGTAGTTCTATTTTTAGTTTTTTAAGGAAACTTCATACTGTTCTCCATAGTGGCTGTATCAATTTACATTCCCACCAACAGTGCAAGAGGGTTCCCTTTTCTCCACACTCTCTCCAGCACTTATTGTTTGTAGATTTTTTATGATGGTCATTCCGACCCGTAGATAGCTAGTCGGAAGCAGCTGCATAGCACAGGGAGATCAGCTCAGTGCTCTGTGACCACCTAGAGGGGTGGGATAGGGAGGGTGGGAGGGAGACACAAGAGGGAGGAGATATGGGGATATATGTATACATATAGCTGATTCACTTTGTTATACAGCAGAAACTAACACAACATTGTAAAGCAACTATACTCCAATAAAGATGTTTTTAAAAATTAAATAAATAAAAGAAGATGTGCTTTTAAAGGAACATCTGTTTATTCACCCTGGAGTACAGAAACGTGAGAAGAAAGGGTCTGGGAATCCTACACTGAAGTGGGAAGAGAAGAAGCCCTCATCCTTACTAAGTAGAAATTACTGGAGAAATCATGAAACTAAGCCTGTGTCAGGTGGCCTGCATTTGAGAAAGTAGGAACATACTTGAAAAAAATATCATCCAGTGAGGAAAGGAAAAGGAAAATTTAAAGGAAAATTTACTTTTTTTTTTTTTTTGCTTTTCTACTTCTTTGTTTTTATGAAAACTTTTTCAGAAGAGAATAATTGCAAAATATGATTATAAAGATGTCTTCTGATGTTTCCTTCGCCAGGAAAGAAACGGTATAATCCTGTGGAGGAGCAGGTCTTGATTCCTACCCTCCTCCATCTCATTATACGGCCCCAGGAGAGGCATTCAGCCATCCCAAGCCTCAGACTGCTCACGCGTAAAATGGGTTGACCTTTGAATTAGAGGAACTTTAGAAAGAATACATACCCTGATTTATGTATTCAGGGTTGGAAAGACTCTTTGATATGAAATGAACTTGAGGCCCAAATAGAATCTCAGCAAACCCAGGGAGGGAGAAATTGCTTTCCAAAGAACATTAAGACTTTGCTCGTACGCACAAATGTCACGGAGTTGGCCAAAACAGATTTAGAGCTGGTGAGCTCTTTAGAGGTTTCCTGCAATCCCCATGGTTTATAGAGGGAAAAATCTGAGCCTAGAAAAGATGAAGTGACTCACAAAAAATCACCCAATTCACATTACCATCAAGGTAAGAATTCAGGATTTGTTTTGGAAAAGGCTGAGCAGGCCAGGGGGAGCCAGGCCAGACCACAGAAACAATCGCCTCCACGTTCTGGACATTGTCCCTGGGCCAAGCAGCATGCTCAATGCTGCCGATGCTTTGGGCTACGGAATCCCCACACCGCTGGATGATAGGTGTTATCGATAACCAGCAGTAGCTCCATGGGCTTGAGACCAGTGGTGTCGCAGACAGACACCATTCAGAAGGGCCCTGGGCTCTGCGATCGCCATCTTGAAATTCTTAATTTTTGAACAAGAGATCCCCCATTTTCATTTCACACTGAGCCCCACAAATTATGTAGCTGGCCCTCATTATCTCCATGTTACAGATGTATCAACAGAGACTTAGAGAAATTAAATGGCTTGCTCTTGGTCCTAGCCGCTCACAAAGATAGGGACACAGACGTACAGAGTCAGCAGGCAGTGTGAAGGTGACCCAAGGGACTGGCCAAGTGGATGCTGTGCTTTCAAAGCCCCTTTGGGATTTCCCTTCCTCTGCTGGCCTCAGACGTCTCTGTATCCTAAGTTGGATGACTAACCATTGCGGGTTGCCTGGGGCTGTAGGGGATTCCTAGGACATGGGACTTTCAGTGCTAAAACTGGGGAAGTCCAGGGCAAACCGAGATGAGTTGGTTACCCTACTATGCAGTCGCAGGCATGGGGCTCTGGAGGCTTCCCAGACCTTATCAGTTGTGCCATGTCCTGTGCCCACTGGGCCACATGTAGGTCCCCAAAGACAGGGCTCACCCAGAGGACAGGCTGGAGACCATAGCAGAGGGTGGGCAACCAACCAGCTGTCATTGTGAGACTGGGGACCAGGCAAGTGAATCCAGAGGAACCAGTCTATTTGGGAACAGGCAGGCTTCAGTCCATATTCAGAGACCCAAGCCAGGCTCGAGACAGTGTGGGTGCAGACAGCCAGGAGCAGAGGGCAACAGGCTGGAGCAGAGCCCTAAGGTGCAGGCACCAGGGATCTTCAGCTGACTCACTCTGTGACATTGGGGAAATCACTTACTTTGCTGAGCCTAACTCTCTTCATGTGAAAAATAAGAGACACAGTACATACTTCGTGAGGTCATTGTCAAAATGAGACATTAGATAGATAGATAGATAGATGGAGTGCACAGTTCAGTATGGTCACCCTGAAAGTCTCAATTTATACTTTAGTTCCATAAATATCTAAAGAAGCCTATTATGAGCCAACCTCTGTGGGAGGGACTAGGGTACCTTCAGCTCTTGTGGGACTAACCAATGGTGTGCTAATAAATGTTTAACAACCAGCTTTCTGGAGAAAAAGTAAAAAATTGCTTTGTCACATATGCCAATTTCCATGGTATAAATATTCCCACCATGGCTGATCTCAATCTACCAATGTGAGGTCACCGAATACAGAGTTGGGAAAAGTTGTGCTGAATCTGCTCTAGGGAACCTATGCCAGCATATCACTGAGCTACCATCTATTAGAAAGAACAAACTATAGCACTGAAAGTTTTACAGAAGAAAAAGGAGAGCAGGAAACAATATAACTTTGGACAGAGAGCAGGGAGGACCTCCTTGAGGAAGAAGATTTCTACTGAGACCTGAAGACATAGATGTGAGACCATAGACATGACCAGGAGAAGGACACAGCATGTTTGCAGGCCAGGAGGAAAGAGAGGGAGGAAGAAAGGAAAGCATGTTTGAGAAAGAGCTGGAGCAGGGAAAGACAAGGTTATGGAGAAGCAGAGACCAGACAGTCAGACAGGGCAGGGGCCAAGTTCACCAGCTTCCAGAGCTGGGTGTTAAGGCAGCCATGGACATAGTACTTATATTTTAGAACCATCACTCTGGCTAAGTGTGGGCAATGTGTCTACAGGCAAGCGGGCAAGCAGGGAGACCAGGCGGGCCATGGCAGTATCCCAGGTGGAAGATGCTGGCGTCAGGTTTTATATATTTGTGTTAACAGGTATTTATTGAGCTTGTGCCATATACATATACCTGTGCAAGGTCCTGGTGATTCATCAATGAGAATACTGCCCCAGCCTTCATGGATCTTCTAGGCAAGTAGAGAAATTGTTTTAAAAGATCTAATAATAGTTAACTCTGGAGTGTTTACTGCATGGCAGGCATGGTATGCAGTACCATTTTACATGCATTGCCTCATTAATTCTCAAATAATTCTAGAGGGGAGCCCTAAATGTTACCCTTGCGTGAAATATTAGGTCATAAACTGAAAGCAGGTAGGTTCATGGTGCAGGTGCCTGGGTTTAGCTGGAAGGCAGGGGGATGCCAGTGTGATGGCAGAAAGAGACCGGGTCCTCCAGAGATCCAGCAAACACCTGCCTTCTTGTCCAGCACCCCTGCTGCGCTTCCCCACAGCCTCCCTGATGGTGCTTCTGAGGGGCATTAAAATCTTTCAGGAAATAATAAGGCTCGAGCGGGACAGTAAGGAAAACAATGTCCATGTTTGTCAGTGTCTCAGAATGTTTTTAAGGAATTCCACTTTTATGATTTTTCAGGTCATACGTGCCAAAGAGAAAAAAACAAATGTTCATAATCTGAGTAAATTACTGAATATACCACAAAAGGAGGTTTTGTTAGACTGTTTTGCTCACTCTTAAATAAATATGACTTTGACAAATAGCAAACATTCTTCTTCACCACCTGACAGCTGAGAAATTGAGACAAGCCAGGAAGGAAGCCGAGGAGATGGTTCTATGACTTGAGCTGGGTTTTCTGCCAATCCACTTCTGGTCAAAAATATATTTCTTTTTATCTTCAGTCATTTCTTTTTTATGGAGTGATGGACAGTTAGTTTTGATCAGAGACATTAAATAGAATTGACCGTCATTGACTGGATCCATTAAATTTGCCAAAACATTTCCTTGAGACCAATCCACACTCTAGTATTTATATTTTCCTTTGCAGCCCCTTCCCTAGACTTTCTCTTCCTATCAATTCACTTCCCCCCAGCAACCCTGTCATAAAGAAAGTGAAATCCAAATAGTCGTGAACTTTTATGAAGACAACAAAATTGCTTTCAGACTTTGAGGTCAGATAGACCTGGTTCCAGTACTGGTTTCCACCATTTTCAAGTTGTGTGACTGGGAAATATACTTAACTTCTCTGAACCTCAGTTTCCCAACTGTAAAATGGCATTACCTACCTTATATGGTTGTCAAGAAGAATAAACGAGGTAAAGAATATGAGGTTCTTAGCACTCAGTGTATCTATCGCTATTAGCATCACCATCGGTAGCCACTGCTGCGTAACAAAATAATCATGATTCAGTGAGAGGTTTAGAAGAGGAGACAGGGGTCACCTGCTGGAACAGAGTTAGAAGCAGCAGAAAAAAGGCCTAACGGAGCTTCTCAAAAAGTTGGCCTCAACTCTCCCTTTCCCTATCTACCCAAATGGCCCACAACAGTTGGCATTAGGATTCTTGAGCACCAAGATACTAATAAAAAAGCTGTGACTTTGCCTTGTCACTTACTGAGCAAAGGAAAAGGGAATTTTTTTCTTAATCCCAAAAATCTAATTTTGACATCTGGTCCAGGATCAGATATCAAAATATAAAATACTCTCCAAAGCTGTTATCTATAGACCCAGATCAATTGGTTGACCCTGTTATAAAATTATAAGCAGAGCTGAGTGGCCACCAGCAGGAGGAGCTAGAATGCCAGTGTGTGGGTGCGTGCGTGTGTGTGTGTGTGTGTGTGTGTGTGTGTGTGTGTACAGGGTAGTTGTGACCTAAGGGTGGGGTTGCTCTTCACCTGGACTTGCAAATAGTCAACCCTTAAAAAAAATCTGTGTGTTAATTCAAAAAGACACATGCACCCCAATGTTCATTGCAGCACTGTTTATAATAGCCAGGTCATGGAAGCAACCTAAATGCCCATCGACAGACAAATGGATAAAGAAGATGTGGTCCATATATACAATGGAATATTACTCGGCCATAAAAAGGAACGAAATTGGGTCTTTTGTAGAGATGTGGATGGACCTAGAGACTGTCATACAGAGTGAAGTAAGTCAGAAAGAGAAAAACAAATATCGTATATTAACACATGTTTGTGGAACCTAGAAAAATGGTACGATGAACCGTTTTGTAAGGCAGAAATAGAGACACAGATGTAGAGAACAAACGTATGGACACCAAGGGGAGAAAGCCAGGGGTGGGGGGGTGGTAGGCTGAATAGGGAGATTGGGATTGACATATATACACTAATATGTATAAAATAGATAACTTATAAAAAATTTTTAAAATCTGTGTGTAAAACTAACGCATTTAATGTCACTGGACTTAAATTTTAATAGGAATACTCTAGAAGGAAGGCGAGGATGTTAAACCAAAGCTTTTTAAAAAATTACTAATAGAAGATGTACTTTGAATGTCTGTGGGAACATTCTGGGAAGTCATTATTGTTCACATTATCTATATTTAGAGAAGTCTCAAAGAACTCAGCCTTATCAGCAGTGATAATAGTAATTTATTGGCTGGTCTGAAGATAGACCTTGGGTGTCTCATTCATGAGCCAGCCTTGGCTGGACTTTTATCAAGTCTGTCAACTTGAAACCAAGTTCTTGACCGAGGCCTGAATGCCACCAAGATGAAGCTGAGTGTAAACAAGGTATAAACATCCCCTCTAATCCCAAAGTGCCTCTCTTGCAGAACTCCAGATGACTAAGAGACTTTGGGTTCCTCTCTCAGTTTCACGTCTTAGACACAGGAAGCAGTTTCTCCCTGCTGGAGTTGAACAAAGGCACTTCCCAGGCACAGTCATTAAGGTGGATATTTCCTGGGTGCCTCGGCCACCAGTGATTCAGAAGATAAACCCCAGAAATTGGATTTTCAAAGCTCTTTATCATTTCTCTCCTCCCTGAGGCCATCTGTCTTTGGCAGAAATCTCACCTATGTATAGGAGACAGGAAAAGGAGAAAAACGCTGAAGGAATTCCATTTTGTTTTCATAAGCAGACCTGGAAGTTATGTTGAGGTCACAGACCAAAACCAGTAGATACACCATCCAGTGGCCACTAACAATTGACTGTAGTTGCTGTCTTCCCACGGAAATCTAAGAGATCACTGAGTCCTCTTTCCCCCAATTTCCCTCTTTCCAGCTGACAATATAAATATTTTCTGGAAATCAGTGCCAATAAATGCCCAATGGAGGAGTTTTTGGTTCAGCTTTCTAAAAACTAAACTAGTATGAATGAAGTCTTTCTGTTAAGAAATGAAGCAACTAGATTTTTTAAAGTATCTCTTTAGGGGCCCAAGGGGCATTCTCTGAACTGGCCTGAATCTAGTCCTTTGTGGCATTTGAAGGTGAGATGGGCCTAGCAGGTTCTGCACGGAAAATCTCACAGGTCACTCAGACCTGAGGTCTGGGTAAAGAGATCCAGGTTTAAGCACAACAAAACGGAGTCAAGTTCTGCTTCTGCCATCAGCTATGTGACATGGAGCATGTCATTTATAAATACCCCTCTGAGGCTGAGTTTGATCATATATAAAAAAAAACTAAATAATAATACCTTTCCAAAGTAATCATTCTCAAATGCAAATCTCACATCTCATCCTTGCTTCGAACCAGACACTACCTAGTTCCTGTAAAGTGATATCTGGTTCTGAGCCTGGCATTCAAGTTCCTTCACGACCCCATCCTTCCTCCCTGTTCTAACCTCATCTCCATCACTGGGTCCCCTCTTAACCACCTTTCACACAAACGCTCCAGCAATATTGAAAATCACACTGCTTCCCACCTCTGCTCCTTTGCACACGCTATTCCTGCCCCAAAGCAGTTCTTTCCCTTTGTTCCACGCCCACCCCCCCCCCCCCCGCAAAACCATCTGGAAGAGGGAAAACGTTTGCTCATCTTTGAAAACTCAGTTCAAATATCCCTTTTTATGAGCAATTTCCGCCGAACACCTCTGTATACACACCCCTCCCCGCACACACACACGCACGCACGCGCACACACACACACACACACATCATCCTCGCAGAGTTGCTGACTGCGACACAAGTCTTGCTTTATCCCACCGGCCCTTTTCTCCAACTCATCTGCCCAGGACCCCACGGGCACCTTTTTCCAAACTGCGCAAAGGCTGCGGATAGGCTGGCAGTGACCCTGGAGGAACGAGGGTCCATGGGGACAGGAAGGCGGCTTAAGAGTCCGTGTGTCACGCTGGCCGGCAGTGCCTGGAAGTCGGGAGGGGAAATGACTGGAGATGCAACGGAGGCTCTGGGGGCGGAGGGGCAGGATGCGGTGGCTGGAAAGGGAGGGCCGGGAGGCGGCCAAGGAATCATCCCGGTGTTAGCAGTGGCTGTCTGGGCTTAACCGAGGTGGATTTGTAAGGTGGCAGGGACTGTGCTCTCTCACAGAGGATAACTGAAAACAAAGAGAATTATGCAGTTTGAAAATATCCGATTCCAGAAAACGTGATGAACCCTGACAGTGGCCCACTTCATGCCCACAGGTTTGGCTTTTCCCTCCAGTCCTGCCTCAGTCAGACCTGAGCCACTCCTGTCTGTCCTCAGCGAGGGGACCAGCTGTCCTGGTCCTGGGAGGTTCTGTCCCCATGACAGCTCCCCCCCTCCCCTGCCTCCTTCTTCCTACCTTCACTCCCTTCCTCTACCTTCAACTGCCCAAGGTCCCTTGTCAGTCACACCTTTACTTCTTTCTCTCCGGTCATTTTCCCCTTTTTCTCTAGCTGTCCCAGGGGCCCCTTCATCCTCTCTGCCCCTCACAAACCTCACTCAGGCCTCCTGGCCTTTCCTGCCTCTCATTTACTGAGCTTTTTCAGCCCTTCACTTCATTCCCTTCAACATTTATTAGCATCAATACCTTATTTTTACCTACTTTTCCCATTAAATATCATTTCCTTTCTGTTTCCTGGAATCCTTTGGTTCCTCCGTACTGTCCGATTCTACTTCTTCCTGCCACTTCATTCATTTGTTGGACCAGCACTTCTTGAGCACCTACTACGTTCCAGGCAGTATGCTAAGCGCTAGGGAAACAAAGATGTATGAGCCTGTTTCATAAAGCTAAAGTATAGGCAATCATCCAGGAGAAGCGCGAGCCGGGGGACCAAGTGGACCACTGGAAAGTTGTGGGACGTTTCCGCTTAGGGGGTCAAGGAAAAGACTGACCCTGCCAAGCCTGCAAAACCACAGCTTTTCAAAAACCACTTCCGCCCTCTTGCTGATTTTTCTGAATCCCTGGGGTGTGTTAAGCCTAAACTTTGTGTGAATAGAACAGGAAGCAATTGGTACCCTTAAAAGAGAGAGAGAGATAGAATACTCTAGTTTAAATGTGACAGATTTTCAAGACACACGAAGTAGGCATTTGGCATAAATGTCCAAATGTAGTCAGCAAATCAGAACAATTCGGGAGGAGTGTAGCAGGAGTGTTTTTGAAGCCGCAGCTGACCACACACCAGTCCTGTGGTCACTTTGTAGGATTAGCCGGGTTTCGCAAATGAGAAAATATGGAAACGTAAACATGAAAAGATTTTCCAAGGTCACGCTGAAGGTGGTGATGGAAGGAATTAGGTGCTGAATGCTCTCTCCTGAGCCTATTTCTGAGCTACTGTACAACACAGCTTCCTGAATACAGATGTTAAAACAATTTTTTGCCTTTAAAATAAGAGTAAAAAATATTCTTATTTTGGCCATATTTCAGGGCAGATTTCCTGGGGAAAAGGGGGCCCATTTGAATGGAAATTAATTGCTTCAATCTCCTGGACTACAAGTCAATCTAACTTCTCCCTTTGCCTTACTAAAGAGTGCTTTGGACTTTAGAAAGAGGTTCTCAAACTTTACTGCTCATTAAAATACCCGGGAGCTTTTGAAAACCTTAATGCTCGGACCTCACCCTGGACCAAATCAAAATCTCTGGGAGTGGGACCCAAGCATCATTATGTTGTAAAACTCTCCAATATGTAGCCAGCTTTGAGAACCAGTACTGTCAAAACTACATGTTGGGGTCAGCCGTGGAGTTTCAACCATGACTGATGTTTGTACCCCACCCCAGAGACTGGGATTTCATTGGCTGGGAGTGTGGTCTGAGGTTGTTAAAGGTCCCCAAATGATTCCAATGTGCAACCAGCGGGCCTCTCACTGTTGTGGCCTCTCCCGTTGCGGAGCACAGGCTCCGGACGCGCAGGCTCGGTGGCCATGGCTCACGGGCCCAGCCGCTCCGCGGCATGTGGGATCTTCCCGGACCGGGGCACAAACCCGTGTCCCCTGCATCGGCGGGCGGACTCTCAACCACTGCGCCACCAGGGAAGCCCTAGCAAGCTGTTTTAACAAGCTCTCCAGGCCGTCCTGATTTTGCTCTTTTGAGAGCCAGCACACTAAGGCAAGCAGCCCCAGTGGCCCTGCCAGTGTGCTTGCCCACAACTCCTGTGCTTAAGCCCCTGCCACAGGAGGGGACGCTCTGCAAAATAACGATTTCTTAAGGGGCTTAGCTTGGAACGAACCTGACATTTACATGCTGATTGACTCTTTTAGGGCCTTCTTCACCTCTCAGGAAAGAACCGTAATGCTCTAGAAAAGAGAAAGAAAATGATGGATAACAGATTAAATATTAAGCACTCTTTCCATGCCTTCAGCTCCCTTTCTGCTAGGGCAAGAAACATGGGGGCATCAGAAAAAGAAAAGAGAACTGGCAGTTCTTGAGCACCGACTGTATGCCAGGCATCAGGCATACAGCAATACAGCCTATATACCCTGCTCACCTATCATCTCATTTAACAGAGTGATCCCTGTCTGAGAAATAGGGAAACTGAGGTTCAGAGAGATGATGTGACTTGCCTAAAATCACGAAGTGACAATGGTAGCCCCAGGGTTTTTGCAACAGCCTGTGCTCCTGTATTCCTTACCCTCCAGCAGGAAAGGTGAAGAGCTTAGGGCGCACTCAGTGTCTGGAATGATTGGGTTTCAGAATTCTCACAGCAAGCTCCCAAAATAGATCCGCCTACTCAAAGCCCCGGGATGCCGAGCTCAACAAACCTCTTCTGTGTTCTGGCTGCACTATGGAAGCTGCTCTCAAAGCATAAGAATAGATCAGCCATGGAAAGTGAAATAGTTCAGCTGTGCTTGAGCACCCTGAAACACTTAGAAATCTATTCTTAACCGGCAGCGAAGGTTCCAAGTTAGCAGGTCCTGCTTTGCCAACGCCCTGCTAAGCAGCCTTGAGGTTCACTCTTCAGAAGACCAGGGAACCTCTTTGCCACACCTAGAACTTGGGAAATGAACTCCCAAGAGAAAGGAGCACAGGGAGATAGTGCTGGTGAGCCATGTCCTCCCCATATCCCCAGTAAGAGCTCATGTTCATGCCATTAAATGCAAGAAGGCTCTGAGCTATGATCTGACAAGTCGAACAAAAAGGACACTGGCTAATTCAATCGCAGAATGAGATGGACACCTGCTTAAAGGTTAGCATGGGGTCGTGGATCCATACAGACTTCCTCTGCTGTCTGCTTGCCTCAGCCCAGAACAACCTCTCAGCACCCTCTTCCCGATCGCCGTGTTTATCCACAGGATGGACACACACTGGTTGACCTGAACCCCAAGAGTTGGGAAGCCCTTCCAACACTTGGTCCAAAGAGATCAGTTCTATGGAGAAATAAGCAGGCAAAACAAAAATTGCCTTTCAACCTTTCTCATTCATGCAAGGAGAAAGCCATTTTCCACCCTGAGTAATTTTATTTGAATTATACGTTTTTGCCAAAATGCAGGTCAGTTATTTCTGTAAGGGCCTCCATGGGCCATTTTCCCTCTTGTTTGAGGTTAAGTCAGGGACTCTTTGAAAACCTGCATCCAGCCCAAGGGTTACCGCTTACCTGTCGCTACAGGGACTCCAAATCCCACTTCCCATTGTACCTTCCAAGTAAATACACCACCACTGTAGCTGAGTCTTAGATTGAAGTCAAGAAAAAAGTTATTCAGACATCATTGGGCAATACCGTATTATTAACAATTGTAGGGCCTTGAAACAGGAGTGATGATGGAAAGATCTAAAATGGTAGCCACATGCCAGAAAGTGTGGGCGCCTCATCTCCCAGTGGGCAAAGAAGGGGTACCATGAGCAGCTGTGTGAAAGGGGTGTTGGGGAGGCAGAGGTCTTTGCGTGTTTTGCTCAATTGCTCCATTTCGTATTATGAAAAGATGTTGCTATGTAATTACAGTAATGTTGGAAACGGTCTGAAGCACAATTAAAAATCACTTGACTAAAGGAAGAATGAAAGAGAGCAAAAAATGGTCTAGAAAAGGGTGTAGGTGATTTGAAAGGTTAGCTATAAGATGGATGTGAGAGGCTGTTGGTACACTGTCAGTTTTAGCATTCTCTGTGAATTAGTGGTGAGGGCAAAATTTCTTTAAGAACGGTTTTCTAAGAATGTCTTAGAGTCAGTTAACATTTATTGAGCCTAATCTCATAAACTTTTTTTTTTTTTTGCGGTACACGGGCCTGTCACTGTTGTGGCCTCTCCCGTTGCAGAGCACAGGCTCCAGACGCACAGGCCCAGCGGCCATGGCTCATGGGCCCAGCCGCTCCACGGCATGTGGGATCCTCCCGAACCGGGGCACGAACCCATGTCCCCTGCATTGGCAGGCGGACTCTCAACCACTGCGCCACCAGGGAAGCCCTCATAAACTTTTAAATTTAATCTTCCCCAAATCGTTCATCATTCCCACATAACAGATGAGGAATCTGAGGCTCAGAGTGGTTAATGCATTAACCTGAGATCACAGAACTGATTAGTGCCATGGTAGATTCTTGAATGCAAGTCTCTCTTCTTTTAGCTTCTACTGCTTTCTGTATCAGGAAACCCACCTAAAAGTGCCTACAGGGACAAAGCAGGCAGGACAAATAAAGGGAGCTGCCAGGTTTGAGGGGATAAAAAGAAGTAAAAGCAATCGATACATGACTTCAGTGTCAGGGAGACCTTAGGGATTGTTAGGGACTATGGCAAAGTGGAAAACTGCTGACAACATCTAAAGTGAACAGCTGGTACTCAGAACCAACTGTCTGTTACCTTTCAGGAGTGCAGACTCAATTGCCACATCTGCTGATTATTCAGATTTTTATATAAAGTTTATATAAGGTTTAGTGTTTGCTTTAATGTTAGCTCAGAAAAAATCTTAACCTCAGATGTTTACCTGTCTCATCAATAGGCAAAACAAAACCTATCTGCAAACTAATTTCCATTCATGGACTTCCAGAGGTGACTTCAGCTTTTTCTAAACCACTCTCAAATCATTAAACTTTATCACAGATAGGACTTCAATCAATGATCTTCTGATCAGCTCCTCCATCTTGTACATGTAAATATTAATCCCCATGATAATGTTATTTTTGACATATTTCTATCTATTTCCTACATGGGACATGTGTAGAAAAAACATGTTGTCCGATCAAGTTTAGAACCCCAGTCCTGCTAAGCAAGAGCTGTGTGACCTTAAAGCAAGCAACTCAACCTCTCTGAGTATTCAGTTTCTTCATCTGCAAAATGGAGACACTGACATGTGAATTATAAAATCGAAATAAGATTTAAATTAGGCAATTATTAGAAGTTATAGGGCACAAGGCCTGTCAGAAAGAGCTTGGGCAAGGCCCTAGGGGTTGCCAATGCTCACCCTCCACCCGTCTACCGTCCCTCACCTGAAAATTTCTTTTCTTTCAGTATTTGGACAACCCACTTGGAATACAACGGATTTTCTCAAAAAGTTAATGTAAAATAGAAACTGGAACTTCTGCTTTTGTCTGAAGCAGACTCTTCCACCAGATTTCTGTGCTTCCTTGTCACACACTTACTGGGTACCTTGTTTGGCAATAGTCTTGCTTTATCATTTAGTATATATCTGAAAATGCACAGTACGAATTTGAGCCTTACCCTACTCGTACCAGATTTTTCCTTCCAGAGTAGAGGAAACCCAGTTCCTTTCTGCTGTGCTTCTTTCCTGGTAATCTCCTTTTCTACTCACCTAGCTCATTTCACTTCTGACACTTCCGATCACCAGATGTCGGGGTATCCTGCAATTTAACTCAATCCTGACACTACCTACCAAGAGATAGCGTCACATCTCACAGGTAAGGGCTCAGTGCCACAAGGAGGCTACCCTTACCCCCACTTCAGACGCCAGCCACAAGCCCAGCTTATCGCCTGCGCTGTAGATAGAAGGTTCCAACGACTCCCTCCTCAGGTTGGATTAACTCATTAGAGAGGCTCCCAGAACTCAGGCAAATACTTACTTACATGTACCAGTTTATTAAAGGATATGATAAAAGATGCACATGAACATCAGATGGAGCAATACATAGGGCAAGGTCTGGGAGGGTTCCGAGCACAGAAGTTTCTGCCCCTGTGGAGTTGGGATGCATCACCCTCCAGGTACGGATGTGGTTACCCACCTGGAAGCTCTCCAAACCCCCTACTGTAGGGAACTTATGGAGGCGTCCTCATGTAGTCATGACCAACTTTTAACTTCCTTTCTGGCCCCTGTCTCCTCTCAGGACCCAGCGTCACCTTATTAGAACAAATATACTCCTAGTACTCTCATGACTTAGGAATTTACAAGGGATTCAGGAACCCAGTGTCAGGAACCAGGGTCAAAGACCAATACATATATTTTTTTTTTCTATGATCTCACACCTAATATAAGTGTTTGTCAGTTGAAAACAGGCAGAAAACCAAGGCTCCTACATCTCTTCCCCTTTCCCCATCAGTTGCCTAAATTCAACGTGTTCTTTCCCACTGTAAACACCAACAATTACAAGAGAGGGTAAGCAGTTGGGGTTTCGTTTTCTTTAGTTTTGTTTGAGGTTAAGTGAATCCCACAGCAATGAAAAATCAATATTGTATTTGGCCAGATAGACATTATTAAAGCACCTAGATTAAATGGAACATAAATAATAGTCCATTGATTTTTTTATCCAATTATTTGTCATTTAGTTTACAAGAAACAGTTATTCACAACGCACCAAGTGCTTGACTTGGCCGAGTATATTCTACAACATTTTATATGAATTTACGTTTCATCATCTCATATTATTTGTTCTATTTGTTTTTACAGATGTGTGTAAGAAAAGAGTTTTATAAATTTTTTTTTTTTTACTCTTTGGTCCCTAACTGTACGCTTGGCTTTAACAAGAAATACCTCCTGCAAGGGTTACAGGCACATTCAAAACACTGACTTGTGCTCAGAGATGGAATTCTTCAGTATTAGTAAATACTGTAGGAATCATATTTTAGAATCTGATCAGGGAGATCAAACTGCCTTCTGATTCTGAGACTACCCACTGCGTAAGTGTCACATTATTCAGGAATTTCCAATTCCAAGCCAAATAGACTCAGATAAGCTCCCGTGATTGACAGTAACATACTAAAATTCACAGCCGCCAACCTCAGTCTCAGATCACATTCAACAACAGAAAGGGAACTTGCACAATGATGTGCAGTCCTCAGGTGGGTTCCATTTTCAAGGTTCTCTCTCCCATAAGCACTGAGGATCTTGAAGGCACTTATCGGGAAAATGCCGATTATGCCAATAACAGAACAGCTGTAGAATGATAAACGGCATGAATTAGTCTCCCCTCCGGAGCCATTTCCAAAAGTATCTGCTCTGGGCTTCCCTGGTGGCTCAGTGGTTAAGAATCCGCCTGCCAATGCCGGGGACATGCGTTTGAGCCCTGGTCGGGGAAGATCCCACATGCAGCGAAGCAACTAAGCCCGTGCACCACAGCTACTGAGGCTGCGCTCTAGAGCCCGTGAGCCACAACTACTGAAGCCTGCACACCTAGAGCCTGTGCTCTGCAACAAGAGAAGCCACTGCAATGGGAAGCCCACGCACCGCAACGAAGAGTAGCCCCCGCTCGCCACAACTAGAGAAAGCCCGCGCAGCCTAAATAAATAAATACATTTTTTTAAGTATCTGTTCATGACAGGTTTCCTGTCTAAAGGTGCAATTGCCAGATTAACTTTATGCACATACTATTGATTTTTGGCGTAGTGAAGCCAATTAATACTAAAATAACGTGAAAATGAAGAATACACGCAGATGCACATATCTACCTGACCACTTGTTAAACCCTGCCTGAACCAGTGCATGCAAGTAGGTCACTGAAAGTCAATGCAAACCAGGGCAGCTCCCCTGGCAGGAGATATTAACCTGCAGGAGGAATCTTGCAGACAAGTAATACATTTCAGCTGAGCAGCTGTATATTTTATTTATGAATTGATATAAGCATAGAGATATATGGGAAGAGGAATGCATATTATATATATCCTTAAACACACTCCAAAATAAAGACAGATGAGAAGAGAGATTTATACCCACAAGTTCTTCAATTTAAAGGGTCTCTTCCCCCACCTTCACCCCCAACTCCTCCAAAAAAAAAAAATTGGAGCTTTATTTATAGCTCTGGGGCCTTATTGCACTTAAGTGTCTTCTATGTTGCCCCCCAGCAAGTGTAGCATTAACCAGCCCGGGTCCCCTGTCTCAGTGAAGACCACCCATGCTGCAGCCAGAGCACTGCCATCAAGGCACAGAGGGATCAAGGGATTCACATATATCACTTGGTCCAAAAGCCCAGGGTCTTACATTTTGGAAAAGAGGTCTTAAAGGGGGCAGATTTCCCTTCCTAGGCATCCACTTGGATGTATATACCCCATTGTAGACAGTGGAACACGTGTTTGCTTCGAGTTATGGAATGAGAGGTCAAGAAGGAACCTTCTAGATCATCCCATCCACAGCTCTCATTTTACAACTCTGGGACATCCCCCAGCCACATAGACACAGGGAAACACAAGTAGGGGACCTCCATGTGGCCAGAAGGAGGCAGAATGTAGTAGCAAGAACATGGGTTCTGGACCTAGGCCAAGTTGTGTTCAGATCACAGATGTATAAACTGCACCAAATCCCTAACCTTTCTGATCCTCAGGTTACTCACCTCTACAATGGAAATGATAGTATAAATCCACAAGCTGTCATCAGTAGTTCAGAAATCTAAACTGCCCTGAGAAACAAAAGCATTTCCTAATTCATTTGGTAGCAGAGTCAGCCCAGACTGAACTTACTTAGAGGTAAAAGCCGACCTGAAGGGACGAGGCTACATATTGTCATTATTAATCCCATGGCAGCCGAGCACCATGCCAGGGGCCAGTCCAGGGGCTTCTAAGCCGAATGGAAGCCCTCAGGCTCTGTGTCCTCATCCCCTGTGCTCAATGAAGAGGCTTCTGCTGTTTCTAAGCCCCCGGCTCCTGCCTGCTGTTCTGGGTGCTAGCAGGTTAGGCCAAGAGGCCGGCTTTTCTTTATAGGAGCAAAATCTAAAAGTCTAAAGCATTCTTTAGTAAGGTAGAGGGACAAGTCAGATTGACTCATAGTCTAAAAGCTTCAAGTAATTCATTTCCCTGCAGATGGACCGCCCTCTTTCCTCGGAGAGTCCCTTTGGCCTCACCCCCGCTGGCTTAGAGCAGCCCTGTGGGTGACAGGCCCTCCCACTGGACTCGCTTGCAGCCCATACTGGCTCAACTGCAGAGTTTCAGGATGGCATTTTCTGACTGTTTTTCCCCTTTTAGATTGGAAAAAGGACAGTGAAAAAGGAGAAGATTCAGCTTGTAGCTTCATGAAATTTTGTCATTCTATAATAAATAATTAATTTGGAAGAAGGAATAGCATCTCAGAAGGAAACAGAAGTTACACTGCCAAAAAATTCTTCAAGACAGACTTTTAAACCTGCTCCGAAGGAGCAGCGTTTAACTTCTGAGCACCATCTTTTTTTTTTCCTCCCTCATTGGGAGGTTTTAAGTCGGGTTTGTGCTTTTCTTTCCTGATGTCTCAGGAACATCAACAGCCTCATCCTCTTCCGTTCTGAACGCTGACCCGTGAGGCCCCCCTCTGGGCGATGGACAGAACATGTGGCTTTGGTGCACGATCAGGGCCAACCTCCCAAGTGGGCAGAGCGAGAAATACAACATACCTTAGTGGGGCAGCAGGAGCCTGCTTGAAATCAGTCCTGCCACCTGGCCTTCTGCCACTCGAGTTGCTCTCCCTTGAGGCCAGAGGGTGTTAGCAGGAGCCATCTAAGCAAACACCACTGAGTGAGACTAAGCTTCACCAGCTCAGTGTTTTGGTGAACAGACAATGACAGCCAAATCCCATGGGGGAGGTGGGATGGGAACAGGGTATGAGGTCAAGGAGGGCACGGCTCAAAGCGTGACAGACAAGCTTCACCAACCTCATCGCTTCCCCGTGTCATTTTCAGGTAAGTCGGCCTCCTCCCCTTCCCTAGGCCACCTGCAGGGCCAGCATGGCAGGGTGACATGGCTTCCCCCAACCCCAAACTCTTCTGTCTTCCATTGAGTGCATGGCATTCCAGTCCACATGCAACAAACATTTTTTTTGAGTGTCAACTGTGTGCCAACTGGTCTAGGCAATGGGGAGAGATGAGTAAAGTACAGGCCTGGCCTTGAGGGACTCAAAGCTTTCACCTACATAGAGACGGCCTGGCAACTTGATTTTATTGGTTCTCAAAGCAGGTTCCATGGAACATGAAGGCTGGGAGATGGGAGAGGTAAGGGGGATAGGTTCTGTGTCTATCTAAACTTCAGAAACACTGCTTATTTCACAGTAAGCTTTAGCAATAAAGAGATATGCTTAATTTCCGTGACTCATTTGGGCCCAGAACCCATTTATCATTTAACATGTCGCAACATCCTAAGGTGCTTATCCACCAGGAAACACACTTCAAGACCCGACCCATCTGCTTCATTTCAGCCAGACGTGCTTTGGAATTAAGAATTTTGGGAGTGTTAGCAAGGAAGTCTAGTACATCCTTTCTCTGTGCTCTTTGTGATGGCTGAGGGCCTCTTCAGAGGAGAAACAGAGAGAAAATCTAGGTCCATTAGACATCAAGGCCTACCAGCAGGGTTTGGGGACAAATGACTTTACATCAAACTCTGGAGTCTGGGACCACATGACCAGACTCTTATTTGTTTCAGTCATTTTCATCCCTTCTTTCATTCATTTAAAAAATATGTATTGAGCACCTACTATGGAAGCAACTACATTGAAAACGGGGCATTCTCTGTCATCAGGGACCTTGCCATCTGCCGGCCAGGGCGGGGAGTGACCTGGCCAGTTAATAAGCAATTTGAAGGTGTGATAAATGCCATGATAAGGGTGACCATACAGCCTGGGTTTGCCTGTTGTCTGTGCATAATATGTACAAGTGACCCTGTCACTCTCATAGGTATCCTTGTTCTGACATTAGATTACAACGTCCCACTAGTTACAATGGGTGCAGGTTGTGGAAGTCCAGAGGAGGGAGGGTCAGGGGAAGCTTCTGGGAGGAACTGACCCTTGAGTCCTGAAAACTGAGGAAGAAGAGGAGCCATGGACAGTGGTGGAGTCAGCACTCAGGTGGAGGAAAGAGCAAGTGCAAAGGATGAGAAAAGATAGGACTCAGCACGTGTGGTTACATTGAAGGAGACAGGTCTCAAAGAGTCCAGTTGTATCAGGCTAAGGAGGTGAGACTTTTCAGGGCCATGGGAAGCCCTTGATGGTGTTGTAGGCATGGAAGTATCATGATCTAGTCAACGTTGAAGAAGAACCACTCTTACTATGACTGGGAGTGGAAGTGGGGCAGTGAACTGGGGTCAGTCGGCAGAGCTCCTAGACCAGTGAGGAGACTGTTACAGCCACCCAGGGGAGAAGTGCTGGCAGCCTGGGTGAGGACTGCAGCTGTAGGCTGGAGAGAAGTGGATGGATGGATGGAACGATGGATGGATGGATGGATGGATGGATGGATAGGGAGGTCTTTGGCAGGTGGAATAGATAGAACTTGGTGACTGATGGATTGATTGGCTGTGGTGGGGATGGAAGAAGAGAGAGTTGAAGGTCAGCCCCATGCTTGAGCATGAAACTGGAGGATGGAGTCTTCTTCAGTGAGACAGGGAGTATAAGGGGAGGAACAGGTCTTAGGGAGAGGGAGACAAGGAGGTCGATTTGGGCCAGGAGAAATGTGAAGTGTCCTTGCCGTGTCTTGGCCTTTTCAAGAGCTTCAGGGCTGAAAGGGTAAAGACAGGGGGCATCTTTAAAAAACGATTCACAAACGTTCTTGAAACTGAATGAAACAAAAAGCCAAGTCAAAGTGTACCAGAGCAGCCTTGCTACTGGAACAACGTGTCACTGGCTGTTGGTTTTCTGGGGGGCAGTGAATTGAGCCTCCAACACCAAGCTCATCTGTTTCACTCCGAAACAGAGCAGGTGTAGACAAGGGCCCTGTAAGCATCACCTGGCCCCATTCACCCTGAGCACAAAACGTTCTGCTCCCAGCCTGTGCTACCACTGAGAGCCCCGCTGAGCAAACCAGCAGTTATCAAGTGATCTCAGTCCTTCTCAGGCTGAGGCAGGTTAACAGGCTGACGGTGGAATGCTCTCGAAGCCATTTGCCAGCCCCCTGAACCATCCACCAACAGTGTCAGTTCTCTTGCCACTGCTTCCTCATCATCCCTGGGGCCATTGTGCAGGTTGGATGAGGGCAGAGGCAAGGGGATTTGGTTTGCTTTTGGCCAGAGAAGATCAGAGCTTAAAATTGCCAAGGCAGCACTTGGATCTTCCAAGACCATTTGTAGTTCTCTACTTGATTGTCCCATCATGTTTGCCTTTAGGTTCTTGGTTCAGGGTTTATTCATATTATTCATCTTGGTCATGGTCTGAGAAGTTAAAGTGACTGCATGCCTGTCATGGTCCTACTCTTTCTAAGCAAAAAACAAGAAAAATTACTTCACGGAACATGGCTGTCAATAGGGCTCTGCTTGATAGTGATGCTGTAGCCGGGTTTGCCTCTGCAGCAGTGATGAAATCATCCCACCAAGAACGGTCCAGTTCAGGGACTGGAATGACCCTGTTGTCTGAAACCCTGAACCATCAGCGGATGTATTTGTCACCCCCAAAAGCCTCTTGTTGTAAACCAGAGGGCCAACCTTTGCAGGCAAAGCAAGAAAATTCCAAGTTCAAGTTTCATTTCATAAGTGTTACAGTGACCCAAGGCCGAGGTAAACCTTTTAAAGAAAGCCTAAAAAGAATTCTAGGCCTTGAAAATGCAAACAAGTAGAACCTGAACAGCGTATTTATATTTTACTTAGCAGTCCCAGGAAACCTATGAGCACTTGGATTTTATGAAGTGTGATGTGTTCTGTGGTTTCTGTTATAACAGGAGTCTAGGCTTAGCTTTTTTCCCATGCTGTCTCTGTGTATCGCTGGAATCACAATCATCATAATCAAGCATTTAAGCAAACAAAAATAATCATTTGAAAGCTATTTTCCATAAGCTCTTTAGTTCTCAATTCACTGCAACTCTGTTCAGAAGGAAATGTTCCATTTGTTTCCTATTGTAGTACTTACTGTCAGCAGTAGAAGCAGAGACCAGTTCTCCACCTATGAAGTTAATTCCATTTCAGCTTTTCTGAACAAAAACAAATCAATCAAAAGCCTCAATTTGTTTTTCTTCCAGGAAGACATTGTGGGGGGACAGGCCAGATCTACTGGAGAATAGCACCCTAGCGATACTTAAGTGTAAGCAATTGGCATAATTTTAAGCCCTCTGGAAAAACCAAATAGTTTACCTCTGGGACATTTTTTAATCTCTAAAATCCCCTTTGGCATCCACTTCATGCAAATTCTCCTCTTACCCCAGGCCATTCCTAACTAAAGTGCAAAGGTCTATAGGTACAATGATTCTATAAACTAACTCACTATTATTCCATCGCCACTGAAGGACAAGGTGCTGAGCAGAAAATGGGAAAATGATTGTCCTGGGCTGCATGAATAGCAGCAACGGGAATTATTCCAAACCCAGGGGGAATAGCTACACAGTCAGCTCCTTCACCGTGTCGGCAAAGAGAGTGAATTTGCAGGGATAACTCAAAACAATGGGCGATCTGCTCCTGCTTCGTATTTCCACTTCAGTCACCTGTGAATCACAGAAACGAGACGCGAGATCACAAGAGAAGCTAGCAATGGTAAGCACAGGAAGAGAAGCTCCCAGAGGATAAAGAAGAGAGAAAAGAATTTTTTCCCTCTGGTCCATTGCACCCTTTGATGTCTGCCCCTTAACACGCTATTTTTTGAGTCATCCAATTATTCATAGTTTGCTGTATTAGCACTCTTCTAAATTGGCAATGCAAGACTTTTGCCCAGGGTATAAGCTGGCCAAGCCTCAGGTCAAACAGAGACTAGGAAATCGTATCTGCTTTGTTGCCTCGTCCAGGTCACGCCAGCGGCCCCTCTAGAGCTGCCTGGCCGCGCATTCTTGGGCCTCCCCTGTTTGCCAGTGGTTCTCACCCATTCCCCACCAGCCCAGCTACTAGGACAGAGAAGGGGTTGAGAGATGGAGAATTTTGCTGACACCTACCTTGTGAGGTCCAGAAATAGGGGAGCCACATTTTGCTTTAAGACTTCTCATGTCGTGGGCTATGATGACTCAAAGGTGACCTGCATTGGCACCTGCATTTCACAGTCTGGCAGACACTATGAAGTTTTATTCTAAAGAGTTTGGAGTTAATCTGAGTTATTTACTTCCTGGGGGAAACCCCAGAAGATGCCACTGTGATGGTTATCTGAAGTCACTGAAATCTGGTGTGATTGTTTCCACCTCCATTTATATCCAGACAGGGCTGCATCCCTAAACTGGGAAGAATCAATGGGAGAAAAAGAATGTCTGTCCACAGCACAAAACAATGCAGCCTTAGCCTGAACAAGAACACCCTGTGAGGCCCTGGCCGAGAGGAAAGTTGGGAGCCGGAGGGAATGTCACCAGGCTATAAACCTCGGTAATCGGCTCGAGACCGGGCACCGCCTATACCAAGAATGCCCTGGCCTCCTTTCAAATGTCAGATTTACTCCAAGGGCTCTGAATGGCATCAGAAGCCCTTGGCCCTGCAGGACCCAACAGAAAGAGCCGTAGAATGCCTGGCTTGGCCTCCTCCAAATCCTCAAGAAGGTCGCAGAGCTGCTATGTCTGGCAACACTGTGTGCATAGGGCCAGGGCCTGGCCGAAGCTCTCAGGCAGATCCTGGGAAGGTTTATCGAGACCCCGCTACTTCCTACCCCTACCACCTCCAGAGCACACACTTGCCTTCCTTTGCAAACACTTAAAATCAGCCTCAAAAAAAGAAGCTCAGTTAGGAGAAAATAACAACTACCGTTCAATCAGCAGATGGCACGTGGAAGGTGAAAATCCCCCAACTTCCAAAGTCACCAACTCTTGAATGTCCTTGGTTGAAAGAGAATAGAATCTTTCAGTTCTGAGGACATTACTAAACTCTGTATCCAACCCCTCCCGGGTTCTGGGTGATTAAGTCACATCTCATACTCCCTCAACTGTGTATTCAATTCCTAAAAGGCTCAAAACACTACAGCTCATGAATAGAACCTCAAAACTATACGTAGTAGAAAGAAAGGGAGGAGGGTGAGACAGCCCAGTGCCTCTTCCAGGGTGTCTCTGCTTTCCTCTCCTTCTCTTCTTTTTCAAAACTCAAGGAACCAGGGATACGTGGGACAAACTATTAAAACTCCAACCATTGCAAATGGAAGTCTGCCCCACGGCAAATCTTTTCACACCAATAATTCTGTTCCTAACCTAAGCCTATTATCATGCCACAAAGTTCCTGGGCCACAGTCACCTACTGCGTTGATGGCCTCAGGTATGAATGGTGCTGAAGCAGGCTCAGAGAACGCAGAAAACGAAGGTCTTTTCTAAGAGGCACCTCTGCTGACTTTTTCCGAAGCCAGGGATGTGATCGTCGTGCTCTGAGCTCCAGAGTCAAAGCGAGGGGAAGTGAGGCTGGCAGTGCAGCGGCTCAAGTGTGCCTTCTGGCTTCACCATCTCCTAGCTGAATGGCTTCAACTCCCTGGGCCTCAGTTTCCTCACCCATAAAATGGGGATAATGATAAAGCTACTTCCTAGGATTTAAGGAGATTATTCACGTAAAGCACTTAACACAGAGTTTCCAATATACTTAGTGTTAATAAATGCTGGACACCATTAATATTGCAATTCTGAGCCAGAGGGTCAGAGAGGCATGAGCTCGCTGCTTTTGATTCTAACCCAGGTCAGAAACTCGACAGTGTTGCATAGAATGTGAAACTGGAGGGCAGGAGTAGTAGGAACTCATCCGTACAGTAGAAAGGCCCATTGATAACAGCACGTCTTTACCTTCCCTGCCCTATCTGTAGTCAATCAACAGGGATCTCAAGGGTGTTTGGAAACTCACGTAGAGCCAAAGGACGCAGCCAATCTGTATCGCTCTTTTTTTTTTTTTTTTTTTATGCGGTACGCGGGCCTCTCACTGTTGTGACCTCTCCCGTTGCGGAGCGCAGGCTCCGGACGCGCAGACTCAGCGGCCATGGCTCACAGGCCCAGCCGCTCCGCGGCATGTGGGATCCTCCCGGACCAGGGCACGAACCCGCGTCCCCTGCATCGGCCGGCGGACTCTCAACCACTGCGCCAGCAGGGAAGCCCTGTATCGTTCATTTTGTCAGCAGAAAGTTTCATTGGATTGGCAGATTACCCATACATGGTCACTTCGTTGTGGGGTGCGGGAACCCCTGAGAGCGTAGCCAAAGAGCAAGGACCCTCCCATCCTTGCAGAGTGGTTCCCATGGACTTCCAGTTTTTGTCTCGCCACCAAGGTCCTATTAGATTAGGTGAAAATCTCATAAGATCTAGTTTCTTACCAAATTCCAGTTCCTAAGATTCAGGTGGAGCTGGAAATGTCCTTGAAGTAATCGTATGTCTGAGAAACTGCCACTATTTCTCACCCATACCCCTACTGAGTAGGACAGGGTTGTAAATGAGGGCGATTTCTCCATCCTGCTAAAATATTTAGAGAGGAATTCTGACTGAAAGTCACAACCAATTCAGCCTTCCCAATTCCTGAGGGTGATTTCAAATTGGTTTTCAAAAGAGAGGCCAAGAACCAAATCCCACAGAAGTTTCTGGAGCTGGCATTAAATGAACCTTTCACAGAACTCCTAGCAGCGGCTGGATATTAACAAGGAGAAAAGAACAATTATCGTTTGGCACTCCAAGTGCCGTTTTATGTCACTTTAAAGAACGAATAGACTTCCAGCTCCACTCAGCTGTCTCCTCACAATTACAAAGCAATGGTAAATAATTGTGGCAAATGGAAGGTTTGATTTAGGAGAGTGAAATCGTACAACGACTCGGTGCTTTTTCTTCCTTTTCTGTGGCAAGCGGGACAGCTCCTGCCACTGGTTTGGCTTATATCCAGATCTGTGACTTAACAACAACAGCAGAAAGACCCTGGAACCGTTTATTAAAGCAGACACACAAAAGCACAGCAAACCTCCCGAAACATTTTTTATTATTTTTACAAGGAGAGAAGAATCATATCACGTGGCATGTTTAATTGGCCCCCCAGGGGTTTTATTTAGCCAAAAGATCATATTTGTCCACGCCAATAAAATTTTTGAACGGTTTTAATAGAAAGCGCGTCTTTCCATTTTCTCAGCGCACCGGTTTCAGAGGACGCCACCTGAGCTCTGCTCCTGAGAAGATGTGTTGATATGGTGGATATGTAGGACTTCTCTCCTTCTGCACCCGTAACTCACTGAAAGGCGGGGGGCAGGTTTTATACTCGCTCTGAAAGGGGTCTAGAGCCCGGGTAGGTAAGACTTTGATCTAGGGCCCAAAGGCATCTTATCCAAACATGCATTCATTTAATCTTGCAACTCAAGAGTGACAGACCCTTCCAAAGTGGTTTGGGAGGACCAAGGGGACAGGGCTGGGGCATGCAGGAGGCACTCGCAGCTATGCCCGAGGAGCCAGTTATCTGTGATACCTGGTCTCGGGAGAGAAGCTTTGCCTCTCAGAGAGGCAGGAGGGATGAGGTAAAGCATTCCTAATGCAGGCAGCCTCCTCTAGGGCTCTCCAGGGAGCGAGGTTCTGTGTACAGAAAAGCATAACAGCAAACAAGAGCTGCCCTAGGGAGATCCAGATGGGCTGAAATCCATGGCTGTGATTTTTCCCACCTTTCCTCCTGTGGCCAGTTCAGCCCTACTCATCCCTCACACCCTCATCCCAAAGGCCCCCGTCCAGTGTCATTTCCCATGATTTTATGTCTTGCCAACTAAATCCCAAATAAGGTTTGGGTTTCAGATAATACCCTTTCCCAAAGAATTTGCAAGTTAACAGAAAACCTGAAATCCTTTTCAAGTCTCAATTCAACTCAACAAACATCAATTGAGAGGACTCATTTCTAGCTACTGGACACTAAGCACTGCAGACACGAAAAGGAATGAGACAATGTTCCTCCCTCAAGGAGCTCACAGTCTTACAGGGGAGGAGATATATAGTCAAATAGTTCTTATGTATCAACATAAATATGCTCAGAAAGTTGAGTGAAGGCCTGTGGGAGCCCCAGTAAAAAAAATTCCCTAGTTAGGATACAGGGATGGTGATAAAGAAGAATTTGAGTGGTATATCCATTAGGATTATGTTTTGCTGCATATAACAAAAATCCAAAAAAATATAGCTTAATCAAAATAGAGGTTTCATCTCATGTAAAAGAAGTCCAGCATTAAACAGTCCACAGCTGGTAACAGAGTTCTATGATGTCATCAGTATTTCTATGGTCCTCCTATCTTTCTCCTCTACCATCCTTAGTATACAGATTCTATCCTCAAGTTTATCTTATGGTTCCAAAATGGCTGCTGGAGCTTCAGACAGCGCATACAAGTGCCGGGCAAGAAAGGAAAAAGGACAAAATTGAAGCTCTCTTTGCAGAGTTTCTCTAGAAATTCTACCCAACAAACTTCTTCAATGTCATTGGACACCTAATCTGCTGAGGAAATAGAACCTCTTGCTATCATAAGGGAGAAAGGGAGACTGGATATTGGATAGGCAAAAAGCAATGATCCCATAGGCTTTAAAGAATAAATGGGCCTCCCCCAAAGATATTGAGGAAGGACGTTCCTTGTAAAAGAAACAGAGCATGCAAAGATAAAAGTCTGTATAGTATTTGGTAAATATGGGAACAGTGAGTAGCCTACAAAGGCCTTCCATGTCTTAGTAAATCAACCTTGTTTTTTTTTTAAATTTATTATTATTATTATTATTATTATTTTGGCTGCGTTGGGTCTTCCATTGCCACACACGGGCTTTCTCTAGTTGTGGAGGGCGGGGTCTACTCTTTTGTTGTGGTGCGCAGGCTTCTCATTGCAGTGGCTTCTCTTGTTGCAGAGCGCGGGCTCTAGGCGCGCAGGCTTGAGTAGTTGCAGCACGCGGGCTCAGTAGTTGTGGCGTGCGGGCTCTAGAGCGCAGGCTCAGTAGTTGTGGTGCACGGGCTTAGTTGCTCCGCGGTACATGGGATCTTCCTGGACCAGGGCTCAAACCCGTATCCCCCGCATTGGCAGGTGGATTCTTAACCACCGTGCCACCAGGGAAGTCCCTCAACCTTATTTTTTTAAGTCAGTGGATTTTCTAACTTTAGGGTATGTGTTGTGGTTATTGTTGTCCATGGGCAGCCTTTTATTTGGATGGAATTTTATGAGGAATCCCAAGACAAAAAAGCTAAAAGAGAGCAGCTCTGGCTCAAGGTAGGATGGCGGGAGGAGAATTGAACTTTAATCATCATAAGGTAGAGAGTGGTAAGTCCTAGAAGAGGAGTAAATAAAAGATCAATGGGATTTCAGAGACGGTGACAATTGAGCTGTGTCTGAAAGGATGTAGGATTTCCAAGTGCCAAGGTGAAAAGAAAAGCTGTTTAAATGGAGGGAACGGCATATGCAAAGGCCCAGAGAGACAGTGATACGTAAACAGGAATCAGTGCCCAACTACATTTATCAGAAAGTAAGGATTGTGGAAAAGTATGGGGAATAGGGTTGGGAGAGTAAGTAGGATCAACAGAGGATGATGAAATTCAAGTATCTAGTCAAGGACACAGCCATGATGGAGGCCTCTGATCTCACCACTTGCCAGTACAGTAGTAGCAGTCATGCGATTGTACTCCAAGTTCTTTTAATAATAAGCGGGATACACTGCTTATTTGGGTTCTCAGCGCACATAGGACTATTGATAAAATGCAATATATATGAGGCATGAATCTGGATCCACGTACATCCAAAAGGCAAAAAAATGTCCCACAGAAAGGGTAAATGCACTACTCAGTCACCTTTGGAACTAGTCCCTGGTGCCTCCCCACCAAAACTATTGTAACCTAACTCTCTAGGTCCCACGTCACACAACCAAGTAGTCCTTAAGCCAACCAATCCCCCGTATTTGGAACCCTGAAGAGAGACGGTACTGGTACGTGCTTGCCCTCCTCTGTGGCGTTCTCTCTCTACCTAAACTTTGGGGCTGTCGATGTGGCAGATGCTTTGAAAAAAAGATTTGCAAATTGTAGGAGGCTACCCATAGTGGGTCATGGAATCGTTTCAGTAACCCAGGACCAGCATTTCTTAAAAAAAAGAAAGAAAGAAATACACGAGAATACCATATTAAAATAGGATAGACTATCCCGTGGTGACAAACACTTCCCAAATCTCAGTGGCCCAACAAACATGTTTATTTCTCTCTTACTTAAAGGCTGCTAAGGATGCAGGTGACCCTCTAGGGCAACAGACCTCCATGAGGCAACTCAGTGATGCAGGCAGCTTTGATCTGTGGCTCCACCACCTCAACCTGAGGCCTCCTGGGATCACTGTACCAGGGAAAGAGTGAGCTGGAGGTTTGCTGGCTTCCGATGTTTCAGCGTAGAAGTGACACTAGTCACCGTGACCACAGCACATGGGCCAGAATGAGTGATATAGCCCCACCTACTTCAAGGAAGCCGAGGCAACTTCTTCAAAGATGCTGATGTACCTGAAAGACGAGGAGACCTGGATATTGGTGAATCCTAGCAATGCTCAGGAGAAAGATATATAGAAGACAGACTGAATGGGATGGGATAGGATAGGATAGGGTAGGGTAGGATAGGATAGGGTAGGATAGGATAGGATGGAGAATAGGACAGAGAATAAAAATAGGAATAGACCCAAGTGCATCACAGCAGTATTTTTACTTTGATGACTCGGCAGATGTTAGGACACGTACTGAGAAGCAATTATAAAATGTATTTCCAGGTAGGGGTTAGAGGAGGAAAAAAGTGTGAAAGTGACTGCATCTGAGAGAAAAATGTGCCTGGAGAGCAGAATGAGATTATTTATGACTTGTGACCCTGTAACAACAAAGGGCTCTCCTCTTATGTCCTCTCAGTCAAAGGAAAAGGAGTTTCTAATGTGTCCTGAATGGGGCTTCATTCCATGGCTTCAAATAACCCAGTGTCACATACCCTGATTCCCATATGCGTAACTGGCTCAGTGGGTTACAGCAGTCAGCGTTGCTGGTGTGTGTGTGTGTGTGTGTGTGTGTATGTGTGAGAGAGAGACAGAGCGACAGAGATTTGTCTTTCTCAATAGTAAGGAGTTCGATAAATGGCCAGGAAGAGACAGTGTCTTCAGAGTATAGGAAAGTTGGATTGGCCTCAAGGACAACCAGAGCCCAGAGAAACAAATACAATGATGAGAAAGGGCTGCTCTAGGGCGACCTTAAAAACCCGATGCCCAACATGAAAACACCCCCCTTCTGAGCGACTGCCTCACTCCCGTGGAGACAGGTCGTTCCTGTGTCAGGAGCCTTGGAATGTAAGTGCTCCACTGAAACCCTGCTGACATGAAACAGTGAGCAGATCCTCCCTGGGCACCAACACGTGGGGCACAGCTCCAAGAACAGAAGGGAATCTTCTGAGAGAAACTTTGCAGTACCTTCCTCTGGGCTCCAGCAGCCAGCAGAAGAAATATTAGGAAATCCTTGGGGCACAGGGAGGGGTTTTCATGAGTAAATTGACTTGGGGATATTTGGAATATGTTTCTAATACATACAACTCCTCAAAGGACACAGTGAAGATAATAATAACGTTAACTAATGTTTGCCGAGTGCTTATTATGTGGCCAGACCTGTGCTTAAAAAAGTATGGCGCAGTGGTTGAGAGTCCGCCTGCCGATGCAGGGGACACGGGTTCATGCCCCGGTCCGGGGCAGCACTTCCCCTAACAACCAGAAGGCCACGAAAAGCCAAGACCCACTCCATGTGAGTGTCAGCAGCGTTCTTCTCCAGAACTGTCTTCTCTCGAAACAATGAGCCAGATGCAACCTCCCATATGGTGCAAATGGATTTAACTGCGTCTGATAGGCAGCAAAGATTCCTGGAAATCTGTGATCCCATCCTGTGCCCAAAGGGAAAAATGTTAAGGCCACAGTAGTAGGAGGAGAAGCAATGGTGGTAAGAGTGAAAGTAATACTATTGTCATCATGGTTATTATTGCACTGTGCAGCTCATAGATATTGTACCTCCACATCCAGAGTTCTTCAAGAGACAGGATGCCATTCTGTGCTGCATCATTTAGACCAGTGGTTTTCAGGGAGTTCTTAATATGCAGATTGCTAGGCCCCCACCTAAGGGGGTCAGGGCCTGGAAATCTGCATTTTAAGAAGCAACAATGATTCTGACGCAGATGAGCAGGTGACCACACTTGGAAAAAACCCAGGTTTAGACTTTCTTTTGTATTTAGATCCAAGGCGATCAGATGAACTCTCAGTTTTCCTCCAGCTTCATGATTCCAATATTTCCCCCTGTTTATCTCCTGTCCACTTGCCCTACTTACACTGGCTGCTTTGGTATCCTACAACTGTCTTCTTTCCTTTAACCTTTCAGCAAACTCCACTGCCCTTTCTCCGTCCCTGGATTGTCTATCTGGAACCGAGAAGCCCAACAGAATTAACATTTGATAGTTAGATCCTATAGATATCGCTGATAAAACCAACTCCCGGTACAAATAAGATAGCAAGCACATCATTTTATCGGCCTTTAGTTGGCCCTTGTCCTTAATACTTAATCACCAGAGTTTCCTAGCTCAGGACCTCTAGGGGAACATGGATGCATTTCAAGGCATCTGGGAACTCTCTGAAATGTCACATGAAATTTTACGCAAATGAAGAGCACAGGCATTCTTTCAGAGATGCCAGTCCAAGGCCAGGGAAGGTTGGGAATCATGGCTCCAGGTACCATCAGCTCATCTGGCTGGGACATAGGAAGTCCATATCGATAAATCTAAGCCACATTGGTTGAATTATGGACAGTCCCCAGTTAGCTTAGGCAGTTCAGACAGAGCACAATTTACAAATCTAACTAGACCACATCCCCATTCATTAGTAATGTGCTGGATACTAATCACCAAAGATAGAAGATCAAATAAAATTCAGTCCTGGAGGATTCTGGGAAGATGGCAGTGGCATCAACAGCAGTCTCTCAATCTCTCCAAATCCCTACATAAAAATAGGCAGAACACGGCTTCCCTGGTGGTGCAGTAGTTGAGAGTCCGCCTGCCGATGCAGGGGACACGGGTTCGTGCCCCAGTCTGGGAAGATCCCACGTGCTGCAGAGCGGCTGGGCCCGTGAGCCATGACCACTGAGCCTGCACGTCCGGAGCCTGTGCTCCGCAATGGGAGAGGTCACAACAATGAGAGAGAGGCCCGTGTACTGCAATAAAAAAAAAAAAAAAAAATAGGCAGAACAATTTTAAAAAGTAAGTAAAAAAAATTTTAAGTTTAAAAAAAAAATAGGCAGAACAATTAGGTAACAAAACCAAAATCCATGGACACATTTACAGCAAAACTAGGGGCAAGTGTTCTCACAAACTCCAAATTAAAAGTGAAGGGAAACAAACTACCAATAGTACAAGTGTCCATTCAGGAGGAAAAAGGAAGCAATAGGGTAACATCTGAGGTAACATCTGAAATCAGGAGAACTGAATGGCCAATAGTATTTCCTGGAAAGTGTAGTTGGACCAATTTGATAAACATCCCTAAACCTGGTGTTGGGGCAGGGAGTGGGGGATGTAGTTTTCTCTAAGAGGAATAAGTGGAAGGTCCCAGGAATAAGGACTGAATGGGCTGTCGAGACCCCTGAGAGCTCTCAAAATTGTACACGAGTGATGAGCACACGGGCATTTTTTCAGAAGTCTCCCTTCAAGGTCAGGCCCTACACTCAGGAGAAATGACCTTGGAGTGGAGTTAAAATTGAGCTGCATAGAGACAATAGTGATAAAGGAAAGACAAGGTCCAGATCAGTTGGGGGTGGGGGGAAGTGTGGTAGGCACAGGAAACAGGGCAGGAAATCTCAGAATGCAAGCCACCATGTTTACCACTATATAAAAACAACAGAAGAGGGAACCCTGTGAAGTCAGAACAGCTTTCCTGAACCCTACCTTATTCTATAACTTTAGGAAAACTAATTTTACATAAGAACGAACAACAGAAAAGAATAGAAGTCAAATCCCATAGAGACTTATTATAAGGAAAAAAAAACAAATAAGAAGATGAGGAGCAGAATAACATCTCTACAAATAATGAAAACATGCCAGAAAGATGTGCCCATAAATAAATCAAAACTATAACATGCTATATTAAAGCAAGTTAAAAGACCTTAAAAAAATGATACGAGAGGCTTCCCTGGTGGCGCAGTGGTTGAGAGTCCGCCTGCCGATGCAGGGGACGCGGGTTCGTGCCCTGGTCCGGGAGGATCCCACATGCCACGGAGCAGCTGGGCCTGTGAGCCATGGCCGCTGGGCCTGCGTCTCCGGAGCCAGTGCTCCGCAATGGGAGAGACCACAACAGTGAGAGGCCCGCGTGCTGCAAAAAAAAAAAAAAAAAATCAAACCAAAAAAAAAAAAATGATATGAGCTATGAAAGAACGAAATAAATCAAAATTAGAAAAAAGCTCTGGAAACAATTTAAAATTTTTTTAAAATTATTTCAGAAATGAATAGTAAATTAGAAAGACTACAAAAGCAAATAAACACAATGGATAATACCTTAAGAGAAAATGCAAGTGAAAAGAAAGAGAAGTTTTTAAGTCAAAAATAAATGAAGAAAATGATTAAAAAGATTCAAGAGAAAGTGACAAATATTGAAGATAGGCACAGGAGATTGAACATCTAGAAAACAGGAATCCCTGAAAAAAGAGCAAAGCAAGGAAACAGAACAAGTCCTAGCTCAAGAGAACTTCCCTGAAATACAACACACACATTTAACACATTGGGAACTCCACATTGAAAGAGCACACCATGTACCTGAGACTATCAACTAGGAACAGCAAACATCAGAAAAAAATTAGTGAAATCAATGAAAAATTTTAAAAAGTCCTTCAGACATTTAGAGAAAAAAAAAGTGATTTATAAGGGAGAGAAAATTATATTTTCATTAGACTTTTCAGGAGCAACTCCTTATGTTAAAAGAAAATAGAAACATATTTAAGTAATCAAATAAAGAAAGTATAAGCCAACAATTTTATTTCCAGAAAAACAGTTTCAATATATAAAGGGCACTAACTCTTATCAATATTCGAGAACTCAGCAAATGTTTCCATGAGTCCTTCCTAAGGAATCTACTAAAGAACAAGCTTCAAAGAATCAAAATGACTAGAAAGACATTGACATAAGGCCTGAAGGTGAACATTAAATGTACAGTTACCTGTAGTGCTAAGATTACATGAGGGCTGAGAGAGAGTATAAAATGTAATGGTTATATATTCTGACAATGTAAATATAGTACAACTATGAATAGTTCTACTATAGATTTTCTTTTTTTAATGAGAAGTTAGAATGGAGGAAGGATAAGCAAACATTTTTAATATATGATGTAATTATTACAGTGGTAGTATATTATGATTATGAGACTACTGTAAGTATAATACTACGGATAAAACAAATGAGTCATTGTGGAGTATTCTAATTCTATCATCCCCTATGTCCCTGAGAATCAGAAGTTCTTGAACTTGAATTGGAAGTATCCATAGGAACTCATGAGATATATAATCAGTGGTGTGGTGAAGCTGGTTTACAAGAGCTGGTAAGAACAGATTGTACACATTTGTCCCAACTCCACATTTAATGACTCCATGTTGGTATATTGGAATCAGCCATAATGGGAGTATTTACACCATGAAAATTAGGAAATGCTACAAATCTGCCCTTTTTTTACGAGTCAGTTGTTATACATTTGCCAGCACCCCATTTTATATTGCAACCTTTGGTGCCCAGGTTGTGCTGTTAAAGTACCCTTTCTCACTGGAAAAAAAACTCAGAGAAGTTTGGAGAAATAGCTTCTTTGAGGTCTGAAACAGAAATGTATAAGATGAACCTACAACTTGCCATGCAGATGACAAGGAAGCTATCAAAGATACTGGCATCATGTCAATAGGACTCAGAGGCCAATCTGAAGATTCCCATTGACAAAAGAGCTTCAGTTTGAGCTTCAACAGTGATAAAAATTGCAATCAAATTCATTTAAATTCACCATTACTTTATGGTGATATTTAAACAAAGAATCAGTCATTTTCAGAGGGTCATAACCAATCATTATCTGGAAAACTAGTAAATAGAGGGAATAAATCAAACATTTATCTTGCCTTTCCTGTATTGACTATTCCACTCAATATCCCAATAGGACAAATGAAAAGTGTCTCTTTATAAAAGTATTCTACCTAATAAAATAATAAAAAGATAAAATTAGAATTTCACTGTTTGCACACCCCAGTGAGCAAATAGATATAGTTATTACACATCAGTGGCTGCTAAAATCACACAAAGAGAGACAACCAGATATGATGTGCCTTCTTTAGTCTTGCAGAAGGGGTAGAATAAAGCCTGAATCTGATCCAGTCTCTGGATCCAACTGGCCATTTGCAGGAGATACGAAGGGCAGAGGAACATGCTGGGCTGCACATGAGTTTGCAATCAGCAATTCAGACCATGGGAAACTCCACAGGTCCAATGGCCCAGGTTCTTCAGCAAATAAATTATAAAGAAAAGGGTGGAAGAGGAATCTATAGATTAAAAGACATAACACATCTTTAAAAATAGGCAAGACCAAACTGTAGTGTGCCAGAATGTATATTTAAGTGACAAAACTGTAATTAAAAACTCAAGGAAGTGACTTGTATAAAAATCAGGATAGTAGTTACTTTTGGAGAGAGGAAGAAGTTTTGATTAGGATGAGACACCTGAAAAGGGCTTCAAGGGTAGGCGACATAGTTCCGTTTCCTGGAATCTGGAAGGTTTCCATGCCTTATAATGATCCATTAAGATACACATTAGATTTATGATGTTTGATGTATCACTTTTTCATTTTACAATAAAAAGATTTTATTTTATAAGCTCCCTCAAGGAGCTTAGAGTCTAAAGAGGAAGATGGAGATGTAAACAATCAGCTTTAAGACAATGTGATAAATGCTGTCAGGCAGGTATGTATTATACATGTTGCTCTGGATCTGCCATGGAGCTGAAGCAGTTCAGCGTGGCAGATCTAAGATGGCTATTGGGAGGAAGGGACAAACCAGCCTGGCCTTGAAGGGAGAGCCATTCTCCAAACAGACATGTGAGTAGCAGAGCTCAGAGACCAGGCTGAAGGGGCTTGCAGTCACTCCTTGCTATCTTATTCCAGACAGTTCTGCTTACCCCTCAGGGTGTTTATTCGGGCTTCCTTTCTGCCCTAGCACTTGTCCAGGGCAATTTCCTTTAAAATGGTAAAGGTTAGGATAGTCAACCAAAAAGGAACACATGTTCACCCTTGTATGTGAATAGCGGGTTTCTGCCTTTTCCTTGTTTTTCTTTTTTTTTCTTTTTTTTTCTAAATTGAAGTATAATTGCTTTACCATGTTGTATTAGTTTCTGCTGTAGAACGAAGTGAATCAGCTATGTGTATATATATATCCCCTCCCTCTTGAGCCTCCCTGCCACCCCCCCCGTCCCACCCCTCTAGGTCATCACAAAGCACCAAGCTGAGCTCCCTGTGCTATACAACAGCTTCCCACTAGCTATCTATTTTACAAATGGTAGTGTATATATGTCAGTGCTACTCTCTCACTTCGTCCCATCCTCCCCTTTCCCCCTGTGTCCACAAGTCCGTTCTCTACACCTGTGTCTCTTTTCTGGCCTGCAAATATGTTCATCAGTACCATTTTTCTAGATTCCATATGTATGCGTTAATATACGATATTTGTTTTTCTCTTTCCGACTTACTTCACTCTGTATACCAGACTCTAGATTCTTCCACATCACTACAAATGATGCAATTTCGTACTTTTTTATGGCTGAGTAATATTCCATTGTATATTCTTGATAGCTTGTTCTTGAAATAGAGTGGCTGCTGCAAAGACAGGACCACACCTCTACGTTCTCTGTGTGTGCCAGTGCAGAATGGGAAGTCCTCCCTCAAGGTAGAGAGAACAGAGTGATAAAACAGCTTAAAGAAGAGGGCTTTTGGTTGGACTCTTAAAGTCTTCCTCCAACCTGAACCCCAAATACACCTCAGCAAAATTTTTCATCACATACTTAAACAAGATGGCAAGACAGTGTGTCAAATTACAGAATCCAACATATCCTAAGGAAGAAGGAGAACACACTCAATTCAACTTATTAGCCCACATTTCCTGTGAAATAAAGCATAAAGGGTGTGATTTGTATATTGGAATCAAAGAATGATGGGGTGTGTACAATTTGGGGCTATCCTCTACTTGTTCTGTTCATGGATGCTGAGTAAATACCAGTGTGGGGACTCAGCAAGTCCATAGCAAATGGGACCTGGTTTCCTGCAGTAACATATGGGCTTGGAGGGCAAGGTCAGCTCCCACTCTGGATGCACTTACCCTTCCCTACTCACCTGCCATTGATCCCTGACCATCTCTGGTAGCAAGTCAGCCCTGGAAGTTAAATGCGCTCTGGAAAGGGAGCTAAAGATAGTTTAGAAGAGAATCGAAAAGCCATCTGATTACACATTTCTTGATCTTTAAAATGGGACTATAATACCCACCTACAGTTGTAAAGAGAAAATAAGGTATAGAGAAATGTCTTATAAATAAAAAGATGCAGGGTGTATTCCTAAAAAGATAAATGTGCTTTCCTTCTCTACACACCTCTGAATTAACAAGAATTTTTTCCTGATAACAAGACCATTTATCAAGCTTATACATACAAACACATGCAAATGCTCCCAATAGGCACAAAGTCTTCCTACTCAAGCCAAGATGCAATGCTTCATTATTCCACTCTCAGGTGTAACATCATCAAGACTGTATCTTGTTGAGCCAAGTTGCTGACCCATCCCCCAGGGACAAGTTGAAACAATTGGCTTTAGTCAGGTCTGGGTTCTGGGCAAAATGGGCTTATCTTATACCTATGCTCACCCTAAAAATGATGGCTTTATGGACATAAGAGGCCATGTTCTTTTTCTTCCTATTTAAGATCTAAATCTCATATGGAGGGCAATACTCTGGAGAGAGACCACTGTGTTCCATACTTGCCTGATCATCAGTTGCCTGGGCCATTGAAAATTCAGAGTCCCGGGCAACTTCCCAGACCTGCCAAATCAAAATCTCCAGGGCAAGATTTGGACATCTGAATTTTTAACAAATGCCAAGATGGTCTTCACGATGAGGCATGTTTAGAGAAAGCCAAGATAGAACATAGCTCTTCAGGGTTCTGAAATCAAAGACTTTTCAAGAAGTCCAGAAACAGGGGCATGTTAGTCTTCTCAGGCTGCCATAACAAAATACCATAAAATGCTGGCTTAAACAACAGAAACTTATTTTATCACGGTTCTGGGGACTGGAAGTCTGAGCTTAGGGTGCCAGCACGGTCAGGTTCTAGTGAGAACTCTCTTCCAGGCTTGCAAACAGGCACTACCTCACTGTGTGTTCACATGACCCCTTTGTGGACATGTGGAGAGAGGGAGAGCAAACTCTCTGGATTCTCTTCTTATAAGGACACTAATCCCCTCAGGAAGGCCCCACCCTCGTGATCTCATCTAACCCTAATTACCTTCCAAAGGTGCCATCTCCAAATACCATCACAGTGGGGGTCAGGGCTTCAACATGTGAATTTTGGGAGAACACAAACTTTCAGTCCATAGTACAGGGCAATGGGGCTTACTCCCTTCAAAGGGGCAGATTTTTTTGTGGAGCTGGATCTTTGCTTGGGGTTTCTGCATCTGACCAATCTATGTAGGACCGTGTTATGAGAGGCATAGGCAGGAGCAAGCTGTGCACCCATTGGTTTTGGCAACTTACAAGGGACAAAACATGAGGACTTAGAATAATCAAAACAGAAACTAACAAAAGAGAGAAATCAATGTCACCACTATTTTGGATGTTGGTTCAGTTAAGCACCAAATTTAGCTCTGGACCTGCTGATAGCAGATGCATTTTCTCCTTTGGCCTGAGTTAATTGTCTTTCCTATTTCACACATGTTAAATTCCAGGTAGGGTTCCAGCTTTTACTTACATCTCCTGAAACAGACTGCTCTTCCCAAACTTATGCCCTTTAAAGATGAGAAAAGTCATTGTTTTCTTTTCCCCCCCCAGAGCTTAACATTTCATCTCAATGCATTTCAAGCTTATTAGAAAAGCAAAACTAGCTGTACCAGAAATACCCAATGGGGAATCTCTCTCTCTCCGAACATATACTAGAACCTGATAAGAAAAATAACACATTTTGCAAAATCGGCAGTTGGGGTTTCCTGTAGATCAAAAGAGTTTTTTTACTTTTTAATAATTCAGGTAATCCTGGAGATCCAGCCACTTTCCAGATACTGCTCAGCAATGAAGAACTCAGAAAGTCACTGAGTCCCCAATTCCAAATAAGTTATCCAATTAGATGAGACTTGTTACTCAGTTTCTCTATACCAGCAGGAAGGTGCCCAATGTGGTGGAAATGTCTGGGGTCTCAGGCCCAGCTCTGCCAATAACTAACTGGCTGTGTTCCACTGAGAAATTCTTTTCCTCTCTTTGAGCCTGTTTTCATCATTAATTCAACAACTATTTCTTGAACATCTAAAATGTGCCGAGCATTGTATCCAGCTGAAGGGGACAGCCCTGCCCTCAAGAAGACCACCGTCTAGAGACAAGGGAGCTTTCCATTCTGTAATGTAATTGTTAATTTCCTTGTGTGGGTACTTCAGTAGTTTAGTGCATAACATAAAAACGTGTGAGTATATGAAGGAACAAATGAATGATTGAATGAGTGAAGCACAAAGTTGTTTTCTAACCACTTTATTTTATGCCGTTACCACATGGTCCCCTTTCTCTAATAACCTAGGCCCAAGAGATCCATCTCTGACTTGACCTTCCTTAGGCTTTTATCCTCAGGAAATCCTCATTTGTTGGCTGTAATCTGCTCCCTTCATTCTTCCCTTGACACAGTTACCCAGAATCCACCTCCATCACTCATAATACCCATGAATATTTTCCTAAACTATAAATTCAACAAACATCCACTGAGCACATTATATATGGCAAGCATTGGGCAAACCAAGACGTTGGAGAACGTAGACTCTGGTCCACATCTTTCGTGTCTGCGGATGGTGCTTACATGTTCCGTTCACTTTTGCCACGCGGTGTATGTGTCCTTCCTTTGACTTGCCGCTACTGAGACTCCAGCACAGCCAGAATGGCATCATGAGTTTCCTAGAAGAGTCTTATGTCAGCAAATTCTCCCACCTCTCACCTACTACCTGACGCCAGCCCCCCCATACAACAATGTTTAACCCAAATAGCTATTTTTGGTGTAGGAGCAGCTCAAATCTTCCAACCACTAACTAGCCTGCGACTCCCAATGCCGCAGCAAATGCCAGGAGTGCCGCTCTCTCACCTCTACCCTCATATCATTTCCTCTCTGTTATTTGCACAATAATTGACACACCACTGTCTCCAGAAAGTATTGCTTAGAAAATAATGTTTTTAAATAAAATAGCATTTGAATGGCATGTGAAAGTGTAACACCTCTTTTCCATGTTATTTCAGTTAATATCCATGGCAACGCTTGAGGCTCACAGGGGTCAATCACTAGACCACAGGTCATAGAGTCGGTGAAGGGGCAGAGCTGGCAGCTGTGCCCAAGTCTTCTGAGTCGAAAATCCCAGAGCTTGTCCAGAGGGGCCAGATGGTAGCCCATTTGGTCCAGGCCTCACAGTCACAGAAAGCTACAAAGGAAGTCATTAAGTGTTAGCTCCAATAACAAGACACATAAAGTTGAAGAGATACCTCATCAGGATGAAAAGAAGAAAATGTGCCTTGTGCAAGTTTAAATTTGTGTTTTCCTTTTGTAGCATGATTTTGGCATTGTGATTTTTCATGATATTGAGAACCTCAAACAATGGAAGTTGCCCAGGCCTCTCTTAAACAACAGACCTCACTTTTATTTACACAACATTGCTAAAAATGTTGCTTACTTGCTGTCACTTTTCCATCTGGAAATAAAATTGGCTGGATTTTCTTTGATTTATACTTCAGTTGTATAATATATATATATATATATATATATATATATATATATATATATATCGTCCACCTCACCTCCCTAAAAAAAAAAAAAAAAAAAAAAAATTTCCCTGACCTATGCACACCATAAAACCTAGTAAGACCACATGCCCCCTGCCTGAGAGGGTCTGCAGCTCACCAGCAGGGGTGCTGTCTGCAAGCTTTTCTCTCTAGAGAACCAGCTGGTCACATGCACGATTGTGCTCTGATAAATTACCTTTCACTAGGGGATGACAGTGGTGGATTCAAATAGCAAAGGGAGCCTCCGGATTATTTAAAATCATCATATCTCTAGGCTTCAATTCTTTCATCCATAAAATGAAGGTAATAACACTCTGTAATAAAAATTAATGGCAAATCATCAAGGACTTTCCAGAGTTGTAGATAGATTTACACGATGTTGCAGAGAATGCCAGGCTCTGAGCTTTAATATCTTCCCGGTCCTTAACTGAGCACAACAGCTGCTCATCTGAAAAGAGTCGTCAAGTTTTCTATTCGCAGTTGCAATTACAGACCCTCTTAAGCATCTTTTCAGTCGCTCTCCTCACGCCATAACTAGGCTGTGTTCATGAACCTCACCTGCTTTGTCCCCACTGTGGTGGTGAGTGATTTGAAGCCAGAGGCAACCAGATTCCCGGCCCATGTGGGCTGCATCCTCCCTCTGTCCCACACTCTCAGAGCATCCCAGGCATGACAGAATGTTGTCACCGTCCAGCTGTGGGTGGGCTGCAGTAGAGCCATCGCCTAGATTCCCTCTTGTCTTCAGTGCCTGGGGGTGACTGTACATCCTCACAAGCCGATGGTAACTGCCTTCCATTTTGTTTTCCCTTTCCCTATTTATTAGAGCATTTCAGAAAGTTGATGAGGTGACCTATTCTCCAGAAGAGGAAATAATACAAAGCTTAAAAGCTGTTTCTGATAGAATGGTGAAATAATTTCACTACTTTTCTTGGAGGAAAATAAATAAATAAATAAGGCGACCTGAGGCAGCCTCTAGGGATTTGGATTGGAGGGAAGCATAACGGCTTTAGATGAACAGGTTTTACTTTTAACTTGTTAGAGCACTTTGGGATGAAGAGGGGGGAAAGACAGGTGCTAGACAGTAAAATAAACCCAGCTTATTTACATTATTTCGTATGGAGATGCATTGATGTATGAAGTATAAAGTGACTGTGTTGAATAGTGAAAATAAAGTATTTTGGTAAACAATCTCTGTTCACTACCCAGTCCTAGAATGAGTGAACGTTTTATGAAATACCTCTTGCTTCTTTGTGACAATTACCTCTGGTTTAAGATGTGTGTGCGGTTTTAGGAAAACACAGTCTCGTATGCTGCTATTCAAGTCATTCAGGTCGAGGCGCCATTTCTCCATCATTAAAGACCACGAGGAGGGCTGGGAACGTGTGTGGAGCAAAGAATATAACCAGCCATTTCTGCGGGCCAAATTACCTCCTAAATGAGGGAGTAGGCGATTTAAATGTAAAAATAACTGTCTCTTTCGCGGCATGCAAATGTTTGTGCTGTGTAAGAAACTAAATCCTGGCTTCCTCTTGGCAAGTATTCCCTAACAGGCCTCGCAGATATCTGAAACCAATTTTAACCCACTCTGGTCCTCCGCTGACCACAACATTACCTGAATGGTGCGGCCCAATTTCCAGACTGCTCACCAGTCCTCAGGCCTATGGGGTGAGTAAATATCCCGAGAGGGACAGGCATGGTGAATACTGATGAGCCCGGGAACCTCAGAGCTATTTCTTCCCAGCATGAGGAGGAAGCGTTTTTAAAATTCACGGCACCAAGAATCATCTCTCTTCTCTTTTCAGTTGTTGCTAATGTGGGCTCATTCTTCTTTTTAAAAATGCAAATTTTTTATTGTGACCAATATTTTTAACCATAAGATGAATTTAGAAACTATAAAAGAAGGAATGTGCCCTCACAAAGTGCTGTGTTTTGAGATTTAGAATATCAGGCCTGTGCTTTATAGCTCAAGGGGGTGGAATCAAAAATGCTGAGAAGCAATTAGAATCCTTATCAGTAAATCAGAGTGTCAGGGATTGGCGAGGAGTAGAATCTTGGAGTTTGTGGCACCCTTGGAGGTTGTCCAGCTGGCTGACCCCTTGTCTAAACAGAGAAAAACGCGTCTCAGATCTCAGACGTGCTCAGGACGCCACAGCCTGAGCCAGCGGTTCTCAAAGTGTGTCCTCAGACCGGCAGCCTCAGCATCGCTTGGAAACTTGTTAGAACTGCAAGTTCTCAGGCCCTACATCAGAACTCTGGTCTCAGGGGCCCAGCATCTGTGCTTCAACAAGTGATTCCAAGACAGGCCAAAGTTGGAAACCACCGAGCTGAGGTCACCTAGCCAGGGTTCATTCTACAGGTAATTTTGTGTGGTCTTCCAAAAACCAATGGAAGAAGAGTTGAGATTTTAATTCCTTTCTTTAAGGGAAGCTCTGTCTGAGGAAAACTTTAGTGGCCGGATCTAGTTCATTTCCACTATTATCTGCTATGGTAACTTCCAACCCTTTTTAGCCCTGTGACCCTCATCCCAAGAAACATGCTGTGAGGATATACTTTTTAGAGAAAATATAACAGACATTGAGTTTTAAGAATTTTGTGATAGGCAGGAGTGTTACAAAACCTACATTGAGAATCATTCCGTACTCTGAGGTCACAGGATTCTGCAAACTCCTAACTCCTCTCACCCAGATTAGGTATCCATTCAAAAAAATCCACTGCATTGTATTTTAACTTCCTTATCCACAGAGGTGCTCAATTAGCACATGTTCTCTTACCCACAGGGAGGGAAAACGTGACATCTGCCATACCAGCAACGTCAGCTGAGACAAGACAGGGCAGTTAAAAAAGGAAAACAAACATCCTAGTTTCTAACACTGTAGGACTGCTATTGTTTGCTGCTTTTATCAGGAAGTGACCTCTCTTTCTTTCCAAAACCAGGAACAGCTCAAAGAGGACGATGTAGAATGTATTGTAAACCAGGATGAACTGGCCATGAATTACCAGGAGCAAGCGACCTCACCCTGCAGCCTTCCTGCAAGGCCGGGTCTGGACCAGAAAGCTTCACCCCAGACTCCAAGCAAGGAAAACATTTATGAGGGGGACCTTGGCCTAGGAGGCTATGGACTCAAGCTTGAGCAAACTCCGGGTCAGTCCCAGCTGAATTAATGGGCGTGAACAGCACCGAGGTAATCACAGGTAATGCAGGGATCACTGAGGAGCAAGCCAAGCCGATGAGGCTGCGTGGAGGAGAGGCTGGAAAATGTGTGAAGAGCATCAATTGGAGAGATTCAAAACCTTATCACGTGTATCCTCTGGTGCCTGCAGAAATGAGAATTTATTATCATCCCTCTATATTACGCAACTGCATTTAAGTTTTTGACAGCGCCATTTTTATTAATGAATTGGGTGGGGTGGGAAGGATGCAGAGGGGAGGGAGGGAGGAGTCTAGCTGCTGGGAGGATGAAACAGATGCGCTGTGTCTGCAGGGTGTTTCTTTTCTGTGTGCAGCTCTCTGGGCCCTTCACTCAGATTTGGGATTCTATTCCCTTCATTAAGGAGAGTTTAAAAATTAGAAAAAGAGGGCTTCCCTGGTGGCGCAGTGGTTGAGAGTTCGCCTGCCGATGCAGGGGACACGGGTTCGTGCCCCGGTCCGGGAAGATCCCACATGCCGCGGAGCGGCTGGGCCCGTGAGCCATGGCCGCTAAGCCTGCACATCCGGAGCCTGTGCTCCGCAACGGGAGAGGCCACGGCAGTGAGAGGCCCGCGTACTGCAAAAAAAAAAAAAAAAAAAAAATCAGAAAAAGAGTTTCTGAGCTTAAATGTGTGTCTCCTAAGCTGGAGGGAATGCCCGGTTCTTCAGGAAGTGAGACGTTTTATATGTTTAGAACCTAGGCTCCCACTCGCTCCAAATGACCCACGGATATTTGCCCACATAAGTGCTTGCTTGATACCACTGTTGACGGCCTCACAGAGCCCACGCCGCCTGGGGACCCGCGGTTCTCCGCATTCACTTCAAGTTGCTCCTCCCGTTGCTTGAAGCTGTGGGTGACAGCTTTGTTGTACTCCGCACTAAATGCAGTGCTACTCTTCACCTTGGTAGGACCCCTTCCAGGGACAGCGGGGTCCTCTTCTCCATACCATGTTTCAGCCTTCCTGTCCTCGCTTGCATCTGAGTCACTTCCTGGCTCCATGGCAGGTCCCTGTGTCTGCTGAGTGATGAGATTCCTTAGCACAGGTTCCTCTGCACGCAGCAGGATTCGGGACAGGAACCCTGACCTGTCCTCCAATTCCAGCTCTCACAGCTCAACAGCAGTGCAGGGGCAGGAGCGAGAGCATCGGGGCTGAGGATGCGCAGAGACCACACGGAGGAGACAAGGACGCAGCATCAGGAGCATTTTTACAAGGCACGGCTCATGGGCCATGGCGGGGAGGCCAACGCAATAGCTTTTAATTTAGCTGCGCAACTTTTAAGCCATTAAGATACCTCAAACACAGCTTCTCTTGAAATGCAAATGTTAATATCAGACTCCTAAAAAAGCAGACCCCAGTCACAGGTGCCCAGGCTCTGATGAGTCTGTGCCTGGAGGTAGGTAGGAATGACACCTTCCTGGGGCCCAAAGCTTGGAAGTAACATAGGCTTTGCTGACCAGTTATTTGGCTTTAGACATGAACCATGGTGGTGCTGGGCACGCCACTATGCAGATTCTCTTGCTTTCCAAACAGTAGAATCCAGGGACATAAATTGTTTTCTACTCAGCTAAGTATAACATGGTCATTCCGGGTAAATATGGCAAATGGCAAAGCAGGAAGTTTTCTAATTTGATTTAATCCTAATAAAATTTTGTTAAAAAGCACAATTGTTTTATTTATGTATTTAAAGCCATCTTCTACTGTCTACGCCAATTGGCAGTGCTAAGCCCTTGCTCTCGAAGTGCCAGGTGAAGGGGGACTGAAAAGTGATGTAAGGGCGATGCTGGGGTCCTCTGGGCCAGGAAGAGCCATGGGGGCTACTGGCCTAGTCGGTGACACGTGGAGAGAGCACAGTGGGCTGGGAGGATGTGAGAAGGGAAGGCAGAGTCAGGCAGAGGGAGCACCTCCTCCTTTCACACTGCAGGGGACCAGAAACTTCCAAAACAGGGGAGGAGGTGCTAGAGGAGAAAGGACGGAAGGAAAGGCGGGAGACAGGATTCATCTTATTTCTGCCTTTATCATGTGAAAGGGAGGGATGAGAACTCAGTGTTTTGTTTCTTTTCCTCTGCGTGGAGAAAGACACATCAGGAAAGGAGAAGATCCCCCCAAAACAGACAAACGTTAGTGAGGGAAGGAGTGGAGAGAAGGGAGAGAAATATGACACACTGGATGGAAATGAGGCGGGGGGCGGGGGGGGGGGTGGGGGTAGGGGAAAATACACCGTCTACACCCAGTACCAACTGGCTAAGAGGGCAGACCAAAAATAGCCTCCTGGCCCACAGGCAAAGCCCTCTTCCTGCTTGGAAAAAAATCTCTTTGCATCTGAACATCATGAACCATTACCCACAAGGAGAATGAGGGCTGATTAATCTGTACTGGACCACTTATTCCAGCTGACTCCAGGTAGGTATGATATTGTGAGTTTGAGGAAATGTGTGTCCCGCCCAATTGGACAGGGTTCCAGCTTCAAGATGTGATAACCAGCCTCTTTCCCTCTGAATCAGACCAAGACCAGAATAGAGGGTAGCTAGTGTCCCAGTTACCAATTCATAAAACCAAATTCCCTTTCTGCTCCTGTTGTGAAGAATAATAATTTATGATCTTAAGAAATGCTCTGTGCTTTGATTAGCAGCATCAGGATGGTGGAATTCAAACCTATTATTTACTGCCAGTTTCTAATGAATAATGAAGGCAAAGGAGCTTTATTCAAACCATTAATGCTTGCATTCATTATTAGAGCTTTAAACAGGACCCTAATTAATTCACCTAAGGTTCTTCCTTGAACTTCTTACCGTGTATACATCACACTCACATACACACACACACACACACACACACACACACACACACACACACACACACACACAGTTCCTTTCACTGTCAGGGTTCCAGCTAACGTCTCTGTAGTGTTCTCCCTGGTACTCAGCACACGTCTGAGCAAGTCCAAAGCCTGGTGGCAAATGCCATCACGGTCTTCATTCATGAAGTTTCTGGAAACTTCTTGGAGGACAACTTAATGATATAAATGGAAGCTGAAAATTCAAATACCCTTTGACTCACCAATTTCATAAGCAAAATTTTTATTTCAGATATTTGAGAATTGTATACATATAAAGAATATTTATTAAAACAACTGAATTGCCATCCTGGTTAAATAAAACATGACACAGCCGTCTCATGAAACAGCACCATAAGTACTGATATGGAATGATCTCCAAGATATATTGTTAAACAAAAAGAGCAAGGTGCAGAACAGATGGTGTGCTGTCATTCTGGATGTTGAAGAAGAAATTGGTAGTATGATTGCCTCTTAAGAATTAAAGAGAGATTTCTCACTTTTGCAGCTTTTGGGTTTTGTACACCGTAAAAGCACTATTTATTCAAAATAATAAGAAGAAGATTCCTATGAAGCAACACATTAAGGTACTGAGTTGCAATAGGAAGTAAGGACTGGAAAAGCTATTTTACATTGCAATCTTTGAGACCTTGAGAATACAAAGTATAGCAACAATAGCACCAATAGCTTCTGGTTTAATCATTTGCACCATTCAACACACATGGATGCAAACTATGTAAAAGATCTTTAAAAGTCAAAGACATGTGACTCAGTCCCATCCAGCCCATATCAAGTAGAGACAGCTAAAAAATAATGTCTCCTTATAAGGTATCAAAACATACGATAAAGCTATAGTAACCAAAACAGTGTAGTATTGACCCGGAAATAAGCAAAGCGATCAAGAAAATCTGCTACAAAGGACAGAAGTTGACTCATGAATATGTTTAGAAACTTAATACATAAAAAATGTCATTTCAACTTGGGGACATGGATGAATAGAATATTATTCATTAAATAGTATGGACTAGTAGACTTTCAATTTGGAAAAAGAAAGAAAATTAGGTAATACCCTCAAACATCATAAAATTAAATTCCAAGTAACTTTAACAGCTAAATGTAAAAAATAAAGCTACAGAATAACACAAAGTATAAAATAGAATATGTAAATAACCTTGGCATATGGATGGTCTTCCTGAGAAAGATAAAAACCAAAAGCAAAGAATGATATATTTGACTACATAAGAATACAAAATTTCTTATAATTAAAGACACAATAAGCAAAACTTTTTAAATGAAGTGGAGAAATATATATATATATATATATATATATATATATATATATACATTTTGTTTGTGTGACTAAGGATCATTCTTCAAAATATACAAAGAACTTTTACTGATGCATGAGAAAAGAAAGAAAAAAACTACCAAATAAAAAAATATATCAAGAAATGTAGAATCAAATATGTATACCTTCTATCCACACTTCTACTTTTAGGCATCCTTGTAGAAAAGAAATACTTGGCATTTATGCATAAGAAAGTGTACAAAATGATATTCATTGTGACACTGTTATTGCAAAATACTGGGGGGAAATTACCCATCAACAGCAGAAAAGTTGGACAAAGGATTAATCTCCAAAATATATAAACAGCTCATGCAGGTCAATATTAAAAAAAAACAAACAACCCAATCCAAAAATGGGCAGAAGACCTAAATAGATATTTCTCCAAAGAAGATATACAGATGGCCAAGAAGCACATGTAAAGCTGCTCAACATCACTAATTATTAGAGAAATGCAAATCAAACCTACAATGAGGTATCACCTCACACCAGTCAGAATGGCCATCATCAAAATGTCTACAAACAACAAAGGAGAGGGTGTGGAGAAAAGGGAACCCTCTTGCACTGTTGGTGGAAATGTAAATTGATACAGCCGCTATGGAGAACAGTATGGAGGTTCCTTAAAAAACTAAAAATAGAATTACCATATGATCCAGCAATCTCACTACTGGGCATATACCCAGAGAAAAGCATAATTCAAAAAGACACATGCACCCCAATGTTCATTGCAGCACTATTTACAATAGCCAGGTCATGGAAGCATCTAAATGCCCACTGACAGACGAATGGATAAAGAAGATGTGGTACATATATACAATGGAATATTACTCAGCCATAAAAAGGAGTGAAATTTGGTCATTTGTAGAGACGTGGTTGGACCTAGAGACTGTCATACAGTGTGAAGTAAGTCAGAAAGAGAAAAACAAATATCGTATATTAACGCATATATGTGGAACCTAGAAAAATGGTACAGATGAACTGGTTTGCAGGGCAGAAATACAGACACAGATGTAGAGAATAAACATATGGACACCAAGCGGGGAAAGCGGTGGTGGTTGGAGGTGGTGGTGTGATGAATTGGGAGATTGGGATTGACATGTATACACTGATGTGTATAAAATTAATGACTAATAAGAACCTGCTGTGTACAAAAATAAATAAAATAAAATTCAAAAAAACAAGATAAAGTAGTGGAAAAAAGATTGCTAAGCAAAGAAATTTAATTCTTTCTATTTGAAATTTTTTGAGAAATGTTAATGCCTGCATAGCACACCATCAATAAAACTCCTTTTAAAAGGTTAAAAAAAAATAGCAGAAGAGTTAACTAAACTGTATTATACCCATACTCTGCAGCAGTTAGTTATACTCTATGTAGAGATGGACCCATACATATGCATTCACATGGAAATATTTTCAAGATAAATTGTTAGCAAAAAAACAGTCTGGGATGATCCACAGCAGACTGATAACAAAAAGAGGAGTGGGAATAGGAGGACTGAATCAAGAGAGCCTTTTGGTTTATCCGCATTACTTTTAGTTTTAACAATGATACCATTTTCATTTATGATCTGTTCTTAGAGTGGCTCTGGCTTCAAGACGGGGGTGGGTGTGAAGGTATGGTCAAGCAAGGCTTCAAGGAGGAACTTACATTTGAGTGAAGTCTTGAAAGATGAGAGAATATGACCAAGCAGACATGATGGATGCTGGCCCGTGGGGCAAGAGGTGTGGTGGATCATTAGAATATGGAAAAGGCATTCCAATCAAACGGAACAGCCTGGGCAGAGACAAAGGGGTATGAAGCAGCCTGGCACATTAGAGAAACTATAAATTATTCCACATGGGGCTTGTTTATGTGTTTGAGTGTGAGAAAATGGAAGAATAAGGGATCATTCTGGAGATGTAGATCAAATGAAGTAGTCTGGGTCATGATCCTTTGAGAATGGGGAGCTACTGAAATATTTTAAACAGGGAAGAAAACTACATGTATTGGAGGAGACAGAGTGCAAGTAAGACTGGGAGTTGGTGCAATAACCCAGTTAGGATGCTATTTTACTAGCCCAGGAGAGAGATGATAAGAGACTTAACTCAGGTGGAATCAAGGAGGATGGAGAGGGCGCACCTTCCAGATGGATTTCAGAGTGAGAATCTACGAAGCTGGTAACTGATTGGCTATGGAAGGTGAGGAAGCCCAGAAGGATCCCAGGTTTAAGGCTTAGGTGACAATAGGTTGATGGCTCCATTCACTGAGGGTATTAGGAGGAGGAATGAGGAAAAGCCAGTGCATTCAGCTCTGGGCATGCTGAGCTTGAGGTTCCCGTGTAGAGCTTCATGGAGCTGTCCAGAGGTTTACAAGAATCTGAAGTTTAAGGAAAATGTCCAGGCTGGAGGTGTGTGTCTGGAGGGATGAGATGTGCATCACAGCTTCACTGAAGAGTTTCTCAAATGCCACATGACCTTCATCACCTCTCTCTAACTCCTGCAAAGAAATTCTGATATGCCCTCCCCACAGAAGGACCGTGTCAGAATCTCCAAGAGGACAAGCATGTTTTTCCTCAAAAGGCGCCACAGATGATTCTCACTCAATCCCTGGGGAGAACCACTGACACTAAGAAGAAAGAGAGAATTGGACAGAGGCTAAGTGCTACATTCAGTGGATAGACAGAGTGTGCACCCGTGAAAAGAGCCTGAATGAGCCCTCACGGAGAATTCAAGAAGCTCTGGCATTCCAGGGACAGGGAACTAGCTCAGAGAAACATCGATTTCTACCGTTACTGTTCTAGCGGTGGTGTACGACGGCCCTACCTCTCCTCAGCTGTGATAGCTTTGCTTGTCAACTCGGCTATGATATAATCCCCAGTCATTCAAACACTAATCTAGGTGTTACTATGAATGCATATTTTGTAGATATGATTAACATCTATCATTAGTTGACTTTAAAGGAGACTAGGCTAGCTAACCTGGGCGGGCCTGATTCAATCAGTTAAAGGCCTTCAGAGCAGAACTGAGGTTTCTGAGGAGGAGAAGTTCTGCTTGTGACCGCAGTGTCAGCTCATACCAGAGACTTCCAAACTGCCCACTCTGATGGCCTGCCTGCCAAGAAATGCCCTCCCTCACCTGATCTCTCTCCCCTCCCTCTTCCTTTCCCCTCTCCTTCCAGATTGGAACAGAAGGACAAAGGCTATAAGAGCAATGCTCACACAAAATAAACGAAACAGGTAGATTATTTGATCAATTCCAATGTTTTTGAAAGGAGCACTTCAGGGATTTGTTTCTGAATAAACCACCTTCTGTGCTGTATTCTCATTTACTCACAGTGCTGCCCCAATCTCTTATCCCTGTGTGTGGAGATACGTAGCACAGTTCAAGGATAACTGATGTTCAAAGGATGATTCTGAAGCACACTCTTGAAGTACTTGTGAGATTAGCCGAGAAGCCTTGAGGTGTGTTTATCATTGAGCGTGGGCAGCCGTTAGGCTAGGTTTGGGGAGGTTGCAAGGATAAGACACCTGCCTATGGAAGGTTCCATCGTCTTCCCAAATATTGTCCATCAACCTGTCATTCCTTCAGTTTCACAAACATTTATTAGAGGCTTACAATATACTGCTGATAATCCAGGTTAGGAATTGCCAGTGTCAACATCATTAATGGGGTCAGTCAAGATGGCACAGATGACTAATGATGAGTCCAGACAGCACATGAATTCAAAGACATCTTGGTTCATTGCATCACCTCAACAGGCAGACTGATTCGTTTTAGCAGCGAGTACAGAGGAGAGGGGAGATCCACCAAGCCAGCCTGGAGGTAAAGGAGGGGATTGGGTCATCTGCACCTTGGCATTACAGGAGGCAGCTTCTTTGCAGATCATCCTCCTCCTCTGTGCCCCCTCCCCACTGGGAACTGGTCAGTGGGAGGAGAGCAGCTCAGCAAGGACCAAACACAAGAGATCAGATTCAAATGCCCCCTACTTCAGGATGTGGCCTAAGAAATGCAGTCATACTGTGAAACTCACCCATCCTTTTCCTGGTCTACAGGCAGCCTTCAGTTAACCAAAATCACCAGGTCCCCCTCCCTGAAACCCCACTGTCCACTCATTATCTTGCAGATGGCCAGCATTCGGGATACGCTGACTTAACAGAACTGAGCTGAATTCAGTCATGGCTTGGTAGAGCTTGGTTGTACCTGGCACCATGCCTAAAGGGAAAAAGGAAAAATGACAAAAGGAAGAAAAGGAAACAAATATTAGTTGACCTTTTGATATGGGCCTCGCTTTTCCAGATACAGTATCTTATTTTATCCTCACAACCACCCTGGGAGCATCAGATTTCAACTCCCGCTTTACGTGCGTGGACCTGGGAGAAAGTTAAGTCTTGGCCTAAGATCACGCAGTTGATTCATGGCAGAGGGGAGTTTTGAACCCAGAACTGTATAGTTTCAAAGACCATGACTTCTTCCCCAATTACACCAGGCTGCGGGCAGACTTAGCACAAGTCTGTCAAGATGCACTAAGAACCCTTGATGTCCCAGCACCAGGGGCAGAAAACCAGACGGATGTACCTCAGCTTCATGCGGTTCACAGTGATCAGACAAGTGTTATGGTACTAGTACCGGCTGAACATTGGAGGGACCGGGAGAGCTTTACAAGCTCCTGATGCCTGGGTCCACCCCCTGCGATCCTGACTTAACTGCTCTGGGCTGTGGCCTGAACGTTAGGATTTCTTAAAGCTTCTCAGATGATTCTGTTGTGTAGCCAAGGTTGCAAACCACTAGATGAAAGGGATTTGGGAGGAGGAAGCAATATCACCCAGTTGCAGAAAATCATCAAAGGGGAAGTGGTGATTGGGATGGGCAGTACAAGCTGGGAATGTGGAGTGGGGGGAACAGTCTAAGGAAGGGGAAGAGAAGGGCAAACTGTGACGGCAGGGGCCGGAGGGTGCGTCCCTGGCATCCTGCTTGCTGGGGCAACAAGGAACCACACAATGGCTAAGAAGTAACAGAGGTGATGAGGATGCTGCCCTCATTTGTGCCTAATTCTCAATCCTCAGGCTATAACCACGTGCACGGCCGAGACCACTGTCCAGCTAGAAAAGCACCAACTCACAAAACTTGTGAATCATCAAGTTCTAGATCCCCAGCAGGCAACGCATTTGGGAGCCACAGCTGCTGCCTGAACAAAAGAAGAAAAAATAACTGCTCCCTTCAAGCCCCCGTGACCATGCAACGTCACCCACCAAATCACTTCAAATTGTCTGCTTTTCATACCACTGGATCCAAAGATACGAACTGCATCAAGAGCTGGTCTTGGTCTCCAAGTGCATCCTTTTCCTGGTGAAACCTTGACCAAGAGCCAGCCCTGCCCCTCCACCCTCCCCCAACAGTCTGCGCCTGCTAGAAATGAAGAGATGACTCTTTTTTTTTTTTTTTTTTTTGGCTGTGTTGGGTCTTCGTTGCTGCACGCGGGCTTTCTCTAGTTGCAGAGAGTGGGGGCTACTCTTCCTTGCGGTGCACGGGCTTCTCATTGCGGTGGCTTCTCTTGTTGCGGAGCACGGGCTCTAGGTGTGCGGGCTTCAGTAGTTGTGGCTCGCAGGCTCAGTAGTTGCAACTCACGGGCTTAGTTGCCCCACGGCATGTGGGATCTTCCCGGACCAGCGCTCGAACCCGTGTCCCCTGCATTGGCAGGCGGCTTCTTAACCACTGCGCCACCAGGGAAGCCCAAGAGATGACTCTTGATACAGTCAGGGATTGCATAGGGTGGAAAACTCTTCTCTCCTTCCCTTCTAGGTTCTCTGGCTGGTTTAATAATTAAATTGACGTAAGACAGATTCACAGGAGAAAAACACATTTCTTACATATGGGAGCCCCATAAAAATATGACACCCCCCCCCGCAGTCAGGCAATTGAGGCTTTTATAGCATCCTGAGCTAAGGAGAAGGGAGTAGGGATCTGGGGCTTCAAAGAGGAGGAAGACAATTCACAGGAAGATGGGAAGAGCCAACGTTTGGGAACAAATGCTTGCCTCGCCACGCAGATGAGTCTTTTGGATATAAAAATGCTCTCTGGCAATAGCTCTCTTCCTGGTACAGACCCCCTCTCTAAATTCTTTTAGGAGTTAAAGGGGAGGTAAAAAGCTCTACCTGAGCCCGCTGGGCCCCGATTGTCTTCAGGCTGAGATTATCCACAAGCCCAAGTGACGCCTTCTGGGGTGGCTTATTCTGCTCCCCCTCAATTGCCCGTTCAGCTGGCGTCGTTGCCATCCTCGAAGGCCTGCAAGGCTGCTGTGCTTATTAGGAGAGTAACCCCGCCCTCCTGACACCTATCTTAAGAAGGGCTGTCTAGAGCATCACTTCTCAAACTTTAAAGGGCGTTTGATGCTCTGAGGACCGTGTTACATACAGATTCAGAGGCTGAAGGTCTCGGATGGGACCTGAGGTTCTACATTTCCAGCCACTCCTGGGTGATGCTGATCTGCTGGTCCCTGGACCACACTTCAAGTAGCTGGAGGCCAGAGCAGTGTTTCTCAGGCTTGGGATGCAATTAACAGGCAGTCTTTATCTGTCCAGGGGTCTGCAAGCAGCTTGGCAGCTTCAGAAATGAAGTGACAGAACCATTTGGTTCGCAGCCAGGGCACTCATATGAAATGTAATATTAACTGTGATCTTCCCAAAAATTCTTCTATTTTTAAAGTTTGTCCGTATCTGGTAAGGATAGTATCACTCAATTTTCCCCAGCTACTTCTCAGTTAGCTAATCCTTCAGTCATCTAATCTTCAGTTTCCAGGGCGCAACTCATCTTAATTAATACATTTTCTCCTTATTTGGGCAAAACGGCTATGTTTGTCCTATATGCATTTTTGTCCTTAGTAGTGTGTCACCACATTCCCAAAGATGGATCGATGGCTCAAAAGTAGTTCATTGGAGCATAAAAGTAGGGATAGAAATAATCATGTAAATACTATAATTCAAAATGTTATACACGTAGGTAGCAAACAAGACTCGCGCGAGAGCTTGCTTCCGCAGTTCTGGTGTCTGACCAGGCAGGTGAATTCATCGAATGACAACTGCACACAAGCAACACAAAGGAAAAGTATCTGAAACTCAATTATCAGGTCACCCCTTCCTCGAAGAGCATCATCTCTTTAAAAAACTTGTCGGAGGAGGGCATAAGCTTTTACCCCCACTTCAGAGAACAGAGGGAAACTTCTTTTCCTTCTGTGGTAAAATCTTTCCATTTTTCTACTACAAATACAAAATAATACATTCCAGTACAAAATTAACAAATTTGGCCCAAAGTTGAAGAAGAGTTATAAGCCACAGAAACACCATTCAAAGTTGTATGCCTGGGCTTCCCTGGTGGCACAGTGGTTGGGAGTCTGCCTGCCGATGCAGGGGACACGGGTTCGTGCCCCGGTCCGGGAGGATCCCACATGCCGCGGAGCAGCTGGGTCCGTGAGCCATGGCCACTGAGCCTGCGCGTCCAGAGCCTGTGCTCCGCAACGGGAGAGGCCACAACAGTGAGAGGCCCGCGTACCGCAAAACAAAAACAAAATTGTATGCCTAACAGCAAAAAAATGGGTCAAACTATACTTTTCGCCAAAATGTTTGTTAAACCAGTTTAATTATAAATATTCCGCTTAGAAGGAAAACAAGAGTAAACTTTAGGACACGATTTTCAAGGTGAAACTTCTTTGTGATCTTGTGAGTTTGCGAGTGGGTATTTCAGTTTTCACTTGGATAATACCACCATTGAATAGAATATAAATCAGCTCTAGGCTTATGTGAAATAAATAAATGAAGTAAAAATTGCCCTGCAAGTTTTTGTTCTCTTTGTTACTAAAAACCTTTGCTACAGAAAAGACTCTTTATTTTGGAAATAATTGTTTCGTACCTGGTGAGGTAGACCAGGAAAGGTGTGCTTGGATCCTACTGACAAAATACTGTTAGGTGGCCAGAGAGGGCTTTGACAAGCAAGCAGAAATGTCCATCCACACATTGCATTATTCAGAGAGAACCTCTCTGGTCACCAGTATACCTCTTGACCTTTATTTATTCTACAAATACTTAATGAGCACCTACACTATGTCAGGCAGGGTTCTAGGCGCTTAGGATACTGAGTGAACAAAACAAAGTTTCCTGCCCTCTGAAACTTACATTCTAGCAGAAAAAGAAAGACTTTAACAATGACTGTCCGGTAGATTGCTGAGTGGTAGATCACTGAGTGATAACACCATAGGGGAAGGAAATAGAGCAGTGTAAGGGAGATTGAGATTACAGAATGAGGAGTAGCATGAAAGTTGAGATTTTAAGTAGGATGATCAGAGGTGGCCTCTCTGAGAAGATGGCATTTGAGCAAAAACCGTGGAGATACCTGCAGGGAGAGAGTTCTAGTCTTGTCTGGAATGTTTAAGGACAGCAAGGAAATAAGTGTGACTAGAGGAGAGCTAGCAAGGAGGAGGCTTGTGGACGATGAAATCAGGAGGAAATGAGTAGGGCGAAGAGGTCGTCCATATGGGTTCTTGTAAAAATTTTTGTTTGACCCTTAGTGAGATGAGAACCGATGGCATGGGCAGCCCATAACTGACAAAATCTGGCTTCTAAAAGGATCATTCCATCTGCTGTGTTGAAAATAGACTCTAGGAAGGTAATGATAGAAATAAGGTATTTTGGTTAACTATTGCTACATAACAAACAAATACAAAAATCTCAGCAATACAAACAGTAAGCATTTACTTAGCTCATGTGTCATGAGTCATTTGTTGGGGGACGGGGGGCATGTCTGTCATTCCAGGCTGGGTCCCACTGGGGTGATCACCGGTCTAGCCCTGCTGTGCCTCCCATCCCATCCTCCTCTGGGACCAGCAGGCTAGACCTGGAATTTTCTTTTCAGGAGAATCATTGGCATACAGATGGTAGTTTTCTTTTAAGCCATGATCTTGATTTAACAATAAAAAGTGGCATATCAAATCAAATTGTGGTCACCAAGTATAGAGTTTTTCCACGTACCACCTAAAGCATGGACGGGGAGTTCTCTGTGTTTGACTCACCAAAATATCCTGAATGTCAAGGAGAAAGGGACTCACATAGTTTTTTTTTTTTTAATGGATAATATGATTTTTTACTTCATGAGTCTGGATTCCAGTAGGAACCATTTCTGTAACCAATCATTTCAACTGTGTTGTTCAAGTTACATATCACACTTGAACTTTCAGTGTCTTAAACAGCCTGCAACTCTCACTTCAGAGCTGAAATGCCATCACTTTTAATATTGGAAGTGAGACATCTGGATTTTTAAGAAACAAACAGTGGTACAGACAACTCCATCCTTGGAAGTAGCTATTTTCCAAAACAATTTCTCTTGTCTTCTGATAGAGAGAAATATATGGCTTATTAATGGGCATATTGAAAACCCATATCTGAATATTACAAAAGAATACGAAGAAAACTTACAAATAAAACCAAAGAAGAAATAAGGAATTCATTCACCATCATCTTCCTTGTTGAAACACCCCCATTAGTAGGACGTGTTAATTGACAAGGGGGCTGATGGGCAGAAAGACAATAATGAGAAGGCACCCCGTAATCTGGGGTTCTTGTCCTTCCTATGCAGATATCCAGAACTATCTGATAGAGTCACCCTATATGTCCCTCCATTACCAAACACATAATTATGAATAAGGATTTTCAAATTTAGGAGAAATACAAACCAAAAGGCAATAGATTATAGGGAAACTCATCTGTGGCTCAAACTCTCTCCCACTGAACGTATTCGGATATGGACACATTAGTGAAAGATGGTAAACTATATCACATCTCTCACCGGAAAACAAACAAACAAACAAACATTGTTTTCCATTTTGAATGCAGTTTTCACTTTACTATTTTAAAAATTGTGTGGCATCTTTTTTCTATGAAAACGGTGGTCCGTGGGTGTGTCAAATGTCTGATAGGTATTCTGGTAGGCTAACATTCTGCGAAACACATGCCAAGAAGCTGCAAGTAAACCCAATTCAGTCACTCACCTACAACCAGTCAGGTTATACTAAGTACTTTTGATGGATAAGTTCGGAAGAAGTAGGGCAGGCTTTTCATTTGAAGGAAAAAAAATGACTCCCAATAATTCTCAGTCCACAATACCCAGCGGTGCCAATAAGCCAGGCCAGTTATAAGAAAGATGACATAAGTACAGCCATAAAAACAGTGACCCATCCACATTAAAGAGACAAAACACACAACTCCATTTAGCAGCTCAATTAAGGTGACCTCTAGCCATCACACTTATTCCAATGACAGCTCCTCCCGCCAACACCCACTAGCCTTGGCTTTCTCCTGTGGCCTGGAAATGATGGTGGGGGCAGAAGGAATGATTCTCTCTCTCTGTCCAGGCATCAGCATTTCATAAGCGCTTATGGTGGCTTTAACCTCGAAAGAGTTCCTGCTCTGCAGGGTAAACTTTTCTCCACCATATGTAATTAGCCCATTGATGCATCTCCCACACCGTGCTGATCCTCTGGAGGGCAGCATTAGTAGGTCAAGTTCAAGTGAGGGAGGCAGGTGGCACAGCTGCAGAAGATGAGAGCAAGCCCTCTGTGGAGAGAGGGCCGCAGCCCTGAGGGTCTCTGAGCAAACACTGAGGCCCTGGGAGACAGGACGAGAGTTTGAACCTTACAGTGTGTGACTGAAGTGTTGACGGGAGCTGGGGATGGGGGACAGGGAGCACGTGATTGACGTGTGCTGGTGTAGTTGTTCCTCCCGTTCAGCCTTTCACAGGAGTTCTGAACCAGGGGAGAGCACAGCTGGTGGAGGTGGGAGAGAAAAGGAAGCAGAGAGGGAGACCAGAAGCTCTACTATAGGCGCAGTCCCCGAAGGATGCCCAGGGCTGTGGGTACGGGGGAACTCTTGTTTCGACATCAATGTTAATTAAACACAATTACAAGAAGTCCCACCCAACCACAGCTGAAATCGCAATTGATTAAAGGAGAGTAAGAAATCTGGGTCCTCAGCCAACCCAAGCTGAGTGAACACAGCCACCCTGAAGACAGGGATGCTGGGATGGAAGTGTCCTCATCAGTTGAGTTGCACCCGAGGGGTCCATGTGTTTCTTTGTTTTTCTGTTCTAGATTGCTGAGAAACAGGGGGATTTAGCCCTGCTGCAGAACAAAGAGAACCACAACTCAAGTTTCTCAAGTTCTGAAGCTGAGTTTATACGCTTTTGACAGTTCTGATCCAATGTCAACACTTACAATCCCCTCCCCGTACAGGAATCTGGGGGGAAGGTGAAAACACATCCTGACTCCCTCACAGGTAGCCTGGCAATGCTAAGGGGTCGGTTTCCCATGAGGAGAATCAGCAGCCCCACTCAACGGGGAGACAGCACCACACATGTGGATAAAACATGCGAGTGACCATAGGACCCAGCAAACATTCAAGAATAGACTCGCCCTCCGAGATACCACCTGTAAAACCCATACATAATGCATGAGTTCAGCCATCTGTGGAAATAAACCCAGAGACTGTAAGTGTGTAACTGAAAAGATTGGGAATATTCAAAACTCCAATCAAGGGGACCAGAGTGTAATTTTAAAGAAACAAAACCAAACCGTAATTGTAATTTAGAAAAATCAATCCTAATCAATTATATTGTACCCAGTTTAAGAACAGTCTCTGGAACTCAGGGGGCATGGATGGCCTGGAGCACACAGCAGGGAAGCCCAGAGACCCCATCACTGACAGTGTTTGTTCAGCTCTGTCAGGCTAGATGGGAGAGATCCCAAAGCTGGCATCAGCAAGGAGGCATATCCTGCCATGGCACAGGGCTGGCACACCACGCCTGTCCCTGGGGAGCCCTGGTGGGTTTCTGAGGGCCTTTGGGGGTCACCACAGTTGTGGAGGAACCTCCACCTCTGATGCACCAACTTCCACATACTAGACTTCCCCAAACATTTTTTAAGTGTCTTCTTTTGAAAACTGTCCTGAATTAAATGTCCCCAAACTCTGATATATTAATACCTCCCTTTGCTCTGACTTCATGTCTACCAAGGAAGCTTCTGATAATTCTTCTTCCTTAGACTCCAAATGGCAAGTATCAATACCAGTCGGCAGCATTCAATATGCTCAGTTATGGATGTATAAAATCCAGCTGAATCATCAGTCTCTTCTGAGTTTAATTGGCTCCGATAACACCTAAGTCATATCCCAAGACAAGTCATCCTCCTGTCCAGCTGAAGCCCAGTCCCAAGATGAATTCACCACCCCCCGAGGCCTTCAGTAACCCAGTAGAACCTGGCCTTCCACCACTATCTTCAAATTACAACATGTAAGTGTGAATTAAATGGTTAACTTTGTATCCATCAACTGACGAAAACCCTTCCATCACAGTAAAACCCAGTGAAAGAGCAAGGGGACAGTTTTTACAGACCGCTGCTGTGGCAAGGGGAGCGATTGTTAGTGCAACACAGGAAGCAAGTGGAGAGTCGAGGCCTTGTAAGGAAGGGGAGCGTTTTTGAGGATGCACACACACCAAAAGTTATCCTCTCCCCTCTTCAAGCCAGGAGAACCCTTGAAACCCCCCTCCCCAGGTGGCTCAGGGGAAGTCATTTGTACACCTTCACGAACACCAGTAAAACAATGTGTGGCATGTGTTTGCTAAAGGCATTTGCTGGAGGAAAACAAAAAAGTCCCTCAAGCATCTAAGCTATGGTTTGGAGAATTGCTGTTGTAAACGACCACAAATTCAATTGCTTAAGTCAACACAAATTTGTTATCTTGTAGTGCTAGAGGTCAGAAGTCCAAAATCAGCCTCACTGGCCTAAAGTCAAGGTGTCGGCAGAGCTGGTTGCTTCTGGAGGATCAGGAGGAGAGTCTCTCTGCTTTTTCTGCTGCTAGAAGCTGCCATGTTCCGTGGTTCATCACCCCTTGCCCGCATCACTCCAACCTCTTCTGTGATCGGATTTCCTTCTCCTGACTCTGAGCCGCCTGACCGTTCCTCTTAGAAGGACCTTGTAATTGGGCCCACCTGGATAATCCAGGATAATCTCTCCATCTCAAAAGCCTTAACTTAATCACACCTGCAAAATCCCTTTCATCACGTAAGGCAACATCCACGGGTTGCAGGGATGAGGCGAGGACCTGGATGTCTGTGGGAGCCATTTCCAGCCTACAACAGCATCATAACCATAGGTGGTGTTGAAAGATAAAATATTTAAAGTAAGATATTTAAAATTTTAAGAGTTTGATCAAAAATCTCTTCTATTGGGGCAGCACCAAACCAGAAGTGGTTAGGAGCGCTCTGCAGACAGGCGCAGTGGGAAAGACTTGTGCAGAGAAGGTGCAAAAGCAAAGAAAGGAAATGATTTGATTGTCTGTAGCGTAAAGCCTGGTTGGCTGTTTGTTATTCGTTGTCCTTAGCATTTTGTTTTGTTTTGTTTTTTTGCGGTATGCGGGCCTCTCACTGTTGTGGCCTCTCCCGTTGCGGAGCACAGGCTCCGGATGTGCAGGCTCAGCGGCCATGGCTCATGGGCCCAGCCGCTCCGCGGCATGTGGGATCTTCCCGGACCGGGGCATGAACCCATATCCCCTGCATCGGCAGGCGGACTCTCAACCACTGCGCCACCAGGGAAGTCCTCATTGTCCTTAGCATTTTGGATTTGTAACCTGGAGGCATTTATGGGCTCAGATGTTGGTCGGTTTACATAGGTCATCAAGGCGTTGGAGCCAGTCTAATGGCCTCCTTGTTTAATTAATGTAACAGTTGGGACAGGAGTAAATGGCACAACTGAAATGCAATTGATAAACCTTAAAGACTGAGCTCCAAGGGGCTGCATTCTAGAAGACAGAGAACTCTTTGTATCTTGGATATCGATTCTGACTGAGAAAGGAGCTGCACATCTGAAAGGGGCTGGCATGGATCCATGTGGGACACAAATCACCACAGGACATTAGCACAGACCAAAAGAACTCCCAGGACTGGCACAACCTAGGAGAGAATACTAACAGCTCCCGGCAGACATCCCGAGCCCCATTCAGCTCCACATTTACCAACTGGTAATTACACTGATGCTCAAATTAAGGAGTATCCAGTATGTTTAGGGTTTATTTTACAATATATAGGCTAGATGACAACTGTGCTCTACATTGTGCTCTTAATTATACTTTCTTCTTTTCTTTATAAAGTCCCAAGTAGAAAACTCCTTTAGATCTCATCAAGCAAGTAAGCTGACCAGAGATCCCAACTAAAGTTTGTGGTCAGTATGCCAGGGCTTGGGTCAGGTAGCTCAGGTCAACACTATCTGTGACTTATTCCTGTTGACTGCGCGTCAATGGCAAGAGTCCCTCCTTAGCCCCAAATATCTCCCCATCCAGCCCCATCACAAGCCTATAATGAAGATCTGCTTCCTATCAAGCTTGGCTTCCAACTTGAGTCTGTCTGGATTCAGATTTGCCCGCTTTTTAGCTACATGACAGTGAACTTAACATTTCTGAACCTTGGCTTCATCATCTATAAAATATAGGTTCTAATCTCTACCTTGCAGGTTATTATTGTAATGAATAAAGTAGAATTATAGCTAACATGAGAACATAGCACTCAATAAATTGTAGCTGTTTATTATTGTTATTGATATTTTTTCCCATCTGTGAAACAAAGATAATAATATACACACAATTTGTGTAAGAATTAGGTAACAGTATGTTAAGCACCTGACACAGGACCCGGCGTGTAGAAAATGTTCAGTGACAATTCATTCCCTAACCCCTCTTTCCCTGTGTTCCTCACAATCACTCTGCTGGGTTAACTGAAAAGAAGAACTATTGGCTCCAGAAAAATGCTGTCAAAATGTAAACCTTTCAGTGGGAATGTAAATTGGTGCCGCCACTATGGAACACAGTATGGAGATTCCTCAAAACACTAAAAATAGAGTTTCTATAAGATCCAGCAGTCCCACTCCTGGGCATATATCCAGACAAAACTATAATTCAAAAATATACATGCACCCCTATGTTCACAGCAGCACTGTTCACAATAACCAAGACATGGAAACAACCTAAATGTCCATCGACATATGAATGGATAAAGAAGATGTGGTATATCTATACAATGGAATATTACTCAGCCATAAAAAAGAATGAAATAATGCCATTTGCAGCCACATGGATGGACCTAGAGATTATCATACTAAGTGAAGTAAGTCAGACAGAGAAAGACAAATATCATATGATATCATTTATATGTGGAATCTAAAATATGACACAAATGAACTTATCTATGAAATAGACTCACAGACATAGGGAACAGACTTGTGGTTGCAAAGGGTCAGGGGTGGGGGAGGGATGGAGTGGGAATGTGGGATTAGCAGATGCAAACTCATATATAGAATGGATAAACAATAAGGTCCTACCATATAGCACAGGCAATTATATTCAATATCCTGCCATATCTATAATGGAAAAGAATATATATTTATATGTGTGTGCATGTGTGTGTATATATATATATATATATGACTGAGTCACTTTGCTGTACAACAGAAATTACACAACTCTGTAAATCAACTATACGTCAATAAAATAATTATTTTCTAATGTAAACTTTTCACCTGAGACAACCCCCTGACTGGCTCATCAACACAGACTCATTTCTTAGATGAGCTTGCCACTACCACTGTCCAGAGAGCCTGTCCCTAAGGAGACAGGAAAGACTAGTTTTAATGGGATGGGCCACTAAGGTGTGTTAGGAAGGTATTCACTTAGGGACCTCTTATGAAAGGATCCTGTGAGTGACAGAAACACAGCTTTAAGAAGCTTAAGGAAAGACTATGTGGGATGAAAAATCTGTTGACTAATAGAAAAGTCCAGTGGACATATCTCGTAAATACACCCAGATCCGGATACTCCAATGGTGTTGTCAAGAAGTGCGGCATGTTCCACCTCTTGGCTTTGCCTTCTTCCATTTTGTTTCTCTATCTCAAGAAGCTGCCCTCTTCAGGGTGGCCCCTGGTCACCAGCTTAGCAAATGCAATGGACAGAGGGAGCCTCTTTCTCAAGAGTTCCAACAAAATCCCTGGGCTGGAATTCACTGGACCAACCTGGGCAAGGTGACCAGCCCTATTGAAGTCACTGAGGCCAAAGAGATGGAATATGCTAATAGCCAGGCTGAGGGAACGTGCTCACCTTGGAGCTAATATATGTGCATGCTGGGAGGGCGGGTGAGTCACAGCTCCCTCCTGAGCTCCATGGACTGAGTGGGTGATGAGTAGTTTGCCAAAGAAAGAGAAAAGTGCCAAGGTTAAAAGAAGAAGAAGTAGACTCTGGCGAAGCACAACCTTCCAGGGGACTTAAGACACAGGGGGCCTGGGTTCACTGAGCAACAAAAGGTCCCCAGCAAATACAGCAGACCCCAGAGATGGGAGGAGAGACACATAGCTTCCTAGCAGCTCTTCTGCTTACAGTTCTTGCCCTGTCTGCCTTTGATTAAGTAGATTACCACATCCCATCAGCCTTTCCAGTCTCTGGAATACCCATGATTCATTTTCTTTAGAGCACTCTAGAGGATCTTACATTTTCAGAGTATGAATCAAGGTCAGAGGTCAAAGCCAGACAAATAGCCACTCAACCTTGCCACCCTGTCCTGGACAAGCAAGGAAGAGGGCAGAGAGCTGGTCATTAACCACTTTGCTTGAGAACCCTTGTCTCTCAAAAGATGCTGTAAAATTGGGTAATAAAAACAAAAAAGAATCTTAGATATCACAAAGTTTGTTGATCAGATCATTGTGCGGGTCCCCGCTGAAGCTGGCTACACTGAAAACAGACATTTGTTCCTGACCCCAGGAGTCCCAGTTCCTAATCAGTCCTAATCCCTGGCAGTTCTGCAGTTTCCCTCCCCAGTTACCAGGTTCTCTTCTCATGAAGAACTTTATCAATGGCTTCTGGAAAAACTAAATAAATTATAGCCACTAGTCCCTTTTATCCATGGCTTTATTTCAAGGACTTCTGACAGGTTCAAGAGGCATAATTTTACTCAGGCCAGCTTGTTCCATTCAAATTCTACCCATCCAGGTGCTTCAGAAGACTCTTGAGTGATTCATTTTGCTTTATCTGTCTCAGCCTCGTTACAGAGAAGTTATATCATCAGTCTGTAATTCCCAAGGATGAGATTTTTACTTCAACATCTGCAGAGTACAATAAAGGTGGCTTAACTTAAAAATAGAGCAAGGTTCCAACCCGTTTGGCCATGGCTCTACAAGCAAAGCTTACGTTTAAGGATAAAAGCAAATCAGCAAGATAGCCGAGAGTATTTGTTCTTCACCCTGGTTATACGTTAAAGTCATTCAAGGAGATTTCTTTAAATTACCATGCCAGAACCTCACCCTAAACCCATTAAATACAAATCTCTGAGGTTGGGGCCTAAATTCTGGAATTTTCTTTTAAACGTGAAGCGAAGTTAAGAACTACTGCTTAGAACGGCGGTCCCCAAACTTTCCGGCACCAGGCACCGGCAAGAGTGGTTGGGGGGAATGGTGCAGGCGGTAATGCGAGCGATGGGGAGAGGCTGTAAATATAGATGAAGCTTCGCTCGCTCACCTGCCGCTCACTTCCTGCTGTGCGGCCCAGTTCCTAACAGGTTGCAACCGGTACCAGTCCACGGCCAGGGGGTTGGGGACACCTGGCTTAGAAGATGCTGGGGTTCTTAAGGAATGAGTCCAGATCATCATTTCTGATTCATCTGCAGGCTGGTGTCACCTGGGAAGAGACATCTACAAATGTCCTAGGAACTGTGTGTCCCGTTCATTGTGTCTTGAATACCTGAGGATGATGAGCTTAAGAATTAAAGGATCCTGAGGTCAGCTTTAAAGGAGGGCAAATCTGTGCTTATGCGGAAATAAACTGTCTACTCACAAAGGAAGACACTGACAGATAAAGGAAGCCTGTCCCCTAAGCTACAAAGGATCAGACCACCAGGGTACAGTTAGCAAAATCGGACAGTGACACCATGTCTAGGCCTGGGTGTTTGTTCAGACTCTGACACTCATTTGTTATATGACCTTGGATAAATCTATTAACCTCCCTTGTCAAGTTTACCCACTTGAGGAATAGGCATGGCCTTCTTGGCCCTTTAAAGATCCTTTAAAGAAACAAAAGACATTAGCTCTCATCAAAAAGTAACTTTTGACCTATAATGAATGAATGAAAAAACAGGCCACAGAAGTTGTTAATGGGAGAGAAGGACAATTCCTCCTGATAAATGCTACCTTTACTTCCTCCCCATTGCTTTACTTCTCTATTTACAGAAACAAGAGACAAAACTACTGGAAATGCACCAAACTAGATTAAGGACATATTAAAGCTCCCTCCGTGCACTGAAGATAAATGTTTTGAAAATTAAGCTGATCAGAGCTACTCAAGAGTTGAAATACGTTCAGGGTAAATCAGAGCGTCAGAAGTCTCAACAATCTCTTAAAAAAGCATAAAAACCCACAAGCTTTCAAAGAGTACCCCTATCTACAGATGAATTCGTGCCTTGTCAAAATTTCTTTCTTGTTACAGATAAACAGGAAATAAGGGTAGAAAGTTATTAACCATGACAAGCCTTCTTAACAATAAAAACCGATACAAAAACTAAACAATGATATCCAGTGAGAAAGACCAGGGTCAGGACTGACTTACAGATGCAGCTTAGCCTTCATTCTTCCAAAGTCCTCAGTACTCCAAGGTCAAGTAGCTGAGAAAGTGGACTTAAACTCTTTATGTGATCGCCATTGTCAGAAGGACAGAACTTGGGAAGCCGGCTGGTTAATTCCTCCCAGGCTGGGGACCTGACCCTAGTCAGGTCATTTGATTCTGGAGAGCACAGGAAGCAACTAGGGTTCTCTCCGTGTGCAGATAACCGAGATGGAATGCAGGCAATTCATCTCATGATGCCATCCCCTGCGGCAAGCACCAAGATGCAGACATACTACCCTGGAGAACCATCTACCTTCTTGTTTTTTTTTTTTTTTTTTTTAAGTTTTGTTTGTTTGTTTGTTTGTTTGATGTGGACCATTTTTAAAGTCTTTATTGAATGTGTTACAACATTGCTTCCGTTTTATGTTTTGTTTTTTTGGCTGTGAGGCATGTGGGATCTTAGCTCCCTGACCAGGGATTGAACCCACACCCCCTTCTTTGGAAGGCAAAGTCTTAACCACTGGACTGCCAGGGAAGTCCCTACCTTCTTGATTTATTCCCATCAATATGATTCATCTCCTCCTTCCCTCTTCTGTTCACTCTTTCAGGAAACATACTATATTTGTACGGTGTGCCAAACGTAATGCAAATTACGGTGGATACCAAGCTTAAACAAAAATTCCCTTCATTCAAGGAGTGTGGTAATGTAACCGAAAGTGGAGTCTGGCTGCTCACCACTCAAAAGCCATTAAAGAGGCAAGGTTGGTGGAAAGGAAAGTTTGCTTTATTTTGGATGCCAGCAACTGGGGGTAGGGTGGACTCCTGTCCAAAGGCCAACTCCCCACCACTGACAATCAGTGGGCAAGAGCTTTTATAGATGGAGGGAGGGGGTCACATGCAGAAACAGCACAGTCAGCTCTGACAGTCATCTTGAAATTGGTCATCAGTGGTCTGATCAACATCATCTTGATTGTTTTAAGCACAAATAATCTTCAGTTCCAGGGTCAGTTTTTTCCCATTTCTTTGAAGCTAATTCTTGGAATTGTGGCAGCTTATGTCATGGTTACAGTCTGGTCATCATGTAGTTAACATCTTCCACCTGGCGGGGGTTTTAATGTCTATAAGACAGCTCACAGGATACGGCTCAGAATATTATCTATAGCCCTTGAGGAGGAACTCAAGGTTCTTGACCTTGCTTACTGACTAAACTATTATTATTTAGTCTTGTTGGATGTTTTCCTTTGTTTCTGCATGTTCTCACTTCTTTGATTAAACTTCTTCTTTGGCTAAAGTTTTTCCACAGACAAAAGGCAGGCGGAGGACATGGGGAGGAGGGCAAGGACCATAGGTTCCTGCTCCATTTCAGAAAGAGCTGCGATGAAGGAATGCCTAGGATGCAATGTGCGATGTGAGGGGAACGAAAGCCAGATTTGAGGGGTTTAGTCAGGAAAGGCTTTATGGGAGTATCAACTGAGATAAAATAAATAACACAAAGAAAAATTATGGAAATTGCGTTCCAGGCAGAGGGAAGAGTTTATGCAAAGTCCAAGACATGTCCCTGGATCAGGAAGAGTGTTTCAAGCAATCCAGCACAGCTGGAGTGTGAGGAATTTAAAGACAAAGGGAAAGAGATGGGATGAGCAGGAGGGGTGGACCAAATCACAGGGTTTTGGAGGACCCCATCAAGGAGTTTGGATTTTACACGGAAGGTAACATGGAGTCACCAAAGGTTTTAAACAGTGTCGTGAATGGATAAGCCCAACACAGTGAAGGGTGGATTGGAAGATGGAGAAAATGGAAATGAGGAAGCCAGTTGGGAATGCTCATTGCAGAAAATGGTAGAAATCAAAGGGCACCAAGGCAGGAGTGAAGACAAGAGAAAGTGGGTGCTGGGATGAGCTGCTGGCTGCCCTGGGTGACTGGGAGATGGTGGTGAGAGAGAAACCATGGAGGAAAGCGTGTTTGGGGAGAGTTCAGTTTTAGTGTCAGTTGCAAGCTGGGTCCTGTCAGCAGGTGAACGTGTAAATCTGGGGCTGGGATGAGAGGCTTGACCACAGTAGAAATACAAAACTGGGGATACAGGATGGAGGGGGATGTGATTGCCCACAGAAAGCGTGCTTGTGAGATGCACACGTAGTCAAGGCGAGAATTCTCTCTGGAAACAGAGGGGTTGATAGTGATGGACTCTGTAATGACTAATAAGAAACTTACAGCCCCTCAAATGCATAAAAATAATACACCAGTGCTGGCTACCATTTGTTGGACACTTAGCAGGTGCCAGGCAGTGCATGAGTGATCCCACGTCATCCCCAAACAATCAGAGACGTGTCTCCCATTTCTGTCCTCATTCTTCAAATAAGCAAGCCTAGATTTGTGGAGGTTAAGGGACCTGCCCAGGGTTATGTATTATAAGGGAAGGAGCCGGGTCTTGCCACCAGTTTTATCAGAGTGCAGAGCACAAACCGTTAACCTGCGGTGCAAACCCCACTTACTATTTCCAGAAAGAAAAGAACTATTTTTTTCCTCTGCTCCTTACCAAGAGGCGAAATTTTGCAATGCAAACATTAGAAGAAGAAACAATGATTTGGGGGCGAGGAGAACTGAGAAGGAGGGCGTGGATTACTAAAGCAGAAACAGAAACTGCCTCTGCCCCAGCCTGCCTGTGCTGGGGGCAAAAAGGGCAGCATAGGGAATAGACCTCAGTGCGGTCCTTCCTTTCTGAAGCTGACAAGCACACGCTGACATGTTAGGATGGTTTGTGAACACAATGCAGAGTGGGTGGGCCAGGGACTGAGATGCTGAAAACAACAGACTTCAAGGCAGAAGGGAGCTTGGCCGAAAGGGCACATTTTTTTCAGCGAATCATCCGAACCGAGAGCGCCTTTTCACTTGCTTGTCATCAGACAAGACGGTTCTCACACATGTTTTTTTCCTTTCTTTTTTTTTTTTAATTGATCATCTTTTTTTAACATCTTTATTGGACTATAATTGCTTTACAATGGTGTGTTACTTTCTGCTTTATAACAAAGTGTAGCAGCTATACATATACATATATCCCCATATCCCCTCCCTCTTACGTCTCCCTCCCACCCTCCCTATCCCACCCCTCTAGGTGGTCACAAAGCACGGAGCTAATCTCCCTGTGCTATGGGGCTGTAGCCGCACTAGCTATCTATTTTCCTAGCTATCTAGCTCTCTATTTTACATTTGGTAGTGTATATATGTCAATTCCACTCTCTCACTTTATCCCAGCTTACCCACCCACCCCCACTCCGTGTCCTCAAGTCCATTCTCTACGTCTTCATCTTTATTCCTGTCCTGCCCCTAGGTTCATCAGAAGGCAGTCTGATCTTGGGTCTGGTTTTGTTTTCCACGATTTGCAGTGTCCAGACCCAGCCACAGCAGGAGCCCAACCTTGCCTCAGAGGGGGTCCTGGAGGAAAATTGTGCCCATGAGCCCCTTTGCCAGAATCCCACCCAGGGCTTGGATCCCATCATTTCAGGAACCGATTTTTGTTTTTGTTTGTTTTTTAATTTTATTTTATTTTTGTTTTATAAGTTTATTTATCCTATTTATTTATTTTTGGCTGCGTTGGGTCTTCGTTGCTGTGCACGGGCTTTCTCTAGTTGTGGCGAGCGGGGGCTACTCTTTGTTGTGGTGTGCACGCTTATCATTTCAGTGGCTTCTCTTGTTGCAGAGCATGGGCTCTAGGCACATGGGCTTCAGTAGTTGTGGCCCTCGGGCTCAGTAGTTGCAGCTCGCGGGCTCTAGAGCACAGGCTCAGTAGTTGTGGCACACAGGCTTCGTTGCTCCATGGCATGTGGGATCTTCCCAGACCAGGACTTGAACCCATGTCCCCTGTGCATTGGCAGGCAGATTCCTAACCACTCTGCCACCAGGGAAGTCCAGAACCGATTTTTTAAAGGTGAGTGTTTTTCTTCACTAAACTCAAGCTCTCTCTCTCTCTCTCTCTCTCTCTCACACACACACACACACACACCCCTCTTCCTTTCTAGCCACATCTTACTGCCTTGGCAAAGAGTGCAGTGAAGCAGAAAACAAATGCAGGAAGTGACAGACGACACAAGCCTTTGTCCAATTAGCAATAAGAAAATCACAGGCTCCAGTGGTGACCATTCATGTCGCACAGCCAGCTCAGCAAAGAGCCCTGCTCCACGTCTCTCTGATCTAATTAGAACCACTCAGGCCATGGCTGCCCAGCCAGTCTCTGCATTTTTAGTCCACACAGGGCCCATGCCCGAGTTGGCCATTAATGAGGGACATGAAACCATCAATAGCTTTGATTAAGCCACAGACTACCATGCTATTTAGATGTGCCGTATTTCACAGATTCTAAGACAGGCTTCCCCGCCCTCCACATTTTAACATCTTTTAAAATCAAAATGTGCCTTAGAATCAAGGCAATCACAGGATAGTCGTCATGGCCTCTGTGTGGCAAACTTGGTCACAGCTGTTCATGCTATCATACTTTCAGCTGAGTTCAATGCGTGGCTGCAAGGACGGGTGTGGAGGTTCAATGCCGTTTAAAAGGCCCTCCAAAGATTATCCTATATTTTGGCATTCGAACAATGAGCTATTGTGGATGCAAAAAGAAACAGAGGAAGGGGCTGTAAATTTGACATTTGTGAAGCAAGTATTTGTTGCTACAGGAAAACCACCGTTCTATACTTTCTCACAAAGCAACAATCAACTTCTTTCAAGACCTCAAAAAGGATGAAATCTACAAGAAATGAAGCAGTTATATTTGCCCCACATCCAGCAAATCAACTGAATGCAAGAGAAATTGACAAATCCTTCAGAAGAGATGAAAGAAATTTCAAAGCAGCACAGGCTAGTATGACCAATCAAGGACCATGCAGAATGACTGTTAAGACATTACGTAAGAGTTTAAAATAACTTTTTCTATCTTAGAAGTTCACTAGACAATGGTGAATCTTGTAGTCTATGGTTTCTTAGGTTTGATGAAATATAGTATGTCCAGAATAAGTTTCACCCCCAAGAAAACCCTTTAAAGTGCTTGAGAATTTGAAAAAGATATGTTCACATTTCAGGAGAGGGCAGCCACTGCAGACATTGATGAGAGATAGAGACAGGTCTGCATACCCAAAAGCATCACCCACCCTACAGCAGTTGCTCTTGCTTGTCATCCCCTGCCCTGCCTTCCTTGCTAGCAGAACCCGGAGTTGATTCAAGGCTGATGGGGCCTTGTGCTTCAGAAGAGACTTGTTCCTTCTCCACCCCAGAGAAGCTTCATTAATCAATCCCAACATCATGATTGCTTCTCTTTCCCATTGGTTGTTTTAGCGGTGACACGTGACCCAGTTCTTACCAATGAGATGTGAAAATATGGGAGTGGGAGGGGAGGGAAGACTTCTAGGATTAAAAAAGATGTGAGACGGCAGACAGAAGAAGCAAGAAGAACTACAATCCTGCAGCCTGTGAAACAAAAAACACATTCACAGAAAGAGAGACAAGATAAAAAGGCAGAGGGCTACGTACCAGATGAAGGAACAAGATAAAACCCCAGAGAAACAACTAAATGAAGTGGAGATAGGCAACCTTCCAGAAAAAGAATTCAGAATAATGATAGTGAAGACGATCCAGGACCTCGGGAAAAGAATGGAGGCAAAGATCAAGAAGATGGAAGAAATGTTTAACAAAGACCAATAGGAATTAAAGAACGAACAAACAGAGATGAACAATACAATAACTGAAATGAAAACTACACTAGAAGGAATCAATAGCAGAATAATTGAGGCAGAAGAACGGATAAGTGACCTGGAAGACAGAATGGTGGAATTCACGGCTGCAGAACAAAATAAGAAAAAAGAATGAAAAGAAATGAAGACAGCCTAAGAGTCCTCTGGGACAACATTAAACACAACAACATTCACATTATAGGGGTACCAGAAGGAGAAGAGAGAGAGAAAAGACCAGAGAAAATATTTGAAGAGATTATATTCAAAAATTTCCCTAACATGGGAAAGGAAATAGCCACCAAAGTCCAAGAAGCCAAGACAGTCCCGTACAGGATAAACCCAAGGAGCAACATGCTGAGACACATAGTAATCAAATTGGCAAAAATTAAAGACGAAGAAAAATTATTGAAAGCAGCAAGGGAAAAACGACAAATAACATACAAGGGAACTCCCATAAGGTTAACAGCTGATTTCTCAGCAGAAACTCTACAAGCCAGAAGGGAGTAGCATGATATACTTAAAGTGATGAAAGGGAAGAACCTACAACCAAGATTACTCTATCCAGCAAGGATCTCATTCAGATTCGAGGGAGAAATCAAAACCTTTACAGACAAGCAAAAGCTAAGAGAATTCAGCACCACCAAACCCGCTCTACAACAAATGCTAAAGGAACTTCTCTAAGTGGGAAACACAAGAGAAGAAAAGGACTTACAAAAACAAACTCAAAACAATTAAGAAAATGGTCATAGGAACATAGATATCGATAATTACCTTAAATGTAAATGGATTAAATGCTCCAACCAAAAGACACCAGCTTGCTAAATGGATACAAAAACAAGACCCATATAGATGCTGTCTACAAGAGACCCACTTCAGACCTAGGGACACATACAGACTGAAAGTGAGGGGATGGAAAAAGATATTCCATGCAAATGGATATCAAAAGAAAGCTGGAGTAGCAATACTCATATCAGAACAAATAGACTTTAAAATAAAGAAACTTAAAAGAGACAAGGAAGGACACTACATAAGGATCAAGGGAGCAATCCAAAAAGAAGATATAACAATTATAAATATATATGCACCCAACATAGGAGCACCTCAATATATAAGGCAACTGCTAACAGCTATAAAAGAGGAAATCAACAATAACACAATAATAGTGGGGGACTTTAACAACTCACTTACACCAATGGACAGATCATCCAAAATGAAAATAAATAAGGAAACAGAAGCTTTAAATGACACAATACACCAGATAGATTTAATTGATATTTATAGGACATTCCATCCCAAAACAGCAGATTACACTTTCTTCTCAAGTGCACATGGAACATTCTCCAGGATAGATCACATCTTGGGTCACAAATCAAGCCACAGTTAATTTAAGAAAATTGAAATCATATCAAGCATCTTTTCTGACCACAATGCTATGAGACTAGAAATCAATTACAGCGAAAAAAACATAAAAAACAGAACACCTGGAGGCTAAACAATACGTTTTAAATAACCAAGAGATCAGTGAAGAAATCAAAGAGGAAATCAAAAAATACCTAGAAACAAATGACAATGAAAACACGATGACCCAAAACCTATGGGATGCAGCAAAAGCAGTTCAAAGAGGGAAGTTTATAGCAATACAATCCTACCTCAAGAAACAACAAACATCTCAAATAAACACTCTAACCTTATGCCTAAAGGAACTAGAGAAAGAAGAGCAAACAAAACCCAAAGTTAGCAGAAGGAAAGAAATCATAAAAATCAGAACAGAAATAAATGAAATAGAAACAAAGAAAACAATAGCAAAGATCAATAAAACTAAAAGCTGGTTCTTTGAGAAGATAAAAAAAAATTGATAAACCATTAGCCAGACTCATCAAGAAAAAGAGGGAGAGGACTCTAATCAATAAAATTAGAAATGAAAAAGGAGAAGTTACAACAGACACTGCAGAAATACAAAGCATCCTAAGAGACTACTACAAGCAACTCTATGCCAATAAAATGGACAACCTGGAAGAAATGGACAAATCCTTAGAAAGGTATGACCTTCCAAGACTGAACCAGGAAGAAACAGAAAATATGAACAGACCAATCACAAGTAATGATATTGAAACTGTGAATAAAATTCTTCCAACAAGAAAAGTTCAGGACCAGATGGCTTCACAGGTGAATTCTATCAAACATTTAGAGAAGAGCTAACACCCATCCTTCTCAAACTCTTCCCAAAAATTGTGGAGGAAGGACCACTCCCAAACTCATTCTATGAGGCCACCATCACCCTGACACCAAAACCAGACAAAGATACTACAAAAAAAGAAAATTACACACCAATATCACTGATGAATAAAGATGCACAAATCCTCAATAAAATACTAGCAAACAGAATCAAACAACACATTAAAAGGATCATACATCATAAATCCCATCAACAGAGATTTATCCCAGGGATGCAAGGATTCTGCAATATACACAAATCAATCAATGTGATACACCATATTAACAAATTGAAGACTAAAAACCATATGATCATCTCAGTAGATGCAGAAAAAGCATTTGACAAAATTCAACACACATTTATGATAAAAACTCTCCAGAAAGTGGGTGTAGAAGGAACCTACCTCAACATAATAAAGGCCATATGCAACAAACCCACAGCAAACATCATTCTCAATGGTGAAAAACTGAAAGCACTTCCTCTAAGATCAGGAACGAGACAAGGATGTCCACTCTCACCACCATTATTCAACATAGTTTTGGAAGTGTTAGCTATGGCAATCAGAGAAGAAAAAGAAATAAAAGGAATACAAACTGAAAAAGAAAAAGTAAAACTGTCACTGTTTGCAGATGACATGATGCTATACATAGAGAATTCTAAAGATGCCACCAGAAAACTACTAGAGCTAATCAATGAATTTGGTAAAGTTGCAGGATACAAAATTAATGCACAGAAATCTCTTGCATTCCTATACACTAATGATGAAAAATCTGAAAGAGAAATTAAGGAAACACTCCCATTTACCATTGCAACAAAAAGAATAAAATACCTAGGAATAAACCTACCTAAGGAGACAAAAGACCTGTATGCAGAAAACTATAAGACACTGATGAAAGAAATTAAAGATGATACCAACAGATGGAAAGATAGACCATGTTCTTGGATTGGAAGAATCAACCTTGTGAAAATGACTATACTACCTAAAGCAATCTACAGATTCAATTCAATCCCTATGAAATTACCAAATTTTTTTTGGCATTTTTTATGGAACTAGAACAAAAAATCTTAAAATTTGTATGCAGACACAAAAGACCCCAAATAGTGAAAGCAGTCTTGAGGGAAAAAAACGGAGCTGGAGGAATCAGACTCCCTGACTTCAGACTATACTACAATGTTACAGTAATCAAGACAATATGGTACTGGCACAAAAACAGAAACATAGATCAATGGAACAAGTTAGAAAGCCCCAACATAAACCCACGCACCTATGGCCAACTAATCTATGCCAAAGGAGGCAAGGATATACAGTGGAGAAAAGACAGTCTCTTCAATAACTGGTGCTGGGAAAACTGGACAGCTACATGTAAAAGAATTAAATTAGAACACTCCCTAACACCATACCACAAAATAAACTCAAAGTGGATTAGAGACTTAAATGTAAGACCGGATACTATAAAACTCTTAGAGGAAAACATAGGAAGAACACTCTTTGATATAAATCACAGCAATGTCTTTTTGGATCCACCTCCTAGAGTAATGGAAATAAAAACAACAATAAACAAATGGGACCTAATGAAACTTCAAAGCTTTTGCACAGCAAAGGAAACCGTAAACAAGACGAAAAGGTAACCCTCAGAATGGGAGAAAATATTTGCAAACAAATCAACGGATAAAGGATTAATCTCCAAAATATATAAACAGCTCATGCAGGTCAATATTGAAAAAAACAACACAATCCAAAATGGGCAGAAGACCTAAATAGACATTTCTCCAAAGAAGACATACAGATGGCCAAGAAGCACATGAAAAGCTGCTCAACATCACTAATTATTACAGAAGTGCAAATCAAAACTACAGTGAGGTATCACCTCACACCAGTTAGAATAGGCATCATCAGAAAATCTACAAACAACAAATGCTGGAGAGGGTGTGGAGAAAAGGGAACCCTCTTGCACTGTTGGTGGGAATGTAAATTGATACAGCCACTATGGAGAACAGTATGGAGGCTCCTTAAAAAACTAAAAATAGAATTACCATATGACCCAGCAATCCCACTACTGGGCATATACCCAGAGAAAACCATAATTCAAAAAGACACATGTCCCCAATGTTCATTGCAGCACTATTTACAATAGCCAGGTCATGGAAGCAACCTAAATGCCCACTGACAAATGAATGGATAAAGAAGATGTGGTCCGTATATACAATGGAATATTACTCAGCCATAAAAAGGAATGAAATTGGGTCATCTGTAGAGATGTGGATGGATCTAAAGACTGTCATACAGAGTGAAGTAAGTCGGAAAGTGAAAAACAAATATTGTATATTAACGCATATATGTGGAACCTAGAAAAATAGTACAGATGAACTGGTTTGCAGGGCAGAAATTGAGACACAAATGTAGATAACAAACATATGGAGACCAAGGGGGGAAAGCAGCAGGGGGGTGGAGGTGGTGGTGTGATGAATTGGGCAGTTGGGATTGACATGTATACACTGATGTGTATAAAATTGTTGACTAATAAGAACCTGCTGTATAAAAATATAAATAAAAGAAAATTTAAAAATTTTAAAAAAAGGAAAAGAAAAGAAGCATCCAGGTACATTTTTTAGATTTATATTAGTTGTGACTTTATAATGTAATAGTAGAATTTTGAGACATTTTACGATTAGCTTGCTTTTGAATGTTACTTACGTATGTAAGTGCTTCGTGTATTTGATTTTGTCCTAGTTTTACTATTTTTTTATTGCATCTTTTCCTACTGGGTCAAAAGTTAATTGGTGCCTCAGTTAACACTATTTGGATTAAGCTTTTCTGAATAGTAATAAAATTTTTAAATATATATATATTTTTCAAAGAAGTTGAAAAAGCACTAATTTATTACAACCTGAAGTGGAATCTGCTAAGATGTCCTACAATTGATGGTGATAAAAATACATGTGGGGCAGAAAAATGTTTAGAGAAATTTACAAATTTTACATTTTAAATTTATTAAAATGTAAAATTCTAAAAGTCTATCTTTATTCCTTCTACTATTTATCAGCACTTGTGTAAAATATTTATGTGTTATTGAAACAGTACTCTCCGCGGGGTATTTTACTTGCTCTTATGGACTTAAATATCATCAGTTCCATGAATTTTTGTCAGAAGTAGAAGGTGAATATAATGACTTGTCCTACCTTATAGCAGCTTAATGTCTTAATGGTGGTAAAGTTACATTTTAATTTTTGGAGCTTAAGACTAAGACTGAATTTTTTCTGAATGAGAATTGTCCTCAGACACTATTAGTGAGTACTGAATGATTTTGGAATTTAGTTTTGCCATAAACTTGCCAATGTTTCTTAATAAATTCAAACTAAACTTACCAGACCAAAAAAAAAAAAAAGATTCTTGAGAAGAAAAGAAAGGTGCCTTTTCTACCTCTGGGCTTGGTGATGCCTGGAGCTACTGCAGCCATCTTGCAAGCAAGAGGAAAGAAAACTGAAGGACAAAGAAGACCTAAGACTGAAGGACTTAGTCTAAGGACTAAGGACTTAGTCTAAGGACTAAGACCTAAGACTGAAGGACTGAAGACCTAAGTCCTTAATGACGTCACTGAACCACTTTCTTAACCAAGCCTAAAGACTGGTTTCTGGTTATATGAGATATTAAACACCTATATTGTTCAATCCATTGTTAATAGTTGAGTTTTCTGTTACTTCCACCCAAAGTCATGTAATTGATACACTCCCGCCTCCCCACTACTGTGATGACGTCACCTTCCCTTCTAGACTTCTTGAAACTCCCACTTGGGATGAATCAATAGAAGTATGGACTCTGAAATGAGGGATATGACAGTCCTCGTCAACTCTGAGCTGGACTAGTCAGTCAACATCTACAAGAGTTTCTTCAGCTCTAGGAAATACCCATTTACTGGGGGCAGGGGAACACATATTAATAAGAACCTGACAAAATAGAGCTGAGGCCTGTCCAAAGGAGAGTGAATAATATTTGTTATTTTATTGAGTAGATTTATTGAATGAATAGCAAGGATTATAAAGTGACATCAAAATCACACGACAAAGGGAAAGCTGAAAAATATTTTATTTTAGGGAAAAGGAAGCCTTGTTTCGTATAGGGGAGGAGTGTATCTTCAAGGAACTGAAGGGGCTGAGTTCCTTGAGAGGGATGTGAGAGGGATGACACTGTTTCTGGGTGGACCCAGAGGGTAAGAATAGAATACACTATGTCACTCATTCATTCATTCGTTCATTTAATAAAGATCTACCAAGTTGCCACCTAACAGCCAGAACTTGCCCTCATGAAACTTATGGGCTAGTGGGGCAGATGGATGATAAGCAAACAAATTGATTATTACAAAGTATAAAATGTGCAAAGAAGGAAATGAAGCAAGGTGCTGAATTAGAGAAGAGGAGCAGAATTCTAAAGTAAATAGAGCAGTAAGAAATGATGTTTCTAAGGCAGTTATGTTTAAACTGAAGCCAAAACACTGAAAGGAAGACACTATTCAGAGAACAAGGGGAAGAATATTTAAGGTGAGGTAACAACAGGAAAAGAAAGAACAGGAAAATGGTGGGAGGACCCACACTATATAGGGCTTTAGGCCATTTAAAAGTCTGAATTTTATATTAAATACAAAAGAAAAGCCTTTAAAGTTTTTTAAAAGTAGAGGGATATAATTCAAGTTAAATTTTTAAAAGATCATTGGCTGTGGCCTGAAGAATGGTTTGAAGAGAGGCCTGAGGGAAAGAGCAGAGAGCAGTTAGATGTTGTCCCTGTTCAAGGGGTTGCTCTGGGGGCTTGGACAGAGTGGTGGCAGTATAGAGGGAGTGAAGGGGACACATTCAAGACATACTATTTTAGTTGTAATAGGTAGGACTTGCTTACAGGGGGACAGGAAGAATGAGTGAAAGCAAGAAATCAAGGGTGATTCTGGTTGAAACAAATTGGTGGACGGTGATACCATTTATCAAGATGAGGAAGAAGGCTGGTGAATAATCTGGGAGGGTGGGGAATGGAACATTCAGTTTTGGTTTGGGGGTTTTTGTTTGTTTGTTTTGTTTTGTATAATTGATTTACAATGTTGTGTTAGTTTCAGGTGTACAGCAAAGTGATTCAGTTATACATATATACATATATATTTTTCAGATTATTTTCCCTTAAAGGTTATTATAAAATACTGAGTATAATTCCCTGTGCTGTACAGTAGGTCCTTGGTGATGATCTGTTTTATATAGGGTAGGGTGTGTGTGTTAATCCCAAGCTCCTAATTTATCCCTCCCCACACCTTTCCCCTTTGGTAACCATAAGTTTGCTTTCTATGTCTGTGGGTCTGTTTATGTTTTGCATATAAGTTCATTTGTATCATTTTTTAGATTCCACATATAAACAGTATCATTTGATATTTGTCTTTGTCTGGCTTACTTCACTTAGCACGATAATCTCTAGGTCCATTCATGTTGCTACAAGTGGCATTATTTTATTCTTTTTATGGTTGAGTAATTTTCCATTGTATAAATATACCACATCTTCTTTATCAGATGGTCAAAAGGCATATGAAAAGACACTCAACATCGCTAATTATTACAGAAATGCAAATCAAAACTACAATGAGATACCACCTTACACCAATCAGAATGGCCATCATCAAAAAGTCTATAAATAACAAATGCTGGAGAGGGTGTGGAGAAAAAGGAACCCTCCTACAGTGTTGGTGGGAATGTAAATTGGTGCAGCCACTATGGAGAACGGTATGGAGGTTCCTATAAAAACTAAAAATAGAGCTACCATATGATCCAGCAATCCCACTCCTGGCCACATATCTGGAGAAAACCATATTTTGAAAAGGTACATTCACCCCAATGTTTATTGCAGCACTATTTACAATAGCCAGGACCTGGAACTAACCTAAGTGTCCATCCACAGAGGAATGGATAAAGAGGATAGAATGTTCAGTTTGGGACATGTTAATCTGAGATGCCTGTGAGGTAGCCAGATGGAGGAGTCAAGATAGCAGTTGGATATATGAGTCTAGAGCTCAGAGGATTGTTCAGAGAAGGACCTACAAATTTGGGAGCCTGCAGGTGCTAATGAAAACCATGGGAAAAACGGATAAATAATGTAAGGGAGCAGTATGTAAGGAAATGGAGGGCTTAAGAGCATGCTGTATTAGAACTTAGAGATTGTGTAGAGATAGGTTATCAGCCGAGTAGAAAAAAAAAAAAACATCAAAGAGCAAAGCCAGAAGAGTGTTCTATCATGCGTCAACAGGGTATCTCAAGAAGGAGTGAGCAGTCAGCTATAACAAAATCGTCTGAGAGGTCAGTAAACCGATGACAGAATAAAGGACACATTGGATTTCTAAACTAGAGGTTGCTGGTAATCTTGACAATGGACCGACGCAGACAAAAACTACATGGGAGAAGGCTGACCAGTGAACGAGAAGCAAAGAATTGGAGACGGCTTCCAAAGACAACTCTCTCATGATGTCGGCTATGGAAAGTCTCAGGAGATACAAGGAGAAAATAACAATAACAAGGAGAAAAGCTACCATTGATGGTACCCACTGTCGTCAAGCAAATTGTCTCCAGTCCTTACAAGAACCCTAGGTGGTAGGTATTATTATGTTTTATAGAAAATCAATGAAGTTAAGAAGCAAGCCCAAGATTATACAGTATGTGACTCATTTTCTTTGCTGTGTAACAAATTACACAAATAGCAGCATAAAGTAACACACATTGCTTATTGCAGTTTCTGAGAGTCAGGAGGTCGGGAATGGCTTAGCTGGGTCCTCTGCAGAGCTGAAATCAAGGTGCCAGTCAGAGACGGGTTCTCATCTGAGGGCTTGAGAAGGTTCCACTTCTAAGCTCTCTCAGGCTGATGACAGAATTTATTTCCTTGTGGCTGTAAAACTCAGTACAGCTTACTTCTTCAAAGCCAGCATTGAAGATAGAGAGTGGTCTGCGAGGGACATGGAGTCTTATACATCATAGGTATGGGAGTGACATCACCTTGGCTACATAGCATAATGTAACCAGAGGAGTGCCAACCCATTTCTTTTACCACACTCTGTTGTTTAGAAATAAGTCACAGGGCTCACCTACACTCAAGGAAAGTGAATTACACAAAGGCATGAACACCAGGAGACAGGGCTCATGGGCTCATCTTAGAGTCTGTTCAACTCACACAGTTAATAACTCTCGTGAAACTGGAGACCGCTTCTATCCTATTCTAATATCCATTCTCATTTAATTTAGCTATGAAGCCTCAAAAATATAGTTTCTAAAAAGGTAGAGCCTTCTGAAAATGGAATGTACTGACCGCAGAGGTCCTAACTTCTCTGTCACTAAAGATGTCCATGCTTAAGTGGGACAGTCATTACATGTGGATGTGACTGAAGGGACTTCCACTTTAGCCCGAATATCATGGAGCAATATGGGGATTTGGGGAACAGTTGTCGAGTTAGGTGACTTCCAAGGTGTTTCTCAAACTTGCAGTTCTGATAGAACACACAGAACTTGCAGTTCTGAGAGCACATCATAGAGTCCCAGAATGTGATATTTGAACAGAGTCTTTGAGATGAAGCCCAGCCCCTGCATCTTACAGATGAGGAAACTGAGGTTAAAGAAGCCAAAACTTGTTTCAGGCTCAGTGAACACTGTTGGTGACAGAAAATAAACGGACTTAATACCTGTCTTCAAGAAGCTTACAATCTAATGGGGAGAAAACAGTAAAAAAGTAACATAATAGACAATAAACAAGTCCTATGATGAAGTATAATTTCAGGCACCGCGGAAACGTAGAAGAAGAGAAGAAGCTCAGGAGGGGGCAAGTTGTGGGAGCAGATGATGGGCTTAGATTCAGACCTGTGGACATTGAGTACTTAGGGACATCCAGGTGATGATGTCTGGTCCAGGGCTTCTCAAACCTTAATGTTCACACGCATTCACCCAGAGACTTTCTTAAAATGCAGCTCCTGATTCCACAGGTCTGAGGTGGAGCCTGAGATTCTGCATTTCCAACAAGCCCCCAGCGGGTACAGATGCTACGTGTCCTCAGACCATAGTCTGAGTAGCAGTCTAATAAAGCAGTTGATAAACTGTTCTCGGGTATTCACTCTCCATTCCTTTCCCCCTCATCCATTGTCCTCTCTCTGAAAAGGGAAAAGACTGGAGGCATCTGCCAGAATGAGGAAGAGGGACACAGAATGAGGGGATTTCCAGATAGCAGCACCTCCACCAGAGGCCATGGGATACAGCCACATTACCTGGGAAGGGAAGATGCCTTTTAGTTTATGTAAAGACTTCATCTACTATTTCTTACCTTCAACTTACATTTACTAACTTTCCTTTCTAAGGGAATACAAAAATGAATGACTCAGCCCACCGGTGCAAAAATTTAATAATGCAGATCAGCGAGCCTGATAAGCCAAGAATTGTGGCCTTGAGGGCAAATGATACAACAGGTTTCAGTGCAGAGGGTGGAAACCAAAAGGAAATAGGTAGGGGGTAAGATACTAAAAGACACTAAAAGGAGAATCAAGGCTGAATACCGAAGAGGCTAGAGCTAAAAGACAATCTCCTAAGATGTCCTTTCGCCTTATCAAGATAGCCCATGACCCACTCTAGATAAGAATAAGTTACAGACATTCTGAGTCTACAATCCTCTGAGACTATTTTCTCCAACAGATGCTCTCAGCCCAGTGCTCATGTCACATGAGTTCTTCAGGGACCTACAAAAATGTTTGAGGCCAGAATATAAAATCATATCATCTCACACCAGTCAGAATGGCCATCATCAAAAAATCTAGAAACAATAAATGCTGGAGAGGGTGTGGAGAAAAGGGAACCCTCCTACACTGTTGGTGGGAATGTAAATTGATACAGCCACTATGGAGAACAGTATGGAGGTTCCTTAAAAAACTACAAATAGAACTACCATATGACCCAGCAATCACACTACTGGGCATATACCCTGAGAAAACCATACTTCAAAAAGAGTCATGTACCAAAATGTTCATTGCAGCTCTATTTACAATAGCCCGGAGATGGAAACAACCTAAGTGTCCATCATCAGATGAATGGATAAAGAAGATGTGGCACATATATACAATGGAATATTACTCAGCCATGAAAAGAAACAAAATTGAGCTATTTGTAATGAGGTGGATAGACCTAGAGTCTGTCATACAGAGTGAAGTAAGTCAGAAAGAGAAAGACAAATACCTTATGCTAACACATATATATGGAATTTAAGGGAAAAAAATGTCATGAAGAACCTAGTGGTAAGACAGGAATAAAGACACAGGCCTACTAGAGAATGGACTTGAGGATATGGGGAGGGGGAAGGGTAAACTGTGACAAAGCGAGAGAGTGGCATGGACATATATACACTACCAAACGTAAAATAGATAGCTAGTGGGAAGCAGCCGCATAGCACAGGGAGATCAGCTCAGTGCTTTGTGACCACCTGGAGGGGTGGGACAGTGAGGGTGGGAGGGAGGGAGACGCAAGAGGGAAGAGATATGGGAACATATGTATATGTATAACTGATTCACTTTGTTATAAAGCAGAAACTAACACACCATTATAAAGCAATTTTACTCCAATAAAGGTGTAAAATAAATAAATAAAAGCTAGCTCCCACCAGTTAAAAAAAAATAAAAAATAAAATCATTGACTCTCAAATGTGAAAAGAAACCAGCAAAACATAAATTAATAAATGTTTATTGACAAAATACAACATTATTTTAACCTCGTTAATTGTTCAGTTTAGTATTCATAAAAATTCCATTACATCTGAAAACCATTTGTAAGTCAGATTTGCTCACTTTGCAGAAACTCCTGAGCAGGCACGATGATTGCTAAGAAATCCTAGCAAATTGTCAATTAAATAAGTTTCCAGTAGCCAATAATTTCTAAAGAAATCTTTGGCTTATTTTACAGCAAAATAGTTCTTTCTAATGCAGGCTTTGGGTGTGTATTAGTACGTATAATGTCTGAATGTGGTCTGAAACCTGGTACTGACCTTAGAATGTGACAGTTCTTTGTGAAAAACTATAAACCAAAAAACAGAGATGGATCTCCAAGTGACAATAATTGTCCAGGTGCAAATTATATAATTTTGGGGGTCTCACTCAAAGCAGTCTAAGGACAAAAGAGACGAACTCATTCATTCGTTCACTGAACACTTTCACTGAGCATCTACTATGTGCCAGGCACTGTCCTAGGCAAAGCAATGCAACAGTAAAGAAATTAGATAGAGCAGCAGGGAGCAGTGTAAGGGAGGTGGAGCTCACTAAGCCGTGCCTGCTGCACCCACCAGAGGCAGGGCCAGGTGAGCCCAACAAGAGGAAAACAAAAGGACCTCCAGGATGCCTGCCGTGGAAGGCCACCTTGCGTCCTCAGAGAGAAGGAAGGAAATTCACATTGATTAAGTGCCTACTTTGTGCGAGACTGTGCTAAGTGCCATGTCATTCATTCCTGTTGACCTCTCCCCACAGCTCTGTGGGTCTCTTAATTCACAAATGAACATCAAGGAAACTGAGACCTGCCCCACATCAGACAGCTGGTTAACAAGTGGGTCACTCAGGACTCAAGCCCAGGTCTGTCTGATGCCAAAACCACACTTCTTCCCTCAGACACCCTTGCTGCGGGGCAGCCGGCCCTGATCACTGCATGCTCGGCAAGTTCCCCGAGCTGGCACTGCTGGTGAGGGCCAGAGACAGGGCAAGGTTGGGGGGGGTCACTTTAGTGCTGTGCCTCTTTGTCACTTCCTGGGCACAGAGGTCCCACCCAGGCCCCGGCTCTGTCAGAGAACCCCTGACAGAAGCCTTGAAGGTTCTGGATGTGCCCGGCCTCTGCCCTTAAATAAACAGCTCTCTGGCCAGGGCAGGGTAATCTGGCATCTGGGGAGAATGCCACCCCTGCCCTCGCCAGCACCTCTAGTCGTTCAGATGGTTACCTGTGGCCGCAGCAATGCATCACCTCGGGATCCGAGCTCAGCGTCCTCTACATCCGTGAGCAGCATGGCAGAGGGCTCCTTCCCTTCCTTGAGGTCCTCAGCTCAGGTCAGCTGCTCCCCCAGCAAGCCCCAGGCCTGAGAGGACAGTGCACTGTCCTCTCCCGGGCTCTCTGCTCAACTGGCCTCTCTTCTCTCCTCCCCACACCCACCGCTCCTCAGGTGATGCTGAGCCCTCTGTTTCTCAGGACCAGATGCCAGAAGCACCAGGAATAGGACGTCTTTCAAGGGCGACTATCTGATGGGCCTTCATCCTGTGCAGGATGCTGGGGAAACGGTTGATGACCCCACACCTGTCTTGGGCATCCCTTAAAAGTGGGTGAAGAAAGCAGTTGGCCTTCTGTTTAGTTTCCTGGCTTTCATCCCCTTTTCTTCAGAGTATTAAGTATGAAGGAAGAGGCAGCGGTAATTACATTTCTTCTCCCTCCTGCAAAAGAGCGGCTCTAGAGAGTTGGGGGCAGGGGGTGGTGGGTGTCCTAGACATGATATTTGGACTCTTTCCTCCTTGGTACCTAAGATAGAAGTCAGTCTTCCTGTCCTCCTAGGGGCTGCAGGTACCACAGCAAAGACCTGGCCAGAAGCCAAAACTAATCAAAGCAAGGGAAAGCCACAGCAACAGCAGTGGATCCCAGCCAGTGACAAAAATACTCCAATATAAACTCTCTCTCGCTCTCTCTCTCTCCGGTTGGCTTTCTTTAGCAGATACCACCAGTCGCCTACTCAGTATGCCTTCTCTTTGTCTTCCTTCATTGTGTTCAAAGCCTCCACTCCCTTGCATCTAGGCAGATGGGAAGATGCCAGCTTCCCCTTCATCCTGTGAGGACTTTGGACAGAGTTGACTCCAGATACAGTGGCCAAAGTAGAGTTTCAAAATGTGAAGTCCATCCATTGAAAGAGACCCTACAAGTCTCATTCCTTTAATCTATTTGGGATTTATTTTTATAAATGATACTAGATACGAGCCCTCTTTAATTTTGTTCCAGATAGATAGCCTGTTGCACACATTATTTATTAAATAAATCATTCTTCTTCCATTGAATCGAAATACCACATTTTCATATGTAAAATCATCCTAGAACAGGCAAACTATTATATATAGGATGGATAAACAACAAGGTCCTACTATATAGCCCAGGGAACTATATTCAATATCCTGTGATAAACCATAATGGAAAAGAATATGAAAAAGAATATATATGTATAACGGAATCACTTTGCTATACAGAAGAAATTCACACAACATTGTAAATTAACTGTACTTCAATAAAAAAATTTTTTTAAATCCTATAAAATGAGATCTATTTCTGAAGTGTCCATCTGTGTTTTGATCTATATGGCCATCCCTATGCCTGTATCATACTGATTTATTATGGTGGCTTTTTAGTTTAAGCAGATGCCTCCTTACTATGCTTCTTTTTATACTTTTGCTGGCTGTTCATAGGCATTTTTTCCTCCATATGAAATGTAATATCATCATAATCAATTATTCCCCCGAAATCTCTCATTGGAATTCTAATTGAAATTGCATTGACATGAGTAATGACATAATTGATTTTGTTTGATATTAACACTTCCAATCCAAGAACATGAAAGTTTTTCCAGTTATTCAGGTGTTGATTTACATCCTTCCATCTCATACTATCATTTATTTTACAGGTTCTGTACCATTCTTATCTATATTTTAAATTATTGTTGATGTTATCAATGAAATGTTTTCCCATTTCCATGTCTTATTTCTAGAATAAAGAAAAGCTTGTGTCCCACATCACCAAATTCTCTTATTTCCCCTTCATTCTCTAGGAAAAAGTCTTTTCCTAGAAATTTTTAAAACTGGAATTTCTTGCTTTTTCTAGGTGTAGAATCATATGATCAGTTTACCTCTTTTTTCTCCATTGCTTATACTTACTACAGTAAGTAAGTCCCCTACATATGAACGAGTTCTGTTCCGAGAGTGCGTTCATAAGTCCGGTTTGTTCATTAGTCCAACAAAGTTAGTCTAGGTACCCAACTAACACAATCAGCTATATAGTACTGTAATAGGTTTATAATACTTTTCACACAAATAATACACGAAAAAAAACCACAAAAAATAAAACATGTTTAATCTTACAGTACAGTACCTTGAAAAGTACAGTAGTACAGTACAACAGCTGGCATCCAGGAGCTGGCATCGAGTGAACAGGCAAGAAGAGTTACTGACTGGAGGAGGGAGAGGAGGTGGGAGATGGTAGAGCTGAAGGATCCTCAGCAATAGGAGACGGAGGGCAAGCTGCAATTTCACTCACGCCTGACGTTGATGGAATGCACGTTCGCAGCTTCGAAAGTTTGCAACTTGAAGGTTCGTATGTAGGGAACTTACTGTATTTTATTTTTATTTTGTCTTAGTATATACAACAGAACCTCCAAAATAATATAGAATGATAAAGGTAATAGTTGGCACGTCTTTTTCCTCTCACTGTTGTGGGCTCTCCCATCGTGGAATACAGGCTCCGGACGCGCAGGCTCAGCGGCCATGGCTCACGGACCCAGCCGCTCCGCGGCATGTGGGATCTTCGCGGACCGGGACACGAACCCGTGTCCCCTGCATCGGCAGGCGGACTCTCAACCACTGCGGCACCAGGGATGCCCGGCACGTCTTTTTTGAATTTCATTGACTTACCTTCATCATTTCAGTACATAGAGTGATGTTTCCTATTTTGTTTTCAAAAAAGAGTCTTTTGTTTTAATTGAGGTATAGTTGACCTATAACTATATTAGTTTTAGGTGTACAACATAATGATCCAATATTTGTATATATTGCAAAATGATCACCACAATAAGTCTAGGTAAAATCTGTCCCCGTACATAGTTACAATTTTTTTTTCTTGTGATGAGGACTGTTAAGATCTACTTAGCAATGTTCAAATATGCAATACAGTATTATTAACTATTGTCGCCATGCTGCGCATTACATCCCCATGGCTTATTTATTTTATAACTGGAAGTTTGTATATTTTGACCCTCTTCACTCATTAATCATATTTAAATAGCTTTTCTTAACTGCCATTTATTTAGAGGGTTTTTTTTTTTAGGAATAACTGCTGCAGTTGTTTTTAATCAATTTTTTTTAGCATTTATTGCTCTGATCATATTTGCTTTTCTCTTATTTGCTGATATAATTAATTATTGATAAATTTCTTGATAATTTAGAGGCAACCACCCTTGCCTTTTCTCCTTGGTTATAATATACCATTCACTCGGTACTTTGCTGTATTTATTTGTACATGTTAGGTAGGCCAATTACATCTCCTGATCTTGGAGAAGTGGCTTTATATAGGAGACCTCCTGTGGGACCCAGCAGCACACTCCCCGCTGGTCACCAGAGCTTTATGCTCTAGGGGTGCCCCTCATCTGGCTTGTGTGGGCCTTTCTGTTGTGGTAGGGGTGACTGCTGTGGACCCACTGGTCACTGAAGCTGTCACTCAACCCAGTTAGCTGCCAGGCCCTGCCTCGTGTGGTGGTTGCCAGCCTCCTGCTGGGCCAGGCCAGGTCCCCGTGCAGCTGGCTGCACAGCCCAGAGTGTCCAGAGCTGATGACGGCCCATAAGTGTGTGTGTGGGGCGGGGGGGACTGGGTCCCAAGACTGGTGCTGGCCTGCCGGTGGGCAGTAAGCCTCTGGCACTAGTAGGCTAGAGGGAGGACTCCAAAATGGCACTTGTCATCACCAGTGTCCTCAAGATAGAATGAGCTCCCCCAAAATAGCTGCTGCTAGCATCTGTGTCCCTAGGGGGTGTCCAAATTGCTTCCTGTCTCTCCAGGAGGCTCTCCAAGGTCAGCAAGGCGGTCTGACCCAGGCTTCTTTCAAAGTATTACCTCTGTGCTAGGACTCCGAGCATGTGAGATTTTTGTGTTTACCCTTTAAGAGCAGAGTCTTGGTTTCCTACAGCCCTCTGGCTCTCCCGTACGCAAGCTCTGCTGGCCTTCAAAGCCAGGCATTCCGGGGCCTCATCTTCCCAGTGCAGGACCCCCAGGCTGGGGAGCCTAATGCAGGACTCAGACCTCTCACTCCTTGGGGAGAACCTCTGTAATTGTGATTGTTCTCCTGTTTGTGAATTGCCTGCCCCAGGGGGATGAATCTTGACTATACTGTGTCTTCGCTTCTCCTACGCATCTCTTTGTGGTTTCTTCTTTGTATCTTTAGTTGTGGAAAATCTTTTCTGCTAGCCTTCAGGTCATTCTCATCAATAGTTGCTCTGTAAATAGTTGTAATTTTGGTGTGCCCATGGAAGGAGATGAGCTCAGGGTCTTTTCCTACTCCACCATCTTGGCCACATCTTTCTCTATAAATATTTAAATGGTTATTTAAATGCCTACGTAATAGCCTCGATTTACCTCTCACAGAGCCTAAAATATTTACTACCCGGCCTCCTAGAGAAAAAGCTTGCCAACCCCTGGTATTTTTTTTTAATAGATCTTTATTGGAGTATAACTGCTTCACAATACTCTGTTAGTTTCTGTTGTACACCAAAGTGAATCAGTCATATGCATACACATGTCCCCATATCCCCTCCCTCTTGAGCCTCCCTCCCACCCTCCCTATCCCACCCCTCCAGGTCATCGCAAAGCACCGAGCTGATCTCCCTGTGCTATGTGGCTGCTTCCCACTAGCTAACTATTTTACATTCGGTAGTGTATATATGTCGATGCTACTCTTACTTCACCCCAGCTTCGCCCTCCCACCCCATATCCTCAAGTCCATTTTCTTTTTTTTTAACCTCTTTATTGGCATATAATTGCTTTACATTCAAGTCCATTTTCTATGTCTACATCTTTATTCCTGCCCTGCCCCTAGGTTCATCCGTACCATTTTTTTTTTTTAAGATCCCGTATATATGCGTTAGCATACGGTATTTGTTTTTCTCTTTCTGACTTACTTCACTCTGTATGATGGACTCTAGGTCCAACCAACCCCGGTTCTTGATTTTCAGATAGGTTGCTGATGATTTGCATGTAATATTCTCTTACTGTTTCAATCTACCTTCTCTGTTAGTTCTCTGTCTTTTCTTACTCCTAATCCTGTATATTTTTGCTCCCACACTTTTGTCCTTAATCAGGCTCATGAAGAATTTATTTATACATTACCAATCTTTGCAAAAATCTCATTTTTCCATTTATATATACATTCTACTCTTTCAGTTTTCTATTTCTATTTTTCATAACTTTAACTTTTGGCTGTGTAACCACATTTCATCATTATTTTGGACACCGCTAAAAAAATAAAACTCTTCGACATTATCTAGGTCTAGGACATAAGGCTTTCTTATCACTTAGAATGTTTATTCTTTACTTATTGGAAGAGCTCTTTGAAACTCATTAGGCATAAATTTTAATCATATTTCTCTTATGCATCCATAAAAGAAAACATAAAATCACTTAAAGTACTTCTAAGATGTCTTCTGATTGAGAGACCAGCTCTTTTAAATCATCATCCACTCAGTCATCAATGTTCCAATTTTTCCACACAATTCTGTCCTCCGTGCTGGTGACACAGCATTTCCTAAGAGCGTCCCACAACTGTTTCCAAGATTTTCTTCCGAATTGCTGATACTCACTCTTCAAGTTTTGATGCTAGCTCTCTCTTACTGGAAGTGTCATTCAAAGTATTTCAGACATCAACCAGTATTCATAGCCCTTCTTCAAACAGTGCTTAAATGGTTTTTTGACTGACATCTCAAGGGATTTCAATCATGCCACCAGGAAGAACAGCCAAGTTCTTACAGGCACAGGTAATAACATGGTCACACTGCTACATGGTCAAAAGAAATTGAGGACATGTTCTAATTTAAGAGATATCAAGGGCTTCCCTGGTGCCGCAGTGGTTGAGAGTCCACTGCCGATGCAGGGGACACGGGTTCATGCCCCAGTCTGGGAAGATCCCACATGCCGCGGAGCGGCTGGGCCCGTGAGGCCATGGCCGCTGAGCCTGTGCGTCCGGAGCCTGTGCTCCGCAACGGGCGAGGCCCACGTACCGCACCAAAAAAAAATAGAATTGATGCAATATGGTAATCCTCACTTCCTGGCTTATTTTGTTTGATTTATTATATTTTATTCTAAGATAGACAAGGTTTATTTTCAGTACTTCTATAATAATAAAGATATTTAAGGCTATGGATTTTTCTATGAGAATAGCTTTTGCAGTGACTATTAGGTTTTAAGATAAAGCATTATTTTCATGGTTTTGAAAAGACTGTAACTTCAGTTTTGATTTTGGATTGTACCAAGTGTTTTCTATTAATTTTTATTCTCCATGCAGTAATATTTTGATAACTTTCCAGTCTTTGTTTTTAATTGTATTGAATTACGACCATACAATTTGCCTGTAAAATCTCTACCTTTAAAAATGTAGGGCTTCCCTGGTGGCGCAGTGGTTGGGAGTCCGCCTGCCGATGCAGGGGACACGGGTTCGTGCCCCGGTCTGGGAGGATCCCACATGCCGCGGAGCGGCTGGGCCCGTGAGCCATGGCTGCTGAGCCTGTGCATCCGGAGCCTGTGCTCCGCAACGGGAGGCCACAGAGGGGAGAGGCCCGCGTACCGCAAAAAAAAACAAAAACAAAAACAAAATGGAATAAGATGATCTTTTTTGGTAACGTATAACTAGTTTTATAAATTTTTGTGGACATACACACATATGATATTTGTCCCAAGAAAATGAAATTAAAATTAATGAAAATAAAATCCACTAAGAATTAAAATCAGTTTGATAATTGTTTCATTCAATTCCTCATTTTTTAACTTATTTTTTTTCTACTAGCTATGAAAGCAAAAAAATTAAGAAACTTTGAGAAGCCTGGAGTTTCTGGGTAATATGGAAACTTAAGTGGGTCTGCGGAGTGAGGTTCTTTTGTAACCACATGGTCAAGCAGAGCTCAGGTGCAACCACAGCATTGGAAGTCGGAACAGAGGTATTTCTGTGGGCTTGTGACTGACAGGGTCATGAAGAGAGCTTCTATGATCCTGGTAATACTCCGGCTTGATTTATTATTATTATTACTATTATTATTATTACTACTCACTCGGTTACATGGACATATTCAGTTTGTGAAAATTGTATGATTTTTATACATTTCTTTTTATGTATTATTCTTTTTTAGAAGTTTTTCATTTTTTAGTGTAACCACAAGGTAAAATTATTTAATGCCAATTCTTCTTTCTTTCCCTAATCCCTGCTCTCTTCAACCAATATTGATGTACAAGAAATATTGATTCCACCTTTAGATCTGTTTTGGGAAAACTGCTTTATGTTTTTGCTGCTTCCTTTCTTCCTAGGTCTTTTCCCATATATTAGTCAGGATGGTTTAACCTACAGTTAACCCAACATTTCTAAGGCTGAACTTGCTCACACAAAGCCCTATACAGGTCAGGAGAACTTCCTCTGTCTTGTTTTCATCTAGAAAACTTCAGAGTAGCAGAGAAAGAGGAATCTGGAGAGTCTGCCGGGCTTTTAAGAGCCAGGACTGCAAGTGGCTTACACCACTTCCGCCCTCATCAGACGGCCAGAAACCAAAAACTGCAAGGGGGCCTGGGGAAAAGGAGCTATCGTCCCGCTCCTGGTGACGTGACTTAACAGCCTGAAAGAGCATGTTCCATGTGTCAACCCTGCAATCTTCCCAGCTGTTCAAGATCTCTCTTAACCCTGCAAACCAGCTCTTAAACTCATGAAACTGGTATCTTAATCCCTTTTCCTTCATCATAAAATCAAACGATGTAAGTAAACATTTTGCTTTGTTAAGAAAAGACCTGTGCTTCCTTTTCCAGTAAGCAGCCTGAGGTGACCTCTAAAAACTGTTCTCTATTCACTTGACCCAGAAACCCCCACAAAATCATGCAAGTCAAGAGGTTCAAATCTTCATGCTCACTTTAAGCACACTCGTGAAACTGCCCAGGCCGTTAAGGGTATGCATATCTGAAAAGCCACCAAGTGTCTGAAGGATGTCACTTTAAGGAAGTCATGTGTGCCATTACGTTGTTACAATGGTGGAGTTGGTAGGTGTGCCCCAGGCCAAACAGTGGGGCTGGACACAGGGTCGGAGGCCCAAAAAGAGTGCTGAATTTTTACCGCACATGCTCAAAAATGCAGAGAGTAATACTGAACTTAAGGGCTTAGATGTAGATTCTCTGGTCATTGAGCACATCCAGGTGAACAAAGCCCCCAAGATACGGCACAGGGCTTACAGAGCTCATGATCGGATCAACCCATACATGAGCTTTCCCTGCCACACTGAGATGATCCTCACAGAAAAAGAACAGATTGTTCCTAAACCAGAAGAGGTTGCCCAGAAGAAAAAGATATCCCAGAAGAAACTGAAGAAACAAAAATTTACTTACGGCCTGGGAATAAATGCCGCAAAAAATAAATGCAAATAAAAGTAAAAAAAAAGAAAAAAGAAAAAACTTGTGGTTACAAAGGAGAAAAGGGAGGGAGGAATAAACTAGAGATTTGGGATTGAGAGATACACAATACTATACCTAAAATAGACAAACAACAAAGACCTGCTGCATAGCACAGGGAACTGTACACAGTATCTTGTAATAATCTATAATGGAAAAGAATCTGAAAAGAATATATATATATATATATGTATAACTGAGTCACTTTGCTGTATACCTGAGACATTGTAAATCAACTATACTTCAATAAAAAAATTAAATTGAAATTGAAAATTGAAAAAAAAGAAAGCAATAGGATTCCAGTGCTTATTTCTAGTTAGGTTTGAAGTGGGAAAGGGAGAGTTCTAATCATCAATTTTTACTTATTTAACACCTCTCATTTTTCTTGGACATTCCTTAACACTTGTCCAATTTCGCCTTTGATATTCTCATGGAATCCATATATGAAAAGAATCAAGCGCATATATGGCTTGATCATCTTCTCCTCCTACCTATTCAAACACATCCTGTGAGGCCTAATTTTTGTCCTGCTTGCTAGATGAAATTGAAGACAAGTCTCATGGTTTTATGGTCAATCGTCACCAGTAAGAAAAAAAAGAGAATTTGCCAGCTATGTATAGTTCATGAAAATAGTCTCAGTTCAATAATTAAAATATCCAGTCTTACGGAAGAGTCACAAGATTCGATTACGTTTAGAATGACATCTTCTTCCTGTCAGACATGCTTTGAGAAGGAAATAGTTGTGGTCAGCTCCTTTTCTGTTTCTTCATCTTGGGTTTCTGTTCCCCTCCAATCCCTAGGCTGCGTTCACCTCTTCTAGGCTTAGAGTGCAGGGAGAAGCCAGGGGCAGAAATGTTCTTATTAGACAGAGATTGTCATGAGCTGGTGCATGGAGAGGATTAATGCCAGCAAGCCTGGAAGAAGGCTGAGCTGTTTTACTCAGATATGAGATGCTGACATGCCAAGGCATGATTAATAGTGTCACTTTATAACCATGTGTCTGAGGAGTTTGGGGTGGTTTGTACAAGCTTGTCAGCATCTTTATGGATAACAGTGAGGCTGATGATTTGCACCTGGTCTTGGTGAGAGCCCCCCCCCCCCAGCCTTGGACATTGGAGCTGACTGCATAGCAAAATTATACCCATGTGACCAGCAGAGTATGAGAAACCCTGGCCCAGACTCTCCTCTGGGCTCCCCGGTTTCTAAGTATTCTGTGCACACCCCAGTGGTTCCTGAGCTGAGAGAGCAGGGGCATCCCACCTCAGCCCTTACAGAGGAAGACACCTGGAACTTGGGCTGTCCTGACCCTTTGCTGTGAGGCCGCCCTTGGCTGCGATGTATGTCCTGGCTTTAATGCTGATGCTCTATTTCATCCTTTTCCTGCAATGAACTGTAGATTGATAAGCGCTGACTATTGAGGTCCCGTGAGTCTCCTTTCGCAATCCTACCCCACCTGCCACCGCAGTGCTGTGACACCAGCACTTCCTAGGACGGGCAGCTGTATACAACTGACTCTATGTTTCAAGGGGCACTTATGTGGGTTCTTCAGAGACTCCTCAAAGACCTCACCCAGCAGGACCCAACCACACTCTCTCCTGACCTCACTTTGCCCTTTCAGGCAACCTTTCTGGTTGGCAGCTAAGACAGCCCTCCTGGGCAACACCTAGTCAGAAGGAAACATATGCTCTTTGCCCCAGTCAGCCTGGGGAGTGAAAGTCATCCTTATGTAGCATCTTTTCACTCTTCTCTTGGTGAAACGAAACAACAACAGTCTTACCTTTCTAATGTCTTCAGCGTGACTCAAACATCAATCCATTGGGACACATGTCAAACTCACTTGTGGTCCCACTGAAGACCTTCTCCCTGGGCTTAAGGTAAAAGAAAAATGTCCCACCTTTCCATATAAAAATCTTCTAATCTCCATTCAACCCTTTTATATCCTTGATGCTGAGGGGATAAGAGTCCCACAATGGTGTTAAACACTTTGTTGCAAGTCCTACATGGTGGTGTCATACCCCACTTTGTAATGTAAATTAATATCATGGTCTTAAAGCCCTGGCCAGAAGTGACACCAAAAAAAAAGTTTTATTTTAACGTCCTATTACACTGCTATAAGTGGAAAATCAGGATTTGAACCCACACCTAGCTGATTCCAAATTCCCTATTCTTTCTATTATGCCAGAAAACCTCCAAATTCAAATTCAGAATTCCATTTAGAATTTATTTAGTACTTTTTGAATAATCTTCATTTTGGTCCTGGAAAAGATGTCCTTTCAAATGTGTCTGTGCCACATCCTTCTCTTCTCAGTGATTTTTGTCCATTTTACCCAGATATGGAAAACCAAAGGAAGCTATTAGTTTCCCTTTCCTTGGTCAAGTGGAAAAATTTAACTAGCGTCTCTTCTCAATGAATAGTGCCATTTTAACTATTGTCAAACTATAGTCTTGTGGCATCATTCTTTCCTTAGAAAAATAGGGAGGTAGGGTGGAGTACAAAAAGAAAAAATATCTTCTCAACAAATGCTTAGAAAAAGAATTTGAAAGCTTTTGCTGCTGGTTGCTGACTCTGAAGCCCAGGATTTCCAAATTTTCATTTCCAACTGGGGCCATATCAACAAATGTGCAAATCTCTCTGCGTCCTGCAGGTGATGTTGCTGTATTCATTGCAGGCAGTAAATTCATGGCTCTCTGACACCCCTTTGCACTCTGAGTTTTGGCCATGTGGTCAGCTGGTCAGAAGTCACTAGGGAGATGTCTTTCCACAGTTTAATTATTTCCCTCACTCATTCTGTCCACTTCGTCCCACAGTTGCTCCATAATAGAAACAAATAGAGAGATAATGTTGTATGAAACACAATAGTTCCTCTCTTTTTACTACAAAATAATCAGTCCTCCTAAGTAGCATTTACTCAACCACATAAAAGAGCCAGCAGGACCTCTATCTAGAAAGAAGTTTGTAAGAATAGCCCCATATAGGACTTCCCGGGTGGTGCAATGGTTAAGAATCCGCCTGCCAATGCAGGCGACACAGGTTCATGCCCTGGTTCGGGAAGATCCCTCACGTCACAGAGCAACTAAGCCTGTGCGCCACCACTACTGAGCCTGTGCTCTAGAGCCCGCGAGCCACAACTACTGAAGCCCGCACGCCTAGAGCCCATGCTCCGCAACAAGAGAAGCCACCGCAATGAGAAGCCTGCGCACCACAATGAAGAGTAACCCCCGCTCACCGCAACCAAAGAAAGTCCTCACGCAGCAATGAAGACCCAATGCACCCAGAAAAAAAAAGAATAGCCCCCCACACATAAGTCTCTTAGGCAGATATAGCATCCTGCCACAGCAGAACAGCAGGCTGGGTTTATGTTCCTGAACTTTTAGCCCAAAAGCCTTCCACTGCATGGTTTTAATTAGCACCTTCATGTTAGCTACTCCTATTTCAGGAAGACTTGAAATAATTTCTTCTATAAATTAAAAAAATGTTTTGATTGTTATAATAAGTTAAAAAACAAAAGATGTTGAAAGTGTGAACAATTTCTCTCTACCCCACCTCTTAGGAAATCAAAGTTAGAAGCTTGGCCATATACTTTCCCACTTTTCTTGAAGATCATTTAAACATTTCAAGCATATATGCATACATACAAGGCAAATTCTTTCACAGATATTTTAAAATCATATCATAATATACACATGACTCTACAACTGAAAATTTTTTCCTCCTTATATGAGGTATTAATTGGGCTACAAGTCTGACTGCAGGTAACAGAGATCCAAATTAAGAAGACAGAAGTTTCCTTCTATCTGACTTAACAGTTGGTAGGTAGATGGTCAAGGGGCCTTCTGGAGCTCTGTCCCATACCGTGGGCCAGGCACCCAAAATTTTCTATCTTGTTACCCATTCTCCCCAAGCAGTACCCCTCATCCACATGACCTAAGTTTTCCATCACAGCCACGTTCAGGAAATAAGATGAAGGAAAGAAGGGAGGAAAGAACATGCCCAGAAGTTGCCTATCTCACTTCTCCACATAGGTCATTAACCAGGGCCTGGTCATGTGACTACACTTTGCTACAAGGAAAGCTGGGAAATGTAGTCTTTTCCCCAGGCAACTATGTGGCCGGCTAAATTTCATGGAAAGGGATAGACTTACGGGGGGGGGGGGGTAATACACAGACTTTACCCCAGATAAATCTCTTACTATAATACATATTGCTGGTTTTAATAACTATTCTTTTTAGTAACCAATCATTCTTTTTTTTAATTTTATTGATTTAATTTATTCATTTTTGGCTATGCTGGGTCTTCGTTGCTGCGTGCGGGCTTTCTCTAGGTGCAGTGAGTGGGGGCTAGTCTTCGTTGCGGTGCACAGGATTCTCACTGCGGTGGTTTCTCTTGTTGTGGACCATGGGCTGTAGGCACGCGGGCCTCAGTAGCTGTGGTTTGCGGGCTCTAGAGCACCGGCTCAGGAATTGTGGCACACAGGCTTAGTTGCTCCGTGGCATGTGGGATCTTCCAGGACCAGGGCTCGAACCCCTGTCCCCTGCACTGGCAGGTGGATTTCCAACCACTGCGCCACCAGGGAAGCCCCCAGTCATTCTTTTTAATAATCGCTCAATTCTCTAAAGTGTGGGTGATCATAGTTTTTCCAACCATCCTCCTATTTCTGAAAATGAGTCCTACTTCCAGTCTTCTGTTGTTTTCTCTTTGCCATGACAAGCAAGAGTACTTGAATTTGAGTGGAGGTTTATCAAATATATTTAAACAAATGTGTTGCATTTTTACCTCTCCTGGACTGACAGGTGAGGGGACTGTCAAGTCTCTCTTCTTCTCTATTAAAGAACATTGAGAAAAGATGAAGAAACTCACGTGAAAGGCCCTCTTGTTGTCCCTTGTCTCTGGGGGTTGGTTATTCCCTTCTCAGTGCAAAGAGCTGTTGAAGATCACACAAATGGAACTAGACATACGTACTTAACTAAGAGGAGGCTGCCTTTAGGGAAGAACAATGACTTTGCTTATTTTCTTCAGATAATAGGTTGTGAGCTATATTCTGGGAGGTATACCCTTAAGCTTAATTTAGCCTTCAAAGCTGAGGGTTTGTACCTATGGGATTCCTGGCAAGAAAACCACTTTGGGTTAGAACAGGGATTCTCTGTAACCTGAATACACAATGGCAATGCAGTCCTGGGGGTAAATGAAAAGCAAAAAGGAAAAGCGTGGGAGGGAGAGAAGGGAGAAAGGGAGGGAGGGAGGAAAGGAGGGAGGGAGGGAGAGAGGAAAGAAGAGCAGAAGGGAAGAAGGAAGAAAGGAAAATCAAGCAGCAATATCCAGGCACCAGAAGTAGGTTCAGGAAAATGGGTCTATGCTAGTTAAATCTCTTTGGTTTTAAGTCACAGAAAGTAACTCAAGTTGGCTTAAAGATATAAGATAGGGCTTCCGTGGTGGCGCAGTGGTTGAGAGTCCGCCTGCTGATGCAGGGGACACGGCTTCGTGCCCCGGTCCGGGAAGATCCCACATGCTGCGGAGCGGCTGGGCCCGTGAGCCATGGCCGCTGAGCCTGCGCGTCCGGAGCCTGTGCTCCGCAACGGGAGAGGCCACAACAGTGAGAGGCCCGCGCACCGCAAAAAAAAAAGATATAAGATATAGGAATAAAGATATAAGAATTCTTATAAAGATAAAAGAATATTCAGGAAGCAAAAGGAAGGTGGGATCTGGAAGCCAAAAGGAGGAAAGCTCTGTGGAATCCACTTCTCTTTTCCCTCTGAAGGGCCTCTGATGCGTCTCTGTGCGTATGTGAGCAAAGGGTGAATATGTCTCAGCTCCCAAGTCTCTGTCCTCGCGCTTCAATAGAGCAGCCAGGACTAACTGTGTCATAGCTCAGTTCCAAGTTCCAAGGAGAAAAAATATGGTTGGTTCAGCGTGCATCAGTTGCTCACCTTGGCTCCAATCAACCGTGGCCAGAAAGACAGCATCAGGAGAATAAACTTGGAGGGCAGGACAAGACCCCTGTGAGGACAGGAGTCCTTCTCCTTGAAGTGTAAGCTGGGAAGGCAGCCAGGTACCTACTCAAGTTAAAGGCCAAGCCAACTACCTACTCAGGCCTCTTAATAAAGGAAAGATAAGACCTTCTACCTCAAATAATATAAATTGTAGTGTGATCCTGGCTATCTCTGGACATGTTTCTTGGATTCAAGATTCAGATTACATAGTTAAGGATGAATTAGAACTGACGTAGCAGTTCTCGTCCACAATCTGTGCAAACCTTAGAGTTCAAACCAATAGATCAGAAAAAAGTCATTAGTGATTGCACAATCATCTGAACTCTAGTCCCTCCCCCAGGAAGGAAGGTTTGACGTTTTCTCACCACATTCAGACCCAACCATCAGGAAAGTCATTTCAGCCTTAGGCATATAATGACCTACCTGCTCCTAGGAAGGTATAAACCAGTACAAAAATGACAGAGTCGTTCAACGTAGGAATGTAGTTCTCACATACAGCATGGAGGAGAGCTGCTTGGACCAGAGAAGTGAAATGTCCTCCAGGACCCACGGCATACACCTTGTGGCCACTCCTGTAGGTCCATCCACACGCCTCTATAGATAAAAAAAAAAAAATGCACAACGTGAGAGTTGTGAGTTAAGTTTTATTGGGGGCAAAATGAGGATTATAGCCCAGGAGACAGCATTTCAGATAGCTCTGAGAAACTGCTCCGAAGAGGCAGGGGGGAAGGTCAGTATACATGTGATTTTGGTGAAGGGGGGTAATGCAATCAAGCACAGAGTTTTGCAGAAAGTTGCTGCTAGTCACAAGCAGCAGATGTCACCATGAATGATTTTATTGCTCTTCTAGACAGAAGGAGATGCAAAAAAAATGGGCTTATAAAATCTTCTCCTGAAAATATCTAACTCTTTGCAGGCTTGTTCTGCCAGTTTTTCCCAGAGTACAGAGCGCCTCTTTCCTGGTCTCCACCCTGAACTCCTTTCAGGGTGTGTTGAAGGTCAGTGGCTGTAGTGGCTTAATCCTTGTAGAGGCAGATGACAAATGCCAATTTTTAGTTGGCACCTCTTTCTTAGACCTCTTTGTTCCCAGTCTGCTAATCTTTCTCCTGCCAGGCCTCTGACCAACGAGTCAAGTCGTTTGACACTGCCCAGGAGTCCATTCGTATGCCGGCCTTGAACCATTTCTCTTTCCATAAAAGTATAGACCAGATGCAACACTCAAAATTCTGCCCTTTGAGAGGGTCTAGGTCTTTATCAGTTATGCTAATTGCTGCCATTTCCCCCAGGATGTTATATTATTTTATTTACAATTGTTTATTTCTTGCTGAATAACAAATTCCCACCAAATGTAGTGGCTTAAAACAGCAACTATTTTATTATTTAGCACAATTCTGTGGGTTAACAGGGGCTTAACTGGATCATCCCTCTGTTGATCTTGCTTGGAGTCTCTCACACAGATGCAACCAGATGGCAGCTGAGGCTGGAATGTCCAAGATATCTTCATTCACATGGCTGGCATCTTAGCAGAGATGGCTGGCAGTCCACATCATCTCTTCATGTAGCTACCTAGAGCATCTTTACATGGCAGCCAATCCCAAGAGCAAGCATTCCAAGAAGACAAGCCCTTATGTGCAAACTCTTATCAAGCCTTTGCTTGTATCATGCCTGTTTATACCCATTTTCCCAAGCTCAAACTCAGTGTTGGAGGGGACAACTCAAAGCTGTGAATACTGGGAGGTGTGGTGCATTCAGGGCCACCAAAGTTACTGCCTGATTGACCATTAGGAGGAGAGCAGCTGCAGCGAAGTCTTCCACTTGGGCTTTTCCACTACAGCATCTCTTAGCTTAGAACCAAGGAATCAATATGGCAGTTCTGCAAACTACCAAGTATGTCTGTTCCAGGGAAAGACCTTTGGATGAGTCCATGAACTCAACGTACTCTGTGAGTTAGACTATGCTATTGAAGAGGAAGGGACTCCAGGTATTAATATCAACTCTGTTGCCAACAGTCTTTGAAATGTTTGGGTATTCCCCTTTATCCAGTGTACAGTTAACTGAGTAAATGATTGGAATGCCCTCTGGGGCATCATTACCCAGAGGAATTAGATCATATTCACTTGCCATGGTGTTGCAGGGTCCTTCCTCCTACGGACTCTACCTCTCTTTCAGTCGAAAAATTCCAAGTCCAAAAACAGGCTCAGGCCTGGAAACTAGACAAGGGACATCATGAATTTTTATTAGATTAGTTCCCTCAACTTCCTGATAATCTAGCCTTGATGGTTTTTGATTGTATGGCTTGAGCAATCCTTTGTGGCTGCCCGTCTAACTCACCTGCAGCGATGCTACATTTTACTAACCACCTCCATAGCTCTCAGTGGGTCAGGTTTTCTGGCTGTCACTTTGATCTTGCCATTAATTAGGATTATTGCGCCCTCTCACTTCTGAGAGTGAAGTCCTGTGGAGCCCATCAGCCCCATTGCTGTCACCAAACTAGGTGCTATAACAGCATCACCTTGTGTTAGCCCTGGCCTTCAGAACACAGCCACCACTGAACTGCTCAGTGAGGCTGGTATCCTTCTGACCTTATTCTTCTGGCTTTCTCATGGAACGCCAGAAAGTTAATTGGTACTTTTTTATCCTTACTTAGTGTATTCTCTCTAGCATCCTCAATTCTCTGAGCCTTTGATCCCTTCCATCATCTGCCACAGTTCTGGAATTTCTACTTCACCTAGTGTAGAGCATCACCTTCTTTAAGCTTCTAAGAGCAATGTGCTAGCAGCGTGTCAGCCTCATCCCCCAGGGTCCTTGCCAAGGTGTTAAATCATGTATCCTGTGAGAGTGTTCCCATAGCCATAAACTTCCCTTCAACCAACCTTGTATCTCCTCTTCACCTTCACCCCCGCTTGATCCAGCCTCTCATTCATACTCTCCCAGTTCTGGGAACCACGTGCTGGCCAGGTACTGCTACTCCCTCTCCTCCCTTAGCAGACACAGCACTTCTCTGGCCAGGTTATACTGTGGCTTAACTCTAGTTACTGGTCTAGAGAAGAGGTGGAGATAGATCCTGGGGATGGCGGGCATGGTTGATGTATTGTTTTTCAAGGCAGAGACTTCCTCCTTGTCTTCAAGACAGGAGTACACTAGTCTTTAATAGTGAGGACTCTGACCATTTCTACAAGCTCAGAGACTTTGGGGGACTCCAGGGATTGAGTTTAATTACATCAACCCAGATGGCCCCATTCCAAGTCTCAGAGTCCTACACCTTTCTCATCAGAACCCTAAACTTGGGGTGGCAGACTTGCCATGTTTAAGAATTCAACCTCTTCTGGAGCACCATCACTCTTATAATTAAGTCCTAGATTTGATGCTGACTGTTTTCTGACCTTTGGCTATAGGAAATGAGAATCTCTTCACATGCCGCCAGACATGTGGGCTGGCTCTGCTTTTCACACTTCATCTGAAATTGGTGATTAATCACCCTCAGCCTTTCCTTCTCTCAGTAGCTTGAGATCTCCAACCAACCGCCATCCAATTCCATAATCCTAAAAAAGTTTACTTTCCCTGAACCTCTCGACTGCTGAGGTATTGCATCTTCCAGTGAATTCCCTTCCACCAGTACCCCATCCCTGTTCACCACAAGGGACATTTTAGCAATTGCACCACATATCAGGGGGCTACCACCCATGATGGGGTCCTCATTGCCACCTGATCAGTGATCCAGCTCCATAATTCTACATTGGATGCCACTTGCTAGGACTATGCCTGGCACAAACATTTGTAGGTGGGCTTCCTGGAAACAAACTCTGAACTAGAGGTTTGTTAGGGTGTCTTGTTGGAAAAGACTCCTGTAAGCAAGCGAGGAAAGCCGAATGGGGTGGGGGGAGTTGAATTGTGATGCATGGAAGCAAAGCATAAGTCAAGCCCATGGGGAGCTCCAAAACCGGAATGGCTCCCATATTGAAGATTTAGAATATTGAAGCAAGGGGATCAGCCTTGGTACCACTACACCAACCTGTCTTTGGGGCAAGGCAGGTCCCTTTGCCCAAGGACAGTTTCTGCTGAGCCGTCAGCAAGCAACATGCCTACCCACTGGGAAATGAGTGCCCCAGTCATCAGGGGAGGAGCTGGAAGGCACATCACAGCATCCACTATGTAACCCAAAGAAGAGAACTTACCGCACAAACCTAATCTTCTAAATGCACTTATTAATAAGAATGAGATTCTAGGAATGCATAACTACGTTCCAATAAGACTTAAAGACCTGGCCGATATACAATAATGGCAGGATAGTGAGAAAGACACCAAATATCAAAAGCCTAAAAGCCTCAGAAATCTAAAATCTCATGACTAGCAAGAGAAACAATTAAAAAGTGGACCCAGCCAGGGCCATTGACCAGGGTTCTGGTTTAAATCATCTCGAACTTAAAAAACAGGTCCTACATCCAAACCAAGGATCTGCGGATGCATCCCAGAACTTGGCATCTAAGTGGGTCTGGGAAACTTACTGCCACCCTGGGAAGGTATAAGAATACAGGTGAGAATGAGGATACAGATTTGGATAGAAACAATAAAACAGTGAAATCAGTAGTGTAAGTATAAGAATAAGGGCTGCAATCATTGTGATATTCTGTGTGTTCTACCTCCCTCTTGGGTGTTTAGAGCATTTAGGAGAATCCTGGTACATAGGACTTGTAAAGGTATACTGTGTGAAAACATTTAATCAAATAATTTTCTAAGTTTGTGGGGGGGAAAATATCTTCTCAAACTCCTAAATTTTGACTTATTAGCTGTGTTGAATAGCATGCAAATATTTAGAAGCATATTAATTATTTAATTATGTTAATGCTTATTGTTTTATAACGTCCAAAAAGTTAATAAATTGAGCATGAAAGGAAAGCTAGGTAGTAGCGAGTATTCCTCTCCAAGCAAAAAAATGCCCTTCAGATAGTAAATAATAGAATCAATAGAGACAATATCACAAATTATTTCCCCAGGGTAAGCATAGAATATATAATTTGATATATGCTGGTATTGCTATAACCATAAAATTCCCCATATTCAAAAGACACAACCCAACAAAAGACAGTTCAAAGCTAAATATAAGTAAGTGGGTATCATCCACAGCTGTCACATTTTTCTATCCATCATGTCTCATTTGCCTGACAATTGTGGGCTGAACCTACACACACATAGGGATGAAATTCTCTTGGTTGGCCATGACACAGGAGGAGCTCTTTATCTGCTTCTCAATCAACCCCTTCTACCCTTTGTTCTTCCTAGAAGGCAGCAGAGAGAGTGTATTCCAGGGTCCCATCAAGTGTCAGCTGAAACTGGTCATTATTGGAGACTCTGTGCAAACTTATGTCCACTGAGAAGGTAGCTCAATTTCCCTGGGTAGGAGAAAATCAGAAAAATCAAAACAAATTCAGACTGATTTTTGTGTGAAACAATAAATAGAAAACACAAAACTACTGACACTTCAGAGAAACCGAGAACCAGGCAAAGTTTCAGATTTTAAAACAAGTTCCTTCTCAAGTGTGTTTTTAAGTACTCGGCCTTCCAAAATGCATGCTGTCAACTTGAAACGACTCTCCTGGAAGTATTCAAACAAACCCCAACGAGCTTACTTCCTTTCCTTTGTGAAGCATTTAAGCTCTGCACCTGCAATGGGAACCTCTGTCCCTGGACTCATAACCTCTCGTGGAAGTTTTTAATCCGCATAGAATGTAGGTGTGAGAGCTTTCTGGCTTGATTCAAAGCCACTTGGACATCAAAAAAAGTGAGTGCACAATGCCTACTCTGTTCTCACAGATTTGTTTGTTTTGGCGGGGGGGTTCTCTTTTGTTTTCCTTTTCAGCTCTTGATTTCCTTTTCATTTTAGGTTGAGTTAGTATTTACTTTTCAAGTCACTTTCCTGAGCCAGCTTGTCAGCAAACATCAGGAAAGTTGGCCTGGAGCTGCCCTAGCGAGAAAGGGAGAGAGGGAGAGAGGGGGAGAGAGAGAGAGAGAGAGGAGAGAGAGAGAGAGTCCCAGGTGGTTGAGGCTGAGCCCAACTGCCATCCTGCAGCACTTCTTTCTTCCCAACAGATCCACAAAACATGGAGACTGTTGTCCCCCGGAGAAAGAATTTCCTTGTTCTCCAAGAAGACTTTCCACCAGGTGCTGTGAAGGGGAGGAAAAATCTCTGGTCTCCAGAGGCCTGGATTCCAGCACCAGCATTGCCTCTAGCTGGCTGTGTGACCTTTGGCAAGTCACCTTCCCTTTCTGCGTCTGAATCCTCCCTGGTAAAATGAAGGCACAGGATTAGACCATGTAATAAGAAATCTGACTCTTTTATGATCAGCAGTTGGAATTGACAGCTTTTAACCTCACCCTCCCTCTTCCCCTTCTGCCCCACATCTGGAAAAGCTGAAAAGAAAGCCCAGATGTTCCCTCCGGGGACTTTCTAGTCACTCAAGCCTCTGCCAGCACGTGGGAACCCTCACCCCAGTCCCATTCCCGAATGGCCATAAAACCCCCAAGCCAGTCTCCTATCCCTCAGCTCTCAGGGTATTTTTGGAACTGCCTAGGACCTACACTGTTCTCCCCAGAAAGCCTCACTACGTGAGAAGCAAACCTTTTCATACCCTCTTCTTAAGTGGCATAATCAGTCTCAATCTCTGAACCAAATTTGGGGTTGAAGCCCATCCAGCTTCTACCAGGTGGTCACAGCAGACCAGCTCTGAGCTCTTTGTTCTAAGGCAGCACTGTCCAGGAGAAAAGAAACGCGAGCTGTGTGTGGAAATTTACGGTTTCTAGTAGCCTTACAAAAGGAAAAAGAAACAGATGAAGTCAACTTTAATAATATAGTTGATTTAATCCAATATAGCCAAAATATTATCATTCCAACATGTAATCAACAGAAGAGTCTTAAGGAGATATCTTAGCATTATTTTTTTCCATACCAGAGTCTTCAGACTCTGGTGAATATTTTGTGCTACAGCACATCACCATTTGGACTAGCCACACTTCAAGTGCTCAAAACACACATGGGGCTAGTAGCTACAGTTTTAGGCAGTGCAGTTCTAAGAGATCCTAAAGAAGGCCCTAGATTCCTGAAACTATTGTTGTTTATAAAAAGTATTACCCTATTCATCCAAACTCAGATGCCATCCATTGCGAGATGTTATTTCAAATACCATTAAAAAATTGTAATTATAAATGCCATAGATTGTCAAATGAATTCAAAACTCAGAGATATTAACTTTTTAAAATGTGTACCTTAGAATTGATTTTAAAATATGTATAATATATATACATATTATATATAGTATGTATATATATACTTTATAACTGATTTTAACATATATAATATATTTTATATATATATATATACACATACATACATACATACTAGCTTTCCATAAAAGGCCTGACATCCAAGAAAGCTGTGAGGTGAGAAAATCAATGTCTTTGGTGCTATTACCCATTTCCTACAAGATTCTATCTCTCCCCTTTGACCCTCTCCACTTAATTCCTGCCAATCCTTGTTTTAATGATCGTTAAGTGTTGAGTGAGTGCTCATTGCTAAGCACTCATTGTATCGTAGGAATCCTTGATGTGACACTTGTATTTTCAAAGAGAACATCTAAAATGAGACATTTATTGAGCCCCGTGCTATGCAGTGAGCTCATCTAATTCTTCCATCAATCCTGTGAGTTAAACATTATTTTCATTTCCATAGGCAAAAAAAAAAAAAAAAAAAAAAAAACAGACTCAGAGGGGTTAAGTGTATTACTTAAGGTCAAACCGTATCTAGATGCCAAGTTCAGCTTCCAAACCTAGGTCTGTCTAAGAGCCCAGGGATTTCCTGTATAACCAAAAAAGGAGATGGAAAATGTGCGATGACAGGTAGGGTCCCAGAGGGCAACTACTTACCTACACCCCTTCTTAATAAGACCTCCTCACCCCTTTGCAGAGGCCTAAGGCTGGAACTGTCAGTGACCCCTCCATCAGAAACGCCATCAGATGCCACCTCTGGCCACTGCATTTGGCCACCCGCGGTGATTCAACAGGTTTCCTCCACAAGACTGCAAGAAGCGCTTGAAACCAAAAATCCCCTTTAAACAAAAAATGCACTACCCTGAGCTCCAGGGAAATGCCTCAGTGAGCCGCTGCAAATGCACACACAAAATGAAAGGGCTGCATGTGCATTTTTGGAGGGGAGACTCTGCACAGTTGAGTGGTCGTGGCCCATCACTCAGGACACCAGGGCTACACAGCTGCCATTCTCAGGAGCCCAGCAGACAGGGCTGGGCAAACATGACTTGTTTTTCTTCTCCACACTTGACAGCAGCAGCCTGAAGACCTCAGTCAGATCTGAAGCGCTGCCTGGCAAGCCAGCCAGATTGAATTCCAACCCAGCTCAGTAAGCTGAAATGTGAGAAGGGGATATTCTTCAGGATAACCAGGGTCAAGGCAGTGCATGGCATAAGCAATGTTTCAAAACACACGGGCAAAGAACCCTTCAACTAAATCTCTCAGCTGGAGGTGTGGGTAGGTTTCAAAACTGCTTTTCAGCACTATTTAGCATTGATAAGCTGTGTATATCAGGGAGAAAGCAAACAGGAGTAGTTGGATGCCTTAACAGAGAAATAAGACAGTGCATAAAACATGGTCCAGCCTCTGTCACTGAAGGGGATTAGCAGCGGGCCATCTTATGAGAGAATTTGCTCTGCCGCTTGGAGCTGGGAATCAGGACATTTCATACATTAACCTTTCTTAGACACCACTATAATTTAAAAATACTTCACAAATGCCTGGCCCATAGGTCCCTACCAAAAATCCATACTGCGTTGTTTTTGTCATTATTCTCCAATTTCTAGGTATTTGGGATACTCAGAATGAAAACTGCTGCTCCAAGAGCTCCAGTGGCACAATCGGTTAGCGTGCGGTACTTACACAGAACTGCTGCTCTGAAATCTAAACCAGCCTCATCACAAGCGAGGCCCTCACACCTTCCAATGCACAGCCTCAGTGTGGACTCTAGGAGCCAGTGTTACCCATCTACCCACCTTGCAGGGTTGGGAGACCTGAGGCAGGGGACAACCGTGGAGGGGAACATGCTGGCATTTGGCCACCTCCATCTGACATGTTTCAATAGCCCTGGCTGCCCAAGGGTCAGAAGAGAGCCAGCGGAGACCTGTCCATGGAGCTCTCCCACCAGCCACACATCTCACCTCGGCTCACTTGGGGAGGGGCGGCACCCAGGAAGAGCCAATGGCAAGATCCTGAAGGGTAAAAATTCAGGCCAGTGCATTGCAGAGAAGGTCTTACCCCCTTAATCCTAATGGATGGAAATGGGAGAGGGGGGACAAACAGGCTTCATGTTTCTATAATCCTCAGACCAAAATCAAAGTTCACTCATACGACTACTTTCCCTAATGGCGATTTCAATACTATGTATTAACTTTAATAATAAAGATAATAGATGCCACTACAGATTGCTTGCACTGTGCCAGGCCCAGTGCTAAGCATTCTGCAGACCTCATCTTAGGTTATCTTTATCGCGCTTGCCACTACCTGAGATTATCTTGTTTGTGTCCTCATTAACAATCTATCTCCTTCACACGAAGGTAGCCACGATGAGGGTTGGAAGCTTATCCATCTGATACAAAGCCATTTCCCCAGAGCTGAGAATGGCACCTGGCACACAACAGGCCCTCAATAAGCACCTATTGCGTGACTGATATTATTTTCACAAGAATTCAGTGATGAAAACCTTTTTTAGCCTAAGAAAACAGAGAACAACTCAAAGTTTGACAGCTAATAAGTGGCAGAACCAAAATTTGAATCTAGATCTTTAGGACCAAAACCTATGCTCTGGGGCTTCCCTGGTGGAGCAGTGGTTGGGAGTCCACCTGCCGATGCAGGGGACACGGGTTCGTGACCCGGTCCGGGAGGATCCCATGTGCCGTGGAGTGGCTGGGCCCGTGAGCCATGGCCGCTGGGCCTGCGCATCCAGAGCCTGTGCTCCGCAACGGGAGAGGCCACGGCAGTGAGAGGCCCGCGTACCAAAAAAAAAAAAACCTATGCTCTGAAATATGAAATCTATGGCTGAAGCTCTCAGAAAGCCCAAACAGGCTTAAACAATGAGGAAAATGTTAGCATAGCAAGAAGTGCAAAAGCAGAGTAGTTCCAGGATTGAGCATCTTCAGTGTTGAGCATCATCAAGGACGTAGATTCTCCATCCTTCTCTTTGACCCGTCCCCTTCAGTGTGTGGCTTGTCCTCTTTGCTCTCCTGATGGTCCTAGGATGGGTACCACGGGTGTAGGCTTCATGTGCAGACAACAGCATCCAAAGGTAGCATGGAGAACCAGTCTGTCCTTCAAATCTTATGGAGAATAAGGGAAATTTTCCCAAAAGCAGCCCCAGCAAACTCTTCTACTCACTTAATTGACCAGAATTGCATCTCCTGAACATACCCAACCTAAACACATAGTAAGAGAAACGAGATGGCCACAATTGCCTTAGACAAATAAATACTCACCCTCAAGAGTCAAGAAAGGGCCACAGCCTCTCCTTCAGGACATACACGTGGACGTGGACGACTGGGGTTCTGAGTGTTATAACTGTTGCTTAAACAACTTCCTTAAACATAGTGGCATAAAATAATGATGCTTTAATCATTCTTACTGATCATTTAGAAAGGTACAGAAAGGACGGCTATTGTGTTTTACAAGGTCTGGGATTTCAGATGGGACAATGAGAATGGCAGAGTTGGGTGGAGGCTTCTTCACTCAAATATCTGGTGCCCAGGCGGGAATGACTCAAAGGCTGAGCTCAGCTGGGGGGGTCAACCAGAATGCCCACACATAGCCCCATAGTGCGACTTGGGTTTCCACACAGCATATCGGCCTCATCGTAGCTGGACTTCTTTCATGGCTTCCTGAGCTCCCAATGTGAATGTTCCAGTGAACAGGAGGGAAGCCATATCACCTTGTACGAATCAGCCTAGAAAGTCATCTAGCATAACTTCCACAATAGTCTATTGGTTGAATCGGTCATAAGGCTACCAGACTCAAGGAGAGATTACAAAGACCCTATCTCTCAACGGAAGGAGTATCATTAAAAAAATTGTGCCAATTTTTTAAAACCACACTGTTAGCAAAAAAGGAGTAGATAAATAAGAGCATCTGCCTTCGGATCAGAAATAAATTTCATTTTGAGAAAACAATCCCAGAATAACCACAAGTTTAGAAAACTAACAACATCTTGCAAACCCTTCCTAGAGCTGATTCTTTATTCAGCAGTGAGGCTGCAAGGCAGACCACCTACCCACTGACTTCATCTACAATTTAGCAATCAGTAAGGCAACTACTTTTCAAAATATATGAAGAACACATTCTCTGCTCCCTAGGAGTTGAAAAGTTTAATGAGAAAAAATGAGCTGGTTTACAGGTCCTTTTCTTTAGCGTTTTCCATTGGCTGGAAGTTCTGCATGCTTCCTAGCTAGTTCTGCCGCTCATGTAAAATGGACTCTTGTGCTGTGTTTGCTCTAGCTTAGCCATCTGTAAAATAGAGCTAGCCATCTCCAGAGGAGCAGGTTCTTGTGACCCCTGTTCTCTATTTACAACCGTCTGTAAGGTCCTTGGAGACTGTGCTGTTTAAATGCAAAATGTTGCGACTATCATTTCATTATTTGAGAAACTAAACAGCACGTGGATGCTTATGTCGCCACGTTGCTAGGTTACCGACAGATCTCCCTGTCTTCACTGAAATGTCGAGACTCGAGACTCGCTGCAGCTTTGCACCAGGGCAGCCTTTCTCAAGCTGAGATGAAGGTGGGAGAGAGAGGTGGTTGACCTAGAGTCAAACTGCTGTGGACATCACTGGGAAGAGAGGGCATTTAGCCACCAAGTACCATGGCAGTGTCCACTTGCTCTTTGAATCTAACAACCCAGCTTGTAGTATCAATGCTAGAGATGGCTCAACACCCAACCGATGGGCTTAACCCTGACAAAGTTGAGATTGCCTCTCTGAAGGAGCCAAGTCCATATGCACGTCATTTTCTGGAGAGTAAGGGATGAGATAATCAAAGGTAACAAGCAGGCAATAATACCTGGAACGTCTTTCATATGCTCAAGGCATGACATTGCCTTTCTGACACATTTGCCCACATTTTTTAAAGGGAGGAGGAAAATCATATGCTATTAATATGAGCCATTAAAAATCTTCTTTCCGGGGCTTCCCTGGTGGCGCAGTGGTTGAGAGTCCGCCTGCCGATGCAGGGGACACGGGTTCGTGCCCCGGTCCGGGAAGATCCCACATGCTGCGGAGCGGCTGGGCCCGTGAGCCATGGCCGCTGAGCCTGCGCGTCCGGAGCCTATGCTCCGCAACGGGAGAGGCCCCAACAGTGAGAGGCCCACGTACCGCAAGAAAAAAAAAAAAAAAAAAAATCTTCTTTCCGGGGCCGAGTCATCTCCTATTGGCAGTCCCAAGGTGGATGCTATTGGAAATGTCTAAAGGAAGATAATTTCTGTCAGATATGACATTTCGATACAGTGACAAGTAATTACACATAAACACACACACACACACAAAAGAAGGAGCTCTCATCCAGCGTACCTCCGGGTGAGCGCTATTTATTGAATATGCTCTACTGCTAAAGAAAGAAAACTTTGCAGCAGCTTTATCCTGGTGAGTCTTTGTCTCTTTAATAATGACTTAAACCTGGCAGCAGCATCCCCACTCTCAAAAACCCAGGGATATTTTCTCCCTGGCCATGTAACCACGAAGAGTACTTTTAGAAAGTTCCAAAATGATCTCATCAATGGGGATGTGATATTCAGTATTCATCCGAAATCCTCTACCCATCTGTTTCCTTCTAGAGCTGTACGGGAGAAAAAACAAGGAAACCAATAAAGTTGTTACAAATGAATAGGGGAAGGAGGGAAGGACAGAGGAAGGGAGTGAGAAAGTAAAAAGGAGACAGATGGAAATCAAGCTGTTGGAGAATCCTGCCAAGACAAGGCAAGGACGGGAGTGGAGATGGGTCTTCCTCGGAAAACCACAAAGTTCGCTCATTGGTCACCGAGGATGTACTGGTCACTTGCTGTGTGCCAGGCCTGTTCCAGGTGCTGGGGAGCCACAGCGGAGCCCTGACGGGGATGTACAACCTGGCCAGAGAAATCAGTAAGCACACAAGTCAATGCACATTTACAGACGGGTGTGAGAGCCGGGAAGGAAACCCACAGGATGCCACGAGCAAATACAAGTGGGAGAGCTGAGTGAGACCTGCAGGTCGTGGAAGGCCACCCTCAGTTGGTGACATTTGCTCTTGAGAAACACTGGGAGCCTGTGGAGGGCAGCGGGAAGAGAGGCTGGCGTGGAGCTTGCGGGCTGCTCAGCATTAGGACCAGACCTCAAAGGCAACCGGAAGAGGAAGTGGAGCTGGTCCATTGCCCACACTGCATCTGGACCGAGAAATTCCCAGGACCTGCAACCTGTGGGCTGGCTCTGCTGCCTCCGCCCCCTTCCTTTCCCAGGGCTCCCAGGGCAAACAAGCCTTCTACTTGCAGGATGGTTTGTAAACACTCCCTCTTTCTTAGGTCTAGAATGAAGTCAAAGACATTTGTCTGTTTGGTTTTATAATTTGGCATATTATCCTCTCTTTCAATCCTTGTCACTTTTCATAGCATTTTCATCATTCTTTTATCCACGTGAACACCCTCCTCCCTTGGTGTGTAATTAAATGCTTCCCCAGAATCCAGTTGTAAAGGAGGCTTCGCAGTAAGCTATTTTCCAAAAAGAAAAGGGACAGGATCTCGATGTGTACCGACAGGGTGAATTTATCTTTTTAAAAACAGAACAAAGGAAAAGAAAAGGAAGGTTCTGGAGTTGGGAGAAAACATTTATTTCTCTTGATGTTGGAAGACTTCCTTAAGAGGACTCACAGAAACCTCAAAAAGGGCTACATGAATTAGCTGCAAATTAAGTTAAAATTATATAAACTTTGAACACTGTCTCTCAGTCCCTTGAATCATTTTTCTTAATGCAGCATGGTCACAACTTCCAGATGCTGGTAGCCTGGACAGAGATGGGAGGCAACATTCTCAAGAACTGGCTGCATTTATTCATAGTCACAGCTGCCATCCTGCAATAAACATTCTATATGCATATTGCCTCAAGTGAGTCTCCAGAAATTGACTCGTTTCTTACACTGTAGCTTAACACCAAAAGAAATTGAAAACATTTTTATGGCTTACGTCCATAATACATTCCTTCAGTATGTGCTGTGTTTTTATCTGCCAATATATTAAGCTCTTCTTCTAGTGCTTGCTTAGGCATCACCAGTTCATTTTTTTGTGACAATGGGAAAAAAAAGAGCTTTCCAAAATATCCTTCTAAATGAGAACTATTAATGGTCATCACCAAACTGAGTTCAATCTTCCACTGTTCTTGAAACTGAATTGTTTTCAAAAGCAATAAGAAAAGTTGTGCAGATTCAAACCATTTATGATGTGGAAATTAAGCCCCATTTTTCTAGGGATGAAGGATCTTGGGTGGACCTGTAGCTTTGCTCTGAGTTATTCTGTCCTGGCCATAAAGCTTTGGTCACTTTGTTGCAACAGAATTTCCATAAAAACTTTATAATCCAATTAATGAGATCAAGCAAAGCCACTGTCCTTCGTGTTTTCTTTTTAATGGTGAGATGAAGATGACTGTGTTTTTGTTTTGTGGGTTCCAGGGGGTATTAAATTCTTGGTCATGCTAATAGAAGCCTCATTTTCCTCCTAATCCTGCTGCTCTTAAGAAGAGCTTGGCAGGGACCTTCAAAGCAGCTCCATTTCTTTTGTTTCGCTTCCCTGGAGCTTTGCAAAATGGTAACAGTGCCCACGGCTCCAGGCCCCTCCATGAGGCCCCCCTCCTCCCACTGAGAGCTCACATCTCAACCCTGCTTTGGAACAGCAACAATGGCCTGGTAAGATGGTTTTAAATTTGTTTTTATCACAGCACTGAAAGCTAGAAAATGTAAGAAATGAAACTAATTCCATAGTGTGCACAGTTCTTCTCTTTCTTACTGACTTTCATGTAAGGAATGGTGGGTGGATGTGTTCAAAGTTCTGTGCACGCCTGTGATGCCAGTGCAGGGAGCTAGAGTAACATTCTCCTCCTGGCGGGGGACCACTTGCTGTACAAATTTTGCATCATGATTCAGGGAATCACAGATGCTGTTGCTGGAGAGATCTTAGAGAAGTCTTTATCAAGCCTTCCTCATTTTACAGGTGAAAACACAGAGCCCCAAAGATTCTCATCATCCAAGTTTACACAGCCAATTGGTGGCAGGGCTGGAGCAGGAATCCAAGTTTCCTGATTTCTGTTCCAGGGTCGCTTGGGTCAAATCACATTTCTTCATGATTTTATGGGTTTATCAAAGATATTACACTGTAGATAATTTACTGAATATAACAACAAGTTAGCTATTTGAATAAATGAGAAGATAGATCATGCTGGGCAAAGAAGTCTGGGTAATGAGAAGATGCTACTTCTCTTCAAATTAATTTATAGGCTTAACACATTAGATTAAGTAGACTGGGGATAGGAAAGAGGGTGAATAAATTATTCTGAAGTTCATATGAAAGAATAAGTAGGCAAGAATTGCTTTTAAATATTTGAGAAAGGCAAGTCATTGGAATATTCACTACCATTTATAAGAATATACTATAAAAATACAATAATTAGAACACTGTAGTAGCACTTCAGTAAGCAGATACAGTGATAGGAAAGAATTGATATCCTTGAAGCAGATCCCAACGTATGTAAGAATTAAGTATATTTCAAAAATAACATTTCTATTTGGTGGATAAATAAAATATTATTTGGTGGATGGTGTTCGTACAGTTGGCCATATGTTTAGCAAAACAATAATGTTAGATCTCTATATCACGCTTGCAGAAAGGTAAATTCCAGATGGTTTAAAGATTTAAATTTCGAAAGTGCCAAAGAAGTAAACCCATTAGAGAAAGGACTCATGCAAAAAACTTAAAACTTCTCTATTCAAAAAAAAGTCCTGGGCTTCCCTGGTGGCGCAGTGGTTGAGAGTCCGCCTGCCGATGCAGGGGACACGGGCTCGTGCCCCGGTCTGGGAAGATCCCACGTGCCACGGAGCAGCTAGGCCTGTGAGCTATGGCCGCTGACCCTGCGCGTCCGGAGCCTGTGCTCCACAACGGGAGAGGCCACAACAGTGAGAGGCCCACGTACCGCAAAAAAAAAAAAAAAAAGTCCTAAACAAATTTAAAAAGAAATTCAGAGACTAAAAAAGTTGTTTGAATATATATACATATATGTATACACATACATATATTTAAGAATTCTTCTCTTCCATATACATGTATATGGAAGAGAAGAATTCTTAATCCATAAAAGTCCTATAAATAATAGAAGAGAGGCACACTAACAGAAAAATAGGCAAAAAGATCTGAGCAGGAAAAATTACAAAAGAAGAAATGCAAATAGGATAGATAGATAGACATATTTAATTTTGGTAAGAATCAAAAAAACACAAAAGAACATTGAAAATCATGTTCTTCTATCATGCTGATAGAAAATCTTATTTCCCATTCTCTTTTTTAAAAAGATAACATCAAGTTTAGATGCTAGGGAATTCTTACACACTAACAGAAAAATGTATTCATTGATACTATCTCAACAGATGGACAATTTGGCAGTATGTACCAAAAGCTTTAAAATGTGCTGAAACACTTTGGCCTGTATCTGCCATCCTAAGAATTAATCCAAGGAACTAAGAGATGGGGTGCCGGGGGAGCTGTATGAACGAGGATATTTCTCATAGTATGACTCATAATAGAAAATCTAGAAATGCTCCAAAAATCAAACGTAAAGAATAGGCAAATAAACTGTACTGTAGCCATGTGATAAATATCATGCAACATCAAGGATCATGTTTTGAAGAATATTTAAAGACATAAACTATAAATTTTTCTAAAGTCAAATAAAAACTATGTACATCGTATGCTATCTATTTCCCAAAAAACTGGAAAGGTATACAGTGAATTTGTAACCTTTTTTCTGGGTGGTAGAATATTGAGTGATATTTAATATTTTAAATTCTGAATTTTTCACAATGATCTTATATTCACAAGAGAAAAATGTTATTAGTAAAATAATACAGAATACCAAGTTAGGAAGAGGCCAGAGCTGGTCCAGGGGTAGCATGCCCATCCCCTTCACTAGACAATATAGATTTAAACATGGCTCTATATTCTGAGTCCTAGAGATCTGCTGTGCTCTTAATGGTTATGGCTGGGAAGTGACTTTGTAGGTGCCCAGGGGCTGGAGGAGACGGTTCTGATTTCTGAGTTTTGAGAAGGGTTTAAACTCACAACCACCCAAAATCCTCTAAATTGAAGCAAACAAGATGTCCTTCAATAGTTGAATGTATAAATAAGCTGTGGTACATCCAGATGAGGAATATTATTCAGTCCTAAAAAGAAATGAGCTCTCAAGTCATGCAAAGGCATGGAGGGACCTTAAATGCATATTACTAAGTGAAAGAGGCCAGTCTGAAAAGGCTACTATACGATTCCAATGACGTGACATTTTGGAAAATGCAAAACTATGGAGAAAATAAAAAGATCAGTCGTTGCCAGAGGTTGGGGGGAGGGAGTGATGAATACGTGGAGCACAGGGGATTTTTTAGAGCAGTGAATATGCTCCGTATGATACTAGAATAATGGATACATGTCATTATACATTTGTCCAAACCCATAGAGTGTACACCACAAAGAATGAACCATAATGTAAACTATGGACTTTGGGTGATAACGATATGTCAGTGTCAGTTCATCAGTTGTAACAAATGTACCACTCTGGTGGGAGATGTGGATCATGGAGGAGGCTACACATGTAAGGAGAGAGGGGGGTATACGGGAAACCTCTGTAACTCTCCCTCAATTTTGCTATGAACCTTAAACTGCTCTAAAAAAAATTTTCTTTAAAAAACCAAACCAAACGAAAACAACCCTCTAAGGTTCCCTTGTACACAATCAGCCACATTAAATACTAACCCATGCCAGAAACTCCACTTATAAGACAGACTCCCCTTCTGCACATCTATCCCTCAAGCCACACGTTAACTTGTTATGTCTTTTTCTCTTAAATCTTCCCACAAGACTCACTTTATTCTGGCTTCACCTGGATAAAAATACAAGGGGTTATATACTGACCCCGGAGGATGAGTAACTCAGACATTTTTTTTGAAAGAGGAGGATGATATCAGTTATAGAAACAGATCTAATCAGCTCCAGAAGAAACTTACTTTAGTGGCCCATAGTAGGAAATCTAATCCTTTTATTACAAAGAGAAATAATCAGCCAAGCCTCAGCAAACAGTTAAGGAAATCAACAGCATGAAAGAAACTCTAAGGTAAACAGAGTAACTGATTACCAAGGGCGCATGGAGAGATTCAAAAAGACACCACATCCATGAAAATTGAACAGGACACTTGAACATGTGCAGAGACAACTACAACCTTTCAGAAATTAAAGAAGTAATTGTTAAAAGAAAAATCATAGAAGGGCTAGAAGACAAAGTCAAAGAAAGATTGTACATTATAAAGAAGCAAGAAACAAGAAAGGAAAGATGGAAAAAATTAAGAAAAACGTAAGCAACATGGTAGATTTAACTTCATTCTGAGGATTCCAACACCAATCCAACAGGAGTTCTAGAAGGAGAGGGGAAAAAAAAGAACTGGAGAGAAGAAGATCATCAAATAAATCATAGAAGAAAATTTCCTAGAGTAGAAGGAAGCACAAGTCTGGGATGTACCAATTACTGAACAAAAAGGCCCGCCCCTGAACATATTATTATAAAATTTTGAAACATCAAAGATAAAAAGAACATAAAACTTCCAGGGGGGAAAAATATCTTCAAAAGAACTGGCATAAAACTCCTCATCAGATGCTGGAAGATAGTGGAGCAATATTGGCAAAGTTTTGATAGATTATTTCCAACCTAAATTTATAACCAGCCAAACTATCAGTCAAGTGTGAGGGCAACATAATGCAAGAACTTGTTAAACATACAATGACTCAGAAATTGTACTTTCCGGTTACCCATTCTGAAGAACTTACCTGTCATTGCATGCCAGCAAAAATTTAAATGAAATAAAAGAAAGAGGAAGATATGGACCAGACCAGCAGTACAATAAAAATAAAATGTCAAGACGACAACTGTGCAGCAGTACTAAACCTGAAAGTTTAAATTGAAACAGGATGTCAAACCTTCCCACAAAAGGTCTTCAATTTAGAAAAAAATATTTACTTCAATAACAGTGTAATTAAGAAGTTTGATATGCTTACTAATTGGGTAAAGACATCACAAAGTGATTAAAATCTCAGTCTCCAAAATTAGACTGCTTGGTTCAAATTACAAACTATGTGTGTAACCTTGAGCAGTTACTTAAATTCTCTTTGGTTCAGTTTTCTTGTTTGAAAAATAGGTATAAAAATAATTTCTACTTCATAGGTCATTGTGGGTATTCAATGAAATAATACATGCAAAATATTTAGTGCCTGGCCCTCAGTAAGTTTTTTATTGTTATAATTTCGTATCAACAGGAAAAAAAAGGCAATTAGAGATTTTGGAAGAAACAAAACAAAGCTGTCAAGAAATGTCATATGTCGAAGCAAATTAAACCGCAGGGTGACTTTAGCAAGTAAAAGAGTATGGAGTGGAAAACAGAGAATTAATTTGACCTTGAAGTTTGGATTTTTCTCCATTGCATGTCATGGGTTTGGTAATTTGGGATTATTTTTCCTTCTCTACAAGTCTAATCAAACTACTTGGTTCTACACTGAATAATATTTACATAATCATAATTTCCAATTGCCATTTAATAGTATTCAATTTTAAGAAACTAACCTATCATCGAAGCACAGAAGACTTAATTATAGTTACAGATCAGAATATAAATGTAATAAACCTTGATCATGTGAAAGTAATGACTGAAGCTAAGAGGGGAGGGACCAGAGAAAAGGGAAAGGAAGTATCTGTGTATATTTTCTCCTCTTCCATAATGGGGAGACAAGAAATAGTGGTTTATGTGTGCTATTTATGGTTATAAAGTTAACCAAAAGAAGACATTTCAAACAATAATGTAACTTTAAAAAATGGACAAAGAAGAGGAGAGAAGTAATGGTAATATGATAAATTCTACAAACTTCCAAAACCAACTTACTTCTTGGGAGTGAGAACCGGATGGGGGTGAGGGGGTTGGTGTTCTGAGAACAGACAGATGGATAATTTTACTTATTTTATGCCTTGATGCTATTTGAAAATTTTCTCATGTGTTTGAATTACTCATATTATTCAATAAATTAAAAAGCACAGGTCCAGTTAGTTAATAAATATTTAGATACATACTCTGTGCCAGGCCTCATCTAGGTTCCGAGAATCACAAGAGAGAGTCCTTGGCCTCAAAAAACTAACATTCTGGGCTTGCCTGGTCGCGCAGTTGTTGAGAGTCCCCCTGCCGATGCAGGGGACGCGGGTTCGTGCCCCGGTCCAGGAAGATCCCGCATGCCGCAGAGCGGCTGGGCCCGTGAGCCATGGCCGCTGAGCCTGCGCGTCCAGAGCCTGTGCTCCACAACGGGATAGGCCACAGCAGTGAGAGGCCCGCATACCGCAAAAAAAAACAACTAACATTCTGGTGAGGAAGATTAACAATAAACATGGAACTTGATGCATAAGCAAATTTTAGATAGTGATTGTTATGAAGAAAATGGAGTAATCTGATATAGAGTCTACAAGGGGGTCACATGAAATCGCCTTTATGTACGGTAATCAAAGAAGGCCTCTTGGAGGAGGTGACTTGAACTGAGTTGTGAATGATGCTCTCAGAGCAGCCATGTGGGAAGTATCACATTCAAAGGGCTGAGACTGGAAGGAGCATGTTCTCAGGCCTCTAGAAAGGCCAGCTGGTTGGAACGGAGTAGGAAAAGGGGACGTTGAATATAGGAACTGAGTTCAGAAAGTTTGGCAGGAGCCTTTTCAGCCATGATTAACCATTTGATTTTGTTCAACTGCAATGAAAAGTCATTAAAGGGATTTAAGTAGGAGAGTGAGATAGCCTGATATTCTCCTTAATAAGCTGTCTCTCACTTTCTTTAATTAGTTTGTCATTTGAATCAGGCAGTCTGATGCAATTCACTGTGATTTTAACCACATAGGATGGCTTTACCCAACTAGTAATAAAGTAAGTTGCTTTATGAATATTGCCAGGAATATTGCCAGGCAAGAATATTTAAAAAATCTTGCCAGGCAAGAATATTTAAAAAATATTGCCAGGAATATTGCCAGGCAAGAAGGAAGGGAAAGAGGATAAGGGAGGTACAAGCCCATTCGAAGGAGAAATTGTAATGCTGTGTCATAATTAAATTGTTTCCAAGGATAGTGTCAACAGTCTTCCCCCACCCCTTTCCACATGCTCTTTTGCAGTGTAATCTTGCCATTCACCACAAGAGACACAGTCTATTTCCCCTCCCTTTGGATCTGGGCTCACCATACATTTTGTTTCAGACTAAGAAAATGCAGCAGAAGTGATGCTGTGTAACTTCTGCAGCTTCTAGCTTTGTTAATTGCAATACTCACTCTTGAGATCCAACTGCCATGTAAAGAAGTCCAGGATGGACACTTAAAGTGCAGTATGAATTGAGAGAGAGAGAGAGAGAGAGAGAGAGAGATACCTGCCATCACCACCAAGGGTCCAGACATGAGACAGAAGCCATCGTGGACACTCCAATCTCAGTCACCATCTGACTACAACCTCATGAAAGACTCCAGCTGATGCCACTTGGAGCAGAAGAACCATCCCATCAAGCCCTGCTCAATTTCTGACCCACAGGATTGTGAGCGAATAAAAGGCTTGTTGTTTTGAACCACTAAGCTTTGGGGTGATTTGTTACACGGCATTATGTAACTGAAACAGGAAGTGCTCCCCTAGCTTGTTGCCATCGTCCACCAAAAGGAAATGAGGATTTCAGGGCGTGTTATTATAAGTGAAATAATAGAGTCAATGGAGTTGTTGGATTTTAGGCTTCCACGAGGCTGAGGAATTTCTGGAGTGGGATCACTACAGTAGAGGGTTGGAAAAACAGGAGTTGACAACTTGACCAAAGCCAGACAATATTTCACTGTCCCTCAAACCAGCTCTTCTTCTGAGGGCCATTTACCCTCAGGGGAAACTTGGTTTCCCCTGTGATACCCGCAGTCTCTTCTGTCACACCAGACCAAGTCACTGATTCTTCAGTCACCATATCTTTTGCGTTTGTTCCCTGTATTTCATTCCTGAGTTTAGTCCTCCTCACTTCTGCTCCTGGAATATTGGGACACATTCCTGAATTGTTTCTCTGATTTCTTCCTCTTCTTCTCTGATCCAGCCTGCTCAGTATTGGAAATCGGTCCTCCTAACATGTTCTCAGGCCAAGTTCCTACTAAAAACAACTCCAGTGATTCCCTATTGTATGCTAATTAAAGTTTATTAAAATTTAAAAAAAGAAAGAAAGAAAGAAAAACAGGGGTTGATGCCAGAGAGGAGGGAACTTGAAATCCATATTTGGAGATAATGCCGTTGTAACTGAAGCAAAGCTCGCAGGAGTGGGCAACTGTGGTAGAACAAGGAAACCAAGGAGATTAAGGAGCAGAACGGCCAGGGTGTCAAGTGGGTCATCTGCAGAGATGTTAAGGTTGCCAGGAACGTCGACAGGGAAATAGCTTAATATAGTATTTAAGGGCACTTGCTCTGGAGCCCGACTGTATTTCCAGCCCTGACTCTGTCACTAACTGTGTGTGATATTTGATTACTCTCTGCACCTCAGCTTACTCATCTATAGAATGAGGATGATAATAGTACCCATCTCATAGTATTATAGGAGTTAAATAAAATAATGTTTTTAGAGAGCTTAGAAGAGTTCCAGGAGAAAAGAGAGCACTTGGTAAATGCTAACTATCATTGTCATTATCATTGGCAGTAGAGATAAAGACAGCAAAGCAGATGCTGGAAGCACCAAGGACTTGCTGCTGAATGACAGCAGCAAGGTGGGGTAGCAGGTGGTAACATCTGACGCTGTGCTTCAAAGGAGCTCAGATCTTTGAAGTTAGAAGCAAGAGCAATGATTAATTAGAAGCAGTAAAGGGGGCTAAGGAAGAGACTTACCCTTTTTCCAGGCTTTCAGATCCATGGGGTATGAAATCAAAGTCTCTCCTTGAGAGGACTGTGGAGGAAGCAGAGTCCTCAGGGACAGCCAGGTTCCAGTTAGAGTGAGAAGGTAAAGGGAACATTTTGGGGAAAAAATGACAATTTATGTCTGATAAAGACAAACCAGGAGCTCCAAAGGGCATAGTAGAAGGATTTGGACAGATGCAAAGGCATGGAAGAAGCGTCCTATTTTAGGATGTACAGAGCAGTGTAGGGATAAGGCAACATGCAGGTAGTGAGGGGTTATCAGATGGGGAGTAAGGATTAAGGCAAAAATATTCATGATCCACAGGGGGTTGGTCCAAGAAGTCTCTCAAGAAGAAATATGGAAAGATCCAGAACAAGCTGGCCATTCTTATGGCTCAAAGTGGTGCGTGGGTCTAGGGGATGGCAGAGGCCTCCTCAGAGCTGCTCTGCTGAGCAACTCAGTTCCTATGCAAGTTTTGAAAGGTACCAGGGTGGGGAGATAAAGGGGGTCTTCCCATCTCTCCCTGGCTGGAAGGGTGAAGAATCAGAGCATCTATCTGTGATCTATTCTTGGAAGCCCAGAGGGTGATTATTCTCTTCCTGGGCCTTAGAGGCTAGGTCACCTGACCCTGGGTGATTAAAGTGTATTAGGTGCTAGACATGTCCCATGGCAAAAGAGGAACCATTACTGGTCTTTACAGTACCTCTCAGTCCGTTTGGGCTTCTATAACACAAATACCATAGATTAGGTGGCTTATAAACAAAAGAAACTTATTTATTGCAGTTCTGGAGGCTGGGAAGTCCAAGATCAAGGAACCAGCAGATCCAGAGTCTGATGAGGGCTTACTTCCTGGTAATTAAACAGCTGTCTTCTCGTTGTGTCCTCACATGGCAAAAACAAAAACAAAAAAAAACAGGAAGCTCTCAGAGGTCTCTTTTATAAGGCCACTAATTCCATTCATGAGGGCTCCACCCTCGTGCTCTAATCACCTCCCAAAGTCCCACCTCCTATACAATCACACTGGAGATTAGGTTTCAACATATGAATGTTAAGGGCACACAAACATTCAGTCCATGTTTCAGTACCTTAATGCAAATCAGGAAAAGACACTCTCTCCCATCAGATGCACCCTCCAAGGTACCTGGCTTGACCAGCACACAGTGCTTTATAGAAAGAAAAGTCCTCTGCTTCCTCTGAGCAAGCACAGCCTATAACAAGGACACCAAGCCTGACATGGGCTCAGCCAGGTGTCCCCCTTATAATGCACAACCTGCACGTAATACATGGTGGCATAGGCTGGAAGCAGACTAAACGTCAGCTGCACTGGGTTCCTGTGTTGGTTCTAATTATGCAAACCGGAGTCAATCACTTCACCTCTCTGAGCTCATTCATCTTTAGGGGTCTTATTTGGTTTATATGCCAAATGAATAGGTTGGACTAATTCAATTAATACATTTTTTTAATGCTGTAATGTGTCTGGCTGGTACTGGGCACCAAAGACACTGAGATGAATTAGATACCCACAGTCTTTGGGGGAGGACAGACACTTAAACAGCTAGTTCCCACACTGTAAAGCAGGTGTTATGACAAAGGAGTGCACAGGTATCTATGGAAGCAAAGAGGAGTCCCTGTGTCTCCCATCAGACATGTGACAAGTCCTGGTCAATGAGAAGTGAGTAGAAGTGAAGTCTGTAATGTCAAGCAGAGACAGTGACAAGCTCCCCCACTCCCACCACCCCCGCCAATTCTCCAGTCTCCTCTCATCCTGGTACAATGCTCTCGGGGAGGCCTCGTGTTGAGATGGTGAAACCATATAAGACCAAAGCATCCTGGGTCCCTGAGGAACCACATGACAGATGGCTGCTGGGACCCACAGTGGACTTTGTATGAGCAATAATGAAGCTTAATCCACTAAGACTTTGGTGGTTATTTGTAACAGTGACAAAACCTAGACTATCTTGACTGATGTTGGAAAAAGGTAATTAACAATGGATGATGCCTAACTTGCTTTCCAAAATGGATAGGTCTGATGAACTGCTGGGCTTTTGTTCAGCTGAACGTCTATGCAAAACTGGGGCCAATGTTGAATTGTTCAGGATAACAGAGGAAGGCTGGACATGCTGTCCCCACAGCCCTCAATCTCTTCACTCAGATTTCCTCCAAATAAACGTGATGCAAATCATTTAATTTTTTTCCTTCGGGGACCTATCCTCCCACACTCTCAGTTCATATGAACTAGCTCCAGGATGGGGGGTGGTGTACCTGGCCAGTTGCAGTCCCACATCTTCTTGGCCACAGTGGGAATATGAACCAGGCTAGGCCAGAGAGAAGAACCCAAGGTATCTTTCTGGAGAATCACTGGGGGAGAGGTTTCTTTCCGAAGGGGTGGTCATATGAATGGATGCAAGGCTGGAGCTGCTAGGTTGACTTTACCATGGCATGGAGAGAATCTTCCTGAAAATGAAGACAACTCAGTGGAGAGCAGAGTGAAGAAATGAAGAGAGATGGTGACTAGATGATCTTGTTTCTCCTGTGCAGGATACCCACATCTGATAGGCTCACCATGGTGTGGCACAGGAGCCGCTGACCCCAGCTTTGGTCCTCGGTGCTAAGCACAAACTCTGGCACCTGGTTCATGGCCTCCGCCCACAGGAATGGAAATGAGGCCAAAAGCTCAGGTGCTCCGGACACCACCACCCAGCCATGTCTCCACACCCTCATTGGCAGGAGACAAGAGGGGCTCCAAAGCTCTGTGTGTCCCTGGGAAGACCACACACACCTTTCCCGCCCCCTCCCACCACCAACACTCACAGCCTCAACATCGCTGTCTGCTGTAGAGACCATCTGGATCCCCGTTTGCCAGCCTCTACAGACGCGTTACTCCAGGTCATCCCTTATACCCCAGCCCTCATCGCAGACATCCTCTACTCTGATTCTCCCTCCCATCCCCCCCCCAACTCCTGAAACTCTCCCACTGTGTCCTCTGAAGCTCACTGAACATCCACAAAATCCCACATCGCAACATCTTTTCTAAACATTTCCATCACCTCCCTGCTCCATCTGAAACCACCTGTCATCTGAGGACGCTGCCTCCCCTTCAGCCCTCAGGCATTGAGAGCTATTTTCTGTCTCACGGTCATCATTTCACAGGGCCTGGAGGTGGACTGGGTGACTTGCTTCTCACTGACATCTCACATCTCCTAAAATTCTCCCAGCTTTGCACAGCCAGCTATCAGCCTAGACGTCCACTACCTCTCCTGCTGCCATGATCTCAAGACCCTCGTCACACTCCCTCATTATTTACTGCTCTTAGCTACAAGTACACAAACTAGCACCTGCCTGTCTTAATACTCACTGATTTCAAGATCCATGGAAATGAACCTTCCAGTATTTTGGCTTCCCAGTTCCTAGACCTACCCTTCTTCCAATGATCTGCTCCTTCCCCGCCACCACTGCTGACCTACCTCAACTGCTCAGTCACATGGTCGCCCTAAATCTTGTCAGTATCAATAACTACATGCTCTCTGCAATCTCACTTTAAATCTCCTGCTGCCCATTCACCAATTACATAACTACCTCTGGTACCCCAATTGCAACAACTCTTTGACCCACCAGGATAAAATCTATTGATCTTACCACTTTTATTGTTCAGATTCTCACTTCCCTCTCTACAGAGCTTAGAATCTATGGTTCACCATTGTAATCATTCCCTTGCCCTTTCCTCCTTTCTTCTTATTCATCTGGAAAAAAACACAGCCCTAGTTTAACCTCATACCCTCCTTGATCCACACTCGTACACTCCAGCTAGATGTGGCTAGAGAAAAGCACACAACCAGCCTGACAGGTCCCAACTTAAGTTCAAGACCATTGCCTACAGCCCTTCATGCTGCCACCACGTTCGTTTCCTGAGTCCACTCACTCTCCTCACTCCTAGATTTCTCCTGTCTCCTCTCTTACACCCTCCAACATCTCCTCCCCATCTTCCCTCTTGGTTAACGACTTGGCTTCCAATTTCTCTGGGAATATAAAATCAATCAGAGAAGAATTTTCACATGCTCCTACCACCCACCCATGTGATCCTCTATTTTGTGCCTCCCTTCTCCCTCAGTGGACAAACCATCCATACTTCTAAGACCAATTTCTCCCCTTGTGCCCAAGATTTCCCCCTCCTTTCTTGCCCACTCAAAGATATTGCTCCACCATTTACCCCATCTTTTCTGCATCATTTTTTTCCTTTCTTGGCTAGATTGTTTATATCTGCATATAAACTTGCCCTAATACCAAGTATCTTTTAAAAAATAAATCTTTTAACTCTGCTCCCCATGCCATTCCAAAATTCCACTTCACAGAAAAAATTCTCAAAGGAGTTTTGGTGGGTTGTTTTGTTTTGTTTGTTTTGTTTTGTTTTGTTTTGTTTATCCACTGCTTCCAATTCCTCTTGTTCACATCTCTCTTGAGCCTACTCCAAACAGGTTTTCAGCCTCTCTACTTTGCCAAAAGAGCTCCTTTCTACTGAATTTATTCATCTGTTGTTGTTGTTGAATGCATGAATCCAGTGGTCAATTCCCAGCTCTCATCTTACTGGAACTGTCAGCAGCATTTTTTCACAGAAGATCACATCCTCTTCCTTGATACACCTTTGTACTTGGTTTCCAGGACTTCACCCTCCCTTGGTTCTTCTCTCTCTCCTGTGTTCACGCCCATCTCATGTCCCTAACTTGGGGCTCAGGCCTCCAACCTCTTCTCTCCTCTATTTACACTCACTCCCTTGTGATCTCTTCTGATTCATGGTTTAGAAAACAGCAAGAATCCCAGATTCGTGGTCTCCAACTCAGACCTCTGCCCCGAATTCTAGACTTATATGTACACCAACCTACTCAGTCTCACCACTGGGGTATCTACTAGGCATCTCCAACTTAACTCGTCCAAATCCAAGCTCTTGATATGCCCTTCCCAACCCTTCCCCCCACCTGCTCCTCCTACTGTCTTCCTATCTCAGTATGTGACAATGGCATCCTTTCGGTTTCCCGGCACAAACACCTCGGCATCATCCTTGACTCCTCTCCTTTCCCCACATCCTGTATCCAAACCATCACCGAATCCTGTAGCCTCTGCCTTCAAACACTTCTCGTCACCTCCATGGCCACCATCCTGGCCTCAATACATCATTTCTTGCTTGGATTATTACAAGAGTACATAATGGTATTTTACCTTCTGTCCTTGCCTCCTGACAGTCTATACTGCACATCAGCTTCTTCAAGTGTAAGGCCTCTGACCCGAGAGACAATACTATACTGCATTTGTAAAGTATGATAGTCCCTTTGTCACTTTGTTTGATTTCTTTCCTGAAGGGCTTTTATGATATTTTATAATGCCTTCCAAATACCATGAAAAAGAAAAGATGTTAAGAATTCTATCTGGTATGTTTTAATAATTTTTCATAGTTTCAAAAACAGAAATTTACGAATTATCTTCTTTCTGTTACATTATTGGGAATCTCTGGTGGTTAATTGGTTAATTACATTTAAGAAATTAGAGAAATTTCAAAGTATGTAATATAGAAATGAATTACGGTTGGATTAAAATGTCCTTTATTGTATCATGAAAATAAAATTAAATGTAAGGCCTCAATACCATGCCTCTGCTAGAACTCTCCAATGGCTTTCAGAGTAAGTACCAAAGCCCTAACAGTGCCCTATAAGGCCTTACATGACCTGGCCACCTGTCTGACTTCAATTGGTACCCACTTCCCCCTCACTCTTTCTGCTCCAGTCACACTGGTCTTCTCCGTCCTTGACCAGGCCAAGCACACACGCACCACAGGGCCCTTGCACTTACTGTTCCCTTATCTCTGGAATATGTAAATGCCTTGCTTCCACATTTCCTTCAACTCTGTCCTTAAATGTCACCTTGTTAGAGAGGACATCCCTGACCCCTTCCCACATGAAATAGAACAGTCATCCACATAAATGCTATCTCCTCATCCGGCTCCGGTTTTCTCCATTAGTCTTCTCATCCTCTAATAGACTATATTCACTTTTGGATTTTGTTCCCTGCTACATCCCTGGCATTTAGAACTATTCCTAGAATGTCAATATTTGTTGAATAAATGAATGAATTTGAACCCTCACTCCATCGTATTCTATGTGCATGACCTTAAGTATGGGGCTTAACCCTCTCAAGTTTCATCTCTTCATCCATAAAATGATATCAGAACCTATCTCATATTTCTATTGCTAAATTAACGTAATGTGTGTGAAGTATCCTCAGCTGTGCCAGAATTTGATAGGAGCCACATAAGGAGTTGTTATCACTGTTGTGGTCGTCACTGATGTTGCCACAGCAAAAGGTGGTCAAGAATTCAGTTTTCAGAGCTCCTCAGAAAACCCTTCTGACCCAGATCTAGAAACTTCAGGGGCCAAACACAATCCCCATGCTTGCCCCGTCCCAGCAGACCTTCAACCAAACATCCTTCAGTCCACCTACAAGACTCAGGCTCATGGGCCCCCCAGAGCCCTCTGTGTAGGAACACTTTTGCTCAGGGAGAAAATCGCTCACCTGTGAGACACCAGTCTTGTCTTCCAGGACACCAGGGTGGAATTCTGTGCAATGAAAGTCATTTACTAAATAGACCTCTAGTGCCATTGAAAAGAGAATTCATTTTGCACAGGTCACAAGTTCACTTTCAGAGAGCAGTTTCCTCCCTGCCCAAGCAGGCCCGAGTCTAATGGGCAATTGAAGGGCAGTACCCAGGGTCCCTGCAGACAGTGGTTCCCGACCGTCCTGGACTTTGGGAACTCGGTTGAGGGAGAGAAACAGGAAGAGCAATAATGACCATGAGAAAGGGAACTTGTTCTCTATGTTGCTCTTGGGATTGTTGGAACCAAAACGTTGGGGTTGAGGTGACTACCATCAGGAAAGGGTAGGGAGAGAGGACAAAGCCAGGGGCTCAACACCATAGTCAGAACCAGGTGTCCAAAATGCAGTGAACTTAAGCCTGACTGTTTTGAGAGAGAGAGTGTGTTTGGCAGAGAAGGGAGCATACAATGTTCTTAACAGTATTCTTAGAATGTGTTTGGGAATTCCAGTCCCCAGATGTAGACAAAGCATGAAGTGATATGACGAATACAGAGTCTTTGATACATGACAAATGTCTATATCAAGTTCTCTATCTCCCTCCCTCTCTCTCTCTCTCTCTCTCTGTCTCATTTCTTTGTTTTAAAAAGATCTTTTCACATATGTGTGCGCACTCCATAGCTGTTCTTCTCAGATAAGTAACAGCGTCTCTCACCAGATCTGGATTTAGAATCTGCCCTTTTTGAACATTTAAAAAATCACTCTAAAATATCAAACAAAGCAAGGCTATTTGAGGAGACATCCACAGCACACATGGGGAGGGCAAGTGAGCTTCTCCACAGTACTTCCCAAGCTTACCTCTAGAGCTGACTAAGATCAGGAAGAAATCCAACAATGTTATTCCATGATGGGAAATGTCAGTTTAGCAGATTATCATAGACCTAAAAGGTGAATTTCAGACAGTATAAGCAAAATGGCAATAGTCTGTTTCATTGTTTCACTACTTGGTCATTTTTTTCAGCCCCTTTTTGCTTGCCTTCTAGAAGCCTCAGAGCCAACACTTTGATTTTAAGGAACCTGATGAAAATTGTACGACACTGGTGCTATAGGATGTTAATAAGAATTTTGTGAAAAAATAAACCTTTGGTCAGTTTAACTTGGTAAATTCTAGGCTGAAAAAAGTTAAGAAAGTGTCTTTCCTGAAGGACTTTTCCGTACCTTTAATATGTGTGTTGTGAATCTCAAATATATGTATATAGCATGTGAGGTTCTCCAAACTTATTTGATGATGGAAACCTTTTTACAGGGAGAATCCTATAAGGGCATTCCTGCAAGGAACACATTTTAAGAAATGTTAATTAGATCTTTCCCTTTTACTGTAAGAGAATTCATTAATGTTTCTTCGGCCCAAAGAAACATTAAAGGATTCTCTAATGGTAAAAGTCTAATCAACAGTCTTTTTAAGGTGAGGACTCATCTACTAGGCACTTTTGAAAATCTTGGTTTAATTGTTTGATAAACACTTCAATTCATGGTATGGAAATCTGAACCCCACAGTAGTGGAATTATTGTAAACTCAAGCCTCCACTGAATGCAGACAGTCTGGTGTAGTGGTTCAGGGCACAGACTCTGGAGCCAGACTTCCTAGGTTTGAATCCCAGTTTTAATCCGATTTATTAACTGTGCAGCCTTGTGTTAGGTACTTAAGCCCTCTGTGCCACACTTCTCAGCTGCCCCATACGTGTAATGAGGACGATAATAATAATAGTACCTACTGACAGCATTGCTGGAAATTTAATGAGTTAAAATTTTATAAAATACTTAGAATGGTAAACACTAAGCTTTTGAAAAGTAATATGTGACATAAATTGTTTCAAACTTTCAGGAACGAAAGAGTATACATACCCTTTGAACCGATAAGGTTTATCCCATTGCCACACCCCATCTAAGAACTGTCCCATTTTCAATGTGAAAAAGAAACGATGGAAATTTAAGTTAGACATTTAAAAAATATTGACTGAAAAGTTACACAGTATTCAGATGTGAAATGAGAGATTGTTCAGTTTGAGATATTTTAGAGAAAAACACGGGGCATGAATTAAACACGACTTAGCCCAAGTCCACCAAGTCTTCAGGCCTAGGAACATTTATATTTATTTTTTTTATTTATATTTATATTTTGTTTTTTCCTCATCAAAGTTTTTTTTTTAACTTTTATTTTATATTGGAGTATAGTTGATTTGCAATGTTGTGTTAATTTCAGGTGTACAGACAAGGAAGGTGTGCAGACAAGTGTGTCCAGGTGCTTTTGTGTACCCTGGGCAATAACATTTTTAAGATTCTGGTATTTTAAATTGCTGAATTGAAACGATAACTACTTCTGTGTCATAAAACCATACTGATATCAATGCCACGAACCCTTCATGAGCAAGCAGATTTTCAGGACATGACTAGATTTGGGGTTTTTTGGTATATTGATATATATACCTTGAGAAATCCGTGTCCCACCGCAGCACGCTTCTTCCCTCTCTCGGGCCTGCCAATGTATGCCCGCTCTCCCCTGGTCTATCTCTTCCTTCATCATCACAAATGCAAGATTCTGCCTTAAAATAATCCTTCAAAACTCCACGGAGCACTCCAGTCTCATAGCCTCATATTCTCCCAAGTTGGTTTCAACGTGCTTCGAAATAATTTTCTGTCTTTAAAGACATGACTGAAGATCTTTTGGGTTCTCTACCCTTGGTTTGGGAAAGGCACTATTTTTTACATTTTTTTAATTGAAGTATTGTTGATTTACAATGTTGTGCCGATCTCTGCTGTACAGCAAAGTGACTCAGTTATACACGTATAGACATTCTTTTATTTCTATTCTTTTCCATCATGGTTTATTACAGGATATTGAACATAGTTCCCTGTGCTATGCAGTAGGACCTTGTTGTTTATCCATCCGATATATAATCGTTTACATCTGCTAATCCCAAACTCCCAGTCCTTCCCTCCCCCACCCCCTCCCCCTTGGCAATCACAAGTCTGTTCTCTATGTCTGTGAGGCTGTTTCTGTTTTGTAGATATGTTCACTTGTATGATTTTTTTAGATTCCACATATAAGTGGTATATGGTATCTGTCTTTGCCTGGCTTACTTCACTTAGTATGATAATCTCTAGGCCCATCCATGTTGCCGCAAATGGCATTATTTCATCCTTTTTTATGGCTGAGTAGTATTCCATTGTATGTATGTACTTTATATCACAAAAATCTAGTAGGCTGGAGCTCCAAATGAACCTGTAAACTCTCTTCAAATTCATTACTGCTTGCAAAACTGAGCGTTTGGGTGTTGTGTTTGGTTGGCTGCCTCCCCTCAGGTCCATCTTGGCCCTTCTCTCTGCAGCTCTGAGTCCTGGAGACTGACTCCCATGGGCTGGATCAACCAGGATCCACTGCTAGCTGGCTCTTGGGTGGGTTTGGCCAAGGGAGACACCTTAAAGCAAGGCAGGAGGAAAGAGAAGACAGGGTACATTTTCCTGCTCCCTCCCTGCCCCAGGCCATGTTTTCTGGCAGTGGCTGCATCCCTCCCTGACTGCAGCTTGCACGGAACTGAAGCAATGCACTTTGTATTGCTCTATGTCTCTCCAGATCTGGGGCAGTAATGGCTCTGCCGTTGCTCATCTCTGGGGGCCTCACCATCCCTGATTGTTCCCTTAGCCCTGTCCATACCCCTGTAAGTAGCCTCATCTTTTTGTTTGTTTGTGTTTTGCTTATCAAAGTTTTTTTAATTTTTATTTTATATTGGAGTATAGTTGATTTACAATGTTGTGTTAGTTTCAGGTGTACAGAAAAGTGCATCAGTTATACATATACATATATCTACTCCTTTTCAGATTCTTTTCCCATATAGGTTATTACAGAGTATTGAGTAGAGTTCCCTGTGCTATACAGTAGATCCTTGTTGATTATCTATTTTATATATAATAGTGTGTATATGCCAATCCCAAACTCCTAATTTATCCTGCCCTCTCCCCTTTGGTAACCATAAGTTTGTTTTTGAAGTCTGTGAGTCTGTTCCTCTTTTGTAAGTATGTTCATTTGCATCATCTTTTTTAGATTCCACATAGAAGTGATATCATATGATATTTGTCTTGCTCTGTCTGGCTTACTTCACTTAGTATGATAATCGGCTCATCCATGTTGCTGCAAATGGCAGTATTTCATTCTTTTTTATTCTAAGCAGGCTCTTCTTTTCAGTCTCTTGAACTATGTGAATGGGCTTCTGTTTACTGTTGGGATCCTGACTGATACAGAGCAGTACTAAAAATATAATACTTTTATGTAATTATTAAACAAAAATAGCATGTTTGCAGATACACATAACCTCAAAGGTAAGAAAAAAACAATTATTGTTTCTACTCAGTTCTGCCACCCTGGTGAGCAAGGGACCCTCCTATAGGGAGTTATGACTATTGCGGATATTTTAACTCTTAAAAACCATAAGTGGGCTTCCCTGGTGGCACAGTGGTTGAGAGCCCGCCTGTCGATGCAGGGGACACGGGTTCATGCCCTGGTCCGGGAGGATCCCACATGCCGCGGAGCGGTGGGCCCGTGAGCCATGGCCGCTGGGCCTGCGCGTCCAGAGCCTGTGCTCTGCAACGGGAGAGGCCACAGCGGTGAGAGGCCCGTGTACCGCAAAAACAAACAAACAAACAAATAAAACCATAAGTAACATTCATGATTCCTAAATAAGTTAAAGTACATCAGAGACAGCTATTTACCAAATATTCGAAATGTTTCAAAATGTATAAATTAATGTTCTCAAAAAAAAAGAAGAAAAAGCTTATGTTGAAATCTTTAATTTAGACTCTCACAAAATTCATCAACTTTAGCAAACATGCTGGGTCCTTCCTTGCCCTTGCTTCCTCTCTCTACCTGCAATTCTCCAGATCTCCTTATGGTTGACTTTTTCTTATCATTTAGATCTCAATGGTGACCCACCTTGGACCCCAGCATTCTAATTTAATCCTGCACATAACATCTTTTACTATTTGGTTTTGGGTGGGGGGTGTTTGCTATTCATTTGTTTGTTTGTGTACCTTCTCCCCCACTAGGACATGAGCTCCATAACAGCTGAGACCTAGTCTATTTTATTCACTGATGTATCCTCAGCATTTGTACCATAGTAGCTGCTCAAAAACAAAATCATTGAATGAACTGATGAATGAATTGGCATTTCGTGAAAGATAAATGAAAGAAAATACTGTTTCTGACCTCAGGGAAGTCATAAATGAGGAGAAAGAAACACACCTGAAAATGTATAATGTAAGAGCGTGCTGTAATAGAAGAATACACAGAGTACCGCTTCCAGCTACAGCAGACTATGTCATAGCAGAGCAATCATCCCCCTGAACAAACTACAAAGATGTGCTAAAATGAAAGAAAAAAAAAATCTGTTTGAAGACATTGGAAACTCTTAAGGAAGGCCAGGATTTGCAGGAGCCCAGAGAGAGGAGAAACTCACTGAGGCGAGCCCAATATTTCATATCACTTTTCTCTTTAGGATATTTTCTGATTCATACACAGTGTGTGTGATGGCTGAGAAGCCAAGCAGAAAGCAACTGCTGAGACAAAAAGGCTGAGCAGAGTTTTCACCATCTCACACAGATAGGGAGACAAAAATTGGAGTTCAGAGCCAGCAAGACAGCCAGGAGTTAAAAGGCCAAGATGCAGGGAGGAGGGAAGCAGAGGGGTGAGCCCAACAATCTGAGCAGCATTTACCCTTGAGACATTTACTGATTCATACGAAACACCTAAGGAAAGGCAGATAGTGGTTTCTAAGACTATAACAAGCTGGGCAGAGCTATCAGCAGCACCAGAGCGCTGGAAGATTTTTAAAATTCTCTTTGGAAAAAGAAAGTGTTATTATAGTTTCTACAAATTTTTATATGCATATCTGGCATTCAATAAAATGTTTCAGACATCCAAGAGAGATGACCAAGAGGGGGGAAAGACAGTAGAAACAGACCTTCCCCCTACAGCAATCCAAGGAGTTATTTAAATTCTTTAAAACTCCTGTGATTTATAGGTTAATAAAAATAGATGGTAAGATTGAGAGTTTCACCAGAGAATTAGAATCTATAAAAAAGAATCAAATGGAAATTCTAAACTAATATCAGAAGTTGAGAACTCAATAAATAGATAATAGATTAGACACAGCTGGGAAAAAGACTAATAATTTGGAAGATAAGACAGTGGAAATTATCCAGAATGAAGCACAGAGAGAAAAAAAAGATGGAAAACATTGAAAGAGATATAGGGGACCCAGTAGAAAAATCTAACATATGGAATTAGAGTCCCAAAGAGAAGGAAAGAAAGGGGTAGAGCAATATTTGAAGAAATAATAACAAAGAATTTTCCAAAGCTGAAAAAAGACATTAAGCTACAGATTCAAGTAGCCCCTCAAGCCCCAAACAGGATAAATACAAGAAAAATATACCAACCCACATCACAGGAAACTGCTAAAAGCCAAATGCAAAGAGAAAAATCTTGGAAGAATATGCAAAATGTTATTGTCACATAAAGGAGAAAAATAGTTTTGCTTTAGAGGATCAGATATTCACAGAGGAGGTAACAATTCATTTATTCATCCATTCAACAAGAAGAATTCATTGAGCAGTTAATACATATCCATTACTAATTTGAATCTTTTAAATAAAAAAAAAAAAAAGATAAAAATGACATAGTCCCTGCACTCCAGGAGCTCAAATCTGGTGCACAGGAGAGATGGAAATGTAAACAAAGTCTCCAGAAAGTCTGCCAAGAAGGGCTGTTTTTAAAACAGAGAACAAATGATGCTTGGACCAGACGGGGGTGAGGGGCTAGGGGAAGATGCAGGATATTTGCATGTTGTCTTGCTGGAGGCTCCTGTGGGTGAAAACAGCCCAGGCAAAGGCACAGCGGGCATATCACTGAGCAAAGTGAGTTGTCTTTTGGAGCTCAGTGTGGGGAGATGGTGGGGAGTTGCAGAAAATGAGGCTGAAGAGTTAGGTTGGAAACAGATTCAATAGGCAGTGGCGGAACCACCGCAAGTTTTTCAGCAGAAGAAGGGCATCACCCAAGTCATTCTTTAGGAAGACAACCCAGAGGCCTCATGAGGGTGCTTTTGAGAGGGAATCGATGGCAGCCCATGAGACCAATTAGGACAATTCTTTGCTGTCATGACCCAGGTAAGCAGGAACTATGGCAGTGGAAGTAGAAATGGAAACTGGAGAGCGTGTTCTGTAGACATTTCAAAGGCAGAATCAACAAGACTCAGCCACCATGGATTGATTGTAGGACACAGAAAAGTAAGTCAAAGTTGACTCAGGCATGTGGAGGATGTCAATGGTATTGATGCAAATATTGCTTGGAGATAATATCATGAGGTCACTGTTAGCTTGATGAGTTAGAAATTTCAGTAGGACTTTTCTGAAATGTTTATTAGAGAGCTAAAAAGTTCAGTCTGGAGCCCAGAAGCAAGATGAGGAGCTGACACCGAGCTGTGAGGGCCCAGAAGGGGAAGACTGGCAGAGCAAGAGCTGAATAAAGACCAGCGACTCCAAACTGAACACGTCTTGGGAAATACGGATTATCCTAACAATATATTCTTGCATTTCTCATTCTCAGATGTGTGAAACTATGTTAATTGAAAGAAAATCATTACGATGCTCCTTACATAGGAAAACTCTATGAGAAATAGATATATTACTCTTCCTATTTTATGTTTTCCTCAGCCTTTTGCTGAGCCACAACCCAATTTTTTCTGCTTAAACAGCAGAAACATTAATGAAGTGGACAGTAGTTAAAAGTGCTTTCCTATTCGGCTGGTTGAAAGCTTCAGTATGAATAATGCCACAGGCCGGGGGCTGTTAAAGCCTACATCTGTGCCATGTTTTTAAAATAATGCACATCAAATTAAGAAAAACACCACTTAAAACCGAGATGAAGTTTCCATAACATTAACCAATTACTTTGATTTAAATATATATACACATATGCAGAGACTGTGTACTGTCACTGGGGAAATTTTCTCTCTGCTCTCAGTCAGTTGGTCCCTCTCATTTCAGATAGATTTATGGGTAAGAATATAACTTTATCAGTGAGATTAGAAACACTTTCGCAGCCCCCATGTTATTGCAGAAGACTGAAGTTCAGGTCGAGAGTAACAGACTTCCTCTGCTGTAGAAATTCTCTCACAGGGTTACACCGGATGCAGTTTGAACTTTTGTGTTTTTCAGCTACTTGTGGTTTATTTCTTGAAAAGTCTGCTGATCTGATCTAAGTCCCATGAGGCCTGCAGAGAAGCAACCTAAGTTAATATTCATACATTTGGTCTTTGGAGATGATTCCCCCAAATTACTTTCCTACACCCGCTAAAACCCAGCACTCTCTGGTAGCTACTGCATAGTGGATCTAATTAGAGAGTAAAACAGTTAATAGTTACCAAGCTCTTCCTACATGTTCAACACTGCTTCAAATGACAGGAAGCAAGGGAGCAGTGGAAGAGATGAGCTTTGAAGCAAATGAAAGACAGACGTTATTAAAGAAACTAACCAAAAATGGCTATAATCAAGGGCTGGAGTAGTATCAAGTATTAAATGCTGTAGGATCTTCTGTAAAGGGGTGATATGTGTAGACTGTAAAACTCTGCAGGCTTCATGGAGAAGGAAGAATTAACCCTGGAAACACTCGTGTGTCTCTCACACGCTCTTTAGTCTGGGTACAACATGTGTACTGCACTTTGCCAGCCAGCCAGGGAAGAATGAAATATCCTAGACCTGGTTTTGAGACCAGACTGAAAACTCAAACCCTCTTCCTCAAACATTGGAGTAAGCGGTCAAAACTACAACTTCCCTCACTCCTAAGCCCACATGTGCTGCCTGCCCCCATCTTACACACACACACACACACACACACACACACACACACACACACACACACACCAACGTGGGTGCCTGAGCAGGCATGAAGAGATAAATCAAGGACAAAGGTGTAATGTTCCTTATATGCTGGAGGTCTGTAGCCTTATGTGAATAGGGATGTTGCAGCCTGATTCCAGATCAATCTCACACAAAATTGTGGCACGACGGAAGCTGGTCCACAGAACGGCTGGTTCTATACCTCCTCCAACAGCTCTCTTTTAGCCTCTCTCTGGAGTTTTTCACCTGCAGATTTAGATCTCATGAGTTGTCATTCACCAAATATTTACTAAGTCCCTACAAAGTTCTCTACATGAAGTAGGTAGAACGTGTGTACCGCATGAAGGGACGGCCAAGAAGTATACAATCTGTCAGGGGAGCAGACAGAAAATTCTAAGGCTGGCAGGGAGTACTGTGTGCTGGAATTGTGTACAGACCAAGCTATAGGGTGATGTAAATATTATGACTACAGACACAGGAATTTTTTAAAGCCTTGTGGTGCTAAGATCTGCAGGGAAGGGAGGAGGGAAGTGCTCATTAACCAGTGAACACATAGAATTTGCAAGCAAAGCCCTCTGAGAATTGCCTTGTGGTCAGCAGGGGAAGGGGACCCAGATGACACTCAGGGGAGAGGAGATCTCATTAGACTGCATAAGAGAGGGAAGGGTAAACCCTAGAACTGTAAAGAAAAAAATGGGGGGGGAGGAAGGGGATTTGCTGATGATACACTTGAAAAAAGTCTCAGTGTTTGTCGGATAAAATTTTCACGAGCTTTCATTTTGCTGAAACTTTACTTCTCTCTCTCTAACTCCTGATGTGCGATGTTATCAAAGTAGGTGCTGGTTTCTGCATTAAGGATCACTAAGGGAGAGAAAAATGAATTAGGAAGCTCAAGGAAGACTTTTTGTAGGAGGTGGCATCCGAACACAGCCCAATGGGTAGACTTTTTAAAGACAGTGATGGGAGGACAGCAGGATGGGAATCCATGGGAAAAGTGAGTAGCACATTCAAGAAGATGCATGGACTCCGGAAGAGCTGTAATATTGACATGTGGGGTAGGATGGGAGAATTTAGGAGGAGTCCGGTCCAGAAGAGTAGCCTGGCACTAATTCTGAGAGCCCCTGTGGACCAGGCTAGACTATTCAGACTTAATCACATGGGCACTGGGGAGCCACTGAAGGCTTCTGAGCAGGGATGGGGACTTGATCCCACCAAACAATTCCCCAAAGCCACTAATTAATATTGCCTCAGGTGCTGCCCTCCTGGAAATATTTATATTTCAATTTAAAACTTCCTGGACCCCCTGTACAGCACAATACAATATTGTGCAATATTCTGTAACAACATAAATGGGAAAAGAACTTGAAAAAGAATAGATACATGTATATGTATAACTGAATCACTTTGCTGTATACATGAAACTAATACATTATTAATCAACTATACTCCAATATAAAATAAAATTTTTTTAAAAACTCCATAATGGCAAAAAAAAAAATGTGTTTGCTTATGCAAAGGAATAGGTGTCAAATGAGAGAATATCTTCAAGGGACGTATCTTGGGACAGTACACACAACTAGTCCTCAGACAACCCCTTCCACACCAGGATGGTCTTCCTTGAGGCTGGGAGATAAAGGAGTTCTAGCCCCAAGTCTCCCTACACTTTTTCCCCTGAGACTCCCAGGTCAGGTGATGGTCACGGACAGAACATACTCCCACGGGTGTACCCAGGCTCACGTGGGAAACCATCTCATGGACCAGTCTGAAGCAAGCAGGGTTCAAACAGGAAACAGCTTTGTTTTCCTCTAGCTGCTGCCCTCAGATCTGCCTTATCAGACCGCCCTCCTCTACCCCTTGCCATACTTGACCGATCCCATAACTTTCCTGTCTCTGCCACTTCTAAGAACAGGCCTCATTTTGGCCATCAAGACTCCCTCTCAAGCCTGGTCCACTCAAAATCAAAATATCAGTCCCATGCAATTCAAGGCTCAACCTCCTCTCCTTCAACCGCTGATACCCTGTCCCCTCAAGCTTAGCACTGACCTGCAGAGGCTGGAGAGTTGTCTGTATCTCCACCACCCTTTCACACCTCCTCCACCTCCACCCAGTTCTCTTCTGGGGTAGGAGCAGGGAAAGGGGGATGGGGCAAAGTGGACACACCTGATCAGTGCTTTTGTGATTCAGTGTTGGTGCCCTGGGGGAGCCCCCATCCCAGGCTTGGAAGGAAGAGCCAAAGCCACATCACTCATTTCCTTGATGATCCTTTTGAAGTTCTCATCTTCTCTTCATAGAGGTTGGAGGTGGTTCTTGGGCTGAGGTTCACTGGGCTGGTCTGACCCCTTCTCAGTAGGCGCTGCAGGGACATGGCTAACAGCAACTCCCTAGGAACTTATCACCCAATCATGATTGGCTTTGGGACTTCAGCTGAATTTTCAAGATGGCAGAAGTGCCATTCAGCACCTGGTGGATACGCAAGTTACCACTCGCTGATTGTTACAAGACCTTTCTCTCCCACTCATTCATGAGACCATATCAAATGCAAGTCAGTGAGAATGCAATGGTTAGACAGAAATCCCTGAATCTACTCATTTAGTTTTTTAAATACATTGTTAGAACTTGGATGCTATAAGCACAACTAATAACAAGTTTGTTTTGACACACCTCATGACTGATGTTCTGCAACATAAATGGAAACTTTCCTTGTTGGGGACAACTATAATCTTATTCCAAGAGGAAGGACTCAGTAGAGAGAGAGTCATTTATGCAGATATGTACATTCTAAGATGCCAGTGTTAAGTCTTACTTTGTATTACTAATTTGCATGTCATGTGGGCAGGTAAAGGAATCCTGGCTCATTGCACCTTGCATTTCTTTTTTGTTTGTTTGTTTGTTTGTTTGTTTGTTTTTGTTTTTGCAGTACGCGGGCCTCTCACTGTTGTGGCCTCTCCCGTTGCGGAGCACAGGCTTCGGACGCGCGGCCTCCGGACGCGCAGGCTCAGCGGCATGTGGGATCTTCCCGGACCGGGGCACGAACCCGTGTCCCCTGCATCGGCAGGCGGACTCTCAGCCACTGCACCACCAGGGAAGCCCCACCTTGCATTTCTGATTCACCTCTCTGACTGAGGCAGGGAGGAAAGTGATGGAGAATCACAAGAGTGGAAAAGGACCATGGCAGAGAGCAAGTGGTATAGAGGCAGTATTGATGGTTTCAAATATGCAGCCCTCACGTACACTTTGTAACATTTTCCAGCCACTGAGTTGTGAATACCTTTGGTCTCTGTGGCCTAATTTGTGGTGAACCAGCATTATAGGAACAGTCTGAGAGCCTGACCCAAATGCACCAGTGTTTGGACCCCAGTACCCATTCTCTCACCTTGGTCCCTTGCTGATGAGGGCCTTAATCTTCACAGTGATTTATTAAATCACTACTGTATCCTCTGCTTCTGTAGGCAGGGAGAGGTCGGTAAAGGATAGCCAATTTTTGTCAAGTTTTCAGTCTCCATTAATGAAAACCTTTACAGTCACAGGCAAGTCAATCAAGCAACAAATATCTAAGAAGCACTGACTAGGCACAAAACCCGGCAGGCCCACCCCACTCCTGCCCCTATCACCCCAGTTCTAAGGAAAAGTACAAGCTAGTCTACCTTTAAGACTAGAGAGATTGGACCCATCCAGTGACATTACAGCTCACAGTATATTCCCTTTAGGAATGGACTTGAGTTTGGTGTGGGCCAGGAGGGAAGAAAAGAAAGGTGAAAACTCACCAAGAAGTGGAAGAGACGCTCAACTGACAGTAAGAAATTAGGAACGTTGAAGAACTAGGGTTCTTAAGAGAAGACAGGTCTAGCAATATAGTGGTTCTAAAATTAGGAAGTATGACTCATGCACAGGTCAGATTCATCCATTCAACAGATTGGGTTGAGTGACCTCTAAGTCCTCATTACTCAAAGCCTGGTCCCCAGACCAGCAGCATCAGCATCACCTAGGAACTTGTTAGAAAGGCAGGCTCTTGGGCCCCATCCCACAAGTAGTGAATTAGAATCCACATTTTAACAAGATCCACAGGTGACTCATAGGCATGTTAAAGTTTGAGGAGAACTGCTCTGAGTGCCAAGCATTGGCTACACATATATCTACAAATGGAGACCAGGAAATCTGTTTGAACAGACCATTCTGAGCTACTGAGAAAGCACCAGTCCTAAGCTTGTCCTTCTCCTCTACAAATCTAGAGAATTCTCAAGTGGTCGCTAACTTCCACCTGGCACCCAGTTCCTTCAGTGGGAGTCACTGACTGCTAGAGTTGATGCTTTAGAATTCAAGAGAGTCCTCTTTTCAACCACTGAGACAGCAGGAGGAATGCTGAATTAGAACTCAGAATGCATTTTTCCCATTGGACAGTGCTTGTTATCTGTTGTTATGTGCTGGCATTATTTATACTTCCAAATTAATTTATAAATTATTTATACTGCCAAAAATAATCCATAACAACTTGCAGCAAAAAAAAAAAAAGATATATTCAGTAAGGTTATTCAAATGCAAAAAAAAAAAAAGTCAGACATCAGGTAGAAAAAAGAAGAAGCAAAAGGAAATGCTTCAAGTACCATGAATATCATGGTTATTTAAACTAAGCAACAGTTATAGCTTTGGGGTTGCTGGTAGCCAAAGCAAAAAGAGAAACATGATGAGTTCTGAAATTCTCATTATCTGAAACACACTATTCAAGGGAGGTAAGAGCTATTCTTGTAATGCCTAGAGATCAGTGTGAGGTGGAAGAAGTTAAATATTTAGAGAAAGAGAGGTTAAAGAAGCAAGTCTGACTCCAAAATCTTCAGACCAAAAAAAAAAAACACTTCAGAGAGCCATCAAGAGTAAATGTTTTACATTTTACACACAACCTTCGTCTGCCTAAAACTCTTCAGGATAAGAACTGTGTTTCCTATTTCTTTTGTCCCCTACCAAGGCACTGAATACAACCTGCAAATTCCATACTACTGAAAATCTATTTCCTTCATTTCCTCTCCATTACAGACTTAGAACTTAAAGCACTGAGACTTTCAAAACACTTTCAAGTGTTATATCTTGTTTGATCATCACAACGACCTTCTGAGATTACTTCCTCCATTGCACCATGAGGAAAGCAGGCCCAGGAAGTTTACAGCACTTGCCTAACCTCACACAGTGGGTCAGCCCTGGAAGTTCATCTGGAATCTACATCTGCCAACACCCAGTCTGGTGTACTTGACACTACAAGTTGCTCATTCTTGGAAGTCAAGATTTAATTCCAGTGAGCAGCCTGAAAATCTCATTTCCAGCTACGGAACAGCAGGTTCTTAGGGAAAGTAACTCTTCAAGACAAGAGGGAGATGGATCTGTAATATCTTGCAAGGCCAGTGACTCCCTGTAATTAGGAAACTCATTCTTAAAAGGGTCAATGGGAGAGGGCTCTCCGTCTAAAAAATTCCTGCATCCATGCACTTGATAGCTCGGCTGAAACCCTAAGAAGAGGTTTTAAAGTCTAAAATAACTCTGAGAAGGGGAGGGGAAAAGATAAGTCTACCATAATCAAAGAAAAATAGCCAAGATGAGTGAAAGAGATCTCTGCTGGGAAGGGCCATTCAGCAACAAGCTTGTCTTGCCAGAATACCACTCAAGAAAAGGTGTCAACATCAAAACTGAAACTGCAGAAAAACAGCGTGAGGATGAACTGGGCAGTGGGGTGGGCTGCTCACCCAGAGGATGACCACAGAGATTCAGAATACAAATAATGTGATCTCCACTGCATGGAGAGCCCTGGCAACACTAACTTCCAGAAGGAAACCTTCAGTGTCTCCCCGCCAGGAACACTGAGCCAAGAGCAAATAAACCTCTAGTTCCTTCTCACCTCACCACTAATCCACCACTCGGGCAAACAAATTTGGACACCTGGGGCTCTGAATAACAGATACCAGCTCAAGATGCTGCTTGAGGGCATCTGTGAATCTGCTCTGTGGGCTGTTTAGTGACTAATCATATTTCCCTTTTTGTTGCTGTGGCTAGGAAGCTCAGAGCCCAATTTGTAGCCTACCTCGAGCAAGGGCTGAGAACCAAATGGTGTCTATTTCCTTCCGGCTTTAGGTTTACATTTGTTTCCTACACCATTTTATCCGGTAGCTGACTCTTATTATAACCACATTAAACTGACTTTGGAATGAGGTGGAATAAAGATGAGAAATGAATAGGAAGGAAGGAGAGAAGGAGAAAGGAAGAAAGGAAAGGAGGGTCATGATTTTCTCTGTGTGTGTGTGTGTTTGAGAGAGAGAGAGATGAGCGGAAAGAGAGAGAATGTGTGTGAGTTAAGAATTCAGGTGCAAATAAGCAAATGGGACCTAATTAAACTAAAAGTGTTTGCATAGCAAAGGAAACCATAAACAGAACAAAAAGACAACCTACAGACTGGGAGAAAATATTTGCAAACCATGCTACCGATGAGGGATTAATTTCCAAAATAGACAAACAGCTCATACAGCTAAATATCAAAAAAACAAACAACCCAATGAAAATATGTGCAGAAGACCTAAATAGACATTTCTACAAAGAAGATACACAGATGGCCAACAGGCACATGAAATGATGCTCAATATCACTAATTATAAGAGAAATGCACATCAAAACTACACTGAGGTATCACCTCACACCAGTCAGAATGGCCATCATTAAAAAGTCCACAAATAAATGCTGGAGATGATGTGGAGAAAAGGGAACCCTCCTACACTGTTGGTGGGAATTAAATTGGTGCAGCCACTATGGAGAACAGTATGGAAGTGCCTTCAAAAACTAAAAATAGAACGACCATATGACCCAGCAATCCCACTACTGGGCATATACCCAGAGAAAACCATAATTCAAAAAGAGTCATGCACCCCAATGTTCATGGCAGCACTAGTTACAATAGCCAAGACATGGAAGCAACCTAAATGTCCATCAACAGATGAATGGATAAAGAAGAGGTGGTACATATAGACAATGCACTATTACTCAGTCATTAAAAAGAATGAAATAATGCCATTTGCAGCAACATGGATGGACCTAGAGATTATCATACAAAGTGAAGTAAGTCAGACAGAGAAAGACAAATATCATATGATATTGCTTATATGTGGAATCTAAAAAAAAAGATACAAATGAACTCATTTACAAAACAGAAAGGGACTCAGAGACATAGAAAACAAACTTAGAGTTACCAAAGGGGATAGCGGAGTGTGGGGGAGATAAAGTAGGAGTTTGGGATTAACATATACACACTACTATGTATAAAATAGGTAAACAACAAGGACTTACTGTATAACACAGGGAACTGTACTCAATATCTTGTAATAACCTATAATGGAAAAGAATCTGAAAAAAATACATATATATAAATAACTGAATCATTTGTTGTACACTTGAAACTAACACAACATTGTAAATTAACTACACCTTAATAAAAAAAAAAAGAATTCAGGTGCATCATTGTGGGTAACAATAATCAAATCAGAACATCTACTAAAAGTCCCCTGTGAGTCCACAGGACCCTGCTAGGCAAAGGAGATGGCTGGCAGAGCCTCTGACTTATTGGGGCAGCAGACCAAAACTAAAACTACTGGTATTGTTGTCCATGCTTGTAATACCCACAGCCACCATTCCTGAGAAGTTACCCTGTACTGTGCCCTTTACCACATTGTCCTTTTTTTTTTCAGGAATAGTTTACATACAGTAAAATGCACACATCTTAAGTGTTCAGCTCAGTGAGTTCTGACAGTTCTACGCACTCGTGCAACCACCAGTCCTGTAAAGATAAAAATCATGTCCATCACACCCCAGTGTTGCTTTGTGTCGCTTTCAAGTCAGTTCCCTCCCATGAAGACAACGATTGTTTGATTCCTATCGCTATAGATTCATCTAGTTCTGTCCTAGAATTTAGCATAAATGGAATCATGCTGTATGTTCTCTTTTGTATCTGTTTTCTTTCACTCAACATAGTGAGGTTCACCCATGTTGTTATGTATCAGTAATTTGTTCTTCCTTATTGCTGTGCAGTATTCAATCACATGGATATACCATAATTTGCTTATCTTTTCAACCTCTTCATGGATATGAAGGTTGTTCCTGGTTTCTGGCTATTAGGAATGAGACTGCCATGAACATGCTTGCACAAGCCTTTTTGTGAACATAGGTTTTCATATCTCTTATCTCTTAGATAAATATCTACAGGTTTAATTACTGGGTCATAGAGTAGATGTATGTTTAACTTTATAAGAAATTGGCAAACAGTCCTCCGTAGTGGTTGCACCATTTAAATTTCAACCAGCAGCATATGAATGTTCCAGGTATTCTACAACTTGGTGTTATCCGTTGTTTTAATTTTAGTCATTTTAATGGATATCTAGTGGTATCTCATTCTGATTTTAGTTTGCCTTTTCCTGATGAATAAATATATTGAATATCTTTTCATGTATTTTTAGTCCATTTGTATATCTTCTTTTGTGAGTTTCTCTGCTCAAATCTTTTGTCCATGTTTTTATTGGGTTGTTTGTCTTACTGTTGAGTTGTAAAAATCCTTGGTATTTTCTGGATATGAATTCTTTGTCAGATCTATGCAGATACATGTATTACAAATATTTTCTCCTAGTCTGTGTCTTGCATGTTTATTTTCTTAACAGTATCTTTTGATGAACAAAAATTTTTAATTTTGATGTGGTCTAACTTACCAATTTTATCTTTTATGATTAGTGCTTTCCACAACTTGACAAAGAAATCTTTGACTAAGATATTCTCCTATACTTTCTTTTAGAAGATTTAGCACTCTGATTTTATATATTATGTCTATAATTCATCTCAAATTAGTTTTAAATGTGGACTTGTAGAGGTAGAGGCTCATTTCCCGCTGCAGCGCTATCCAATTGTTCCAGAACAGTTTGTTGAAAAGACTTTCTTGTCTTGCATTGAAATGACTTGGCACATCAGTCAATTACCATGTTATCATATTTAATCTTCACAATCCTGTGGTGCATTTTACCTATTTTACAGATTAGGAAGAATATGTGTGTGTGTGTGTGTGTGTGTGTGTGTGTGCATGCATGTGTGTGTGGAATACTACTCAGCCGTAAAAAAGAATAAATTCTGCCGTTTGCAACAACATGGCTGGACCTGCAGAGTTTTATGGTTAGTGAAATAAGTCAGACAAAGACAAATACTCTATGTTATCGCTTATATTGGAATTTAAAAATAAATTAGTGAATATAACAAAACAGAAACAGACTCACAGGTACAGAGAACAAGCTAGTGGTTACCACTGGGGAGAGGGAAGGGGAGAGGGGCAATATTGAGGTAGGGGATTAAGAGATACAAACAACTATGTATAAAATAAATAAGCAACAAGGATATAGTGTACAGCACAGGAAAATATAGCCATTATTTTGTAATAACTTTAAATAGAGTATAATCTATAAAAACATTGAATCACTATGCTATACACCCAAAACTAATATAATATTGTAAATCAACTATGCTTCAATAAGAAAAAGAAAGTAATAGGTAAATTCCCTTCAAAAATAGTTAAGTCTCCAGAAAACTGTAGCTTTGTCATAAATATGAAACATGTATGTGCCACTAAACACAGAGAAATTAAAAAAGAAACTGAAGACTGAATCATGGGGCACTGTTGGAAAAGGAGGCTTCGAAGGAGTCCCAAAGATATAAGGTATTGAGCTGAGCTGCTGGCCACAGACGTCCACACTGGAAGCTCAAAGGGCACCAAGAAATGCAGCTAAGAAGCCATGCCCTCGTAGGGCAGGGTGTCTGAGGGTCATAAAAGCCACAGCCCACACAGGGGGTGAGTGTGGTTACTGAGAAGTCAAATTAATTCTTCAAAACAGCCTGCCCCTCAGAAGAGATGATGGAGCAATTTCCATCCCAAAGACACTGTCAGCAAGAAATCACGGGGTAATCAGAGCTAGAGGCTAAGGTTTCTAGGGAAGAGGTAAAGCAGCCTCTAGAAAAAGGTGATCAATCATGAGGACAGAAGGCCAGTTGTCCAAGAATTGAAAAGACATTAAAAACAAAATGTTAGAGAAGCAAGAAGAACTACAATCCTGCAGCCTGTGGAACAAAGACTACATTCACAGAAAGACAGACAAGATGAAAAGGCAGAGGGCTATATACCAGATGAAGGAACAAGATAAAACCCCAGAAAAATAACTAAATGAAGTGGAGATAGGCAAGCTTCCAGAAAAAGAATTCAGAATAATGATAGTGAAGATGATCCAGGACCTCGGAAAAACAATGGAGGCAAAGATCGAGAAGATGCAAGAAATGTTTAACAAAGACCTAGAAGAGTTAAAGAACAAACAAACAGAGATGAACAATAAAATAACTGAAATGAAAACTACACTAGAAGCAATCAATAGCAGAATAACTGAGGCAGAAGAAAGAATAAGTGACCTGGAAGACAAAATGGTGGAATTCACTGCTGCGGAACAGACTAAAGAAAAAAGAATGAAAAGAAATGCAGACTAAGAGGCCACTGGGACAACATTAAATGCAACAACATTCACATTATAGGGGTCCCAGAAGGAAAAGAGAGAGAGAAAGAATCAGAGAAAATATTTGAAGAGGTTATAGTCAAAAACTTCCCTAACATGGGAAAGGAAATAGCCACCAAAGCCAAGCACAGCGAGTCCCATACAGGATAAACCCAAGGAGAAACACGCTGAGACACATAGTAATCAAATTGGCAAAAATAAAAGACAAAGAAAAACTATTGAAAGCAGCAAGAGAAAAATGACAAATAACATACAAGGGAATAACAGCTGATTTCCCAGAGAAACTCTACAAACCAGAAGGGAGTGGCATGATATACTTAAAGTGATGAAAGAGAAGAACCTACAACCAAGATTACTCTAGCCAGCAAGGATCTCATTCAGATTTGATGGAGAAATCAAAAGCTTTACAGACAAGCAAAAGCTAAGAGAATTCAGCACCACCAAACCAGCTCTACAACAAATGCTAAAGGAACCTCTCTAAGTGGGAAACACAAGAGAAGAGAAGGACTTACAAAAACAAACCCAAAACAATTAAAAAGATGGTCATAGGAACATACATATCGATAATTACCTTAAACGTGAATGGATTAAATGCTCCAACCAAAAGACACAGGCTTGCTGAATGGATTCAAAAACAAGACCCATATATATGCTGTCTACAAGAGACCCACTTCAGACGTAGGGACACATACAGACTGAAAGCGAGGGGATGGAAAAAGATATTCCATGTAAATGGAAATCAAAAGAAAGCTGGAGTAGCTATACTCATATCAGATAAAATAGTTTTAAAATAAAGATTGTTATATATATGGAATCTAAGAAAAAAAATGTCACGAAGAACCTAGGGGTAAGACAGGAATAAAAGCACAGACCTACTAGAGAATGGACTTGAGGATATGGGGAGGGAGAAGGGTAAGCTGTGACAAAGTGAGAGAGTGGCAGGGATATATATACACTACCAAACGTAAAATAGATAGTGCGAAGCAGCCACATAGCACAGGGAGATCAGCTCAGTACTTTGTGACCACCTAGAGGGGTGGGATATGGAGTGTGGGAGGGGGGGAGACGCAAGAAGGAAGAGATATGGGAACATATACATATATACATATATATATATGTATAACTGATTCATTTTGTTATAAAGCAGAAACTAACACACCATTGTAAAGCAATTATACTCCAATAAAGGTGTTAAAAAAATAAAACATAAAGAATGTTACAAGAAACAAGGAAGGACACTACATAATGATCAAGGGATCAATCCAAGAAGGATATATAACAATTATAAATATAACAATTATAAATACATATGCACCCAATATAACAATTATTAGTATATATGCACCCAACATAGGAGCACCTCAATACATAAGGCAACTACTAACAGCTATAAGAGAGGAAATCGACAGTAATACAAATATAGTGGGGGACTTTAACACCTCACTTACACCAATGGATAGATAATCCAAAATGAAAATAAATAAGGAAAGAGAAACTTTAAATGACACAATACACCAGATAGATTTAATTGACATTTATAAGACATTCCATCCAAAAACAGCAGATGACACTTTCTTCTCAAGTGCACATGGAACATTCTACAGGATGGATCACATCTTGGGTCAGAAATCAAGCCTCAGTAAATTTAAGAAAATTGAAATCATATCAAGCACCTTTTCGGACCACAACACTATGAGATTAGAAATGAATTACAGGGAAAAAAACACAAACACATGGAGGCTAAACAATACATTACTAAATAACCAAGATATCACTAAAGAAATCAAAGAGGAAATCAAAACATACCTACAGACAAATGACAGTGGAAACATGACAATACAAAACCTATGGGATGCAGCAAAAGCAAAGAGGGAAGTTAATAGCTATACAAGCCTATGTCAAGAAACAAGAAAAATCTCAACTAAACAATCTAACATTACACCTAAAGCAACTAGAGAAAGAAGAGCAAACAAAACCCAAAGTTAGCAGAAGGAAAGAAATCATAAAGATCAGAGCAGAAATAAATGAAATAGAAAAAGAAGAACACAATAGCAAAGGTCAATAAAACTAAAAGCTGGTTCTTTAAGAAGATAAAAAAAATTGATAAACTATTAGCCAGACTCATCAAGAAAAAGAGGGAGAGGACTCAAATCAATAAAATTAGAAATGAAAAAGGAGAAGTTACAACAGACACCACAGAAATACAAAGCATCCTAAGAGACTACTACAAGCAACTCTATGCCAATAAAATGGACAACCTGGAAGAAATGGACAAATTCTTAGAAAGGTATAACCTTCCAAGACTGAACCAGGAAGAAACAGAAAATATGAACAGACCAATCACAAGTAATGAAATTGAAACTGTAATTAAAAATCTTCCAACAAACAAAAGTCCAGGACCAGATGGCTTCACAGGTGAATTCTATCAAACACTTAGTGAAGAGCTAACACCCATACTTCTCAAACTCTTCCAAAAATTTGCAGAGGAAGGAACACTCCCAAACTCATTCTATGAGGCCACCGTCACCCTGATACCAAAACCAGACAAAGATACTACAAAAAAAGAAAATTACAGACCAATATCACAGATGAATATAGATGCAAAAATCCTCAACAAAATACTAGGAAACAGAATCCAACAACACACTAAAAGGATCATACACCACGATCAAGTGGGATTTATCCCAGGGATGCAAGGATTCTTCAATATACGCAAATCAATCAATGTGATACACCATATTAACAAATTGAAGACTAAAAACCGTATGATCATCTCAACAGATGCAGAAAAAGCTTTTGACAAAATTCAACATCCATTTATGATAAAAACTCTCCAGAAAGTGGGCATAAAGGGAACCTACCTCAACATAATAAAGGCCATATGCGACAAACCCACAGCAAACATCATTCTCAATGGTGAAAAACTGAAAGCATTTCCTCTAAGATCAGGAACAAGACAAGGATGTCCACTCTCACCACCATTATTCAACATAGGTTTGGAAGTCCTAGCCACAGCAATTAGAGAAGAAAAAGAAATAAAAGGAATACAAATTGGAAAAGAAGATGTAAAACTGTCACTGTTTGCAGATGACATGATACTATACATAGAGAATTCTAAAGATGCCACCAGAAAACTACTAGAGCTAATCAATGAATTTGGTAAAGTTGCAGGATACAAAATTAATGCACAGAAATCTCTTGCATTCCTATACACTATGATGAAAAATCTGAAAGAGAAATTATCGAAACACTCCCATTTACCATTGCAACAAAAAAGAATAAAATACCTAGGAATAAACATACCTAAGGTGAAAAAAGACCTGTATGCAGAAAACTATAAGACACTGATGAAAGAAATTAAAGATGATACCAACAGATGGAGAGATATACCATGTTCTTGGATTGGAAGAATCAACATTGTGAAAATGACTATACTATCCAAAGCAACCTACAGATTCAATGCAATCCCTATCAAATTACCAATGATATTTTTTACAGAACAAGAACAAATCATCTTAAAATTTGTATGGAGACACAAAAGACCCCAAATAGCCAAAGCAGTCTTGAGGGAAAAAAACGGAGCTGGAGGAATCAGACTCCCTGACTTCAGACTATACTACAATGCTACAGTAATCAAGACAGTATGGTACGGGCACAAAAACAGACACATAGATCAATGGAACAAGATAGAAAGCCCAGAGATAAACCCATGCACCTATGGTCAACTAATCTATGACAAAGGAGGCAACAATATACAGTGGAGAAAAGACAGTCTCTTCAGTAAGTGGTGCTGGGAAAACTGGACAGCTACATGCAAAAAAATGAAATTAGAGCACTCCCTAACACCATACCCCAAAATAAACTCAAAATGGATTAGAGACTTAAATGTAAGACCAGACACTATAAAACTCTTAGAGGAAAAAATAGGAAGAACACTCTTTGACATAAATCACAGCAAGATCTTTTTTGATCTACCTCCTAGAGTAATGGAAATAAAAACAAAAATAAACAAATGGGACCTAATGAAACTTCAACGCTTTTGCACAGCAAAGGAACCATAAATAAAACGGAAAGACAGCCCTCAGAATGGGAGAAAATATTTGCAAATGAATCAATGGACAAAGGATTAATCTCCAAAATATATATGCAGCTCAATATTAAAGAAACAAACAATCCAATTCAAAAATGGGCAGAAGACCTAAATAGACATTTCTCCAAAGAAGACATACAGATGGCCAAAAAACACATGAAAAACTACTCAACATCACTAATTATTAGAGAAATGCAAATCAAAACTACAATGAGGTATCACCTCACACCAGTTAGAATGGGCATCATCAGAAAATCTACAAACAACAAATGCTGGAGAGGGTGCGGAGAAAAGGGAACCCTCTTGCTCTGTTGGTGGGAATGTAAATTGATAGAGCCACTATGGAGAACAGTACGGAGGTTCCTTAAAAAACTAAAAATAGAATTACCACATGATCCAGCAATCCCACTACTGGGCATATACCCAGAGAAAACCACAATTCAAAAAGACACATGCACCCCAATGTTCATTGCAACATTATTTACAATAGCCAGGTCATGGAAGCAACCTAAATGCCCATCAACAGACAAATGGATAAAGAAGATGTGGTACATATATACAATGGAATATTACTCAGCCATAAAAAGGAATGAAATTGAGTCATTGATTGAGGCATAGATGGATCTAGAGACTGTCGTACAGAGTGAAGTAAGTCTGAAAGAGAAAAATAAATATCGTATATTAACGCATGTATGTGGAACCTAGACGAATGGTACAGATGAGCCGGATTGCAGGGCAGAAGTTGAGACACAGATGTAGAGAGCAGACATATGGACACCAAGAGGGGAAAACTGCAGTGCGGTGGGGATGTTGGTGTGCTGAATTGGGCGATTGGGATTGACATGTATACTCTAATGTGTATAAAACTGATGACAAATAACCTGCAGTATAAAAAAACAAACAAACAAAACAACTAATACTCAACTTTCATTGGGTTATTTGTATGGAAATATGTTAATATAAATGTTTCAGACATTGCATGAAATTTCTAAAAATCTTATATGTTCTGGTATAATGTTACAAGTCATAATTCTAGTTATTACTTTAAAATGTATATCTCAGAAATAACTAAATTTCCTTGTCAATTACATTATTATGAACTTTCATCAAATCTTTAACCATGGTCATTTTTAACTCTTTTGTCATTTACAGACAGTTCTGGATGTACTCTGAGGCTTTTGCAAATATGTTCCTATAAAAGGGTTTCATCTTCAAGGAATTCATGGAAAAGACTCTGACAAGTACAGGTTTCTGGTAATTGACTGTACAGATGAACTGAATGAATAAGCATTTTCAGAACTCTAATGGAAAACTGATGAACTCATAAAAGTGCTAACAAACAATCAAGATGAAAAAAAAATTAATTACATGGGACTGAGTGAACTGATGAGGATGATTATAATTTTTGTGACTTTCTGTTTGAATTAAAAAAAAATCCCACAAGGACTCAGAGGCAAAAAATATACAAATCAATTTTCGCTGCAAAGTAAAAGCTGTTACAGTGGAGGGTTACTGGGCTGAATGTCAATATTATGACATAGTATGAGTGTGTTTCGTGTTTGGTAATTGCAGTCATTGTTGCTTTTGTTGTGGTCATCCACTAACAATGCTTGGTGTCAGTCTATTTATCTCTTGTAAAAATAAAATACAATGTGTGTGTGTGTGAAATAATTAATTTTTTAAAAAATGGTGGAACTCATGACAAAGAATGAAATCTAAGCGGTAGAAAAAGAAACACTCATATGCAGAAGCCAATGAAGAGTTTAGCTTTAAAATCACTTTCATGGGAGAAAAACAAATATCGTATACTAACACATATATGTGGAATCTAGAAAAATGGTATAGATGAACCTATTTGCAGGGCAGGAATAAAGACGTAGATGTAAAGAACAGACATGGGGACATGGGGGGTGGGGAGAAGGGGAGGGTGGGACGAATTGGGAGATTAGGACTGACATATATACATTACCATGTGTAAAATAGATAGCTAGTAGGAATCTGCGGTATAGCACAGGGAGCTCAGTTTGGTGCTCTGTGACGACCTAGATGGGTGGGATAGGGGTGGAGGGTGGGAGGGAGGTCCAAGAGGGAGGGGATATACGTATACATATAGCTGATTCACTTCGTTGTACAGCAGAAACTAACACAACATGGTAAAGAAATTATACTCCAATTAAAAAAAGAAAGAAAAGAAAATCACTTTCATGGGATCTGTGGACCACTCCTACTATCAGGACACAGTCAAACGTTCCTGTCTCCACAAGCAAAGCAGAGAATTCAGCACATCCCTGGGAAACTGGGGACAAAGGATTCAGGTTTTTTAAGAAAGGGCTGTCTGTTGCTCTCTTCATCCGAATTATTAGAATGTATCTTCAGTGTTACCTTTAGAGCTCTACAAATAGAACCTTGCAATTAAAGACAAGGCTCACCATTTCAGTAGCTCCAGAGAAGGTTAGGTTGTTGAATCCAATCAGTTTAATAAACATTTTTTTCTAAAAAATATCCTGAGGTCTTTGTAATCTTTTATTAGTCTCTGAAGAAAACAAAAGCAACATAGAGTTTCTCCCCAGATACAAGGCAATTTGGTTAAAATATATGTACAAACACAGGAACTCAATTACCCAGACAAATGAAAGGAAGAACAGGTAATTCACAAACTGTCATTAAGCCACGTAATACCAACAGCCACCATTTATTAAACGTTTACTGTAGTAGGGCAGGCCCTATGCCCAGCACCTCCCATACAGGAACTTAATCCTCAAGAAATTCTGTAATCAGGACTTCCCTGGAGGTCCAGTGGTTAGGACTCTGTGCTTCCACTGCAGGGAGCAAGGGTTCAATCCCTGGTCTGGGAGCTAAGATCCCACAAGCTGTGCAGCGCAGCCAAAAACTAAAACAAAACAGAAATTCTGTGATAATAATAACAATGGCAACTTATGTAACTTATTTTATTTGTTTGTCAGATCAAGCCTTGGAGGGAGGCACTATCATTATCCCATTTTCCAGACAAGGGAAGAACTTAAAGACATTAAATAAATGTAAAGACACTAAATCTATTTCCCATGGTCATATAGCTAGGGAGTGTGGACCACGGAATCAATCCAAGGATCTGATCCCATTGCTTGTGCCTTTGACTACAAGGCCTTCCCACGTTTTACAGATGAGACAACTGAGCCCTAGAGAAGATAATACATCAAAGAACACACGGCTGGTGAGTGGCCACGTCAGGACTTGAATTCCAGTCATCCTAATTCCAAGTTTCCACGCTCTGCAACTTGGTATTGTAGTAAATTGACTTTCACACCCAACCTAACTTCTATTTGCATTTTATTTGAGGATTTCATAAAATGTGAAATCAGGGGAATCCCAGGGCTTCAAACCAACACCCAATTCCACAGTAAAGGACTGTCTCAAGAGAAGCTGGGTGAACGTCCAAGTGACACACCCTGACCATTTGCTACACTCCACCCTGAAGAATGACCCAGAGCACATTTTGGACAACAGCAAAGCCAACCATGTGTCACCATCTGACTCACACCCTGGCAGGGAGGGGAGAACTTTGTAGGATTTACAGAGAATGCATGTAGGGAATATGGGGAAAGACAGCCTATTGCTCAACTTTTTTTTTATTGCTAAATTAACTTAGAGCTCACAATAGATGGAAGAAAGATGACCATATCACAGAGAGTACTGGACTTCTGTTATTGGCTGTTTACCCCCCTCTCCCCATTGGTGGGTTTCTATTCAAGGTGCTCTGCCTTCCCAGAACTAAAGGTGGGCATGTGGCCCAGGCTAGACCAATAGAACACTCCCAGAAATCGAGTCTTGTGTAGAGAGACACAAAGAGAGATTTCTGGAATTGATTCATTCTGGCAGCCATGGCCTGGACACAGTGACAATTGGTTCCTGCTATGGAGTTTCCCAAAGCTTCTAAGTCCCTGTTGTTCTGAAACAGGGTCCAGCAGCTTTCTCTTCCATTCTGTGAGCAACCTCATATCCTCCAGCACATTCCTTTTCTGCTTAAGGTAGCTAGGGGTTTTTTTTCCTGTTGCCTGCAACCAAAAAAATCCTAACTGAATCTCAAGTTGCCCAAGGGGAGGCATCCCTTGACGCTGGTGAGTCTGAGCTTAGAATCCACTACAGAGATCACAGGGTGACTGTTACTGGACAGCAAATGAGTGGAGAAATGGGGCTGTTTCAAGAGACAAGAAGATGAAGGAATAAGCTCTAATTTTGTTGGGTTTCTAGATAGCTTTTAACCCCTGAAATTCTCTGTCCCTTCCATGATTCACACCTTCTACGGTTACTCACCATTTAAGCCCATAGAGTTATCGTCCTGTGAGAAGTAACTCAGCTGTCTAGAGCATGATGCTAATGAGGGCAGCACTTCTGACGATTTTTGTGGGCTGGTTACCTTAGTTCTGAGTCACAGCCAAGAATGGCCCTCGAAACCCGATCAAAGCTCTTTTGACATTTCACGGGGCTGGAGTAATGAAGCTGATGGACAACACTTATCACTGCCACAAATTCAGGTTCAGCTCGTATTTCTTAAGACCCTGAGCCATGCCAGGTAGTGCATTAGGCATTTCACATGCACTATCTCACTGACCGTCAAGCCAGCACTTGGGACAAATGAATCCAAGTATATTACAAATGAACGACATAACCACATTGAAGATGGTGAGGAAGGAAGGAACTGAGCTAAGTAACTCTGGAAAACAATATCTTGACTGGATACTACAAGGCTAAAGACAGAAAGAATGTACTCTAGTTGGTAACTTTGTTTCTCACGGGAGTATTGGGTTAGCAATTTTGAAACCATTTTCTATGTATGCTAGAGTTGAACATACAAGAACATATATTGCTGATAATGAGAGCTAAATTTCCTACTGCTAGAGGAAAAAGTTCCAAATAAGGCAAGAAGGAGGCTAGAATAATCCCTGTCCTGCTAGATGGGAGTGGGAGGTAGCAACGTGAATTTATAGCTATTTTTCTGTGTGTGGTTAAAATATTAACTACATTAACTACATTCACACTGTTGTGCAACCATCACCACTATCCGTCTCCAGAACTCTTCTATCACCCCAGACTGAAACCCTGTACCCATTAAATGACAACTTCTTATTGTCCCATTGTTTTTTTATTGTAGTGTCTTTGGTTTTGCTACAAAAATACAGAAGGAAATATAGATGTATGCATAGGTTAGTAAACACACATGTGTGTCCTAGCTCAGTGTGTCTCCTGAGAGACTCTAAAACTAGTAATAGAGACTTCCCTGGCGGTCCAGTGGTTAACACTCCACGTTTCCAATGCAGGTGACAGGGGTTTGATCCCTGGTTGGGGAACTAAGATCCCATGTGCCGTGTGGTGCAGCCAAAAATTTTTTTAATTTTGTAATTAAAAAAAAAAAATTCTAGGGCTTCCCTGGTGGCGCAGTGGTTGAGAGTCCTCCTGCCAATGCAGGGGACACGGGTCCGTGCCCCGGTCCGGGAAGATCCCACATGCCGCGGAGCGGCTGGGCCCGTGAGCCATGGCCGCTGAGCCTGCGCGTCCGGAGCCTGTGCTCTGCAACGGGAGAGGCCACAACAGTGAGAGGCCTGCATACTGAAAAAAAAAAAAAAAACTCTAGGAGTAGTAATAACCCAGTAGCAATGAACACACCTACTACCCTGATCTTGGTTTCTAATACCATGCTACCATGAAAGGAGCCCACGCCCCTTGGAGAAGTGGTTGATTCCAGGGCTGGAGCAGGAAGAATATAAGATGGCCATTGATCTGCATTGTGTCTAAAATCCTGATTAGCTTACAATGAAAGGTAGAATAATTTGATGCCCAACAATTATGTTTTGTGACTAGTTATCAACTGGCTGCTTAGTAATGTCTATCTTTTCAGTAAATCAAAGTAAAACTCCATTCTGCTATTTAAAAAAAAGATGAACTTGGAGCATCTCACACTCGCAGAAAGTTAAAAAGGGTTTTTTTACAAAAAAATAAGAAGATAAAGGCATGCTACAAAGCACAGGAGCCAACCTGAAATAGCTAAAGCTGGAACAATGTGTGCAACAATATAAATAGCAAAAGTATTGGATCATAATCCAAAGATTAAAATAAATAGCCCCTGAGTCTATAGTGAGATAAATAAATGATTGAATGATTAAATAATTAATAGATAGAAGAGAAGGGACAACACTTCCTTACCAAAGAATTCCAGTAAATAAGTGTAGGAGGAATGAGAGAAATAGGAAATCACTATTAGAACACCACCATAGTGCCCACTGGAGGAACAACCCACTGATAGTTGTTAAAATTAGTGAGTGAAAATTTAAGGAGAAACAGGATATTTCCATAATCTCAAACTATCTCCCCCCAAATAAATATTTATTCATTTCAAAGGTAAACATGGTCATTGTACAGCAGAGAAACCACCTTAGCCAAATGATCAAGGTTAATATCACTAGTGATGTCCTTATGACATCATGTACCCTCCAACATGTCCCACTGACAAGGGCACATCGCCTCTGTGGTGTTCGTCCCAATACTCCATAGCTCCAGTCTACTCACGGGAAAATATCAGACAAACCCCAACATAGGGACATTCTACAATATCTCTGGTCAGTATTCTTCAAAACTCTCAAAGCCATGAAAAACAAGGAGAGACTGGGGGATTGTCACAGATCTGAGGAGACTAAAGGGACATTATGCCTAAGTACATTCTCACTGAATTCCGGAACAGAAAAAGACATTCTCAGAAAAACTCAGGAAATTCTAACATCATCTGTAGTTTAGCTAATAGTACTGTGCCAATGTTAATTTCTGAGTTTTCATAATTATACTACATTTTTATAGGATTTTAAGGGATGGCCTGATAAAGGGTATATGGAACCCGCTGTACTACTTTTGCAACTTCTAAAATTATCTCAAAATTAAACGTTTTTTAAATATCTGAAGAAAAATACAGGCACACAAAGTGAAAACTTTGAGAGTTCTGAGACATCATCTTTTTTTTTTTTTTTTTTTGCAGTACGCGGGCCTCTCATTGCTGTGGCCTCTCCCGTTGCGGAGCACAGGCTCCGGACGCGCAGGCTCAGCGGCCATGGCTCACGGGCCCAGCTGCTCCGCGGCATGTGGGATCTTCCCGGACCCGGACACGAACCCGTTTCCTCTGCATCGGCAGGCGTACTCTCAACCACTGCGCCACCAGGGAAGTCCATGAGACATCATCTTTCTAGGCAAAGAAGGCACACTTTCATTTTTCATGAGTTAGTAACTCACAGTAGGAGTTCACCACTTCTCCCCGCTAGAAGTATAAAGCCCTAAGGGGCCGTTGATGAGGCAATGGATTTAGGAAGCACTGTGGCACTGGGCTGAGACAGATCTGAGTTTGAACTTTGGGAATTTGTCAGGGGAAAGTTGTTTCACACCTCTGAAATTCAATAAGATCTTTCCAGAGTTGTCTTGAATATTAAATGAGGTCATGCTTAAGAAAGCACTTTATCCATAGTAGGTATTCAGTGAATTTTTCTTTTCTTTTCTCTTGTTTTAAGCATGTTAGAATACAAAAGGAAAACAAGATGTGCTCCCTTTTACATTAGGGCCTTATAATCTACATTGGGACAAAATGTACACAGGTGTAAAATAATGACCAAAGAATGGCTTTACCCTCTGATATAATCAAATGCTGCGTTCACCTGAGAGTGGGACAGTGTGTACCAGAGCACAACCCAACAAAGGTAGAGAAGGGAGAAATGTGATCCAGCATCCCCTGGGCAGCCTTCAAGAGCGGTGGGACTGTCCTGACCGTGGCACGCACCAACAAGGAAAGGATGGGGCTTGTGGGGCACAATTGAGCTGGAGAGGGGAAGAAGCAAAGGCATGAAGACAGGAGTACATGTGGGTAGATGCCAGCCATTTTCACTTAATTTTCCATTATTCCATACATCTGTCGATGGACATTTAGGTTGCTTCCATGTCTTGGCTATTGTAAATATTGCTGCCATGAACACTGTGGTGCATGTATCTTTTTGAATTAGAGTTTTCTTTGGCTATATGCCCAGGAGTAGGATTGCTGGATCATATTGTAGCTCTATTTTTAGCTTTTTAAGGAACCTCCATACTGTTTTCCATAGTGGCTGCACCAATTTACATTCCTACCAACAGTGCAGGAGGGTTCCCTCTTCTCCACACCTCAGCATTTGTAGACTTTTTGATGATAATGGCCATTCTGACTGGATTGAGGTGATACCTCATTGTATAGTTTGGATTTGCATTTCTCTAATGATTAGCAATGTTGAGCATTTTTTCATGTGCCTGTTGACCATCTGTATGTCTTCTTTGGAGAAATGTCTATTTAGATCTTCTGCCCATTTTTTGATTGGTTTGTATGGGTTTTTTTAAAAGAAGATGTTGGGGGTAGGAGTTTATTAATTTATTTTATTTATTTTTGCTGTGTTGGGTCTTCGTTTCTGTGCGAGGACTTTCTCTAGTTGTGACATGCGGGGGCCACTCTTCATTGCGGCGCACGGGCCTCTCACTATCGCATCCTCTCTCATTGCAGAGCACAGGCTCCAGACGTGCAGGCTCAGTAGTAGTGGCTCACGGGCCTAGCAGCTCCGCGGCATGTGGGATCCTCCCAGACCAGGGCTCGAACCCGTGTCTCCCGCACTAGCAGGCAGACTCTCAACCACTGCGCCACCAGGGAAGCCCTGTTTGTTTTTTTTGCACAGAAGTGGTTTAAGCAGTGGAGTCCTGTGATCATGGCATGGAATATCAGGCAGGATTCTGTTGCAGGAAATCAAAACCACTTTGGCAATTTTAAGTGGAAAGAGAATTAAGTGCCTATAAAATCATTGAAAGGGCTGGAGAATTGGGCTCTAGGCCATTCTATTAAAGGGGCTGTAAATTGGTAAAACCTTTTTCAAAAGCTGTTGGATGGCACTTATCAAAATTGTACATGTATACAGTATTTTTTATTTTATATTACAGTATCATTGATTTACAATGTTGTGTTAGTGTCAGGTGTACAACAAAGTGATTCAGTTATACATATACTTATATCCATTCTTTTTCAGTTTCTTTTCCCATATAGGTTATTACAGAATATTGAGTAGAGTTCCCTGTCCTATATAGTAGGTCCTTGTTGAAAATATACATATAATATTTGATTTAGGAAATCCATTCTAGAAAACACTCAGTTCTAGAAAAATCTATCCTAGAAAAGAAGATTATGTATAAACACAAAGATATACAAGGTTGTTCATGGCAGCACTTTTTTCTACCAGCAAAAAAAGTTTTTCCTACTTCCTAAATGGAAGAGGTTAAATTAAGCATGGTATGGAATACTGTGCAGTTGTTAAAAGAAAATATTGAGCCTTTATAGAAAGATCTTCCAGACAAACTGTTAACTGAAAACCAAGTCACAAAGCAAAGCCCACAGTACGTCCCATTTATGTGTTTAAAAGTGCATGGACTGAACGAATGCAGAGCAATGCTCACAGTGCTTGTCTCTTGGGGCAGGAAGCAAGAGGGTTGGGGGCATGCTGTCAGGGAGGCTGTCTGCATATTCCTGCATTGTTTCCCTCTGAATATTCCTGCATTGTTGGAGTCTTTTATGAGGACTATGCATTCATGTATTACTAGTGTGGTAAAAACATGAGCAATCGGTCACCTCCTCCAAACCTCTCCTTAAAATGTAATAAAGGAAACAATCCTGACGTTAATTCAGATACGATAGGGATGGGTGAGGAGTGCCATTCTTCTCATACAAGAAATGGGCTGTTGTCCATCTCAGGTAGAAATGATGACTGAAAGGGAACACCTATCCGTTTCTCCTGATTTTGTTCTAATGGGTTGGGTGGTGGAGGGAGGGATGGGGATTTACTTTTTACTTCACGTGCCAGTTATGGTTGTAGGTCTTACCAAAAGGGATGTATTGAAAGGATGGAGGCACTCTGAATCCATTGGAAGACTGAAGATGTAAGCTTGGAAAACAGACAGAAAAAGGCAGCCTGGGCAGCCCAAGAACATAGACAAGTTCCCATCCGGGCAGGGTGTTGTCAGGTCACCCCCAGGAGAGCCAAAAGCACCCACCTCTGCCTGCTACAACTTGCTCCAATGGAGCTCCATCCTTGCCTCACTCCCTGAAAATTCCAAGCCTTGAGGGAAGCGTCCTATCTGCCAAGCAAGCAAGGAGTAAAGAGTATCTTTCCTTCTCCTTGATTTTGTCATGGGCATCTGGGTCCTGCCCATCCCCAAGATGCCCACAAGCAGAGGCTTGTCTCAAATAAGAAGGGTTCTCTGATGCTGAGAAAGCCAACAGTGATGACTGTCAACCACACTTGGGTAGTTCAACTCAGATTTTGCCTGATGATGGAAGAGATGCCCCACCTGCCGGTCCACTTGCCTTGATCTAACAGATTTATTTGCTTTGGATTTTCCAGCACTTCAAGTCAGCTTAGCACTTCACAAACCACGTGAGGGAGGGAGGCTCCAGAGAGAAGAGGCGCCTTCACTTCTGAAGACGGCATCAGTGGCAGCACTGGCTTCAGCAGGCTGATAGGTTATACTGCAGAAAAGAGTTATTCAGCCTAGACTAGGGAGACAGAAAAGCAAATTCAATTGAGGTTCATAAAACTTATGAAGCATATGCTGAAAAGTGCCTCAGCAACTCACTCTCAGTCTTGTCCCATAAATAACACAAGGACAAAGGGAGGAAAAAAATGAAATTGGAGACTAGGAAAAAAATCTCTTTGACACAACCAGGAGTTTAGATGAGGCATGCTCCTCTGGTAGGCAGTGGCTACCAGAGCACACACACAGCATAGCAAAACGTCTTTGGAGAGTCCCATTCATATGATTTTTTTTTTTTTTACCACTTTCAGCTTTTGCAGGTCTTGGCACTTCTTGATTTAGAATGCAATTATACGTTTATTGGAAAAGGAGGGACTCAGAAGGTGATTATTTCCCGTGTGTAAGAGCCATTCGTAAATAACCATACTCACTTCTGCATTTCACCCCAGCCTGTCTCCACGTGACCCTCGTCACTTCAGGAAAGGAAATATGTGAATTTCTTTAATCTGGGACATCTCTGGGCAGATGTGGACACAAACAAAGAGGAATCTGAAGGTTTGGTCACATCTTCGCAGACATCAGAGTCCCTACTTGCTGATAGCTAAAGGAGCGGGCATAGGCTGTTCCCAGCACTTTCTCGCTTTTATGCGGAAGAGTGGGTAGCGGGGCACCAGACTCCGAGCTGTAACTGCACACCAGGAGCCTTTTGCCTAAAACCACGTTCCTCTTTCTCATCCAGTAAACCAGGAGCTAAAACAAGGGGGTTAATTGAGATAATACAATCACCTCCGAATGTATTGGCTGTTGAATTTCTTTTTTGAAGGGCCAGGAAAAGCAATTAGGACTACGCTGGTCTCTCTCGGGCCATTCTCATGGCTTTAGGTCAAGTCACTCCCGGTCAAAATGAAGAGACAAGAACTGCCTCTGAAATCATTAACTGCAGAGAGAGCGATATTTGGGTGGCAGAAAGAGTCAAGAAGATGCTGGGGAACGTGACCCAGAGGAAAAGAGTCAGGACAAGAAATCAGGCTAAGTGGGAGCAGAAGAAACCCTGCCAGATCTGGAGATGTAAGCGGCCTGTCGGCGTCCTCACAAATGATTGCTTCAATTTCCATTTTGTTAAGGAACAAAAGACATAGGAAGCCAGAAGCCATAAGTTAAGACAAAGCAGTAGCTAGAAAAGCCAATTCTCCTACAGAGAACTAGACTGTATACTGTTTTCATTATCTGCTCATATGCCCTCTGTTTTCACATAAAATCGAGTGCCAATTTCCAAACGGGGAAATGTATTGCTGTCGGCTAGCCCATTGTTATGGAAGCTATTTGTATCAGTTAGAAATATGTGCAGATGCAAATAAAAGAAACCTTGACTACCAGGGACTATCTTAAATAGATAAGGATTTATTGGTCTAATGCATGAAGCAATCTGGGGGTCTGCAGTCTCGCAGTAGTGCCGAAACTCAACACTGGCGTCAGGATTCCAGGTTCTTCTCTTCTTCCTGTCCCACAAGTCTTGTGTCTTAGGTCCCCGTTCTCATGCTTGTTGCCACATGGCTCCGAAATAGCTGCTGCATCTTAAGTCATCACATATACATTCTAGGCAGGAAGAAAAGAAAGAAACAGAAAGGGGAAGCATTGCATCCAGAAAGTGAATGCTTTTCCAAAACCCCCTTAGCAGCATTCTGCTTACACCTCAGTGACCAGAATAGTGTCCCATGACCACTCTTAGCTGCAAGGGAGTCTGAGAGGTGTGCGTTTCTAGTGGGACACATTGCCAACCCCACACAAAATGACCATTCTATTAATAAAGTTAAAATACATATTGGATAGGCAACAGCAGGGCCACCGCAAGAGTTGAGCTAATTATACCATGTACGATCACAGGCATCAGCCCAGACAATTAGTGGGTCTGTCGTACAGTTCCTGTGTTGTAATCTGCTGATTACAACTGTAATCTGAAGAACACTGGCATTTTATATTAATGTATAATGCTGATAAGTGTGTCGTATATGAGTTAGTCTTGTCAGTAGCTCAGTTTTCTACATCTGTGAAATGGGTCTAAGCGGAGTTAGAATTATCTGCTGAGGAGAAGGGGCAAATAACCCCCCTAACAGTGTGGAACATGTGTCTGATTTAGTTCTCCTCCGCCGCTGCCTAGAGTCTACCATTTGTGATGACGTGTTCCCATAATTACCAAGTTTCTAATTCCATTGGAAGGAGCGGCTGTGGAACAACATAATATCTCAGGGAGATCCTGACCACAGGATTATGTCACAGGTGAAACTCTCGTGAAAATTCGTCTTTCTCTACCTCCAATCCTTGATCTAGACTCTAAGATCACCCTACATCCATCATATGTCACATCAAATGTCACTTGTTCAGAGAGGCCTTCCCTGGCCACCTTCCCGAATACATGTGGTGTTTCCTTGTCCTCTACTTTCCTGCCTGCTGCTTCTATTACATGTCTAAAAGCTCCTCGAGGGCAAGTATTCTGCCAACACTCTCCTGTGCCTGGACCAGTGCCTGGCATAGAGAAGATGCTCAATAAATGTCAGTCCAATCACTTCTAAGTAAACATGTATCAAATATTACCAGACATGATTCTCAGTGCTTTACATTCATTCATTCATTTAAACTTCACAACAACCCTATGAGGTAAATGCTGTCATCCCATGTTCAGATGAGAAAACGGAGGCTCAGTGAAGTTAAAGTTGCACAGTAAACGGCAGAGCTGGACTCAAAGCCAGACAGTGGCTCCGGAGCAAAGACGTAAGTCACTGCTTTATTCTGCCTGCACCTTGTAGAAGTTTCCACCACACAGTGGGATGGGTTGTAACAGGGCCTGTCTACTGTTCAGGGACTTCATTCAGTCCTTCAGTTATCCTTACTTCTTAATCTTTTTCTCCCTTCTCCCCACTGCTTGAAGTGACCCCAGGCCTCATTTAACGCATCATGAATTCGGCACAAAATAGGCACTAGTAAACATTTATTAAAAACTGTATGACTGTCCTTAAATGCTCGGAAGAGTCATCGTGTGTTGGAAATAACCTATATTTTTAAAGCCAACTGTGAAAATAGTTATCTTTTTCTGCTCAGGCAATTTCAATAAGGACAGATATAATTTGAGTACCTACTTCATGCCAGCAATGTGCTGGATGCTGTTCGTACGTTATTTCTAATCCTTTCAACAATCCTGTAAAGAAGGCAGCATTTTTCCATTTTTAAATTGAGAAACAGAGCCTTCAAGAGTTTCAATGAATTGTCTAAAGTTGTGTCATCAAGAGGGGGTGGAGGATTGGGATTCCTATTCACCAAGTTTCACCATCTTGTGAAAGAATGAAGTGCCTTCCCAGGCCTGAGATCTTCACCAGGAAAATCTGAGAGGCAGTAAACATTCAATCACAGTCTCAAAGGAAATAAAGATCCAGAAAGCATCATATGATCCATAAGAGAGTTGAACAAACAGAACAGTTTCATCCTAGTTTAAAAGGTGCTATATTTCTGGGCTTCCCTGGTGGCGCAGTGGTTGAGAGTCCGCCTGCCAATGCAGGGGAGATGGGTTCGTGCCCCAGTCCGGGAGGATTCCACATGCCGTGGAGCGGCTGGGCCCGCTGAGCCTGCGCGTCCGGAGCCTGTGCTCCGCAACGGGAGAGGCCACAACAGTGAGAGGCCCGCGTATCACCAAAATAAAAAAAAAAAAAAAAAAAAAGGTGCTATACTTCTTCCAGTAATTATGCCAAGAGGAAGGCATTTCTGAAATTTCCATAGAGCCAATTCACAAATCACATGAGGAAAGGAGCATTATGACTTGGCCGCCTCATCATATAAGCCCAGCTTCTCCCGGAGAGAAAGCTCACCTTATTCACAGCCCCTTTCCGCAAAGAATTTTTAGCTCTAATCCAAATATCAAACCCACCTTCAAAGGATAAAGATTGGCCCATCACTGGAGATGATGAGGAGGTTCTAATTACCTGCAATTTACAAGGAAGGAAGTGAAGGCTCAGAGCTTGACTCCATGGCCTCGGGTCATTTATTTTGTCATCAGTGGAGCTCACGCTTGACCTCTCATCTTAGGACACGAAACCCTGTGCTTTTCCTCCATTTCTAAGCGGAACTTCATGGTCCAGGACGGGATACAGAAGCCGAGGAGACAGAGGAAGAGAGAACTGGTGGTGTCATTGGAATCAGCCCATCTTGGCTCAGGCTTTGACTGTGGAGGACGCCATCCCCATATGTGTTAAAAAGCCATTGATTTTACTTCATAGTCACAACTCCTGAGATGTCATTACGTGAAGGCTTGGTGGTCCTTATCCCCAGGGAGAAAGTATCATCGGGCCCTCTCTGCAGAATGTATTCCCCTGGACACCGGGGCGTAGAGAGTTCTAGGATTTCTGCTCATCTCCTCAGTCTAGCAAATGGTGGCATTGAAGGACCTTCTGAATTCCATAGATGACAAGCCACCTATCACGATGGTATGGAGTCTGCCATGGGCTCTGGAGTGAGACGGCCCAGGGTTCCATTCCCATCTCTGCCAGCCACAAGGTGAGTAATTTGTTTCTCCCAGCAATACAGTGGGGTAGATGGTGCACTTCTCAGGGGTGGACATGAGGGTTGGATGAACTCAGGATGCAAAGCCTTGAGCTCAGCGCAGGCACTGAGCAAGCTTGCCATTATTTCAGCTGGAAATGGAGGGTCCCAGGGGAGCCACTACCACCCAGCTAGCTGTGGGGCCCTTAACAGGGCAGAGGACGCAAAAATTGCTCTTCCTTCCAAGGTCAGGAAGACGTTGCCTAAAGGGACCCTGGCTTCAGATGCAACCACACTGGCTCCCTGAATGAACCGTTCGGGTGCGTCTGCCCGGGGACACCATCTCTCCCACGAAGACAAGCCGGGCAAAGAAAAACACCCAAGAGCAGCTTGCTTGCAAAACAGCCATCCAGAATCTAAGTACACGTTTTCAATTTTTAAAACGCACGAAAATGCTGTCTTTGTTGATACCGTTTCTAGCATTGAAACATTGTGTAAGAGACACATTTCCATAACCGCGGTCCCCTTCTGTGCGCATAGGCTGCTTCCTTCACAAAATATAATATTTCCCACTCTCCATGCTTTTAGCCGAAGATTAACTCGCAGCAACTTAAAAGGTCAAAGCTGAGATGAAACTGCGTGTGTTTTAATCTCCAAACAATGAAAATTGGGCCAAAATTTCAAAAATAACAAGCCCTGCAGGTAGACTATATATTCATGAAGGGTTTCCCGTGACATACGAACTGGTCTTTGGATAACCAGCTTTGCATCGGAGCAGCAGGTGTAACCTCTGATGAGGCATTTGCCATGGTACAGTAAAGGCTGATGCTTTATCGAAAAGAAGCAAGCAAACAGGAAAGAAATTTCACAGGCTCCAAAACGTTCCACAGTTGGTGACCACGATGATTTATTCAGCCAAATGTTTAAAAGAAATGCCCTGGTATGTTCGTATTGATTGGCCTGAGTTTCGCTGACAGAAAGTGTATCTACTAACTCCATCTCTGGGTAGCGGGGGCTTGGATTTGGGGATATAAATTCCACCAGCGGGTACCATAAACCATCCTGAAAAAAACGAGCTCCACTTTGCACAGAAACAAAATGCATTCCTTTCCACGTGGCTGTTCTTCAACAAGAAATAATGAAGGAAAACAGTGCTGAAACGTGCTGTGCAATTCTTAATGGCATTTTAATAGTTTAAATTAGGAGCGAAAGGCCTCTCGGCATGTGGTTTTACATAAACATTGCCCTTTTGTGATATTAATTGGGATGAGGAGAGACGAGCTAGGAGAGAGACATCAGATGGCAGGGCTCAGAGCTGGCTTACTCCGGGAGGTGGCCAGTGGCACAGATTCTCCTCTGCCCCTGAGAAGCCAGAGTAAAGCAAATCCTATCGGCACCCCTGCATTATGAACTGACTTCCAGTGTGAAGTACACTTGGCACGCAGCTGACAGCTTGCTGGCCTGGACACTGCAACTGCATTATGTAATTGTTCAGCTAGGGAAGAAGGCTTGGAAGTAAGTAAGAGGCAAATGACCCTTCACTTGCCACCAAAATCCATCTTTTCTAATCTCTTACAAAGAGGGTGATCATAATAATAAAATTGCAAAAGACAGGCAGCTTACAGGGGCATGTGGATTTACAATGTGGGATGTACCTGAGACCACAGCATACAAATGAAAGAGGTACATACTTGTTTCTTCCAGGTAAAGTTGACGGTTCTGTGTACAAATTGACACAAGCATCGTGAACATGTGGTAAGTTTTCACCATTCCTATTCTAAACCAGAGGGATATGCTCACGACCAAAACAGACAAGGTCCCGGCTCCCAAGGGCTTCCTATTCTAGGCCCCCAAGTGTCAAGTAAACAAATCAACCAACAAAATAATATCAGGTCATGATGAGTGCTATGAAGAGAATAAAACTGGGACAGGAAAGAGAGTGCCTGTGTGGTCAGGGAAGCCTCTCTAGGGACGGTATTTTTAAGCTGAGACCTGAATGGCCAGAGAGGAACAGCCATGCAAAGATCTCAGGAAACAACATTCTGGGCAGAAGGTACCACAAGTGCAAAGGCCCTGGGGTGAGTCTGTGCCATGTTCCTTTCCTTTCACCATCAAAACAGGTCCATGTCATGTTAGATATTCTCACTGCAGCATTTCTTGAACAGATGGCCTAGCTCTCCAGGGTAGAACATGCGCATGTTTCTGACATAGAAAATGAGCACCTTTTTGAAGAAGTGAATGTAATGTTAAAGAATCATAAGGGCACAGAATCCCAGGAGAGTAGGAGAACATAAGTGCTGTTTTCAAGGTGCAAGAACTGGTTTGCAGAACCCCCTCTGAACCTTCTAGGGGCAATTACCAACAGAAACGATACATGGACTCAAAATGTATGTGGGGCTGGGGGGTGGTTCTGAGAAGGTGTTTAACAAGCACCAGGTTGTTTGTTAGGTTTTTAAAAAATACCGAGGAATAGCATATCCTGTGGCCAAATTGGTTGATCTGGGTCGGTCTCGCGTTTTCCTCTTCCCCACGATTCTCATGATGGCAGCAACACCTGCCCTCGGGGGTAATCTACGAAGGAGAATTGGAGCTGAGGACTAGCCATTGGAGCAGTAGCCAGCTGGAAGAGGAGTCTCTGTGCTGGGGTGAGAGAAGTTGACTTTCCCTCCATCAGGAGCTCTGAATGAAGAAATGATGCTCCCAAGTGGCTTCAAAATGGTATCACAGTGTGTCTCAAAAGGCTAAGATGGAAGACTTGAATGGACCTTATTTTTTCAAAATACAACTTTAAGGGAAGAACTACCCATAAGAAGGCACTGTTCTGTTGAAATAGTCCCGTGAGGCACACAGGAAGTAATAGAGATATCTGGGTGATCTTTCCAAGGCTATTGGGGGTGTCCTTCTCCTTGGAAGGATGGTACCATGGTCGAGTCTGGTATACGACCTATTCGGATGTATCTCTTGAACAGCAACTACTTTTATAATCACAGCCTGGGTTTGATCATATCAGGAACTGCTCATCTTTTGGGGAACTAGGTCTGGACAACAGCCATACAACAAAGTCTTTTTATAAGAATATAATTCATCCTAACTTCTCTTTTGAAACCTCATATTTTTCCTTCTTAATCTATTATGTGCCACCAAATACATCAAATACAATGTAGAAAAGTCTTTGACTTTCTGGATAAGAAGAATTAGGTGTTTCGATTTATATGATTGCTCTAACCGCATTACCCATGTGGGAAATTGTTGGCTAAAGCAGCATGACTGAATCGTGTTCCAAGGGTTTCCTCACTGCACTCCTGTTTGATCTATAGAGTGAATTTGCTTAGGAATCCATCGAAAATGAAATAGAGACATCCTTCACCAAAACAGACCAGCATTAGCTTTTGCACTGGGAAATTTGGCCTTAGAGTTCATAAATTACCTGTTGACTATGCATATAACTACGATATCCATCAGGAGAAAGAGTATTAGCTATGCTGATTTGATAGCTATGCTCACTTCTGTTTCCATCTCACTGGCCAGAACTTAGACATGGGCAACATCCAGTTGCAAGGGAGGCTGGGAAATGTAGTCTTTATTCTGGGCATCCATGTAGCTATGCTGATTTGACCATCTTGGCAAATGTATTACAAACTGGGAAACTGAATTTCGAACTAAAGCTGTCTCTACACAACAGCACAATTATTTAAAAAATGAAAAATGTAGTTAGCTGATTAGGATCTAACTATGCCAAACAACTAGCCAAGCTGATTTTTGCTTTACTAAATTGACCGGTAGCTTGAGCAAATGGGCTGAGTTAACCAGGTGATAAGGCATTAAATAGATCTAGTCTATTCACACCAACACATACATGTATATAATCAGAGTTAGATTAACCATAATCTATTTGCTTTTCAGCTCTAGTAGCAATAAATTTTGATGCTCACAGGTAAAAAGATGAATTGTTAGAACAGTAAATATTCAATAAATATTTGTCAAAAGATAGTAAATAAACATAAATACGCACACTGATATTTCTGTGTGGCTTTTATCCCAATATCTCACAGGCCATGAAACTAAGCTGAAAAGAATGAAAAGTGGCAACATGCAACCATGCCCCCTTGTATAGAGGCTTACACTTGTTCTAGTTGATGACCCGATCTAGCACTCAGATCTTAACTTCTAAACACCATCTTCCAATAAAAGAAATCACAGCTTCTTGGAGAAATGGCTGATTCCAGGACAGGGAAAGAAAAGAAGATGAACCTGGACCATCTTATGGTGCCAAAGAGTAAGAAATGCTCAAAAAATGATAGAGATATGTCAAAATGACACAGGATCCAAGTGGCCAAATCTGGAACAATTTCAGCAATAAAATAAATAAAGATAGTAATAGATAATTGCCCATAGAGTAAAATAAAAGCCATTAATCTATACAGATATAAATAAACAATTGAGATAAACAAATAAATGAGAATGAAGGGAAAGCTCTTTCTTGCAGTAGAATTCTAATTAATAAATGTAGAAAGAATGATGACAGTAGAGAATTTGACAAATATCACAGTAATAATTGTTTCTGGCAAGAGTTATCAATGGGTGCTAAAATTAATAGGCACGAGTATGAGAAACAGGATGTTTACATGGTCTCAGAGTATCTCCCCCTAAAATATCTACTAGTTACAGAGGGGGAAAGAGTAACTTCCCAAAGGAGAAATTTGTCCGACACCACCTGAACCAAGTTTTCAAAGTTAATATCCCCAGTTATGGAACAAATCAATCTCAAGTGCCTCCTGATACGTTGCACAAGAAGGACACAATACCACTTCCGTGATGTTCTTGTCAAAAACGCATAGCCTGAATTCAGTCATCATGAAACCTGGACAAATCCAATTAAGGAACATTCCACAGAGTAGCTGGCCAGTACTCTCCACGAAAGATCAATGTCATGAATGACAAAGACTAAGGAGAAAGCTGTCACAAATTAAAAGAAACTAGGAGGCATAACAACTAAATGCAACATGCTATCCCAGATTGGATCCTGGAACAGAAAAGAGACATTAGATGGACAATTGGAGAAATGTGAATATGGTCTCTAGATTACATAACAGTATGGCATCAATGTTAATTTTCTGGTTTTTATCATTTTACTGTAGCTATGTGAAATATTAACGTTTGGGGAATCTGAGTGAAGGGGATAGGAAAATTCTTTGTACTATTCTTGTGACATTTGGTAAGTCTGAAACTATTTCAAAATTAAGCATTAAAAGATAAAATGTTTATAATGGTTCCCACTGGGGTTGTGGTTGGAGCTGGTAAGCAGGGGGCAACTAGCTTTGTATAGACTAAACTGTGTGGTCTGGCAGAGAGCTAAGGAGTCAGCCACCAACAGGAGGCAGCAGTGACCTGAAAGAGCAAGGTCTAGATCAAGCCTAAACCCTGCACTAACCTATTAACCCGAACCCACACCTTTGGCCACCCCTATTTATACCCACGTATGTTTCAGCCCTCACCCTGCTTCCAACTGCTCTCCAAATAGAGAACAAACGCCTTAATGGGGCTTTGAACAAGGTACTTAACCTCTTCATTCTCCATCTACAAAATGGGGCCATAATAGCAGGTAGGTCATAGGGCCGTTGTGAGGGTTACATAACATAACATGAAAAGCACTTAGCATGGTGTCTGGCACAGAGAAAACTCTTGATGAATGTTAGCTGCTCTAACCATCATACTCCTTTCCATCACCGTCATTATTATGATTCTGCTTGCCAAGCCTTACAAACAGCCTCACTAGAGTCTAGTTCCATGGGAGTGGGCACTCTGTCCAGCGTGGTGACCTCAGTAACTCCAGCTTTACATGGTCCCTCCACAGAGCAGATACTCAATAAGGCATGCTACTCAAATGGAAGAAAGAAACATCTAGCACAGCTTCCCTCTGGAATTATTTTGAACAGAAATACAGTTGTTGTGACAGAGACCCAAGAGACCAGTAACTTAAATAAGAGAGAAGTTTATTCTTCTCTCACATAGTCATCTGAGTATGAGTGGCCCATAACTGTAAGATGCTTCCAGGAACAAGACCCTTGGGGCAGGCCCGTTCCCAGAAGTCTCATGACCTCATTCACATTCCTGCCCACAGGAAGCAGGAAAGGGCAGGAGGAAGGACACACTCTTTAAGGGCACAGCCAACAGGATATACACTCACTTCTGTTTCCATCTCACTGGCCAGAACTTAGACATGGGCAACATCCAGTTGCAAGGGAGGCTGGGAAATGTAGTCTTTATTCTGGGCAGCCATATGCCTTGCTAGCATTTGGTGGTTCTGTTACTGTAGATGAAGAGGATGATGCTATTCGGAAGCCACTAGCCGTACTTCCAATCTCGCCAGCTTCATCTCTCCCACTGTAGACGCCAGCACCACTCCACTTCTCCCAGGCCTTTGCACCCACCGTTCACTCTGCCTGGTGCCCTAGCCTGGCCTCAACCCCACACCTTTTAGAAAATCCTGTTTCACCTTTCAGACCCCTGAAGAGACGTCACTTCCTCTTGGAAGACTTCTAGCACCCCCATCACCATCCAGTAGAGATTAGGTCCTCCTCCCTCCGTGCAAGTCTTTCACTGTCCCTGAACTTGTCCTACAGTGGCATTTGTCACACTGTACCTAAACTGTTTATTAGTCTGTCTCTCCTACTACAAAGTACACTCCAAGAGGGCAGAGAATATGGTTGTCTGTGTCCCTTGCACATTACAGTGCTTTAAATTTCTGCTGAATTATTAAGTATATATACTTTTATATATTTGAATTTCCAAGTCACTGTTGCTTTGCCCAGTGGAAGAATATTCTTGGCATGAACATAACCACCCTGGACCCAGGCAGGTAGCAGAGAAGATACCAGTGAAATCAGACCCTGCTTAAGAAAGAAAGGAATCCAGATGCTGTGGGCCCCGCAGGACCCTGGCAATGTTTGTCCTGCTCCCGACTCCTGTTTCCATCCGGCTGACCTGGAGGACGACAGAGCCCCATCACCAATGCCTCCCTCCGTGAAATCAGCCAGACTGGGGGCCGTCTCTAGCTCAGGACAGCACAGGCTCGCTTCCTGGGCAAGGAGCATTCGGGTGGCAACATCAGGACTCTGCTGGTTGAGGTCACAGCACAGATGGCTTATGAACATGAAAAGCCTGTTTCATGTTAAAAGCCTTTGACCATTTTTTTTCCAGATTAATTCCTTCGGTGCCCTGCAAGCTGTACACAAAACTGTATGAGCCAAGGAGAAAGGGCATTTCAACCAAAACTCTAAATGTCCTTGCTTGATACCATTTCCATGAGTCCCAAATCAGTGTCTTAAATACATGTGTGTGGATTCAATGTTTGTTTTGGTTTGTTTGAGGTAGGAGAGCGAAGGATATATCAATAGTTCTAGGCTGTTTGCTGTCCAAGTTTCAACAAAGGGGAAGAGAGAAAAATAATAAGCTCAGATGGAAGAATAAAAACTTACCATTTGTGAGTGTCTTAAAGGTTTCACTGGAGGGACCTTCATTCACTCCTCCCAGCCGTCTACCTTTAATCACTACTTTGGAAGCAAGACAGAGAAGGAAATTGGAAGCCTGGTCATCCCTTGGTCTGGGGCACCTCTCTGAACAGAGTAGGGATTGCGGGTTTCTGGGAAACCAAAGGAAAGTCCTAGAAGAACACAGCTAGCAACATCCTCCAGTCAAAATTTTGGATTGTGGATTCAACACTGTTTTCTGTTTCTAGCTTTAGCTTTGGGGATAGGAACAATGTGCTTCTGCTCTGTCTCCTCCTTCGTACAATTATGTATTCAAAAAAATAATAAAGAAGGTTACCGATTGCTAAGGGTGCTGTAGTGAAGGAAACCTAATCTTAAACCTAATCCTAACTCTCCTTCTACTACCGGGCTTAGAACCCCGGCTCACCGTCCTTTCCTCACTGAGCGCCGTTTCCCTCACCCCCAAATCAGAGTTTTGAACATGAGTCTGTCAATGGAGGGCTTGCTTTTTTTTCTTGTGAGGAAGAGTTCTTTCAGTATTAGACATCAAGCCCTCTAAACGTTGGGCTGCAGCAGAAGTTTCATCTCCTTTAATTTTCTTGCCGATGATAGAAGATCAATAACAAAACAGGGATCAGAATGGTCCCCAGCTGGTAAATGACAATGTCTTCTCATCAGACACCTCCCACCTGGGAAAAGAAGCCAAAGATACAATGTTTTCTTTGAATACTCAAGGAAAATTAAGGAAAACCCAAGAACTCTTTCTCGAGGAAGTTAATAAGCCCATACATCATTCTGGGTCCTTAGCCCATACTAGTCTGTGATGTCACCAGCCCATAACACCACTCTTAATCAAAATCTCCCTACTGGGCTTCCCTGGTGGCACAGTGGTTGAGAGTCCGCCTGCCGATGCAGGGGACACGGGTTCGTGCCCCGGTCCGGGAAGATGCCACATGCCGCGGAGCAGGTAGGCCCGTGAGCCATGGCCGCTGAGCCTGCGCGTCCGAAGCCTGTGCTCCGCAACGGGAGAGGCCACAGCAGTGAGAGGCCCGCGTACCGCAAAAATAACATAAAATAAAATAAAATCTCCCTACCTCCTTGCCTCTTACTGGTTGTTCAACAGGCCAGAGCGATTTGTGTGTACTCCCTGGATAACCAAATCTGTGCTCCATGGCCGTCTCCCGTCGGTGAACACAGAGCTATGACATGAAACAGTAACAGTTGTCACACACAGGCAATGTCTTTATCCTTATTTTTAAGTACATAATGCTGTGGAAGATGACAGGTTTGGCAATATTTTTTTCAACCTGCTCAGAACGTCACCGGATATTTTCATAATGACTTGAGGACTCAATCTCTAAAAAGCCAACATCCACCTGTGACTAAGTTTTCAATGTGCACCATTATTAACAACGGGGTCACTGAAGTTCCCCGCTCACACCTCTGATTAAGAAAACACGTAAATAAGTCCTCCTAAATCATTCCTTGTCAGCTGATTCTAAATGGCACTAAAACAGAAATAACTGCTTTCCTCTCTCATCCAGATAGGACATTTCCATGCAAACTGTTCATTTGATTCAAAATAGGTATGATACATGATGATGATTCAAATAGGAAAGTAGATCCTAATTGGGTCTCTGGATAAACAACTTGAAGTTTTCTTTAAAAAAAAAAAGAAAGAAAGAAAAGAAAAGAAAGCCTGAAAAAACAAAGATCCCTCCATAATTACCCGCACGTAAAGAAGGAGTTGTGTGATGTTTTCCTATTTGTGGCAGATCGTTAGGTCTATTCTAGGTTTTCAACTTAGAAGGTAGTTATGTCGGTCTGAAATGAGAACAACTACAAACTCTTTAACTGGGAAAAAGAGTTGCATGGTAAGATCTTGGGCTCTGGGCTGAGACTGCTGGCTCTCCCGGTTGCTGGCTGTGTGACCACGGGCAGGTCACTGTATCTCTGAGCCTTGTCTGTGAATGGGGCTAAGAGAAGTGGCTACCTTAGAGGCTCACTGGGTGGATGACGTGTATGCATAGCACAGTGGCCGGAACAGTACACTCAGTTGAGGTCAGCAAATTATTATCATCCTCTGAAGGTCAGAGGCAGGAGGATCTTTTCTACCCATTCACCGTCAGTATGAAGTTGCTTTTGAAAAGTGAACCAACCAACCACCAGTTGGGCAAATCTAAAAGGGCTGGTACCTCTCCTGTAGGAAGAAGGCATTGCCTGCACCAGCTGACTGATAGGTACACTCAGGCCCTAAGCTGTTAGGTTAGGTACCACCTGGGAGGTGCACTCACGCCCAAGGTGGGTGTTTTCCCCCTCTTTGCTCAGCTCTGTTATGTTAAAGTGCTGTCTGTCCCTAAAATGGCTTCCTTTAAAATACATGTATACACACAAGCATATACATGTATGTATCAATATAGATAAATGGATATAATGTATACATAACCATCTATTGCCACCATCTTGATTTTCCCCACACTCTGAGGCTTCAGCCTTAGCAATGAGAGCTGGTGTGGCCAACTGTCCTGAGCTCTTACACCATAAGTGTTCCTCCAGGCTATGGCCGGTTGAGTGTGCTCCACAGTGTGTCGTGTTTAGGCTGTGGTGTCTTTGCTGTCTACCATTTATTGGAGCTGTAAACAATGTTGGCTGGCAAACATTGTGGAAATGAAGGTACTTAACCTGCCACCAATAAACGAAGGATGAGTAACATGTTGGATATTAAAATGTAAGTTACCACACTGGGCAGCTCTCATCAGAGTGGTTAGGGCATCATCTCTAGGCCATTAGGAACTCCTGGAAGTCCTTAGCTATTAGCCTCAGGCATCATCACATCACGGCAGCCCAGATAACGGATCCACAGCTGACTCTCAACTCTACACTGAGCAATGAAAGCCAAAAGTCTGAAGTTATTTCTGAAGAGCAACTGCCAATGGCAACGCCAGGACCACGTCTCCCCTGGGGATAATGCTGAGTCAGTCATCACTGCCTCGTCCTGGAGAGCAAACCGCAGCTAGGAAGCATGTGACTGTGTTCCTCGCCTATCCTCAGCTTGAAGTCTCCAACCAGCCATTTTTAAACAGATTCTTAAGTTACAGAAAAGAAATGACTCATTCTTTCTGCCCCGTGTCAATCAAAAGTTACACACATTATTTACATTCCATGTACATATGTATAAAGCATGCATATATGACCCTTAGATGAGACTCTAAATTTACTCAAAATTCATGTTATGATTGGGTGTAAAGCTCTTATGGTAGAAATATACTCTTATTAACTGAGGTGAGCAGAAATCAGAAAAAAAGAACAAGATTGACATTGTCATTTTTAACCAGCATCTAAACTCTAGAGGGTCTGTTATGTCAAGTTTTCTTATCACCTGAAAACATGCTAAGAAATGAGAATATCCATCCTTTTTTCTGTTATTTATACAATGCTTGTTTGCCTTTGGTCCTTCTAAAAATGCACACTCAAAGAGAGTCAAAATCAAATTCCGGAGTCAGCCACGGGGCTAACATGCTGCAGGATGGAAGCCCAGAATTCATTTTAACGTGTAGTATTCCCTAGACTGTGACAGAAGTCAGGTTTCAATTAGCTTTCTTCAGGCTCTCCAAATCAAGAAAATCTAGTGGGTTGGTAACATATTCATAAGTAAACAAATGTTTGGTCCTTTGACAGGTGGCCAGGATGTGGTGCAGGGGGGGATCCAGGTATCCCTGGTGAAGCCATGGGGGCCTTTCACGTCCCTCGCTCCATGGGACTGGACCAGCTACGCATGTTGCTCCCGTCTTTCTGAGCATCTTCATCTGTACATTTACGGACGTGAGCAAGATGCCTGGCATGCAGCCAGAATTACTGAACTGCGACAGTGCTCCTTGGACAGAACCACTCCAGGCTGAACGTTAGCAAAGCGAAATTGCCTATAGGTCGGCCACAAACTTGAGTGTGAACATCGATCACCTGGGAGCCTATTAAAATGCAGATTCCAATCCAGCAGGATAGAGAGGGGCTGATGCAACTGTCCTGAGGACCCCACTTCCCTTCACAATTAAATAAACATGGTTTGGAGGCATTCCAGGCGCCAGGCACTGTGCCTTCTCCTAGAAATACAAAGATAAGACAGGGGCCCTGCCTTTGAGAAGTTGGTGTCATAAGAGAGACAGCTTAAAACACTCTGGGAAAATTCAGCCGTCATTTGGATTCTTTGCATCGCAAGCAAGAAACACCCATCCAAAGTGGTTCAAGTGAAAAGGGAATGTAACTGGCTCCTGGAATTGTAAAGCTCGGGTGAGGTGACTTCAAATCTGGTTTGATGCAGGGCTAAAATGACATCACGAATACCTAGTTTCTCTTTCTCCACCGGTACCTGGTTTCTCTCTCTCAGTCTTTTCGCTCTGCTTCCTGTGGTTTGGCTCTTTTCTTTTGGAGGCAATGTGGTTACCAGTCCATATTTCTTCTCCTCTTAATAAGAGTGCCTGCTTATCCCAGAAATCTCAGCAAAAATCTCAAGGTATCTCATTGGCTCTAATTGGGTCACGTGTTCAACACTTAACCGATCACTGTGTCCTGGGAAGTCAGACTTCCACCATGGCAAACACTAGTGTTTCAGGTGGAGTTAGTCCCAGCAGAACCACATGCATCAAAAGAGCAGGACGCATGGATTCCCAAAAGAGAATCAGCGGTTGGATGCCAGGCCGCCAAAAGGCCACAGTCACCACAACAGAGGCGTGATAGAAGCATGTGCATAGAGAAAAACACTGGTACCTGATAAATACTGTTGACAATGCATGCGCGTGCTCACGTGTGTGTGTGTGTGTGTGTGTGTGTGTGTGTGTGTGTGTGTGTCACCAGCCACAGGCAAAGCACACACAGTGCCCAATCTGGAAAAGACTGCTGATTGGTTTCTTGGGGGCCTTTAACACGACACTGCTCCATCTCTACCTCAGCAATGGTGTAGTTCAGTCACTCCAGAAATATTTCATTCATTACTTTCCGTGCAGGAAATGAGAAGTGAAAAGTCTGGTTTCATTGTTTCTGAGATTAGAGTTAAATTGGAATATAGACCAGAATGACACATCAAGTATTTTAAAGCCAATACAAAATACTGTGTTTTATTTGTCCTCAAAGAAAGGAGGCATTGGTGTAAGCTGGAACAGAAGCTTCCACAGGCATGAACATAGAGTTGCAGTAATGAGCTAGCTTGTGCATTGGGACATGAAGAGACTAAGCAAGTTGTAGAAGAGGACAGTGTCAATTTCAAACACCAGGGATAAGTGCAAGATTTGAGCGCCCAGATCAACGACCGTGGCCTAGACCACCATTATCCATGATTTGAGTGTCCACGCTGGGAACCTATCTGATACCCTAGACTTTTTCATCGCCTTAGCATGTTCACCTTCAATCCACACAACTACCTTAGCCCTTGACTGAGAACAACTGCACCATCTTAGAAATATAGGATTCAAGAATTCCTGACTGCTACTTTTTCCCTATCCTTTACCCATCATCCAATCAGCCATCTTTTCTACACCTGACCTAAAGCAGCAGAATGTAGCTATAGAAACATGCAAACTTTAAATTCATTCCCGCCTTAAATGCCCCCAAGAGCAATGATGATGATGATGTTGACGATGGTGGTGATATAATTATCACCTAACATTTATGGAGTATCATTATCAGGCAGCTTTACTGTTGGTTCTGAGTCAGTAAGTCCATAATTCTCTTTGGCTTACTTTAGCTCAGTATTTCTCAAAGGAACCACTGTTGGCATTTGGAGCAGGACCATGCTTCATTACCTGGGACAGTCCTGTGCACAACAGAATATTCAGCAATACTGCTCCCAGCCCACTAAATGCCAGTGTCATGGCAAACACACACACACACACACACACACACACACACACACACACACACACACACACACAGTTGTCCAAAGGCTGGCCCTCAATCCTCCCCACCAAGTAGATTGAAAGGACAGGTGAGAACCAGTAGCTGAGTGGAAAGAGTACTCATTTGGACCTCAAAACTGACATTTACTCTATGTACTTTGACCTTGAGCGAGCCACTAGCCTCTCTGAGAGGCAGTTCCTCCTCCTATAAAAGATGGGTCATAATCCTACTTCTGCCTGGTGGTGGCAAGTTCCCAATAATCTAATAAAGTATTAGTGAGAATATTCCGTGTATTCATTAGGATTGTATTTCACTGTGAGTAACAAAAAATCGGACAGCAGCAGCTTAAACAATTAGGTGTTTATTTTTCCTACAACACAGTTGGTCCACAACTGGTGTGGTGACTTCATGATCTCATCAACATCCCTGGCTGCTGTCTTTCTGCAAGTGGCCTTTACCTTCATGGCCACCTCTCAGCCACAGCGTAGAGTCTCCCCTTCCAGATTCAAGACAGACAGACAGACAGATGGATAGACAGAAAGGAGGGGGGGGAGAGCAGGAAGGGAGAAAGGGAAGAAGGCAGGTAGGAAGACACAACAGGCAAGAAAAAGTTCTGTCTCAATCAGAAACATGACACTTACCTAAAAGTCCCCAGCAGATTTCCATTTACATCTCATTGGCTGTCGCAGGATCATTCCTACCTACAAGGGAGACTGGGAAATATTTTTAGCTGAGCATATTGCCTCCTAAGATTCTGTGAGTAAGAAAGAAGGGGATAATGGATAGTGGGTAGGAAACCAGCAATACCTGTCGTACTTAGTAAACTAGAAAGCATTACAGAAGTGTAAGGTGGCGTTATTATTAAAACCTGAATTGAAAGCACATCACAAAATGCACTGTCTACATGAATTTCATTACCTGAATTAATCCCCATCACTTAAATAAGTGAATGTTCTTATTTACATCCAACGAGCATGGCTGCCCAATTCACTAATAAGGTATATCGCTGCCCACATTTTAACATAGCAATGCAGAGCGAACCACCTTTTGTGTCGTGGGCTCTGAAGAAGATTGGTCCCAATTATTCAAGGTAACAGGAGATAATAAGAAAGTATGTAAATGAAGATAGAAGACTTTTCTTGGTTTAAGGCCACCTGGAATTTATTCACCTACTTTTGATCATTGCACCCTGATTTTCTTGTGGAAAACTACTTTCCCACATTGTGTGCAGGTTGGTGGTGAACTCAGGTGGCCTCGGCCTGCAGTGGCCCCGACCAGAGATTGAAGCCAGGCCACAGCAGAGACAGCACTGAATCCTAACCGCTAAGGGCCAGTGGCTAGTGACAAGGCCCTGGCTTGTCTGCTTTGGAGAAATGAATTTCAACAAAGGGACAGAAAGCAGTAAAACAAGTAAAGTGTTTATTAGGAGGGAAAAAGTACCTGTGAATAGGCACACACCGGCGGGCTCAGAGAGAGAGTCACGATTTGTGGTAGTTTGAATCACTTATATGGGGCATTTCTGCCAGGTTTCCCCTGGCCAATCATCTTGCTTTGCCTGGCTCTGAGTCCATATTTGGTTTATCTCAGGGTCCCCCCACCCCATGCACACACATCTCTTAGCCAAGATGGATTCCAACACAGAGGCCTGAGAGAAGGTTGACACCACTTATTATGGGATGGTGAACCCTCCCTTTTTGACCCCCAAGGAGCCTTTCTGCGCATGTGTAGTCAGGAGGTCTCCTTGACCTCCAGAATGACAAATATGTCGTCTCTTTTATCTTCTATCTCGGCAGGACTCATCTCCTCCTGGCTCCCGCCATTATCTTTATCTTGGAGTATCTGTCCACAGGGGACAGACTTCAGCTGCTCAGCCTGGGGCCCATCTATCTCCTGCCTCAGTGGGACTGTCAGTCAAGGTGCCCTGCTCAGGTGCCCCAACCTCAGCCAGTGCAACTCTCTCTTCCTAGACGTTGAATTCTGAATGTGTGAAGCAAGGCAATTGAAAGAGAGAGAAAGGGAGAGGGAGAGGATGAGAAGAGGGAGAGAGGGAGTAAAAAGGAGTGGGGGGGGGAGTGGGGGAGGGATAAGGGGAGGGAGGGAGGGAAGGAGGGAGGGAGAGAGGGAGGAAATAAGGAAGGAAGGAAGGGAGGGAGGGAGGGAAAAAAGAAAGAAACAAGAAAGCCAGTGTATCCAGCCTTGCTTTTTAGCTGTTCTTCAATTCTGTGGCCTCCCAATATATTTTCCAGCTAATTTCCTGTTTTGCTTACTGTAATTGAGTCTGTTTTTCAACCAAAGAACCTTGACTGGTGCCTATGAGAATGACACTTGCAGACCACCCAGAAACTCAGCTCTCTGCTTTGGATTCAACCTCATCTCCTACTAAAACTTGACCAGAATCCCAAAGGACACTTCTTCTCTGATTCCCAGACATTTTATAGAGATATTGTGAAACACTGGAGTGGCCAAAAAACTGGTAGGCGCCAAGGAAATAAGTCTTAGGGCAAGGATGTGTCAGGAAACCAAGAGCTGTGATTTCTAGTTTGTGCGATTTCTCTGACTAGAGACACAGAGGACATCTTCCAGCCTCTCTGCACCTCGATTTCCACACCTGTAGATGACTGAGCTGTCTCTATCACATCAACCTTTACGACATGCCAGTATTTCCTAACTTCGCTAGGTCTCCACCTGCCCACTGAGTCCCTACCTGCAAAGCCTTAGAGTCACAAGCCATACATCCACCTCCTGGACATCCCTACTCCTTGAGCAGTGCTCACACCCCCTCATCCTTGAAATTTTAAATAAGATTGCCCAGAAGCTCCATCTCACAGTGGGAGAGAAATGTCCTTCCCTGCCCAATGCCTCCAGGGAGTCCTAGGGTAAGCCCACACTCCCACAGGTCAATTCTAGCTTGAGTTCCTGCTTCCACTGAATTTGCAATTGCCTCCCTGCCTTTCACCTCCTGTAGTTTTTTCACCCCATGTCATCCTGGGTGGCACTACTCTGATCCCTTCAGCCTGCAAAGCACCACCCACTCAAGGCAAAGCATGTAGCAGCCTTGCTGAAGGCTTGGAGTAACAGAGGCTACTACACACTGCAGCTGAGGAAAGCAAATACCTCCAGGCTGAACATGGCTCTTCCTGTTACTGGCCATTCCCTTCTCTTCCAGGAACATCACTGCAGGGTCCCCTCCTTGGGCTCCAGCATCCCATCGTGTTGCTTGTATCCTCCCTCCACCTCTTCCCCTCTCCTTTCAAACTCTTTCTCCCAATCCCCAAATTTCCTGTTCAGATTTTCCACGCCTTCTTCCCACCACCAAAATGGCCTATTACATGTTTTGCTAAACAAAGGTCATTCCAAGAGGAATTCTGACCAACAATTGCTTCTTTCTTTCTGCTGCAAAAAACGCATCTCTAACAATACTGATAACACCTGTTCCCTGGCTGAAGGCATAATGCCTCCAGCATTTAGGAAGCATTTCTCGGAAAGCATTTGGCTGGAATAAAAAGCTTTGCTATTTTGTTCGTATCCCTTATATGGAAATAGTGTGACCTCTCATGTACCAAGCAAAAAGAAAGAGGGTCTGTCACTTAAATAGCTGCGTGACCTGAGGAAAATTAAGCATCTAAACCTATATTTCCCTTCTGTAAAGTGGAGACACTCATCACAATGAAAAAAAAATCTATTTCTTTGTGTCTATATGAGATGATGGACGCTCACTAAACTTATTGTGGTAATTATTCCATCATGTATGTAAATCAAATCACTGTGCTGTACATATTTAACTTATACAGTGCTATATGTCGATTACACCTCAATAAAATTGGAAGGAAAAAATGGAGACAGTAATACTTATTCCACAGGATTGTTACGAGAATCAAATAGAATCATACATATAAAGTACTTTGCACAGTGACTAGCACATAACAAATGCTCTACAAAGGGTAAATGACAGTATTAGTATTATTATCACCATCACAATTAGGGCATTTGAAAGTGAAACTAAAATGGTGATAGAAAGTTATAAAAAGCACCACACATCGAGAAGTCACTTGGGAAATGTAAAAATATAAATGAAGACTTAACCTAAAAAAGTGCACTCAGAGCTCACAGCCTGGAAGGATACTGGTCTCACCAGCAAGTATGGCTGGTTAAATAACAGGGCTCAAAACTATAAATGTGAATGCCCGTTCTTTCAGAAAGAAAATGTGCTTCATTTCTATTTTTCTTTTAGAAAGAAATAACATAATACCCTCCTTTATCTAAAGATGCTGAGCACGAATATGAGAACATCAAATATTTTAATTCCTCCCAGGAGCTAGTTCAGTCCTAGAGAGAATAAGAGTTTGCCAGAGTAACTGGGACATCTGAAAATGGAAATGTAATATTCAGACCTCCACATTGTTCCTTGAAACCTTTCCAGTCCCTGAAAAAGTCAAAAGATGATCATACCAGTCATGAGCTCCACATGTCAAAATAAATACACGGGCTCAGCCTATATTACCGCAATACATTTTCCTAGTGGGCCCTTAAAAATTGTGTCATTTCTACAGGCACCCCCCAATGTTCATAGCAGCACTATTTACAAGAGCTGAGATATGGAACCTAAGTGTCGATCAACAGATGAATGGATAAACTGTGGTATATATATATATATTCCATTGTGTATATATCTATCTATATTAGAGATAGATTCCATTGTGTATATATATATTCCATTGTATATATATCTATATCTATAGATAGACACAATGGAATACTACTCAGCCATAAAAAAGAATGCAGTTTTGCCATTTGCAGCAACATGGATGGACTTTGGAGGGCATTAGGTTAAGTGAAGTAAGTCAGACAGAGAAAGACAAATACTGTATGAGCTCACTTATATGTGGAATCTAAGAAATACAACAAACTAGTGAATATAACAAAAAAGAAGCAGACTCACAGATACAGAGAACGAACTAGTGGTTACCAGTGAGGCAAGGCAAGTGGGGAGGGGCAGGTAGAGGTGGAGGAGGGGGAGGGGCAAACTATCAGGTGTAAGGTAGGCTCAAGGATGTATTGTCCAACACGGGGAATAGAGCCAGTATTCTGTAATAACTGTAAATGGAGAGTAACCTTTAAAAATTGTATTAAAATTTTTTTAATATGTAAAAAGAATACATATATATTACGTGCATGGGTAGGACCAAAAGAATTGTATCATTTCTATTGACTGTAATTCAGTTGTTACCTTTCTTTGGGAGGCTCCAATTTATTGTTCCTCTGTTTCAAACATTAATATGGAAAGACCACATTTGAGGCCTTCCACAGGAGTTTTGGGAATTCCTTTTCGTCCGTATTGATTTGTCTGGCTTTTTCCGCCTTCTGTCTGGCACACGTATGAATCTCAGACCATGGTGAAGTGTCACATCCCAACTCAAAAGCCTCTGACAGTGTCTGCTCCCCTCAATCCCTTCTGCTGCAGTGGCTTCTTGGATGATCTCTTTTATTTAGCACTCCACTTTTTTTTTTTTTTTTTTTGGCTGTGCCGGGTCTTAGTTGCAGCAGGCGGGCTCCTTAGTTGTGGCATGCAAACTCTTAGTTGCAGCATGCATGTGGGATCTAGTCCCCTGACCAAGGATCGAACCCAGGCCCCCTGTTTTGGGAGCACCGGAGTCTTAGCCACTGCGCCACCAGAGGAGTCCCCAGCGCTCACTTTTTAAAGACCTACGAGCAAGATGCTGCTTCAGTGTTGGGGAGACACACACACAGATAGGATCCAGTTTCTTTCCACTCGAAGGACCATGACTAGAAGAGGAAGTGGATTATAAACAAAGAATCCCAATCTGCAGGGATACATACCGATGGATCTATGCACGAGGCAGTCAGAGGGAATAGGAGACAGAAAGACACGTCTGCATCTTGGAGCAGGGCTGATAAATAAAATCTTCAAACATATCTAGGCTCTTAGATAATGAGTAGGAATTTACAAAGTAGAGAAGAAATGGCAGGCAGGAGAGGGTAAGAAAGGGCAGAGAAATTTCCCCAGAGAAGAGCGGGACATCCCACACTTATAATGAAATAAACTTAGCCAAACAGACTGGGCACAATAAGGAGGCTTAGCTGATGGCTTAGCATACCCTGCACCTTTACTCCTTGCGTTCACTGTAACTTGACCTGCTGCTTTTCTATACATAGACTCTCCCTCTCTATTATACACGAAGCAAATGCAGAGAGTCCCACAGTCGTTTCAGAAGGAAGGAAATATTGTTGTCAGCAGAAGTTGCTAGTATCCCCATGCTGAGGGCAAGGAGGTAAGCTCTGCATCCTCATGGAAGACTATCTGATGTGTTCTTGCCTGAAGGATTCCCCTGACGGCACAGGCTATATATTTATTTATTTATTTATTTATTTATTTATATTTATATATATTTATACATTTATATTTATATAAAGTTATAGAAAATAACTTCTTGAGCTTAGGAAGTAAATACTCAGATCAAATGGGCTTGATGAATACTAGACAAAATTAACATAAAGAGACTAGCTCTTGTGGTAGTTTGAAATTTTAATATTTCATAAAAAGAATTCTAGAAGACAGGAAGAAAACAAAATAAAACAAACAAAAAGAATAAACAAGTTAGCTACAAGGGAAGAAAAATCAGGACCAGAAGTTAATAAAGCAATATCCACCCTGAACAGGATTGGTCCCAAGTTGTCTCAAGCCCAACTGATGACTCAGAGGGCCTTGTCAGTCACTTGCTACAGTGATCAAGGATTATTTGTCATGTGCACACTCACCTCCTTAGAACTCCATCATGCAGAGTGCACTTGTCTCGCTAGGATGTCTGTGCTTTAATTATAGTTACACACGATACCCTGCAGCCACTTTCCAAGAAATTGTAGGCCACTGTTATTTATTCTCTCCTATAATTAAGCATTTCGTTTCTGTATCTGGATGCAGGACTGGCTTCGTGGTAAATACCCGTACAGTTTGTGGGCCCTACACTCAGAAGGGCCCATGCTTGATTTAATCCTCTGCTGCTGCAGAATTGAAACGCTTAAGAATTTTCTAACAGGAGGCCCTGCCTTTTCATTTTGCACGGAGCCCCACAAATTATGTAGCTGGTCCTGTCTCGAGGATTCACTGCCTCAAGGTGAATTTCTATCAAGCCCTGTCTACACACTCAGGATGGGAGCCATTACTGAATGGTTCTGAGTATAGCTTTTGGTTCCAGTGATCATTTTCACAGTCATTTACTTGGCAGGATGACTGTCACCAACCTGAAAGTTCAAACAGCCCCAGAACACATTTGATGTCTGATTACAAATAACTGGCTTGGTCAAAAGTTAAGCTTCGGCCTTGGCCATCCTCTCTCATCCTGCCAGGTATACAGACAGGCCCTATTTCTTCAAGGCTCCTTCAAGTTTATAAACAATACCACCCCCAACACTGGTTCATAAAGTTTCCCATTCTACAAACTTAATGTGTTATTCAGAATTGAACCATTTCCTTAGCATAATTTGATGAAGGGTGTGCAGAATTGTATCAGATGTAATAAAAGTCAAGCCCTGTAATTTCAATTATTAAACACTTGTACCAGAGCCCATACCCAAGCAGCTCAGTGGCTTGTACTTGAACTGCAAAAGTAGCAGCTGGATTGCCAGAAAGAAGGGAAGGTATGGAAACCAACTGTGTTCTTAGCCGTGATGGATTTGAAAGGGTCCTTCTCAAGGTGAGTGACAAAAGGGGTCTATAAGCTGTGCATTTACCTTGGGACATCCCATCACCTACCTCAAGCCGTTCTGCAGATTGCAACGGTCATTTTCTACCTGTCCACACTGGATCCTGACACAGAACTGTCACTGGTTCTGATAGAATCATCACCCACGAGCTCTCAGAGGCCTGCGATCAAACAGTGTCCCTCCCCACACACCCATTAGCTGGTATAAAAACATTCTCTCTTCCAGACCTCAAGACAGTGCACAAACACACTTGTATGTGCAGGCGGGCATGTGTGCTGTGTGTAGAGAGGGAAGGGAAGGAGGTCAGGGGAGGGTGGTAAAGTGACACCTCATCTTTATTCACGACTACAGATAAGACACGCCTTTTTACTTCCCTCTTAGTCTTTCTGAAGTCATCTCTAGAGACTGGGCTTCCAACATGTTTATTTCATTGTCCAGACCGAGGGAATATTCATTTAACGGCCTCACTCAGATTCCCAGTAATTTCAAACAGACAGCGTAATTCAGCCACAGCTCTCCAGCGTGCAACAGCAATCCTGGACAGAACTGGCCACGGCCAGGCAGGGGATGCATGGGGACAGGCAGCCATTGTCTCGTCCACTGTCCACAACAGGACTCACTTCCTGCAAGTAACTATTCTCTGCCTGGGTGAAATTCACAGCACTCGAAACCATAAATAAATATCACAGGCTTCTGCAATCATGAACAACATCCCTTAGGTACCAGGGCAGCATTTATTCTGCCGGCATGTTCTGATCCCTGCCTTTTATCTTGTTCATGCCGTTGGAAAAACAAATAATAGAAATAGAATTCCTCATTTGGAGACTTTTACCTCTCCGTGTTCAGAAATTCTAATTCATCAGCGGGAAATATTGAACTAAACACAGATCCTCCTGGAAAGCTTGAAGGTGTTCCTAGTGCCTATGCCCCACATCTAAATAGAGCCGAAGGCCCATTCTCTTCAGCAAACTTTGAAGAACAGCCTGGCACTTTCTCCAAACAGGTAACTCGTTTTGCCACTCTTTCCCTTCTGAGCACTTTCAAATTTGGATAGTTACATATTTCACTCACTTAATAAATAGTTATCAAGTACCCACTGTGTAGTAGACACTGAAGGGTGCAGGATTTGCCCCCATGCCCGCCCACAGGGTACCCACGGGTCAGTCTGAATGAGGCCTTTGAGTGCCCCTGAGCTCCCTGAAACTCAAGCACCCAGCCTGAGCTGCTGCCCTTGTTCCAAATTCATATTTGTTGGCTAAATGCACTGAGTCGACTTGGTTTTACAAATAGAGCTCTCTAATTAACAAAGGGATTCCAAAGTCAATGGGGTAAATCAGGCGTGCTATCAGTCAAGCAGAATTTGAAAATAAAAATCACTCTGATAAGCTGCTCTAAAGAATATGTCCTCCTGCTGATGGACATATTGCCAAGTTGGGAACGGTGAAAGGAACTCCTTCACGTTTGCTGCTTCAGAAATGGTCACAGGCTCTGTCACAAATTGTTGTGGCACAAGTCTGCTTGCTCCAGGGGCTGACAGAAGCTGATTAACACCCCAAACTGCTTCTCTCCTTCTCAGACTTGTAGAAGGAGAATGTCACTGATATGACGATCTCGGCTGTTTGTGGGAATTACACCTGTCTCGCTTTCCTAGAATGCAGCGAGGTACAAATCTTCAGGAGCAACAATTCACCCTGTCAAATTCCCGAGCCCAGGAGTGGCAGAGTGGAGAGAAGGCAGCTGCTACAAAACAAGGATATTATGGGCGGAAACCTCGTTCAAACACAGCAAGGGGAGAACTGTTGGTGTTTAGCTTAAAATTTCATTGGAGCAGAGACCGTGAACGTGCTGCAGGCTACAAAGCCTCTACGTGGCATCTCACATTTTTTAAATACAAGATCCAAAAACATCGTGATTCCACTTTAATGCAATCAAAGTCCTTAGCTATCCAGAGAGAAGAATGAATTCAACTGCCTAAAGATCCTTCACTCAAACACTAAGCATGAATTTTACTGTGATTAAGTGAAACGAGTTGATTCTAATGTCACATGAAATTTGTTTTTAAATGGTTCTTTAATTCAGAGTGGTTGCCTTTTAATGATGCTGCCTTAATTTCCCGCTAAACCTGTTTCATCTCTAGTCATCCAACATTAATATTTATTTTGTTCATTTACTTTGAAAGTACTCTTAAATTAAAGTTGTTACAAATATTCTACTGCTGCTGAAGATAATTCAGCATAGGCGCTACCATGAAAATATCATAGAAACCATGATCAACGTGTTATAGCTGTAATCTGGATTAATAAACACAATTACTATAAAAAATTTTAGTAAATTAAGAAATAACCATTCTAGAATGTGTTATAAAATCCACTGCTAAATACATCCCTTTTTTTAACCTCTGTGCTTTTAAACTCTCGGAATTCTTAACAGTGTAGTTAGATATCACATTGTAATAAAAATTATACTTAAAGTATTTCCCATGTACATATTCCTTTTCATTATATTTGCCTTAAAATGAAATCCTCAGCATTTAACCTATACAGATTGGCTTGCACAAATCTCACAATAAATTACAGTAAAATAAAATTATGATGAACTTGAACTTGTATCGTGTTTAATGTAATGTACAACTACACTCTCTTGTTCCTATTTAGCTTCATAACTTATCAAAATACAACATTCTGCAGAACGCTTCAGTACAAATGGGCTCAGGACAGCAGCAACACCATTACCACTACAGGAAAATTGCAATGCTTTTTTCCCTGGAAAATACCAAATCTCAAAATCCAACATACAAACTCATAACTCATTTTCATTTCCTCTTTCCCATAATTTATTTTCATATCTAAAAGAAGCTCTTGGTTGAAGACTTATACTGTCAGCAACACGTAGCTTTTTTGCAATTTTCTACTTTCAGAAAACATAAAAAGAAAAGCAATGTATCCCCACAAGCAACCTAAGTAAACCATTATAAATTCACATTCTCTTTTGCACTAATTTGGGTGGGCAGCCAGGAATAAGGGGGATAACCTGTGGGTGCCCTTACAGTTCCCAGATCAAACTTCCCTTTTCATATGCCTCCGTGGACTGTGTCAGAGGCAGAAAAACGCTCCAAACTCAAACACTTCTGTCACTTTTCTAACCAAAGAACTTGCTACCGTTGCCAACAAAACGTTCACACTAATTTTTGAGGTTTGTGTTCTTATCATCAGAAGTTTTTTGAACTACATACTTCTCTTTTTTAAAAAATCCTTTTTCTGAACTAACCTCAGGACCAAAACACTGGTCTCTGCTTCAAGGTTTCCCAGTGTTAACTCAAGAGTAATCAAAACCGAATGCCTTCAGATCCTCAAGGGGTTGCTTCTTCCTTTCTGTGCTCCAAGTGGAACAGGAAAGTAGCGCTGTGCTTTTTCCTCCACTGCCCTGCTTGCTTTTTGCCTTTAGAATCTGAAGATTTGTCCCCATTCCTGGGCACCTGACAGGCTGTGATTTACATGGGAGAACACAACTCCAAGGCTCTTATCAAGGAGTCTGAAGCTGCTCCCACCCATCTTAGCTGTTTTCTAGGAAACAGACAGGAAAAGGGGGTGGGGGGAGGAGAAGCAGATTCTGTCTGAAGCTGCACAGGACAAGGAACACAGGCAAATCCAAGTAATGGAGGCAAATATAAAAAAGAATATTATTTATTATTTTCTTTATTAATACTCACATATAACCTTTGCTTTTTACACAAAAGTCTACTTAGAAGAATGCCTCCTTGGTTTAGCGTGCCCAGTGGGGCTTTTGCTCCTGGACCACTTCCCCTTTCTCCACCCTCCCACACCTCCCACCCTACCCCCGACATCCAAATGACTCTTCTACGTGTTCACAGATACCACGAAAATTTTGGAAACAAGATTTGGGTTACTGGATCTTGATTTAATCAACATCCCACTTCAAAATGGAAGGCAGGTAGGGGAGAGGGTAGGAAAAGGGAGAAAAGGCAGGGGAGAGAAGAGGAAGGGCGGCGGGTCAGCACTTTCAAGCCTTGCCTTTTCTGAGATGTGTGTGTATTGTGGCTGTTCCTTGAAATTCAATGACTCAAAACACTGACAGTAAGTGCCTGTGTGGTTATTTATATTATGTATCTATAACAGAATGTGTGGGCTTCCTCAGTTTGGATCTGGGCTGTTTTTGTTGAAACACACCACAATCCTTCTGTGGGTGTCCCCACAGGGAGTCTGGTCTCCCGGGAACCCGTCTCAGAGCCGGGGTTTCCGGAGCAGGGTCTTGCTGAGGTCTCTGACCTCTTCAGGGCTACTGACCCGCTCGTAGCCCAGCACGGCCATGGGCTGGTAGCAAAACTCCTCCACCTGTTTGATCTGCTGGAAGGTGAGGGCGGTCCGCCAGGCATTGGCGGCCTGCGTGGCGTTGCGTGCTGACACCACGAAAGGCTTGGAGGAGGAGCCTGAGCCACTGGTCATGTTGAGGGCAAACTGCTCCATTTCAGGGCTCACCAATAGCCCCACAAAGTCATACACCCTCCGTAGGGTCTTGACGGGGTCTCCCACCAGGTCCTCGTACCGCACCACCAGGTAGTGGCCTTGCAGCCAGTCAGGGGGCTGCAGGGCCGTCTGCAGCGTCTTGGCCATGCTGTGGCAGATGACCTCCATGGCGCCAAGGGCGTGGTAGTCTGCAGGCCCACCCATGCTCTCCTTCTTGGCGCCCAGCTTATGGCCAGCGGCCTCCAGGAAGGGCATGCGGTGCGCTCGGGGGTCCCGGCTGCGCACCACCTGCAGGCTTTCGCGGATGAGACCATGGCGCGAGCGGATGCGTGAACTGGCCACGGCGCGGGGATCCCGCACCAGGTGAATGACCTTGAGGTCCAGGGCCGGGTCGCGCAGAAGTGGCGCCAACACGGCCACGTCGAAGACGCGCACGCCCTTGATGACCAGAGTGCGGTACTTGCGGCACTCCTCCTCGAAGCGCGCCAGGCGCTGCGGGGGGCACTTCTTGCACACGCGATCGTCTACCAGCCCAACGACCTCCTTCCGGTAGGCGGGGCAAAGTGGCGACGAGCACACCACCTTGTTGGTGGCCGCGCCGAAAATGCCCAGCGTGGTGAGGTTGCGCCCCCCGCTGCCAGCGGGACTGTACAGCTGGAAGACAGAGAGGTCGCAGCGGTAGAGAGCGCTCAGCATGTCCCGTGCCGCCCCTTGCAGGGAAACGGCGTCCCCTGGGTACAGTTTTTGCCACACGTGCCACACTGGCTCGTAGAGGAAGAACACTTCGGGGTTCTGGTTGAAAAGCTCGCCGAAGAAGGACGAGCCCGAGCGCCACGTGGTGAACACGTACACCAACTGCCTCTTGTCCCCGCCATCCCCGGTGCCCCGAGTGCCATTACCCGGAGGGGCTGCGGCCCCCGCCGCCCCCGCCCCAGCTGCCGGAGCCGCCCGGACGGGGGCGACGGGAGAGCGGTATGGGGTACGGGGGTCCAAGCGGGTGTGTGCGCGGGGCTGCACGGCCGGAGGAGGCCCCGGATGCCCCCAGCCGCCCCCAGCCGCCCCCGCCGCGGCACCGAGTGGCCCGTCGGGGCTGCACTGCTGCAACGGCTCCTTGTGCCACTTGTAGTCCAGGAGGTTGAGCATGGTGAGCACCAGCAGCAGCGCGTAGCCCGCGCACAGCACCAGCGCCTTCCTGCGGAACACCTTCATTCCGAGCGGGGACGGGGGCCAGCGGCGACCCGGGCGCCGGGGCCACGGCGGGAGCAAGGCGCGCGGCCCGGCGGCAGGCGCGGCCGCGAGCAACCGGGGGGGCGCGCCCGCGGGCAGGGCTCGCGGCGGGCTGCGGCTCATCACAGGCACAACCCGGGCCGGCAGCGCGGCGGAGGCGGCCCTGCAACCCGGGAGGAGGACGCAGCGGCCCGGATTCGGGCGCTGGGACTTGGGCCGCGACTCCGAGGCGGGCGCGGCAGCAGCGGCGGCTGGTCCCCGGCGCCCAGGGTTGGCTCTCCCATGGCAGCGGCTCTGAGAAGGACCTGCGAGGGGAAGCGGAGTAAGCTCGTGCGCCCCAATCCTCCTCCCCCTAATTAACGCCCACCCTCGGGTCTGCCTGGCTACCCCGCTAACCTGGAGCCGCGGGCGCTCCCCGGAGCGGCCCGGGAGCACGGCCCGGCGGTCAGTCCTGCTGTCACTCGTTCCCCGCCTTCTCGAGCGCTGTTTTCCGCCCGGGGTCCGCGCGCCTCCGAGGGGGCCGAGGGACTTGGCAGCCCAAGCCCTGGGCAGAGTTTGCGGGCAGCGGGCGCCCTGCGGCTGGGGAAGGGAAACTTTCACCGGGCCCGAAGCCCTGCTCTGCGCTCCGCTGAGTCCAGTGCGCCCGGCTCCATCGGCGTCTCCGCCGCCCTCTCGGGACTGTAGCTTCCTTCCTCGCTCTGGCGGGGTGAAGCTGGCCGAGGGAGGGGAGGGGGAGGGGGCTTATACGGGACCCAGCTCCCGGCAAAGCGGCTCCGCCTCTCTTGCTCTCGGCCTCCGCGCCCCGAATCTTCCCATCTCTCTGGTGGTGGTAGATGGGGCGCAGCGCGACTCTGCAGCGGCGGCGGCAGCAGCTGCTTCTTCCATCACCCGAAGGATGCCCGGGCGGGCATTGCCGGCAGCCCCCGCCGCTCCTCAGCCTCCGACTGGCCCGGAAACCCCCTACACTCACACACACAGCTCTAGGCAAAGGAGCCGGGGTCCGCAGCGCTCCCTTGCCCGCCTCCCCCGCAGCACCAGCCTCTTCGGGTCAACGAGGCACCGGGGCAGAGAAAACCCCGCCGCCGCCGCCGCAGCCGCCGCGCGAAAGCCGGCGCCGGGGAGGATGCTGCTACCCGACTCTCCCTACGCGGAGCGGCTGCAACGCGCTCCGTCCAGCCTCTGCGCGGCTCCTGCCAGCCGGCGCCGGGTTGGTGCGCGCCGCCGTCTGTCGCTGCGGCTCCTCCCCTTCGGCGCGCTGCCCTCCTCCTCCGCGCGTCCCGCGCCCGCCCCCCCCTCGCAGCGCCCAGCTCCCGCCGCCGCCACCTTGGGGGTTGGAGATGCGGGGCCGATTTACAGCGGCGCCGCTTGGGCCGCCGTCCGCGCGGCGTAGGCCGTAGCAATCCGTGCGCCAAGCGCCAGGGTACGGGCGCGGGGTTCGGAGCGCTCGGGCGTCCCGACCTCTGGGAAACTTGGATTCTCCGTGCCGCTACCGGGCTCAACCGCACAGTTTTGCTCTCGGAAAAGAGTTGGTGATAAAGTTTGGGCAGAAATCCCCCAGCGGCCTCCCACTCCGCTCTCCCCCCGGGGTCGGCACCGCCGGAGGGAGCGCACCCGCGCCCCGGAGCGCTCCGAGGAGGCCGAGCGCGGCTCTCAGGCTCCCCACTCCCGGCTTGTCCCTTCCAGCTGGCCTGAGGCTTCTCCCTCACCGAGGAAGTAATAAATCTTTCTGACCCCGGGGTCAAAGAAGCAGCTTCAGTTTTCCGGAGGTGTGTGCCAGCGGGGCGTCTTCTCCCAGCTCTCCTCCACCCATGGAGAGGGCCTCTTCGGTTTTATGAGCCCCCAGCAGACGCTCTCCCCACCTCCGATCGTAATGACGCGTCCGCTGTGACTGACGTCCTCAGGAATTGGGGTGATGGGGGTTCGGGGGTAACTCTTTGTTCCAATTTACAGTAAAATACTTGTTTTGCTCCTTGGTGTTAGAGATGAGATCAAACGATTTCACCCTAAAGGAAACGCAGTTTTTGGAAGTAGATCATTTTTTAAGTTAAGGTTTAAGTACTTTTTTTTTTAGGATAATGAGGAACAGCCCTCCCTCCCTCCCTCCCTCCCTCCCCCCCTCCTCTCTCTTTCTCTCTCAGTCTCTCACCAAAAGAGACTAAGCCGTAGCTCAATTTCATCCGCAAAATGGGGACAATTATAATAGCCTCCAGTAATTGAACGGTGATGGGGAGCTAGACGCCCAGATGATTAAACCCCACTCGAGTCCTGGGCTGAATCGCTACGAACTGCGACCGGTCTTGAAGCTCACGGGCCGCTGGTAACAGACTGATCTCCTGGAGACGTTTTGCAGCCTCCTGTCCTGATGGAGTTTTTAGAAATTTGACAAAGTTAACTGCGAATTTATGTTTGTACTATTTGGGGCAGCCTTTCTCTGCAAGATTCTTCTAAATTAAAAAAATGTTGTTTGCGCCATTATTCTTCAGTGAGTCTTACTGAAGTACGAATCTTCGGAGTGCAAGGAGTGCACTTAATTCCATTCTTAATTCCGAAAGTGACTTAATTCATATGAGTTTTCAGGGTAGAAATATGTTCCAAGAACTTGACCTAGCCTCATTTTCCAGAAAAATCCATAATGCCACGGGTAGAGTTCAGATAATATTTCCCCCCCCTCCCGTGGTTCTGATAAAATGTAAGGGTGAGACGTTTCTGGGACAGATTTTGTGCAAATGGAGGGAGAGTAGAGATCGAATTTTATTCACAGCTTTCTCAAGCAGCATGGCATTTCCCCTGGGAGCGTGTCAGGACAGACAGACGTTTTTAATCCCTGTTTACAGACGAAGATGATAGTTTAATGGAGTGACTTCCCATCTCTCCATTTCTGGGCCCACCCACTGCCCTTCCCCCTACTGTCTCTACCCCTCTCCCTTTTTCCCTCTACCCTTTCCCCACGAAACTGAAGTGATATTGACACATTAAAAGACTGGTGGAAGAGAGGGAGTTAGGGAGGCAAGAAAACCTCGACGTCAGTATTCAGCCTGGTTCCAAGAAAAATAATGTCGAATATTTAAAATTTAGTCCCTGGCTTTGTGGTTACTCAGAAAGCCCCTGAATTGCAGTTATTTGCTGTAAGGACCCTTTTCTAAACAATTGTTTGCATAGAAACAGTTTTGTCTGCCATTCTGTAACACTTTCCTGAAGTTGGCAAAATAGTAAATCCATTTGCTGGACACCCCCCCCACAGTGAGTGCTCAGCTAGCATCAATTTACAGGTTCCAGCATCTCCACCCTCTCCTTGCTTGCAAATGTTTAAACCGTTTTGCACAGTGTCATGATTAATTCCAGCCTTCGTCACAACTAATGTCACCCAAAGACTTGATAATGCCTGTCTTCCCACGTGGGTTCAGGATGTCCTTTCATTTTAAGCCACTTATCCCGTTAGCATAGCAATGACCCAGACCTATAAGAAGTCACATAATTTTGTTGTCAGAGGAGTCAGGCCACAGGGCTGTCCTTAATTTCAGCTCACTGTTGAGTTTATTGCAATTCAGAGTCTTTTCCACGAGGCTTCTCAGTCCATCCTCTGCGGTCTGGGCTGTGGAAAGGAAACTGCTGTTGGAAACTTGCTGTGGCATTTACCTAATCCTGGACAGATAGGAGGCCAAACGTTTTGAGGTGCTGTAGGCCCAGGGCCCAGCCTGTGGGATGTGGCAGAGAGATCTTCCCAGACCTTCCTCCATAGTCTGTCGAGAAAAGACGTAAGGCTGGGTTACCCGGCCAGTTTCCATCCAGGCCTGTCTGTGTCACTGTGGACCCACAAGATTCCCCTCTGGGGAATGCCTGCCCCCCCCCCCCCGCTGGGCACCAAGATAGATTCAGTCAGTCATCGTTTCAGTGAATATGCATTGTCAGGGGAACTTGAGTACACAGAATTGGATTAATCATAATCCTTGATTTAAAACACACTGTTGTCATTTGTCCAAGGGTGGCTCTTTTCTTTTTTATATGATTTTAAATAATATAATGAATACTCATGAACCCACTGCAGAGCCCATGAACCTCCAGAGGTAACCGCTCTGCTTAATTGAGTTTAAAAGCTGAAATGAAATAGTCAAGTTTGGGGTGGCGGGGAGAGGCGCTTGCCTTAACTGTCAAAAAAGAAAATAACCTGAATCGTCTGACGGCTGTGAAGGAACTCTTTCGAGTTCCCACCTTCAAATTCTAGTACGTAGCCACCAGTCATCCTGAGGAACTCCAGCCCAGCCTCTACAACAGCACCGGTGACCTCACCGCTCACACCTCTCCCTGGCCTTATTTATCACCAGCTGGATGAGAAGAACCCACAGGTTCCCACCTGTGTCTTTCTCCTCCACAGAACACTCTGCTACTCACTTCACTTCTGACACTCCAGGTCACCAAAAGTGTGGATTCTTTCCCCAACACCAAGCAATTCTGTGGCACCCGCTGGGTGTCTAGCAACTTTACTCAATTCTGACACTCTTTGCCTGGAGATAGTGTCAGATCCCAGAGGTTAAGGGCTCAGTCCCACTAGACTGCCCCCCACTTCTGATGCCAATCGCAAATCCAGATTGCCACCTGGGATTCCGACCAATCGGTCCTAAGTGAGAGGTTTCCCACAACCCCCTCCTCGGGTTCACTTAATTTGCTAGAACGGATCACAGAACTCAGGAGAAGTTTACTTACGTTTATCGGTTTATCGTAAAAGGATACGATAAAGTATATGGGTGAACAGCCCGATGGCAGAGATGCACAGGGCAAGGTATGTGGGAAGGGGCACGGAGCTTGCACACCCTCTCTGGGCTCACCACTCTCCCGGCACCAACACATGTTCACCGGCGAGGAGTTCTTTGAACCCCCTCCTGTTGGAATGTATGGAGGCTTCTCATGTTGTCATGACCAATGATTAACTCCATTTCCCTCGCTGGAAGATGGGGGCTGGGGCTGAGAATTCTAAGTTTCTAATACGGCTTGTCCTTCTGGTGACCAGCCCTTATCCAGGAGCCACTCAGAAACCCACCCAGAGTCACCTCATTAGAACAAAAGATGCTCCTAGTACTCTTATCACTTAGGAAATTGCAAGGGTTTTAGGAGTCCTGTGCCGGGAACCAAGGACAGAGACCAATATATGTATATTTCTCATTATCTCACACTAACACTGATTGGGCTGCTCACTCATAACCCCTGATCTGCTGGGCTCTTTTATTATTATTTAATTATAACCTCCCATTCAAAAAAAAAATAGCAGGAATGTGAGGTAGCCCACAGAGATAAACACAAGAAAAATGATCAAAGGGGAAAATAACATGAAGCCAGGGGTATGGTCTGTACAACAATTCATTTCATGAGGTCCTGTGCAATTGCAAGAGGTGAGTCCAAAAATTGGCTCTGAGCTTCCTAGTAGGCATTGTAAAGAAGGAAAGTTGCTAGGAGATTGAGAGCTTTGCCTGACATAGAGAACTAAGAAAATAATTTCTCTTCTTTGTATTGTAAGACTCATTCATGTGATTTCTTTGTTCACTGCTTTTTTCCTAATACTAGCACCCTATCTGGCATATAAGTGTTCAATAAATATTTGTTGGCTAATTACTGTGGGTCCTTAAAAAGGAATTACGCAGCATGGAAAGTGTACTATGTCCTTAAATATGTCTCCACGATCTACAATTTAAAAAAACTATAGAGTTGGGGCAGTAGGTGCTGGTTCTTATAAGCCCAGTCAATGCAATCTAATGTCATAATATCAATGCTCAGTTCAGGAAAGGTAGACTAGTGTGGGCTACACCTACCACTCTGATGGTCTGGCCTGATGGCTCATCTCAGCACGCTGCATTAAGCTATTTCTCATGCCCAAGTGTGTAGGGATGAATCCCTTCTAGGAAGAGGCTTCTTGGAGAAATGACTGCCTGGAAACAAGAGACTCAGCTTCTGTCAACTCTTTTCACAGCTCCATGCCAAACATCTCCCAACAGCAGTAAGAGCTGTGTCTTGTGCTATCCTCAGCTAGAAAGTGGTCTTGAAGCATTTGGAAAATCATTTCATTTCCCCCTCCCCACCCCCGCTCTCCCCCTCAGTTGCCCAGCACTTGTGAGCTATGAACACACTAAATGGAGTTGAACTGGGAGTGGGCAGCCACTGGGAGTGGTGCCTTGCTGCAGCCACCACCCTCATCCCCAGGCTGGAGCTCCAGTTTGCAGGAATTGCTCCTTGGAGCAAATCTGTTCTCTCCATGGAGAGCCTGTCCCCCAACAGTTGGATGCCTGGAAGTTGGACCTTCCTATAGGCCCTGAGAGATGGCCAACTGCCTCACCGTGGACCTTCTGGACACATCACTCACCTGGCCCCAGTCGGTCAGGAGCAATGACTTTCACTGTATTTTTGAAACACAACATTTGAAAAACTGGAGAAGCTTTGCCACTGGGGTTTTAGTCCATGATCGGAAGTACTTTAAAAGTAATCAACCAGTCACCAAAATCAACTGTCATGAGGAAGAAGAGATAATGTCACACTGGTAGAAACTCCGTGGGACATCCACATGTCTGTGCAGTAATAGAATTCTGCTTAAAACAAATAAAGAGCTGTCTAGTGTAATACCCCCATGCCTTCCATGTGACTTCTACCACAGGTAACACAGTCTCTGATAAAAGGCCGTCAATTGGAAAACCTTCTCTTTATTGACAGAAGAAATTAAGTTCCTTGAGATGGAGAAGCAAGATATAGTGGCTCATGGGGCTTCCCTGGTGGCGCAGTGGTTAAGAATCCGCCTGCCAATGCAGGGGACAGGGGTTCGAGCCCTGGTCCAGGAAGATCCCACAGGCTGCGGAGCAGCTAAGCCCGTGTGCCACAGCTACTGAGCCTGCGCTCTAGAGCCTGCGAGCCACAACTATTGAAGCCCGCGTGCCTAGAGCCCGTGCTCCACAAGAGAAGCCACCACAATGAGAAGCCCGCGCATCACAACAAAGAGTAGCCCCCGCTCGCTGCAACTAGAGAAAGCCTGCGCACAGCAACGAAGACCCAACGCAGCCAAAAATTAAATAAATAAATAAATTTATAAAATAAAAAATAAATGAAAAATAAAAAGATATGGTGGTTCATGTACAGAATTTGAAATCAGCCCTGGATTCAATTCCCTGCAAGTTTACTTACTGGTTCTATGTTCCCAGAAAAAGTATGTCATCTCCTCGGGCCTCAGTTTTCCATCTGTAGTAATGGGATAATAATAGCCGTCTCCTCGAATGGCTAGTAAAAGCCAGGGCAAGTGCAGGAGGAAGACACACAGCGTGGCTCCGAGCTGTTAGTAAATAACAGTCCCTGCCCCCCACCCCAGGTGAAGGGCATCTTCTCCTTGACGTCCCCTGGGCCTTGCTACTCAAAATATGGTCAGTGGATTGGCTGAATCAAGGTCACCTGAGAGCTTGTTAGAAATGCAAAATCTCAGGCCTCCCAATGGCTTCCATCAGAATCTGCATTTTAACAAGATCGCTGAGTGACTGGTCTGCACATTAGAGTTTGGGAAGCCCGGTAGCAACCATTCTGGTGTTAATGAATGAACACCTAAATAAATAACTTAAGGTCACGCAGGTGGGTGACTGGTTTTTCACTCCCTTTTCTGTCGCACAGGATTATCAGGTGGCTAGTACAGGCTCCTTCTGGAGCAGTTGCTAGCACACATATTAATAAGAAATGCTTCCTCCCCACCGTCCCCACCCCAGGTACAGCCCCAGGCCAGGGTGCGCAGCCAACGGAGCAGATGCTGGAAACTGTGCAGAATACAACCTGCACAACCACACGAGAGAATGTTCTTGGCACAAAAATAAGTAAAAATAATACAAATTTCCAGAACTAGTCCTTCACTCTCAACTTCTGTATTTACCTAAAGCCATAGAGATAGCTGCTTTGCTGACATTAAATAGAAACAAAAAAAGAAACTATGCCCGCACTTGATGACGGTAGCAACCCATAGTGACATCAGTTTTTTCTGAAGAAAGATGAGTGCTTTGGGCATGTTGTGAGTCTCAGGGTACTCAGCGCCATGCACAAAAGCAAATTCTATTCCGGGCCAAGTTATCTCCGTCCTTGTAACTTATAGACAAACTATGATGCAGAGAGCCAGTGATTTTCCATGGGTCACCTCCATGCTTATGTGAGTAATTTCTATGGTGTGTCGCTGAATGCAGGGGAATGTAGAATTTCATGCATACATTGTTTTGGCAGTCACAAGATAGAAAATCCAACCGGGGAAAATATCGGAGAAAGAAAGTAGGTCTTAACCTAGATAGTTTCATTCTGCATCTCCTCCGTCTATAGTTGGTCTTCCCCCCTCCCTGCCCCACGCCCTGCTTTCATCTTCTATGGCAGCTTCTGAGTTCTGAATTCCCAAAGTTTTAGGTCAACTCTTTATACTTTGGCTCAGATCTTGCCCAGTTACACGCTGAAAAGTGGGATGCAATTTTGGCTCAGAATGTAACGTCTCATTAGTTTTCAGATGATATATCCTTGTCTTTCGACAGATTTCTCTTTTCTCAGTTGCGACATTACAAGTGGCTTTACTTCCTTCAAAGGAGCAACCTTTTGGCTTAAGCATGGTTTCTGCCACTTCCATTTTGAGAGCACAAAATGTTCTGTTGATCTGTTGAGTGTTTCTTTTCCTTCGCCTTGTTAGCTGTCTATTTTTATGCAAGATTTCATTGTTAGGACACAACTTTTTATGCAGAAAAGTTTCTTCTGCAAATCCGTGCCCCACTTACAGTTTTGGGAGACAATCTACATTTTAATGCCACAGGTCAAATTCCAATCCAATAAATGTCTAAACTCCTAGCCTTCGTACAAAAGTACATCCTTCTCTTCATCTCCAGCCAATGCCCCACTTCTCATTTATTTCAGGATCTAATTGACTCGATGAAATTTCAGTACAACATAAGAAATTAGGAATTTATTATACTAAACTATCTGTTTTGATTTTTATGACAAACATCTGGGTTCATCCAGATTTATTTTTCCATTATCGTTTTAATGATTGATGTTTTGTTTCTTTTTCCCTCAAATCTCCTCTGCCCAGACCATAGTCGTCATGGCTTTATACTTATTATAGAGGCGCAACGTTCAGCCATTGCCACTGCCTGGACTCTGTACCCAGAGAATGAAGATATGATGGACAGCATCATAGCATATGATGATATGCTGGACAGAATGGCAGTACCAACAAAGTGGGAATAATGGTCACTAATGACAGAAGAAAGCCCTCTCCTTCTGGTGAAAATTAATCCTTCTCAATTAATATGCATGGCACTGCTCTGCAAGCTTTTGGATCCCTGGCCTGTTGAACTCTGTCCATAATGACGTGAACGCCACAACATCTTCCCCTATTTGCAGCATTTTTGCCGGTGTCACCACATCAGAGCACTTGGGTATCCATGGCTCAAGTTTTGCCCTTCTGCCTGGTGTGCTGTGTTGGAGAAGAACCCAAGAGAGATGGTGCCATTTGGTATGTTTTGGCTGGACGACATTGTTTCTGCACACAGCTGCATATGTCCAACCACGTTGGCCATCACCTTAAGTATTTATGGCTATTATGAAACTCCCATATCACTCAGGCAGGCAATTGTTTACTTATGTTCTGCGGGAAACCCTTAGAAATATGTACTCAATAGCTGCAGATGTGCCCACAGCTTTCCCACAGTTCCAGCCTGGGTCAGCAATCTTTTACATCCTTTTAAATAACCCACTCAGAATATCGCCTAACAGATTACTATCCATCTGGTAGTTCAAGTCAAAGTGCTGAATATGCACTGTGTGCTTTGGGAGCTCACATTTAGTCTAATCCCATGGTTCCTCCTGATTCGAAAAGTCTTTATTTACCTGCAAGACTCCCCACATCACCAATTCTTGCTGTCAGTAGAAGGTAGATAATGTCATCTGTTTGCATAATCATGGTTCACTTTCAAAGCACTTTACAGAAGCTCGTCCTTATAACCTCCCACCAGAGAAGGATAGAAATTTCACAAAGACTGGAAATGAGGCACTAATTTTACCCATGAATAGCTAGGTCCAGCAGAATTTTAGCATCCTTATTTCATCCTGTCCTCCAGGGACCCAGTACTGGATGCCTAGCCCTGCATGAGGCTTATATAGAAAGCATGAACAGAAAACTCATAGCAGATCTTCTCTCTCCATCTTCCCACATCCAAGCATTCTCCTCCCAATCTCACCCACAAAAACACCACCAAACCGGTAGCAAATATGTGTATAAGCCTCATGGGTCACGTGAGAGTGCTGAAGCTGATGTTAGCCGGGATTGCAGTGAAGACACAGGAAAGTGGAAGCAGCCCAGCCATGTTGCAAGTTTATGACCACAAGAGGGATGCTGACTCAGTGCTCAATGGGCTCTGACCTCCAGGTCTGTGTTTAGTCTCTAGATTCACAGGCCCTCTCAAATTGTGGTCCAAGGACCTGCTCAAAGTGAGGTTTAAACACTCCCCTCCTCCGACCCACAGCATCATTATCTATCTCCAAGGGCAGGGTCCTGGAAAAGCTCTCCAGCTAATTCTGATGCACTTAAATGGGGGGACCACTGTCAACTGCAGCACACGCCTTGACCCTCAGGCTTTCAGTCATTTCCCCCGTTTTGCAAGGCCCTTGGCTCCAATGCTAGTCCCCATCCATAGATAGGCTGAAAAGCCTCCTCCAGGGAGCCTTCCATGATTACTACAGGAAGAAAAGCAGCCAATGCCCAGAGCTCTTTCTGTCTGTAGCTCATGTCTGAAGCACTGAGTTAGCTGAGCAGATATGTATGTGCGTGTCTTACTTCTCCTCTGGCAGGTTACCAAACCTCATTCATTCCTCTTCCACTTTCACTCCTTGTCATGGCCAGATACCACCTGTTTTATTGTTTATTTAATATTTTATTTTATCTGATTCACTGTTCAAGAGCTAACCTATATTTATTTTAGAGAGAAATTGTATATCACCACTATAGATGGAAAACCATTATCAATTTTTACAAATGAAAAGTAACCAAATATAAATGTGACAAAAAACAAAAGAAAGTTATTAAATTCAATTAGATTATAGCCTTTCTTTGTTTTTGGTTTCTTTTTTGTTTTGTTTTTTTGTGTTTTTATTGTTTTTGTTGTCCTGTTTTGTTTTGTTTTTGCTTTTTTGTTTTGTTTTTAAAAGGAGGGGGAAATTAGTAAGTATTAAAGACAGACCAGCCCCAGACAAAGATTGAAAATTATTCCTCATTTTCCTGAAAACAATCTGACATACCATGAGTGGTAGGGTTCCTAGTATTTAATAAACACCATGTCAGAAATTGAAGTTTCTCAAAGACAAGGACTGTATTTTATGGGAAATGTAACAATTTAAAAGTAGATTGCCACTGAAGAAATCTGTCTGAACGTTTTATAATACCATCATGTACATCTTTAAAACTGCTTTAGGACTTAGCACAAGTGCCTTGCTTATGGAGGCACTGAACAAAGATTGAATATTTGTTGAGTGAATGAATGAGGGAATGTACAAACATCTTGACTGTAAAATTTGATTTTACAACTTTCCTCCATTTAATTACTCCATTAACATTTAGGGGTTCAGTTCAGGGTCTTCCTGGTACAATGCAGATTCTACCCCATGAATTCCTTCCCCTGTGTGGTGAGTTCCTGATTTGCATGTGATTAGATTAGGGTCAGAATGCTCATTAACAGAGACTGAAGTGGGGTTTTTTGTTTGTTTATTACACTTTGCATCTGGCATCCCAGATCACCCCATTCACTTATGTTAGGTCATGAACCACACGGTTTATTAGAGCCACTGATTGGTTTCTATGTTCCGGTTTTCGTTTAGGATTGTATGTCTAATATTAATCCTCCAGTTTCTAGCTTCTCCGTTGCTGAGGGCTTGTGTCTACGCCTGTGCAACCCAAAGCAGTTATGCTCAACCTGCAGCCCTGGCTCCAGCTCACTGAACAACTTCATGCTATTTCCTTCTTAACTTAACAGTAAACATTTCCATTCCAGGCTCATGAGCGTTGCAAAAGATTCTGGCAAACTCCATGCACCCCAAATCTGATAATTCCATTGAAACGCTTCTGTCAACTGTATACATACATACAACTGGCTTTTGTTGTTAAGGTTTGGAGTTAAGAAAGACCTTTTTAAAACAATTTGCTTTTAAGTGTATCTCGTTCTTCTTTTCAGAATAGTATATAATCAATTATTTTCAAACATCAAAACCACATGAGTACCACACACATACAGTTACAATGAGAAGGGAAAACACATTCTGCTTGCCATTACACTCGGTATTTCTATTCATACAAAAGATTCTTATATTCAGCACATACTTTTTGAACAGCTACTAGAGGCATGAGGTCAACATTATACCACTACCTAAATTAAATCACAAAACATATAAATGGTCCTTCTCCATGCTAAATCTTGTTCTGACCTGCTTTGGGGGGTGCACATTTGTATCGTGTTTTCTAGAGTGCCATTTGGGGGTAACATATGCAAATCCTTATAAATGTTCTACTCAGAAGGTACTGCTTTCATTAGTGACAAACTTGGTTATTCGGATTAACATACCCACTTACTGAAAGTTCGTGGTGTCAACTGAAAAAAAAATGCACAGCCTAAAAGTTGAGAATTATGTTTTATTTGGCAGAAAAAACTGAGGAGTTAACCCTGGGATGCAGCCAATAGATAGGTCTGAGGGACTGACTGGAGGAAGAAAGGGAGGGAACTTCCCCGGTAGCCCAGTGGCTAAGGCTCTGCACTCCCAATGCAGGCAGCCTGGGTTAGATCCCTGGTCAGGCAATGAGATCCCACAGGCATGCTGCAACTAAGGAGTCTGCCTGCCGCAACTAAGACCTGGCACAACCAAATAAAATAAATAAATAAAGGAAGGAAGGAAGGAAGGACCCAGGATACATAGGGGCTTTTGCAACAAAACACCAGGTAGTTGGAACATCAAAAGATTACTGCTAATTAAAGAAAACCAGGCACCTCAAGTTAATGAAATTAGCACTTTCCTAATGTATGGGAAGATGCAAGAGTCTGGGCTCATTGAAATCATTCCTTTGATATGTATCTCAGCTAGCTAGGTAAGGTCACTATCCTGTGCTTTCCCAGCCCGAGTCCCCTCAGGGTGCACCATAGGGGGTGACTTCATGGGCAGCCTGTTTGTCTCCATCCTGAGTTCCCTCAAGGCTCACCGTCACCGGCGGCTGTAGTGACTTGATGGCTACAGCATCCTTTATTTACTGAGAAGGCAAGCACCATTTTTCATTCACAGTGGATACACAGTGTAGAGGACCAAGCAAAGCCAAGCAAACCTCAAAGAAGAACAAGTAGGGAGACTTGCTGTTGCAGATATCAAGACTTGGTATAAAGCTCTCCTTATTAAGACAGGGTGATATTGGTGCAGGAACAGAAAAATCGAGCATGGACTGGAATAGACCAGGTAGCTCCTTCACAGACTCATACATATATGGACCTGAGCTGTGACGTAGTTGCCACTGCAAAGGGGTAGAACAGAGACAGTCTCTCAATAGATGATGCTAGGGCAATTGAATGTCCATATGGAAAAAGATGACATTGAACACCTATCTCATACAATACATAAAATTCAAGCCCAGCTAAATTACAAACCTGAATGTGAAAGGTAAAACACTAATCCTCTTAGGATATAACATAGAAGAATAGCTTAATGATCTCAATAGAGAAAAAAAAAATTGTAAACATAAAAAAGCACTAACCATGAAGAAAATATATATATATATATATATATATATATGTATTTAACTACATTAAAAATAAGAGCTTCTGTTCAGCAGAAAAATAGCATAAAGGAAATGGAAATACAAACCGTGGAATGAGAGAAGATATTGCAACACATGTAAGTCTCAAAGGACTTCAATCCACTTTACACAAAGAATTCTCACAGCTCGGTAAGAAAAAGGCAGGTGGCCTAATAGAAAAAACTGCAAAAGATTTGAATTGGCTCTTCACAAAGGAATAAACTGAAATTGCCAATATACACGAAAAGATGCTCAATCTTATTAGTAATCAAGGAGATGCAATTAAAGACCAGAAAGCAATATTACTACACACCACAAAAGTGCTAAAAACATAAAAAATCTGGCAGTGCCAACTGTTGGTAAGGAAGGGAACTCTCATTCGCTGCTGGTGGGGATCATAAACTATTGCTACTTTGGAAAAAAGTTTTGACATTATCTAATAAACTTGAAAAAGTTCATTGCTCTGACCCAGCAGTTCTACTCATAGGGCATATTTGCTAGAGCGTCTGTGGACATGGGCACCAGGAGACAGACCAGAAGTGTTTATAAAATCCAAAACATCAAAACAGATCAATAAATTATATGGTCAGACAATGGAATATGACATGAAAAGAAATGAACTAGAGTATAAACAAAAACATGAATCTTACAGACACTGTTGAGTAAAAATGAAGCAAGACATACAGTATTGTCTCATTCCTATGAAGTTCAAGAACAGGAGAAATTACACTATGTTCTTTACATATTTTTTAATTATATATTTTTTAAATCAAGAAAATACTTTCCACTAAAGTCAGTAGTGGTTACCTCTGTGGAGGAGAAAGCAAATGATGATTGAGAAGGCATGTTGGGGTGCTTTCAAGGAGCTCACGATATTACATTCCTTAACGTAGAAGGTGTTTGTTATAATGTATATTTTATGTACTTTTCTTATGTGTGGTATATTTTATAAGAGGGAGTAAAATGAGAAGAAGATAAAGCAAGAAAAGGAAGGAAAGAAAGGAGAGGGGGATGGAGGGGAAGAGAAGGAAAGAAGGAGTGAGGGAGGGAGAAATGAGAGCCATCAAAGGCAGAAAGACTGCAGCTGCAGAGATGCTGGACCACAGACAGGCTGGTGACCCAGCTTTGATTGTGCAGTTAAGGACGGTCCCCTAAGGGATGGCAGAGCAAGATGGAGGGAGCATGGTCCCTGAATGACCATGTGGAGCTCAGCTGGCCCCCAACCTCCCAGCCCACCAGCCTGGGCCACAACCTCAGAGAAATAAATGTCCGTCTTCTTAAAGCCACTGTATTTTGAAATGTATTTGTTACAGCAGCATTGCCTTTTACCATAACTAATACAGTTGTCTACATTGCCAATCCAGAGATTTCACATAAAAATTCAGATTTCTGTTCAAAAATCAGAAGATCTAGCAACACTGGAGTTGTATTCTCATAAGGTAATCTTCCAGAGCTTAGGGGTGGCTGTCCCCTCAGTGGGACCATGTGATGGACAGCTCACCAGAGCCCACACCTGGTGCACTTCATTCGTTCATGGTACCTGCCTAGCTTTGGAGAAATTTGCAATCCCAGCATCAAATGCACTTTTATCAATCCGTTCTCCTGACCCAAAGATTTCATTCGCTCCCCACTGCCAAGATTTGCCTCAGCCCCCTCAGCCCAGCATGGGCAGTGCTGCATTCTCACCCCTCCTGTGTTACCCCTGCACTCCTGTACTCCCGGAGCCCCACTTCCAGGCCCTGACTCGGCAGGTCGCCCTGCCCAGGAAAGACACCCTCCTCCTCTCTGCTCAGGTGACATCCCGCATAAAGCTCCTCGGTGTCCAGTGACCTGGTCATGCTCTAAACTGCTAAGACACAAATTAACTGTGTGTGCTTCTCAAAAGATCATAGAATGTCAGAGCTAGAAAGAACGATAATAAAAGAAGAGAGAGATGTAACGAGAGCGTTTGAAATGAAAAAACTAATTCATGGTCAATTTCTGGATGGAAAAACCTAGACTCCCCAACACCTAGCCCTTTTCACTCCATCTCATTCATTAACTTCTCCAAGCCAGAGTTTTACAAACATTTTTTAAAATCACAACTCACAGTAGGAAACCGATTTTCCATTACAACCCTGTACACAGACACAGACGCACACACACACACAAACTCTTGTGCATGTGTGCCACTCATGAAACATGAGAGGTCCTCTGATATTTTCTAGTCTATTCTACTTTTTTAATACTGTCCTTAACCTCTGAATTATTTTCGTGACCCATAAATTGTTTGTAACACAGACCAAAAAACAGTCTGCTCCATGATTCCTCTTTGGCCAGGTGGCAAAGAGCTCTGCTTGTCTCCAATTCTGGATCAACCGCTTAGGGAGCTCTGAGGCCTTGGGAAAATTGCCTAACTTCTTTGAGTCTCAGTGTTCTCATCTGTAATATGGGATAATAATGTCTACTAGGTTGTCATAAGAGTCAAGATAGTGTATATAAGTATTTTATCACAGCACCTCAGACATAACAAGTTGTCAATAAACAGTGGCTTTGTTGTCAGTTTTTCTTTAACGTTTTTGTATCATTCTTCAACTGCATGGCAATTTTCATTAGAATGTCACGGCACCCAGAGAGCTGCTGTGCACCCGCCAGGATCTCAGTGAGTGCATCAGGGACAGTGTCCTGTCACCTCCTGGATCTTTGCCTTGAGGTCCCAACTTCAGGAATCAACTGGGAGAGTTCAAATGGAAATCAGGGGATGCGGAAGTGTGGGAAGAGGGGAGGAGAAGAGGTAGAGTTGTCCCTTCTCCGATGTGTGTGATGACCGGCCACTGTCCTCCTAAACACTGATTTAGAGGCTGTCAGAACTGCAGTCTTCAAGGTGATCAGAACAAAATTCCTCATGTGGGGACCAAAGGAGACATTCCCTGGCAGCCGCAGGAAGGATGGGTTAGAACAGTGGTACTCAATTCGAGGAGGAGCAATTTTGAGGAGGGCAGCTTTTAGAATTTACACACACACACACACACACACACACACACACATGCACAAAGACACATGTACACGTGCACACACATACGCACACACTGAGTTGTCTGGTGAGAGTAATAGTATAATGTGGTACGACAGCTCCATTTTACAGATGAGGACGCTAAAGTCCACAGAATAACTGGCTGAAGGTCACAAGCTCCCCCCGATCCGCACCCGGGACAGAGTTCTTTTCTCAGCCAACGCCTTTTCCCCTGTGCAACCGCCAGCTCCGTGCTTCCAAGCGTCCCTCAGATGCCCACTCTGCCTCTCTCCCCCGGATACAGTCAGGTTACACATTGGTTTTGGAAAGTCGTGGCCGCTTAACCCTCTGTTCCTGTTTTCCATAAGAACCAAGGCTGGTTTTGGTTATTTTTTGTTTTTGACATTCTCTGGGGGAAGTAACATTGATGATGTGATATGGAAGTATAACCAATCTACTGGCCTCTCCATAAGCAGCCCCAAAGCATCAACAGTGGAAACATCTCTACTGGTGATCTCTTCTGAAGGCATTGCAGTTGGCCATGTAAAAATTGTCTTTCTTCCCATCCTCACATTTGCCTCATTTTTTGATTCCGGAAATCAGAAAATAACTGCTGACCCATTAAAATATGGTTGAATCACTGACTGATGAGGAACCAAGTAATTTCATTGGCAGCTCGCTCTGCTGGCATCCCATCCAGCCTGGGGAAACACCGAATGTTCAGGCCCTGAAGTACAGGCCAGGCCCAACCCACTCAGTCTGCAAAATGCAGGAATTTCTCGTATACGGGAGGCTGAACAACAGCCTGGCCTCTAAGTTTCTAAGCTTTTGTCAGTTTAAGTTAGGACTTTAATGCAATTTTAATAAGTAGTGATTTTATTTTGTATCTAATGAAATCAACGGAGCGTGAAAATAGACATCAGAATTTGGAAGATAATGAGTCTGTTAGCTCGGCTGCCAGCGTCGCTGAGCGAGAGGTACAGTACTTGAGGTACGAAGAATAGCCCGCTTCAGAGGAGGCTTTTATTAGCTTCATTAGGTGGACATCAAATGAATGATTTCATAGCAGATCTAATTAACCAAAGAATGTGCAGAGGCTGCATCTTCTTCCTGATAATTGGGCATCTAGACGCAAGGCATATTAGCTACCTTAGAAATTCAGCATACAGATAAAACGGATAGATTCTTTGTGGGAAAGTGTTCCGTGCCGGGGATGTTTTATAAGCAGAATTTTGAAAAACCCGGGATAAACACTTTCTAACCTTTTGGTTAGACCGAGGACACTGAAGCCACGTTGAGAAAGCGTCAGAATACTTGGGAGTCAAGAAACAGGAACAGAGTCTGACCATCATAAATGAAAGCTATGGGGGTGGTTGGGAGAGAGGGGAGGGCAGTGTCACAGGAGAGAGGAAGGCGGAAGTCCAAGGCTCACAAGGGACAGAGCCAGTCCCGTCTGGTCAGGGGACAGGGGGTGCCCAGGAGACTGTGTTCCAGCCTCCGCCAGGCACAGCCCCGCTGGAGTGAATGACGCCAAGCATTTTCTGTCCCTAGGTCAAATCAAAAAGTGATTCAAATTCCAGGGAGGGAAGTCCCTTCATCCTGCTTGGGTCCCTTGCCCACCTCGTAGTAACTGGTTCAGGTGCAATGATAAAATGGGTACTGCACCATCAAAAAACCCACCGTCCACTCTTGTTTCCTTCTTTACTGAAAACTGCCTCTGCAGAAATATTCATGGGTAGAGTATTTCACCAACTTTATTCTGAAGGTGGAAATACTTTTGTGTCTTTTGCGCAGACTTGGTTCTTTTGGGGAAATCTTATGTTGTTTATTGGTTTGATGTTGGAGTCTTTTAGGAGGAAGATTACATCACAGAGGACATTTAATAACACTATAACTATCCAGCTTTTAAAAATAAATCTGATTTAAATAGGTTAAAAGTACTCTGATCATCACAATCTACTGATTACCTGGACCCAAAAGAAATCCCTTCTGTCTCACATTTCGAAGACCTCCTCATTTAACCAGAAAGTTCAGAGCCAAACTTTGGTCCACGGACGGAAACTGTAGGTTTTAGCCTCACTCCATTTTTATATATTCATGCTTGTTTTTCTTGTTTGTATCACTCCTTCCTAAACTCTACCTACTTCCTTTTACGTCATATTATTCGCTTTTTGTATCCTTCAAGGGTACCTTAAATATGATACAGAACCAGCTGGGAGGTGATGATGACGAAGATACAAATACAATATACACACACAACAGAATGTTAAGATGGGCCTCTTTCAGTCTCAGGTTTGGCCAAAACTCCATATGGTCAGGAACAAATGAATAGGTTGAAGAATACAATATACATTATGATATCGAAGGCTTGTGTATTACTGTAATATTTGTCAACATAGCTCTTTTAAATGTCAAATAAAACTGAAATTTATAAAATTTAAAAAAAAAGAACAAATCAATAAGTGTCAAGTACTCTCCACATTTCACAGGTTGCTACTAGACACCCCCATACAAGACTTGCAAAAGAGGGGCTCAAAAATGGCAATCTTTAGCCCAATGCCACCTTAAGGGTACTAAAGGGGTGAAGCTGAGAGATGATGGAGAAAGCTCTTAGAGAGATGAGAGAATATTTCTCTCCCTCCTCCTATGGGAAGAAGTCAGAGGCTTGTAAGGGACAAGATGAGAGAATAAGTGGTTTCTTAGTCCTCGGCACTCCTACGCTCTCAACACACCAGAAACTCACAGTCGTTTTTTTACGAAAAAGATGCTTCGGTTGTTCTTTTTTATTTCCTTGACTATACATTAATTTTGGTGATTTAGCCCAGTAATTTTAAATAACTAAGGAAGTAGGATTTTACCTATTCAACTTCAGATCATTTTTTCTTGTAATTTATTTGTTTTTCTCTTTTATAGTCTTTTCCATTAGGCTTTATTACAGGATATTGAATAGAGTTCCCTGGGCTATACAGTAGGACCTTGTTGTTTATCCATTCTTTATACAGTAGTTTGCATCTGCTAATCCCAAACTCCCAATCCATCCCTTCTCCATCCCCCAGTCCCCTTGGCAACCACAGGTCTGTTCTCTATGTCTGTGAGTCTATGAAGGCACCGTGGAAGATGAGACGAGCTGGAGCATTTCGGAGAGTGGTCAGAGGTGCGTCTCTGAGGAAGGGACGTCCAGGACACCAAGATGGAAGGATGGGTGGAGCTGGCCAAGCACAGGCTGGGCGAGAGTGCAGGAGTGAGATAGGGAAGAACGCTTGGCATATTCTAAGTCTGTGAGTCCGTTTGTGTCGCAAACTCACAATCTTAACCCACAGAGTTGAGATCATAGGAATCAACTCTTCACACAGCATTGGTGCCAGAGCCCCTGGATACAAGTGTACGGAGGTTTCCACGAGAAAGCCTATCACGGAACGAAATGAAAACTCTTACCTGTAATCGGACCAGAGAACTGGTCTACACCTAGCAAAACGCCACTCCACCAAGATGCCCAGGGAATCTTCGGATTTTGTTTCTTGATCTGGGAGCTATCTGAGTTTTCCCTTGTTTGCATTGGGCCTGCACTGGCCCTTTGAGGCGAAGGACTGGACAGCTCCTCCCCTTTTCTCAGGCAGCATGCTGACAGAGGGCACTGCCCTGGGGCTGACAGGTATGTGCAGAGTCTGAAGAGGGAAAGGGGGAGGGAGAAAGTAGAGGAGCAGAATGGTGGTGGGCCCAGGAAGCAGGGAAATGTCAAGATATAACCCTTAGAAAAGCCTGTGAAATATCTTGACCAGGTCCTCAAGCCGGAAATCGAGTGGTGAGGTCCTTGCCTGACTTCTCCAAGGCTGGGAGGTTCAGCAACCTCGCTCCTTCATGAACTGCAGTAGCTAAATGCAGGGCTCTCACGGGGAACCGACTCAGTTCAACTAATTGGTAAACACTTCGAGATCGGGTGTTTCTACGTCTCCTTAATGATAGGTTGTACTGAATGTTCGATACATGTTCATAGATGCGGTAGGAAGAATGGATTGTGCAGTTGAAACAAGTGGTATGAAATTCTAGCAGATCAATGCACTCTGGGTTAAGTGTTTTATTACAATTACAGAAAAACTAAGAGATTCAAAGAAGGGACTCCAAACAAACTGTTCCTTAGTTTTCTGAGGTTATGCCTTGAGAACATTACCTTTTCTGAAAATAAAAAACACAGCAAATGCGATTCTTTTTCTCCAGTTGTTTAATTATTTTTTGTTCATCCCTGGGATTGTGCCTGATAACTAGAAAAATGAGAGATCAAGGCATCTCAGGGCCCCTTATTAATTCTACACACCAAACATTCCCCAATAACCCTATATAATACACCACTGACAATAAATATTTTAGTCTGAGAAATAAATATATTTAATTATAAATGTATGGTTTAGGGATAAGCTAGCTCTCAGCTTCTTAAGCTTTTTATTGTTTCCCAGAAATTTCCCAAAGATAGATGTTGAAGAACTTTTCAGAAAGAATTTTTTTTAATGAGTTATCAACTCAATAAAGAAATGGGCAAAAGGTATGAACAGATACTTCACCAGCAACCAAATCCCTTTCCCATATTCGAAATCTTCCCCAACATGAGTCCATTCCACTAGAGGAGCCAAAGGGGGGCTGAAATTCACGTTCGCCAGCTCTGTACGGAGGGCCCGGGACTCTGACTACAGTTCTACTAACCAGCCTCGCAGACGCAGAACAGATGAGAACCCAGCCCAACAGCTGTCTGTGCCCTTAGCACCTCTATTCCCACTCATGCTGTGTGCCTGGCTCACTGCCGTCCTGGGGATTCTAGGAGGTGCCCAGTAACTGTTTTCCCCACTAATCAGCACTAGTCAGTTTCTGTTGCATCCAACTAAAAACCCTGGCTTATTTGGCAAAGATGTGGAGAAAAGGGAACCCTCATACACTGTTGGTAGGAATGAAAACTAGTATAGCCACTATGGAAAACAGTATGGCGGTTCCTCAAAAAATTAAAAATAGAACTACCATATGATCCAGCAATTCCACACTGGGTATTTATCCAAAGAACACGAAAACACTAATTCAAAAAGATATATGCACTCCAATGTTCATAGCAGCATTATTTACAATAGCCAAGACATCAAAGCAACCTAAATGTCCATCAACAGATGAATGGATAAAGAAGATGTGGTACCTATATGCAATGGAATACTACTCAGCCATAAAAACGATGAAACCTTGCCATTTGCAACAACATGGATGGACCTTGAGGGTATTATGCTAAGTGAAATAAGTCAGAAGGAGAAAGACAAATACTATATGATTTCACTCATATTTGGGATCTAAAAAACAAACAAACAAAATAAATGAACAAGCCAAACCAAACAGACATAAACATGTAGATACAGAGAACAGAGTAGTGGTTACCAGAGAGGAGGGGGCCATGGGGGTGGCGGGGGAGAATAGATAAAGGTGATGGATGGAAACTAAATTTCTCATGGTGAGTATGCTACAGGGTATCCTGAAATAGAAACATAAAGTTGTACACATGAAATTTATATAACATTATAAACCAATGTTACCTCAATAAAAAAATTAAAAACAAAAAAAAACCTGACTCGTTCATTTTTGAACAAGGAATGTGAGAACACTGTGCTGGGACAAGACACCAGACCTCAAATGTGCCTCTGTTTCCCACCTAAAACATGGAGCTACTAACACCACTCTGTTTCACTGAATTCTTGAAAAGAATAACTTGTAAAAATGCAAACATTTTTTAAATTAAGTAACATAGACAAAACACATACGTGTACATGTTTTTGTACCAGCATGTTTTATTAAAAGGAATGCAAATTTCAAAGCTAGAGGAGAAAACAAAAGCCTCCATACAGAAACGCCACACAGAATATCCTTGTTCTAGATCCTTCAGGCAGTAAGTGGAAATCCAGCCCGCACTGCTACCTGACTGGACTTCAGAATTTATGGAGCCCCCTAGGAGAAGAGACAGGTTTTTTTCACAGACCCAACAAAGCCATCTAAAGCTTTGAAAAGCATCCCACCTAGCCATAATTCCACCTGTGTGTCACAGCATCTCTGTGTTTCCCTTCCCTGTATCTTTTTTAAGCTGCTGAGATAAATACAGAACCTCAGTCTCTTAAGAATTCATCTGGTGGAGGCTTTTTCTTCTCACCAGCTGTAACCTCCAATTGTAGCATCCAAGGTAGAGGCTAGGGACATGCTAATAAAGTCATGAAGAATGAGCCCAGAAGGAAAAAAAAAAAAAGAAAGCAGCAAACACAAGAAAACCTTGCACATCAGAAGCCCATTCTTAGAAGAAAAGGTCACTTACAGGTAAAAATAAAAAAGGAAATGAGCATCTGGAGACTATTGCTTCATTAAGACTTTCTTTTAAAGCCTGTAAGGTCAAGGTACCCACAACCTTTAGAGAATATCACACACTTTGATTTGCAAATCCATCCAAGGACATCGTGTCCCCTCTCGCTGCACATGTGTTGCAGACAAGGAACAAGAGGCAGCCCTGGGTGACCCCACGGGGAGGAGGGAGCCCCAGGGAGTGCGGGACATCAGACCAGAACAAGCTGCTGGGACCAGAGGTAACATTTCCTGCCGGTGTCAATGACTTGGAAAGTCACGTCTATTCCACTGAGCCTTGTTCCTCTGTTATGATGCTCTGAACCCATCTTCTTTTCACACCTGCAGCTTAGGGACAATTCTGTGAATCAGTCTGTCACCAGCTCACCCTCTGCACATCTCTAACAGGCACAGATGGGGCTGCAGCAGCTGGCTGGAGGCAAAGAGAGATTCCTTTTAGGGGAAGGTGGCTACCAAAAGATTGTCAAGGCCCGGGCCCCCAAAAGGGATCTGCAGACCTCCTGCTGTCTGCACAGAACCAGACCCCGGGCACAGGGCCCGAGGGGAGAGAGAGGACCGCTGGGCTCCCCCTCAGAGGCTGACTTTGTTCATCCCTCCACACTCCTGGAGGGAGTGCCCAGCAGACGGACAAACTCACAAGCACTTGTAGGATTAAGAGGAAGGAAGACAGGGACTTTCCTGGCAATTCGGTGGTTAAGACTCTGCACTTCCAATGCAGGGGGTGCAGGTTTGGTCCCTGGTCGGGGAACTAAGATCCCACATGCAGGCAGGAAAAAAAAAAAAAAAAAGGAAGACAGGCAGTGGCAGGGTCCAGCTCCAACTTCTCCCTGCACCTTTGAAGTCATCAGCTGAACGTGGTGCAAGAGGCCTGGGGTGCCCCAGCTCCCAGAATAGGGGATACCGGGAGCCCCAGCTTTGTCCTCAGCCTACAGTGCCCCTCGCCCAGGCACAGTGAAAGGCCCCCACTCAGTCAGAGATGGGCACTCCCCTCGCCTGCATTCAAAACATGCGCAGCCCAGAGCGTCAGCCTCTACAAGTTCAAATAGCTTCGGCTCTCCCTAGCCCAAGGAGATGTGGAGGGGGCCGTGCAGACCTGGACTCAACATAGGGCCCAATACGTGCCTGTAATTTCCATTCTATACAGTCCGTCCTGACTCTTCAGAGAGTTTAAACCATTCGTGTTAGCAGTTTTCAATATTATTCCTCGATGAGAGACAACTTTATTACCATCTCTAGCTGCCCTTTCTAATTCTAATAGTCTCATATTCCGTGCATCCCAAGAGGCCCCTTTCCTGACAAAGATATTTACCTTAGATATGTGCAACTTCCAGGAGTCTAAAAGACGATCATAAAGCTATTAGCAAATGCAGTGGTTTTTAGCTTCTCCAAAGCAGAACGCACATAATTAATATGTCTTTTAGGATATTCATCTCCGCCTAGCTTTCCTCTGTCTCCCTATGTGAGGAAGACTTATTATAGACTTTATCTTGGATCCACCAGGGGACCACAGAAATGAGGTCTGCATAGCATTTCATTAGCCCAATAGATTATGTTCATGATGGAGAAGGAGAAAAAGCACACTGATACCCCAGGAGACTTGTCATGGTCCAAACCTTTTCCCTCAGGCTGAAGCAGGAGGGAGAAGCCCCAGCCTGGGCAAGAAAAAAGGCAGGCTCCCTCATTGGGCTCACTTCTGCTTTTCAGAGGCCAGAAGGTTTAGGCTATTCTGGAAACCAGCTCCAAGAGGAGTCCTGAGGACCAGAGTTGGTCTAGACGGGGGTTCTCATACTTCAGGGCCCATCAGAACCCCTGGAGGGCTGGCGGGGGCATAGATGGTTGGGCCCCACCAGAGTCTCTGATTCTGTTCGTCTGGGGCTGGGCATTAGAATCTGAGGGGTTTTTTTGTGTTTTTTTTAACATCTTTATTGGGGTATAATTGCTTTACAATGGTGTGTTAGTTTCTGCTTTATAACAAAGTGAATCAGTTATACATATACATATGTTCCCATATCTCTTCCCTCTTGCGTCTCCCTCCCTCCCACCCTCCCTATCCCACCCCTCTAGGCAGTCACCGAGCTGATCTCCCTGTGCTATGCGGCTGCTTCCCACTAGCTATCTACCTTACTTTTGGTAGTGTATATATGGGGAGGGGGAAGGGTGAGCTGTGACAAAGCAAGAGAGAGGCATGGACATAGAATCTGCGTTTTTAACCAGTCGCCAGGGATGCTGCCTCTGCTGGCCTGGGGACCACACTCTAGAACCAGTGGGGTTCCAAGATGGGTCACTGGTTTAGGACACTCTAAGGGGGCCAGTGGACACAGGTTCTGCGGGGCGCCCCAATCCAGCTTCTCTTCAGGGCCCCCCTGCTCACTGTGAGCCCCCCTCCTGAGGAGTCCAGATATCCCTGGACTGGCCCAAGTCCCATTCGCTTTGACCTCAGGGCCAAGGGCTGTCCATGCAGCACCCCGTCACCTCAGGGCCAAGGGCTGTCCATGCAGCACCCCGAGCACCACAAGCGCTCACTGGCTCTGCCCCTGTTTCCTCCTTCGCCAGGCCCAGCTACATAATTTGTGGACCCCAGAGCAAAATAAAAACGGGGGGCCCCTTGTTAAAAATTAAGAGCTTCGGTACAGTGACAACAGAGCATCAAGCCAAGCACGCACCCTTCTTCCCAGGGCTTGGTCCCTGGGCCCCAGGCGGCAGGCAGGCAAGTCCTGAGTCTTTCTCTGCCCCATCCTCCTGTCTCCCTCATGCCTCCACACAAAAATCCACCCTCCCTCCACACCACGCCCCACGTCCTTGACTCCACAACTTCTGTCCCTCAAAAAGGGGATATTGGTATATTTTTTGGAGGGAAACTTAAATACCTGTGAAAGTTATAAAGTGTTTCTACACTTTGACATGGCAATCCCACTCCAAGGGGTTTATTTGTCCTGCAGTGTATAGATTCCTTGAAGTGGTCTCCCAGGGCTCAAAGGATGTTCACTGATATGGTGTCTGGAATCAAATGTTTATCAATTGTAGTTAAAGAATGAGGCAGATTTATAGGTAATGACAAGGAAGTATATTCAAGATCTAGTTAGTATAAAAAGCAAGTTGAAAATGGGTGTGTGTGTGTTAGCACATGAATAGAAAAAAAATCAGAAAATCGAAACAATACATTGTTAGCCATTGCCACCAGGAATTTTCACTCTTACACTCTAAATTTTAAACTTTTAAAGTTACTTCTTTTATTATTTCTGAGCTTATGTAGAACTAAAAAAATACTTAAAACCCTCACCAAAACTGTTTTCAGCCAGAAACCTTGACCACCAGCCAGGCTGCTACCCCCCCGCTCCCCCCTCTTCCTTTCAGCCCTGTCCCTTTTCTCTCTTCTTTTGCACGTCCCAGCCCCGTAACTCTCCACTCGCTGCCACGAAGCCTCTCAGGTGCCTGACTGAAGCAAGACTACAGCTGAATCTGCTGCATCTAAATACACGCAGTACTTCCCAGAAATGGGCTCCTCTAAAAACCCAGTGAGGATATTGAAAGGAGAAGCAGCATTTATAGAATGTCTTTCAGACCTTTTGCCTTAGTTAGCTTTCACTCTGAGATATGGATGTATTCTTTCTTTAATATTTTAATTTTATTGGAGTATAGTTGATTGACAATGTTGTGTTGGTTTCAGGTGTACAGCAAAGTGATCCAGTTATACATATACATATATTCATTCTTTTTTAGATTCTTTTCTCATATAGGTTGTCACAGAATATTGAGTAGAGTTCCCTGTGCTACAGTAGGTCCTTGTTGGCTATCTGTCTTATGTATGGTAGCGTGTGTGTTTATGGATACCTTCTTATTTTCACATGTGGACTTCGGATATGGAACAGGACACCCACCCGACACCTCAGTCAAAAGTGTCTCAAGGTACACCCCAAATTGAATCTTTATCTTCACTAAGGGCCTCCAGCCTCCCCACCTCCTAAGACTCTAAACCATCCCTCTGTCTCCCTCTCAATACTGAATAACAGTCAGCCAGTTGAGGTATTAGGGTAAGTGATGCTAACAGCAAACTCCCAAATTTCAGTGGCGTAACACAGAAGTTTATTTTTCACTCAACTAGGTCCAATGTGGCTGTTCCTTGGTGGCAGATGGCTTTCTGCTTGGCCATCCAGGGTCCCAGGTACGTACATCTCTGCCTTTTTTTTTTTTTTTTTTTGCGGTACACGGGCCTCTCACTGTTGTGGCCTCTCCCGTTGCGGAGCACAGGCTCGGGACGCGCAGGCTCAGCGGCCATGGCTCACGGGCCCAGCCGCTCCGCGGCATGTGGGATCTTCCCGGACCGGGGCACGAAACCCGTGTCCCCTGCATCGGCAGGCGGACTCTCAACCACTGCGCCACCAGGGAAGTCCCCATCTCTGCCTTTTCCTTCCTTTGTGTCCTCAGCACAGGAAAAGGGAGAGTATGGAGGGCAACAAGGGAGACTTTATGTCCAGGCCTGGAAGGGAAGAGTAGAAATCACATCATCTGGTCACATTCCAATGGCTGGGATTTGGCCTCATAACCCCACCTAACTGTGGGAGCCTGGGGTGAGTGGTGTGTAGGCAGATGATGGCCCCAAGACGTCGCCAGAACCTGTGTTCTATGTTCCATGCCACAGGGACTTCGCAGGTGCGATTCAGTTAAAAATCCTGCTATGAAGAGATTGTCCCGGATGACATGGGTGAGCCCAGTGTAATCACAGTGTCCTAAGAAGAGACAGGCAAGAGGGTGAAAGTCAGGAAAAGGAGATGTGAAGATGAAAGCAGAGGTTGGAGTAACGTCCTTGAAGATGGAGGAAGTAGCGCAAGCCAAGGTGGTGCCTCTAGAAGCTGGAAAAGACAAGGACACGGAGTCTCTCTGCAACATCTGGATTTTCGACTTCTGGCCTCCAGAACTGGAAGAGAACAAATCTGTGTTGGGTTAAGCCACTAAGTTTGTGGTCCTTTGTTACAGCAGCACTGGGACTAATACACGTGGCCCAGCTGTGTGCCAAGGAGGAAAAGGCAACAGACGCTGGTAAATAATCTCAGCCTTTTCCCTCGGTGGGAAATCCATGCTGCCCTTTCTGCTGCTGCCATGTCCGTCCAAGCTCCCTTTGTTCACCTGGCCCCTGGCTCTGGCTCCCCTCCCACTGACTTTACCTCATGCCAGTGTCTTTCCTTCTCAGCTGCCAGAGTGGTTTTCCTAAATTATAGGTCAGATTGCATCACTTCTTTGCTCAAAACCCCCTGTAGTCCCTAGAGAAGAAAGTCCAAAATTCTCAGCGTGGCATTCCAAGTCCAGTAATGTGGCTTCTCTCTGCTTTTCCATCCCAGCCTCTCGTGTCTTTTCTCCCGTGAGGGGGAAATCCTGGGGCTATAAGGGCACATGACTAGAGTTCAAAAGATGGGGTCAAAGGGTGCTGGCCGTTGGCCTGGGCTCACCCCTTTCCTCACCCTCAGCTTCCCCTCCGGCACCACCTCCTAACAAGAGAGAGAGAAAGCCAGGGGAGGGCCTTCCAGATGTGAGGAGCGGTTTGAGAAAAGATGCTTCACCTCCCGATAAATACAACCCAAAGGCGCTTGTTCTAAGTCTAAATGATTGAAAGGGCAAACCCCAAACAAATGTTCATTTGTTCCCTTGGTTACCCGAATATATTGAAGCCAAATTCCTCAGGCTGCGAGGCTGGACAGTCATCCCTGCCATCAAGCCCCGATGAAATGCCTGAGGGTCCACCAAGGAGACTAGGAGCTTGGAAAGATTCCAAGCCCATGCTTGTAGCTGCACTGTTCGTGAACATGATGGAGACAAAGCTCAGGTAAGACCGAAGGGGAGCCACAGTCGCGTCCACTGTCACCCCTACTGGCCCTTCTCAGCCTGGTGGTTGTGTCCCCTCCCCCATCACTCCCTAGGTAACACCCCCCCTCCCACCGACTCTGGGCTGTGCCTTATGCTCTGTGCCCCTTTTCCCCAAGCCCTGTTGTTTCTAAGTGACAGGGCACTGCAAGTCAGTTAACCATGAAATATCACAGACTCGTAGAACTTTTAAATACGCGTTTAAGTAACTTTGGAAAAGGGGGAGAGCAGAGAGAAGTCACCCGTAAGTCTACTAACCTACTGCTCTCATTCTGATATATTCAATTTTAAACATTTTCGTATGCATATTTTAACATAATGTCATAAATACAATTTTGCATCTAGATGCACAGTCCTCCCAGGCATTATTTAATGGCCTCATAATACTCCTTCCAGTAAATTCTCCACAATCTACCAAACTGCTCCCCCATTTTTGGATGTTCAAGCTATGTCTAAATTTTTTTACAGTTTGCAAATAAAGTGTTGGTGCATGCATCTTTTTCCAGATTCATATATATTTTTTACTATTTCCTTAAACCAGATTTCTAAAAGTGGGATTTCTGGGTCAAAGTGTAGGACAATATTCAGGGTGTGGTCAAAGTGCATTTTAAAAAGTTGTACCAATTTAAAGTGCAGTGAGCAAAGGAAAAGGATATCAGGTATGGAAATATATTTGTATTTCATATAAATATTTTAAAATCACTTCAAATATATTTTTGCTACTGTAATTAGCAAGAAGAAAAAAATAGCATTTTGGAGCTGGAAGGAATCTCATACAACCCAGTGGTTCCCAAACTTTGCTGCAAATCAGAATTACCTGAGGAGTCTTTTAATAATATGAGTTCCACTAAAGCTTGAGAAATGGCTGTTTTAGGTCTGGGGGTAAAAAATGCACAAGATGAGTCTCGAGACTCTGTCATTTCAGAAAACAAGGAAGCTATGAAAAACCAATGTCATGTGTCAAAAAGACTCAGAAAGAAATGGATAAAAGCACATCAAACATGTTAAAAATCCATGAGGTTATAATGATGTTAATAATAATAATAATAAAACTTTAATGGTCACTTTGGAGGATGGTAGTGATATTTCCTGCATTGAGATGATTTTGCAAACTGGAAAATAAAGGGAAAGAATCAAGCATTTAGGCTGCCTTTCCTATCTGAACTGTACTGTGGCCTGAGCAAACAGTAGATGAGGGGAAGTTTCTCTGTATCATCTCAGCTAACAAATGGAAAAGGAATGATAAATTTAGGACATCACCATATGCAACCATAATGGATTAATAGACATAGGCAATGGCCATCAGTGGCGGCTAATGTCACAAAAAGAGACACAAGTAGACATTATGTACTCCTAATGGAAGTGCACACCACCTCTTATGAAGTTTCCTTGCCAAAGTTTTTGAACCCAAGGCATCAAACCTCTAGATCAAATGACTGCTTTACAGAGAATAAACCTGGTAGGAGGCAGAGGTGCCGTCAGCCAAATCCAGACTATGGGAAAGTCTTGAGGACAAACAACCCAGCTTTAAGGGGAAAAAAATTAAAATGAGGGACACCAATGGATTAAAAGTTACTTAAGAGATACATTAGCCAATCATAATGCAGGATCCTTACTTGAGTTTCAATTCAAACACACAGGAAAAAAACACATTTTTTAATAAAACAATTGTGGATTTGTGAACACTGACAGGATTTTTAATGATATTAAGGGATTACTGTTAATTTCTTTTCTGGTGTATAATGGCATAGTGGATATTTTTAAAGTCTGTATCTTGTAGAGAAACATTGATACTATGTATAAAATAGGTAACTAATGAGAACCTACTGTATAGCACAGGGAACTCTACACAATGCTCTGTGGTGACCTAAATAGGAAGGAAATCCAAAAAGAGAGGGGATTTATGTATGCGTATAGCTGATTCACCTTGGTATGCAGTAGAAATTAACACAATATTGTAAAGCAACTATACTCCAATAAAATTTTTTTTTAATATGTATGATTAAAATAACATGTCTGGGATTTATACAGATTAAAGTGGCTGTGAAGGGATAATTGTTGAAGCCGGGTGACGTAGTCAGGGGGTTCATTATACTATTTTTTCTACTTTTGCATATGTTTGAATTTTCTAACTTAAAAGTAAAGCCATATATATATATATCAGGTCTTAAGTCCCACCTCAGACCTGCTGAACCAGGATCTCAGAGGTGGGACCTGGAATCTGAGTTCTGAGATCTCCCCAGTGATTCTGATGTGGCTGGTCTGTGGTCTGGTGTTTGGGAAACTGTGGTTTGACTCACAAGGACCCTGAGGCGCAAGGACAGCACATTTCTTGCCCAAGTCACACAGCTGGTTCATGGAAGAACCCAAGTTGCCTGACTCTGGCCCAGGATCATTTTCAGAATAAGAGGCAGCCTCTTGAATGCAAATGCCTTCACTCCTCAATGTATTCCCCTCTTAGGCAACATGATGCTTTGACCCAGTTTAAATACACGTGGCCAGAAGTCACCCTGGGAAGTGTCTAGGATCTTTCATCACTCTGTAATCATAGTCCCATGGGGCTACCTGATCCGTGAGGACCTCAGTGTCTATCATGGAGAAGAAGAGGACTTTCGAGCCACATCTGCACACAGGAACTCAAATTTAAGACCTCCGATGTTAGAGGGCAGACAGCAGAAGAGAAAAGAACTACAATCCTGCAGCCTGTGGAACAAAGACCACATTCACAGAAAGACAGACAAGATGAAAAGGCAGAGGGCTATGTACCAGATGAAGGAACAAGATAAAACAAGATAAAACCAGAAAAACAACTAAATGAAGTGGAGATAGGCACCTTCCAGAAAAAGAATTCAGAATAATGATAGTGAAGATGATCCAGGACCTCGGAAAAAAAATGGAGGCAAAGATTGAGAAGGTGCAAGAAATGTTTAACAAACACCTAGAAGAATTAAAGAACAAACAAAAAGAGATGAATAATACAATAACTGAAATGAAAAATACACTAGAAGGAATCAAGAGCAGAATAACTGAGGCAGAAGAATGGATAAGTGACCTGGAAGATAGAATGGTGGAATTCACTGCTGCAGAACAGAATAAAGAAAAAAGAATGAAAAGAAATGAAGTCAGCCTAAGAGACCTCTGGGACAACATTGAAAGCAAGAACATTCGCATTATAGGGGTCGCAGAGGGAGAAGAGAGACAGAAAGGACCTGAGAAAATATTTGAAGAGATTATAGTCGAAAACTTCCCTAACATGGGAAAGGAAATAGCCACCAAAGTCCAGGAAGCACAGAGAGTCCCAGGCAGGATAAACCCAAGGAGAAAAAAGTGAGACACATAGTAATCAAACTGACAAAAATTAAAGACAAAGAAAAATTATTGAAAGCAACAAGGGAATTCCCATAAGGTTAACAGCTGATGTCTCAGTAGAAACTCTACAAGCCAGAAGGGAGTGGCATGATATACTTAAAGTGATGAAAGGGAAGAACCTACAGCCAAGAATACTCTACCCGGCAAGGATCTCATTCAGATTCAATGGAGAAATCAAAAGCTTTACAGACGAGCAAAAGCTAAGAGAATTCAGCACCACCAAACCAGCTCTACAACAAATGCTAAAGGAACTTCTCTAAGTGGGAAACACAAGAGAAGAGAAGGACCTACAAAAACAAACCCAAAACAATTAAGAAGATGGTCATAGGAACATACATATCGATAATTACCTTAAACGTGAACGGATTAAATGCTCCAACCAAAAGACATAGGCTCGCTGAATGGATACAAAAACAAGACCCATATAGATGCTGTCTACAAGAGACCCACTTCAGACCTAGAGACACATACAGACTGAAAGTGAGGGGATGGAAAAAGATATTCCATGCAAATGGAAATCAAAAGAAAGCTGGAGTAGCAATACTCATATCAGAACAAATAGACTTTAAAATAAAGAAACTTAAAAGAGACAAGGAAGGACACTACATAAGGATCAAGGGATCAATCCAAGAAGAAGATATAACAGTTATAAATATATATGCACCCAATATAGGAGCACCTCAACACATATAGCAACTGCTAACAGCTATAAAAGAGGAAATCAACAGTAACACAATAATGGTGGGGGACTTTAACACCTCACTTACACCAATGGACAGATCATCCAAACAGAAAATTAATATGGAAACAAAAACTTTAAATGACACAATAGATCAGATAGATATAATTAATATTTATAGGACACTCCATCCCAAAACAGCAGATTACACTTTCTTCTCAAGTGTGCATGGAACATTCTCCAGGATAGATCACATCTTGGGCCACAAATCAAGACACAGTAAATTAAAGAAAGTTGAAATCATATTAAGCATCTTTTCTGACCACAATGCTATGAGATTAGAAATCAATTACAGGGAAAAAACCACAAAAAACACAAACATATGGAGGCTAAACAATACATTACTAAATAACCAAGAGATCACTGAAAAAATCAAAGAGGAAATCAAAAAATACCTAGAGACAAATGACAATGAAAACACGATGATCCAAAACCTATGGAATGCAGCAAAAGCAGTTCTAAGAGGAAGTTTATAGCAATACAATCCTACCTCAAGAAACAACAAACATCTCAAATAAACACTCTAATCTTATGCCTAAAGGAACTAGAGAAAGAAGAGCAAACAAAACCCAAAGTTAGTAGAAGGAAAGAAATCATAAAGATCAGAGCAGAAATAAATGAAATAGAAATGAAGAAAACAATAGCAAAGATCAATAAAACTAAAAGCTGATTCTTTGAGAAGATAAAAAAAATTGATAAACCATTAGCCAGACTCATCAAGAAAAAGAGGGAGAGGACTCAAATCAATAAAATTAGAAATGAAAAAGGAGAAGTTACAACAGACACCACAGAAATACAAAGCATCTTAAGAGACTACTACAAGCAACTCTGTGCCAATAAAATGGACAACTTGGAAGAAATGGACAAATTTTTCAAAAGGTATAACCTTCCAAGATTGAACCAGGAAGAAATAGAAAACATGAACAGACCAATCACAAGTAATGAAATTGAAACTGTGATTAAAAATCTTCCAAAAAACAAAAGTCCAGGACCAGATGGCTTCACAGGTGAATTCTATCAAACCTTTAGAGAAGAGCTAACACCCATCCTTCTCAAACTCTTCCAAAAAATTGCAGAGGAAGGAACACTCCCAAACTCATTCTAGGAGGCCACAATCACCCTGATACCAAAACCAAAAAAAGATACTACAAAAAAAAGAAAATTACACACCGATATCACTGATGAATATAGATGCAAAAATCCTCAACAAAATACTAGCAAACAGAATCCAACAGCACATTAAAAGGATCATACACCATGATCAAGTGATTTATCCCCGTGATGCAAGGATTCTTCAATATATGCAAACCAATCAATGTGATACACCATGTTAACAAACTGAAGAAGAAAAACCATATGATCATCTCAATAGATGCAGAAAAAGCTTTTGACAAAATTCAACACCCATTTATGAGAAAAACTCTCCAGAAAGGGGGCATAGAGGGAACCTACCTCAACATAATAAAGGCCATATGTGACAAACCCACAGCAAACATCATTCTCAATGGTGAAAAACTGAAAGCATTTCCTCTAAGATCGGGAACAAGACAAGGATGTCCACTCTCACCACTATTATTCAACATGGTTTTGGAAGTCCTAGCCACAGCAATCAGAGAAGAAAAAGAAATAAAAGGAATACAAATTGGAAAAGAAGACGTAAAACTGTCACTGTTTGCAGATGACATTATACTATACATAGAGAATCCTAAAGATGCCACCAGAAAACTACTAGAGCTAATCAATGAATTTGGTAAAGTTGCAGGATACAAAATTAATGCACAGAAATCCCTTGCATTCCTATATGCTAATGATGAAAAATCTGAAAGAGAAATTAAGGAACCACTCCCATTTACCACTGCAACAAAAAGAATAAAATACCTAGGAATAAACATACCTAAGGTGAAAAAAGACCTGTATGCAGAAAACTATGACACTGATGAAAGAAATTAAAGATGATACCAACAGATGGAGAGGTATACCATGTTCTTGGATTGGAAGAATCAATATTGTGAAAATGACTATACTACCCAAAGCAATCTACAGATTCAAAGCAATCCCTATCAAACTACAACTGGCATTTTTCACAGAACTAGAACCAAAAATTTCACAATTTGTTTGGAAACACAAAAGACCCCGAATAGCCAAAGCAATCTTGAGAAAGAGAAACGGAGCTGGAGGAATCAGGCTCCCTGACTTCAGACTATACTCTAAAGCTACAGTAATCAAGAGAGTATGGTACCGGCACAAAAACAGAAATATAGATCAATGTAACAGGATAGAAAACCCAGAGATAAACCCACGCACCTATGGTCAACTAATTTATGACAAAGGAGGCAAAGATATACAATGGAGAAAAGACAGTCCCTTCAATAAGTGGTGCTGGGAAAACTGGACAGCTACATGTAAAAGAATGAAATTAGAATACTCTCTAACAGCATACACAAAAATAAACTCCAAATGGATTAGAGACCTAAATGTAAGACCAGACACTATAAAACTCTTAGAGGAAAACATCGGCAGAACACTCTTTGACATAAATCACAGCAAGATCTTTTTTGCTCCACCTCCTACAGTAATGGAAATAAAAACAAAAATAAACAAATGGGACCTAATGAACCTTAAAAGCTTTTGCAAAGCAAAGGAAACTACAAACAAGATGAAAAGACAACCCTCAGAATGGGAGAAAATATTTGCAAACAAATCAATGGACAAAGGATTAATCTCCAAAATATATAAACAGCTCATGCAGCTCAATATTAAAAGAAACAAACAACCCAATCAAAAACTGGGCAGAAGACCTAAATAGACATTTCTCCAAAGAAGACATACAGATGGCCAAGAAGCACATGTAAAGCTACTCAACATCACTAATTATTAGAGAAATGCAAATCAAAACTACAATGAGGTATCAGCGAACCCCAGTTAGAATGGGCATCATCAGAAAATCTACAAACAACAAATGCTGGAGAGGGTGTGGAGAAAAGGGAACCCCTTGCACTGCTGGTGGGAATGTAAATTGATACAGCCACTATGGAGAACAGTATGGAGATTCCTTAAAAAACGAAAAATAGAATTACCATATGACCCAGAAATCCCACTACTGGGCATATACCCAGAGAAAACCATAATTCAAAAAGACACATGCACCCCAATGTTCACTGCAGCACTACTTACAATAGCCAGGTCATGGAAGTAACCTAAATGCCCATTGACAGATGAATGGATAAAGATGTGGTCCATATATACAATGGAATATTACTCAGCCATAAAAAGGAACAAAACTGGGTCATTTGTAGAGACGTGGATGGGTCTAGAGACTGTCATACAGAGTGAAGTAAGTCAGAAAGAGAAAAACAAATATATATTAACGCATATATGTGGAACCTAGAAAAATGGTACAGATGAACCAGTTTGCAGGGCAAAAATTGAGACAGAGATGTAGAGAATAAAGTAAATAAAATAAAATTCAAAAATTCAAAAAAAAAAAAGACCTCCAATGTTATTTCCAAATGAGATTATACACAGAGGTCATAAACCTTGTCCTCCTGGATTCACAGTCCAACAGTAGCAAAATCTCCTGTATCTGCAACATCTTTTCTGAATGTTCCTATTACATTCTGCTCAGATGAAAACCAGAAGGCAGCAGGAACATTCAGAAAGGAGACTGAGAACATTGGGGATTTTGTTTCTGTTGGTCCGTGAATCCTGAACAGAACAGGGAATATTCAGCCTGAGGTGTATTAGAATGTTGGAGGTGAAGGGTGACGTGGGAGTCTGGGGCTCCTCATGATAACTGACATAACCCGGGCTGAAGGATTGGGAAAATTCAGTCTTGGTGGAAGAAAGAAAAATAATGGTCGAATCAGTTGTGAGAAGCTGTGAGAAGGGAAAGGGAGAGAGGGAGAGTTGGGTATCTGTGGTTTTCTTTGGACCACAGGAGATGTGAGGACCTCTTCTTGACATTTGGTGATGGGGGTAGAGGCTTAAGGGAGGTTCACTGCTGATCTGACCCCTGTTGTTAAAGGGGCAAACCCACACCAAAAGCACTGGCTCCTTCCTGGCCCAGAAGCTGGGGGTATCTCATAACTGGGTGCATGGTGATGGGGGTAGGAAGCTTGGGAGGTATGGTTCCCCTTTCCACCTTGCTATCTACCATGCTTAACATTCAATATTGCTATTCTTTAGCTTAATCAAACACAAGATTTGGAAGATAAGAACCTTAAGGTTCAACTTTTTATTGACTCAGTGAGGGAGGATCTCGCAGTTTTCCATCTTGAGTCATCTGGGAGGAGAAGTTTCCTCTTAACCACATACCAGGATATAGTAGAAAAATGGAAACCTGCCTAGGTGGTCCCTGGTCTGGAAAAGAGGACACACAGCATTGCTTGGCTTGATTTTTTCATGTACCAGAGGTGTCTTCCTTTCTATCTCCCCCAGCCCCCTTCTGTAACACATAACCATACTCAGACACGTATGCACATGGAAAACTAACTTGCCAAAATTACACAAAAAATTGAAAACAGCTAAAGCCACCCAAAGACTTACATTTATTATATATAATGTCTCTCCTTTCTAAAGATAATATAAAATAGTGATTTTTTTTAAAAAAACTGAGTTACAATTGATTCATATCAGGAGTATTTGGCCTTTTGCCTCAGATGTCAGAGGAAATTAGTGTGGCTCTAGGGATATGGCTGCCACACAGTATGGCTCCTGCAAGTGGAATTGCTTTAAACCTACACGTTTCTCCAGATGACTGGACCAGTTACCTCATTCATCTATATAGCCTGCCAAAATCACCCTCTGTTTTATGGATTCCAGAAATCTCCCCAGCTGGGAGCAAGTAATTTCATCCAATTTGAATTAATTTTTTAAATTGTACGTCACAAGTTCCCAGTGGTGGCAAATGTGTGGTGAAATACCCATCCCCCAACATTACATAAAGTCTAAAATGGTACCTATTTGGAAAGAAAGTTGGCAACATGCATCACATGAGCTTTAAAATGTTTACATTCTTTGACCCAATTATTCCATATCTGGGAATAATCCAAAAGGTTTTTTGAAGAATGAAAACAAAAATGTTATATACATGGTGATGTTCATCACAGCATTGTTTAGAAAAAAGTGGAAACAACCCAAGTTTCTAACAACAGGGTCTTGGCAAACTACAGTAAAGGATTGTTTGTAGCCATTAAAGTTATATATTTTCTAAAAGCTTATGACTGGAAAGCTAGGTCCATCAGGTGCCCCCTTCCTGGAACCCAAACCTCCAGGAGAAGAACAAAGAGGCTGAAGAAGGCTGGAGCTGTGATCCTTCCTGGTAGGAGCCTGGCCAGACTGCCCACCACTGTGATTCCAGCTCCCTTGCCTGCTGCGCTCTACATCCTGCTGAATTGAATTCCTTTTTGCTTAATTTAGCAAGAGACGGTCTCACTGACTTGTGCCCAAGGACACTGACTAATCTAACCAACCCATCAATCAGTTCATCAGACTCCAAAAAATAAAGTTGCCCAATCACAGTTTGAAAGTGTTTTCCAAAGTATGTTCAGTGGAACTTTAGCCCTCTGAGATCAGATACGTTTGGGAAATGACATAACGTCTCCTGCCTGGGCATACATAGTCCATAGTCAAGGTTCTGAGAAGGACTGCTGTAAAGAAGCCTATTTAGCCTGGTGTTTCTCAACTGATTTGACCACACAACTCCCTTTTCCAAGTAGTACCTATTAACACCCTGCAGTGCAGTAGGCAGTAGTAGCAGCGGGTGGCAGTGAAGGAATGCTATGTAGTCTACACAATTTATAATTTCCTCATATACCAGCAACAGGGGTGCTGTGTCCTGATCTGGTTGAATTTGTTTAAGAGAGGTCAAGTGAAGTTAATCTTAAAGTGAATGCTTAGCCTCTGCTGGGAAGAAAGGAATCATAAGATCCAAGAAAATGATGAGAGGAGAGGTTGAATTATTAGAGAGCTGCTATGTGCTCGGGGCAATGCCAGATACTTCACTTTACACGATCTCATTTAATTTTCACAGCCAAGAACTTCCTAAGTTCCGTTTCCCCTCTTGCCTCTCCGCACAGTGGCCAGTGATCTGAAACTACATCACTCCCTTGCTTAAAACTGTCAAGTTCTTCCTAACCTCACCTCATTCCACGCCTTCCTTTCCTCACTGCACTGGCGCCACACTGACTGCTTTCCATTCCTCATCACACCAACACTGTTCCTTCCTTAACACAGCCATACTTGCAGCTCCCTGGGCCTGGAGCACTCAGTGCCCTATCTTCACACAGCCAGTCCTACCTTATTATTCAGTTCTCAGCTCAAACATTACCACCACTACGAGGCCCTCCTTGACTACCCTATCTAAAAGAGGCACCTCTCATCCACTTTCTGTCTCACTGCCCGCTTTTTGTTTTTCAGGACCTTGAACCACTGGAAATGATCTTGTTTGATTTTCTGTCTGGCTCCTCCCATTAAGATGTAAATTCCACGAGAAAGACCTTGTTCTATCATCACCATATACCCCCTGCGCCTAGAACAATGCCAGGTGTGCAGCAAATGCTCAGTTTGTTGATGAACCCTATAAAGGGGATGGTGCACTTGTGCCGATAAGGAAAGAGGCATCGTGACCAAGGCCACACAGCTGGGAAGTGATTGGAAGCCACGTTTTGCAACGAAGCAAAGTTGAAGGGAGGCTTTGGAGTCCGGGTATTGTATTATATTGTTTGGCCAAGTCCTGCTGGGCTACAAAATACAAAGAACTCGGTTCTCAAGGAGGCACTCAGCTTTTGTAAACTTTCTATCAAGCCCTGTAGGAGCTAATCTAGATTTCTTAAAGATGATCAAGGTCAGAAATTCTTCTTTAGAAATCACATTCCACCCAAAATATCCAAAAAGCTCTAAGGTCTTGAGGTCTGACAACTAGACTCATTCATACATGAGATGAAGGAAGTGATTATGTCTAATATCTTGTGTCTTCGCCTCAAGTCTTCCTTCTTGCCCTGGGCAGTGTTTGGGTCAGAGGTAAGCATCTGTACAGATCAATGAGAAATATCATTTTAGCCACGATCAGATATTTTATCATGTTTACCTTGTTGTCTTCAACACATTCTGCAAGGAAAGAACTAAAAACTTCAGAGAAAGTGGGGAGGGAAAAAAAAAAAGCACTACAAGGCAATCAGAAGAGGTAAGGAGGTCAGGCAAGTCCTCTATTTTCTCCAAAAGTACATTATATCCTCCTCCATATTCAACAAAAGGGTCTGTTTCAACAGAGGTAAAACACCTTCCACGCAGACATGAGTTTTGCAAGGTCTTCAAGGGCCTTTGGATCCCCAATGGGTGCATGTAAGGACATCAAGATAAACTGACAAAAGGCCAAAGTCTAGGATAAAGAGGGGTAGGTACTAGTATACTCAGGCACTAAAAATAACTTGAAGGCTTTTTTTCCATTATTCCAAGGACGTATGAGGTACAAGGAAAGCCATGATGTGGTGATCTCTGTAGCTAAGTACTTTGAATTCCATTGTGATAGGCTATGGTACCTGAAGAGAATCATTTGAACTATTCACTGAGTAGGACAGTATCAGTGTATGTGCCGTGACTGTTAATCATGAAGACTATTATAAGATAAGCTGTTCTGGAAACACACGGAAACAGATCTAGTAGAATTCTGCAACTTGTTGTGAATGGTACCATAAGCTCTGAAACATACAGCAGGCAGAGTAATTCTTTATCTTAGCACCAAAACTTTCTCTCGTTCTTCATAAATTGTTAGTCACCATTTATTATGTAATAGAAAAAGAATACATCAGATTTCATAATACATGCAAATGAAGAATATTCTGACAGGTTTCGACAAGTTCCACGTCAGTCAAGAGAACAGGTAAAAAGATGATTCCCTGCTTAAAGACGTTCTCTAACATATGCCTACTATTTGAGTAAAATTAAGCATGCTCTTAGGGCAATCAATTCAGCATTCAACAGGTACTTGTAGACGCTGATGCCTCTTGAGAAGTACTTGATGATACTTCTGCTTTGTGGCACACGTATATAGTATTTGGCGCAGACTCGGACATGCTGCTGCTTTTTCTGGAGAGGACACATTCTTAAAGTAAGATGGATATATCAGGAGAAGTTAAGGATAAGCACCCTATGAAATACATAAGGTACATATGTGATCTTGAAATTTAGAGTTGAAATTCCCATTAGCTAAATGTTGTGATTAGAGACTATAAAGATTAGAAAACCTACTCAGAACACCTTTTCGTTTTTGATACCACACTACACCCTGTAAGGGAGGCCTGTATTAGGCCCAGATAGCTAACTTTCCCAGAAGTGAGTGAAGAGTTTGACACATCCTTTATTAAAACTTTAGCATGGGGGCTTCCCTGGTGGCGCAGTGGTTGAGAGTCCGCCTGCCGATGCAGGGGACACGGGTTCACGCCCTGGTCCGGGAAGATCCCATATGCCGCGGAGTGGCTGGGTCCGTGAGCCATGGCCGCTGAGCCTGCGCGTCCAGAGACTGTGCTCCGCAACAGGACAGGCCACAGCAGTGAGAGGCCTGAAAACTTTAGCATGGCTAAAAACCATCTGAAAAGCATCTTCCTAAATGCTGTTTAACAAACTGCTCACACCCAATAGCTATTGCAGCAATGAAACAAAATATGCTGAAAGAAAAATCATCTAATAGCAACTTCATGTAACAGGACTATTTAAGCTGCTTAAGGTAGCCAATGGATAGTGAGGTACTTGTTTCGATTTCAATGTTTCAGCTATATGGAGAACGAAATAGTGTTTTTAAGCAAAGTTTTGCTCTTCAGATTCATGTTGGTGCAGCTGCTGAGAACTCCAAAGATCATTACAAATGTCCTGAAAGGTATTTTACTACAAAGCCATTACTTCTGAGTAGAATTTAAAGTGTAATTTCCTTTTCAAATTCTATATAGTTTCAGCTCTCCTTTCTAAAAGTAGTTTTAGGGTACATTTCTTATTTCTGCATAATCTGAAAATACAAATCGTAACTTGTAAATATACACAAAACACAGGAGTTCAATTACCCTCACATCACTAACCCTCTTTTTGGTCTTCCCTCATGCTGTTCCCTGTCCACACGTTCTGTGAATATCGCATACTGTTGCTCAGCTCTGGTAACTGGTATAGCTTTTGTTTGTTTTAACTTTGAACTTGGTCAAAGAATCCAGTGAGTGCTTCATCCTATTTTATACTATTTTCCAGGCTCTTTCCACCATATACCCTATTTAAGCTGTTTACATTTGGATTTTGCTTTATGAGCTTCCTTTCAGGAACTTTGGTTAGTGGAATTCCATAATAATAAATGACAATTTAAAAAGTATCTTTAAAAACCTGCTTAATGAAAATGTTTTTCTCAAAGGAGATCAAGAATTAAACGTCATCTATAAGACTTGACAGCAAATTATGAAGTGATATTCAGTGTGCAACAAAGCAACATATCCCCAAGTGTAAGTCCACAAAATCTGTTAACTAAATACAAATCAAGTACACAAATGTATCTTTTAAAGGTACCAGTACTACAGAATTGTAGTGTTGATCTATTTTTAGTTAAAAGATGTTCCCATCACTAGTGTCCAGGAATACTGAAAGTTTATTAAACTACCACCGCATGACAATTACACGTCAGTCATTTACATGTGATTTCATCCTTAAAATAAACAGGCAAGGTTATTGCCATCTTATAGGCAAGAATAGATTCCAAAGGATCACACAGCTAATAGTGGGGAAGAGCTGGTATTCAAGTTCAAATAAGTTCAAATATAAGGCCACAGACCAGCCTCTTCCTCTTCCTCCATTATGCTATGCCACATCTCATTTAAAAATCAAAAAGTAGGGCTTCCCTGGTGGTGCAGTGGTTGAGAGTCCGCCTGCATCGACACGGGTTCGTGCCCTGGTCCGGGAAGATCCCACATGCCGCGGAGCGGCTGGGCCCGTGAGCCATGGCCGCTGAGCCTGCGTGTCCGGAGCCTGTGCTCCACAACTCGAGAGGCCACGACAGTGAGAGGCCCACGTACCGCAGAAAAAAAAAAATCAAAAAGTAAGTTCTTTATTCCAAACAGTTTCATGCTCTGTGTTTTCTAATAGGAAAAAATAACTAAAAAAAATTAAAACAAAAGTTTTTTTTTTCCTTTGTGGCAAAATGAGTGTCTAATCTAAACACTGAGTATACTAAATGCCAGAATTTTAGTTTCCTTTTCATCAGGCAATAAATAAGCTAAAAAAGCATTTGAGTATGGTCATTTATATTAATACACTACAATTTCAAAATCACATATGCTTTGAAAGTGTATTTTGCACCCCATGCTATGATATGTTGATGTGAAATCATATCATACATAATCATTTAAAGAGAACACAGCACAAAAGTGATAAAAAAAGTCAGTGGTTGGCATATATACTTGGTATTACTCTGTTTTCTTTTTTAAGTTTTTACTCAAAATAGAAAATGCTAATGTGCCATTTGCAGAAAAAACTTTTCAAATTCTATAAGAAAATATAGAAATTTTAAAAGAAAAAGTAGGCTTTAAAAAAGAACCAATGCACATGCTACCACATGGATGAACCTGAAGGGACATTATGCTAAGTGAAATATGCTAGTCACAAAAAGACAAGTTCTGTATGATTCCACTTACTTGCATGCAGTATCTGAAGTAGTCAAACTCACAGAAAGTAAAAAATGGTGGTTGCTGGGTGTGGGGATGGGGGAGTAATGTTTAATAGGTACACAGTTTCAGTTTTGTACCATGAAAAGTTCTGGAGACAGGTTGCATAACAATGTGAACATACTTCACACGACTAAACTGTACACCCAAAAATGGTTAGGATGGTAAATTTTGTTATGAGTATTTTACCACAATTTAAAAGATTTTAAAGGAACCAATAAATTATTTTTAATGTGATAATGATACTGTGGTTGTTTTAAAAAAGAAAACACTTAGAGACATTTAGAGACTAATAACTTGGTATTTGCAGACCGATGGGTACTAGGAATACTCATCCTATTATTCTACTTTCATATATGTTTGAAAATTGCCTCCATAAAACAGAACAAACTCTCTTTAAAAAGTGGAACCGATAAGGAACTAAAATTTCCTTATCAAAAAAATCATCTAGGGCTTCCCTGGTGGCGCAGTGCTTAAGAGTCCGCCTGCCGATGCAGGGGACACGGGTTCGTGCCCCGGTCCGCGAAGATCCCACGTGCCGCGGAGCGGCTGGACCCGTGAGCCATGGCCGCTGAGCCTGCGCGTCCAGAGCCTGTGCTCCGCAACGGGAGAGACCACAGCAGTGAGAGGCCCGCGTACCACACACACAAAAAAAAATCATCTATCATGACAATATTTTATTATGGTTTAAACATGTAAAATGTAGTAACATTTTAGCTATAACTGATAAATATGACACATCACTTATTTCACTTGGGATAACGCTGCTGAAAACTAGATATGGTTTGCTGGGCTTACATTAGAAAAACTGTATGGAGAAAATTACATGAACAGTCTAAAGTTTGCTATGAAAACAACGTATTTTATTAAAGTAATTAAAAGTCAAAAAACAACAACAAAAAGGAAATTCCACAACCTTTGTTTCCAACTATATAATCTTTATGTAGAAAAACTATAAAGTGACAGTCTGGAAAGCAACTCCACAATAAACTGAATCCTTACATCAAGAGTAATTAATTATGGAATCAGTTCACCCAAAAGAAATTGTCTTGCTATAGAATATTTCAGCTAACCTGATTTCAACTGTATTATTCTCATTTCTGAAAATTTGTCTTTCCTGATATTTCAAATCACCAAAGATATAACGTACAAGACCCTGTTGAAGTCAAAGAATAAAACACAAAAATACTCCAAGCACAATTACATATAAAAATGAATGAGGGCATTTATCTACAGATCTACAAAACTATATAAATAACCAATTATACATATAATCCGTGTACACTGACGCTCCATGAGGTGGTACTGAATAAACACTGAGGCATTGAATTTTCAACACTGGAACATGGCTCACTCTGGACAGCAGCGCATTCCCACCTTTTAGTCCAGCATCACACAACACATCCCCTGGGATCTGTATTTGTGTATCATCTAAGTCCTGGGAAGTTGATAACAAAATAAAGAAAAATGCCAAAAGGAAAATGAATTAAATACTCCCTAAAATCTATTCTAAAACATGCATGTGGAATATGAAGAAACCAAGCACTTCATGAGTTTTTACAGTCATATGTTCCTTTAAACTTACACTAGTGTCTTCATTAGTACCTGCACTGAATTTTCTGTAGCTTTTCCATTAATATATAATAGAAGAGGAAAACAACAAAGCAAAAAGAAGCTCTTATTTTCTTAGAAAAGTGGTACTATTTATTTTTAAAAACAACTTTCTCTGCTAAAGAAATCACACTGTTGTGGTCATCAGAACAGGTTAAGTCACTTGGACAATACTTATTTCATGTCATTTTTAATAATCATATACTATTATGTCCATGTAATTTTTTCAGAACTTATACCACAATGGAGGCAAATATGAGCAGAGTATTTCTAATAAACTGTATTAGCTCACGATTAGAATTTCTTTAAAATATTTTCAAGTGCTCAAGAATATTAAAGTTTGTGGGAAAAAATGTGAAAGTCATAAGCAAGTATTTCCTCCCTCTAAGATCCTTTAATTGGGATAAAAGTCTCAGGAATGGTCTGCAATAAAGAAAAACTAGGTCAGTGTATAGTACTTTCTGCAAACTTTAGCAGAAATGCCAAGAACACTCTGAGCCAAATAAAAGTGATCTTTTGGGTCAGGGCTTTTTGTTTTAGTTCTTTAGTCTCTAACTTCTCAACATGTTGCAGTCCAGAAGTGCCCATAAGCTTATTAACAGTAATAAGGAAATACAAAGTCAAAGAAAAGATTCACAAACATGATTTACTTTCTCTCACCTGTCAAAGAATGAGAGATTAAGTGGTATTAACCTGGTAAGGAATCCCTGTGCATGTTAGAGAGTGAAGGGTTTAAGCCACGCCCTTTATAAAAAGAGTAGCCATCAGAGGATTTCCTCCTACATGTAGCTGTGGTGGAGGATAACTGTCTATCACAGAGCTGAAACACGGTATTTCCTATAACTGGATGGCCACACCTACAAACATTTTAGTCAACCTGTAGAAGTTTTGCTATCTAATTAAGTGTTCTTTAGACAGGAAACAGGAATAACATGCTATTATAAAAATATGGTAGAGAATATCTCCTCCCTTACAATCACCAATTTCTGACCGTTAAGCTTTCACAGAATCCATGGAGAATTAAACACACTTACTCTGGATATTTTCTCATTAAGTTGGAAATAACCTATCTAACAATACCATTTGCAATTCCAGGGGAAAAAAATCCAATACAATCTAATACGAACATTAGCAAACTTCACAGAATACATATTCTACCAAGCCTACACAATCCCCACCCATCACCCAAAAGGAAGCCAGTCTCACCCACTCTAAGATAGATAAACGATGTTCATTATATCTGGACGCAGATTAAAAGAACTGCTATGTCCCACTGCAGTAGAAAAAATACTAAATATAAGCACCCGAAACTGACCTAACAATTTCTACACACTCCTGCTTCTCCAGGATATTTTTTTAAAGAGAGAAAAAGAAGTACTCCTTGCAACTTGACTGGCAAAATCATTTCCTGACTTATCATTTCTAAGCCTATACTAGATACCAATGAATGACAGAGTGCCCGCAATCACCAGCAACTCAACATTGTTATTTCTGCAAAGAAAGGTAATTATATAAAATTCCATTCTCCCAGGCAATGAACAGGGGAGAAAAACATGCTCTTTAAAAATGGCTATATTTGTAGGTTTTTAAAAACCAGCACCAAATGTTCATGTTTAATTATTCTGAGCAACATTTAGTAATTAACACCCTAACAATACGGACAAACAAAAGAGTGCATGATAAGGGAATAACTTTCAAGCAATATTGCATGTTGATAAGAACCACTAAGTAAAATAATCTGATTGGCTCATTTCTACAGCTATTGTAGGTCTGCCCAGTTTGGCAATAACATGCCTCACTGCTCAGCTGATATTCCTACTCCTCAAATCATGAGTACAGCTTTTTTATTTTGTGACTAGGCAAGACTAAGTAAAACAACTTGAAAAGGTATTTTTAAAAAAACAAGCTAACTCAAAACAATCCATTATTAGAACAGTTTTCTACTCTATTAAGAGGGGGAAAAAACATCAACCATTGTATAAAGTGCCTAAATGAAAAACTGAAAGCAAGATTCACAAATAGTAGTAGTGTCAGTTCAAGTCTACATAACCCTTTATTACATTATAGCAATATTATATTCAATGTCACACAAGTTTTCTTATTTCTTCCTCATACTGCAATTTATTACCACTGTATTACAGATTTCAACTCTGCAAATGGTTTAAATCAACTTTTTGCCCCTTTAATTTACAAACCACTGGATGTTAAGTTTCCTGAAAATTATTTTATTTTTAAATTTTACTTAAAGCTAAACCTAAAACTAAATTCTTTAAAAACAAACCAAAAAAACCCAACAAAGGTGCTTTACACTGAACCTTGTAGAAATATTCTGATACCAGTGTTTGAAAGACAGCCTACAGAGGGCTGTAAAAGGGTAACCTTCAAAAAAAAATTCTATGGCCAACTATGATTAGAAAACTTTTAAATAAACTTTTCTAATGAGAGAAGATGAAATCGAAAGATGGAAATTTAATTTTTCCCTGAAAATAAGTAGTTGCTCAGGACACAGGTTAAGTCTATTGAAACCATATTGCTTCTCTGAAAAAAGAAAAAAATATTCTAACCAGGCATTGCATTAACAAAAGACTACACCACATTTGCCTAGTCTTTTGATCTCTGGGTACTAGTATTACTTAAGGGAACCTTACCAAAGAAACTGGTTGGCAAACCTACCAAATGTAAGTCTCAGGTCCCTAAATTTTGACAGTCATCTTAGTAAATATAAAACTTTAGCTACCTGAACAATGGAGCTTGTAAAGTGCATTAGGTATAAGAAACACAGCAGAAGTGCTAAACTCACTTAAGTAGGACTTTAAGGGACTTGATGTCATCGATAGGGCAAAAAAACAACGTTATAGTTTTCTGTTCAGATTTTATTTGAAATCTAATTCAAATTGTCAAAGCTACAAAAGGGGGGAAGACATCTGTATTATTTTTTGCTAAGTCACAACATCCTAAAACAAAATATTACTACTGCCAGCAGATCCATTATACACATTTTTGATGAAGTTCATTAGCACAATAAAAATCTCATCTTGAGAAACAGCCACAATGAAAGTAATTTATACAATATAAAACAACGACAGGTCTACAGATGCAGTTACTTATGAGTTTACACATGCATTCACAAACAAAGAAAAACCCCAGGAATGCTCTTTCATTAGATTTTTTGTTTTTTTGTTTTTTTTTTAAAAAACAGACCGTTCAGGCACAAAACAAAATCGCATTTCCAATAAGTGACAGCATCTTAAAAATTTATGTCAGTGTTTGTTTTTCTTTGACTTTTTATGAGACCTGTGTGGAGATCGGGACTGGGATCTGGATTTCTTCCCTGATTTTTTAGGGGATCTAGACCGTGATCGTCTAGACCTTTTAGGTGTCCTTGAACCAGATGGAGATCTGAGGAAACAAACAAAAACAATTTAACCAAAGTACTCATGTGATCAAAACTGACTATCCTTAAATTATCTAAAGTGATCTTTAAGAGAGCACAATGAAAGTCACTGAAATAAAAAAGGATGTAAACTTTCCAAGTTTATGCTTCGCCTACCGTGTGCACACACACACACAGATTTTGTACTTCCTAGGCGCTGCATCAGTGATCATTGGTGGTATGCATGCTTAGAAAGACAGACTCCTGAGCCTTACTACTGCTCTACTGAATCAAAATCTCAAGAGGCAGGGACTGGGAATTTGCATTTTAACAAGCTCCCCAGATTATTATAAGCCAAAGTTCAAAATGGCATCCAAGATCATTCACAAACTTTTAAACGCAGCAGCTTTGCAGCCTATCTTCTTGTAGGGAAAAGAACCAACTACTGCAATATCATTTGAGGAAATCATTTAAGACAGCATAACTCTGTAAGTGCTATTCATGAAAATTACCAAAACAAATAATTATATATACATATATATAATTTTCATGAACATGTATATAAATATATGCACAAGCACCATTTAGAAAAAGAGACTTATCTGTTGTATAAAGATTTTACTAAAAATGGTTACAATAAAAACGTTTTAGGATAAAAAGCAGTTTTAGCTCTCAGAAAAATTCTTCTATAAAACACTAGATAAATAAAACATTTCTGAACCACCTTTCTGGAACTAGGAGGAGAAAGGTATATAACACACTAAATTAAACACTGAAGAAATGGTATCTATGTCCATAAGTCTCTACCCAAGAACTTGCTAATAAGATTACTGTTGGGTGGGGAGGGAGAATGTATTTTTCTTTCAGCCTTGACAAAAATCAAAGAATATTCTATAGAAGCTAAAGAACAGAAAGGAAAGGAAAGCAGCTATCCCTACTCCACAGGAAACTGATGTTTAAAATTCTTGGCTGGTCTTTCCTTGTTGGAAGCTTTCTTGTGCTTTAGTCATGACAAGGATGGGGTGGTGAGATGGGAAGGAAGATTCTAAAATGAAAGTATATCTGTTTGGTTTTCTAAAATCCTTTAAAAAATGGCTGCCAACCAAATTATTTTCAAAAGCTGGTGGAATGACAAGGAAACTGGCATTTCAAATATTACAAAAAAATGACTTGCGTTTACCTTTTGGCCTTTTTGCTAACATCTCTAGGAGAATCTTTGTGAGATGACCTGGACCGTGAGCTCTCTTTATGAGATCTTTCTGAACGCTCTGATCGCTCCGATTTTGGTGATGGGGATTTCACTCGTCTACCACTGCTACTGCGAGATGGGCTAGGGGACGTACTGTGTCGCCTTTTCCTATGGAACAAAGCCCCCAAAACATTCCATAAGTGAGCAAAGGATCAGGTATTCATTTTCTTTCTACTAAATTAGCTTTTAATTCCTACCAGCTTACACTATCTTTATTTTCACTAACCTTATTAATGTTATTTTCCAACAACATTCAAAGCCTTTTATACTAAGAACAAATAAGTCTTAAAGATAGGTTGATCTAGACAAAAACTGAATTCAACTAAATTAGATTTTCTCCTGCTCTAAGAAAGATTATTGGAACAATGGACCAAATTTCATAAAGGTCTCTGATTAGACAATCGTGTTTTTTAAAATGTTAATTTCCTGCTCTTGAAACCTTTTGTTGTTGTTTGATCTTGAAACTCTTACTGTAGTTAAGTATGAAAATGGAGCATCATGTAGGCACACTACTCTTAAATGATTGGGGACGAGGGGGGAAGGAAGAGGAAGAAGAAAATAAAGCAAAAGGAGAAATATTTTAACATTGGGGGAATATGGGTGAAGGATATCTGGGAATTCTTTATACTATTCTTGCAACTTTTCTATAAATCTGAAATTATATCAAGATAATAATAGAAAACAAAAAAGTGATAGATTTACTACTTAAGCAATTAGTATAACTGTTATTTGTAACTATATGTAGGGTGACTGAGCCAAATTTTTTTCTTGGCATTTGTTTGGTTTTTATTAGGAAAACCTCAATTCTGTTAACTGAAGTAATTTTCTCTACTAATCAGAGATTTAGGAACTGTGCAAGTAAGGAATAAAAACTAAAAGAGAAATGATTTTGATTAGAATAAAGCCTTAAAGTGAGGACCAAGTCCCTATGGCCTATATACACAAACTCCCTTTACAAACAGGACCAGGAGACTCAAGTTTACAGATATCAGCCTCAGCACAGAAGAAAAGCTTATATTGGAGGCAACAGGTAGGATCTAGCAAGTTGTTTAGTTATTTAAGCCTTAGGTTTGATACCTAATACGGTAACTGAATTCTTGCACCGAACTAAGGCTAAGGTACCATACGAACCATGTAAAGGGATGATGTCCCAGATAACTAAGCCAAGTGCCAACTGACTGCCCCATTTCTCAGCTAATTCTGCCTCCTGCAGGCAGAGGCCAAACATGTTTACCACACACACAAAAATACTTTTCCAGTTTGTTGGCACCAGTAATGAAAATATTACAAAATGAAACATGATTCCAAATCCTGAAACCAGTATAGGCATTAAATGAGAAATGTTATACCTTTCTTTCCTTGTTGGAGTACACTCATCCTTTTCCTTCTTGTCTTTGGATCGAGATTCCAATTTTTCTTTATCCTTCTTATCTCTTTCTCGTTCTCTTTCTAATTCTTTCTCTTTCTCCTGTTGTTTTTTTTTTTAAAGAGAAAGTATTTAGCCATTAAAAACACCAACCTGGTTAATCTCATTTATGAAACAATACTGCCTCTTCTAGTTAACTATTTTTTAAATTACTACTGAAGGTATAACTATTTTTTTAAAATACCTACTCTTCCAGAAAACCAGTCATTTCTTCTACTCTTCTACTTATACTGAATAATAATAGTGATGCCAATGACAGCAGCTAAACATTTTCTGAGTGCCTACCACAGGCCAAGCAATTAATAAACAATTTTCCATATACCATTTCATGTAATTCCTCGAAACATGCCTAAGAATAGCATTATCCTCATTCTAGAGATGAAAAATGGGACTCAGAAAGGCTAAGTACCATGCCTGTGGTCATACAGGATGGTGAAGTCAGGATTTGAGCCAAAGCTCCAGAGCCAGGGCTCTCTTAGCTACTACCTAGAGTGCTGTCCCTCCACTTGAAAACACAATTGGAAAAAGCTAACAGAACAATGACCTTTCCAACTCAGACTGCAATAAAATTGTCAATAGTGATTCTAATGGTACAGCAAGTCGATTTAATCAAAGGAAAGCCCTTACAAAGTATTATGTTGAAAAGGAGAAAGAGCTATTCACAATACTCGTCCATCAGAAAATACTATACTATCAGAAAATACTATTAAAATACTATTAATACTCAATACTAATACTATTGAGAAACAAGTACCAATCATATTGGAAATGTTAAATCCTAATTTATAAAAGTACAAACTGACTACATGACTATATTATTATATAAACCAAAAAATAACTTATTTGCTTATCCCCAACTGCTACAACTGCCACTTCTCACTTGAAATTATGATTTCTATTGATAATTAAAGGAGTGGCTATAGACAATGAACCCACAAAGCCAACTTAGCTTTCCACTAACAGGAATTAAATTTCTCTATGATTTGTATGCATCAAGAAAGCTAACTGATATCTGATAAAAAGCCTACACCAGATGCTGGCACATGTTTTCCATAAGGGCCAGGTGGTGAATATTTTCTTTGTGGGCCACAACCGGTCTACTCTACCGCTTTAGTCGCCACAGTAGATAATACACATTTAATAAGTGAAGGGGTATGGCTGTGTTTTAATAAGTTTATTTACAAAAATGAGGTGATGGCCATAGTCTGCTGACCCCTAGTATGTACCTTCAAAAAGTACATTCTTCCCTCCAATTACAACAATGGAATGCAAGGAGACTAAAATGGTAATACATGTATTATTACATTAGACCCAGTGGGCATCTCAAGGTGTAGTCTTCCATGCAGATCAAACATCTACCACCATCTCCAAAGGGACTCATGGGCTTCAGACACATAACATCTTTTTTTTAAAAAAAAAAACTCATTTATCTTTTTTCCAAATACAACATACTGAGCACAAATTTAAAAAGTGATGCTGAGGAGACTGACTTCCTCTGGTGACCTGTAGGATACATTTTCCTGATTGACACTTTCATAGGAATCAGACTACAGTTAAAACACTCAAGATATTTTAAACATTTTAATTCAGTAATAAAGAGTTAATATAGCTATTATCTAATTCATAATCCTGCAAAATTGGGACTTATCAACCCAGTTTTACAGAGTAAAAGCAGGTTTCAGTGACGTGCCTGGGAGTGCACAGCAGACAGTGGCACCAGGAGTCCACAGTGTTGTACAGCAACAAGCTGCTTTACCACACTGTTGTGCTCCCGTCACCATTAATAGGTTTGTATGATTTTAAGCTCCCTTCTAGTTGTTTCTATTTCTCTCTATAATCTTTTATTTGTAATGACAGTCAAGATATAGGTAAAAATTAATAGCAGTCCCGATAAAATTCTTAGGTTCTTTCAACAATTATCATGTAGGCCTCCTTGTTCTAAAATTCTCTGTATATCCCTAAACACTTTTTTATGTATAAGAATACGAGGTCCCTCAAAAGCTTAGAATTCACAGATGATATATTCTACCACTTGCTGTCCCTCCTTGGACACAATGGAAAAGGAGTCCTAAATGAAATTCCCAAACCCTAACACCATCTCTGACTCTGTGCTACTTCTCACGGTTCTTGGTGTCTCACTGTCACAAATGTGACTCTTTCTATAGTATCTTCCAGTTCTGAAAGCATGTTCTTAGCAGGATTTCATGCTCCACAGGTAGTATCAGGAATAAAACAGTGTGCTGTTGCCCTAAGACTGCTTTCCATGCTGAAATAACTGTAAAACGTCAAGTTTCAAACATTCCGAATTAGCTACCAATATTCAGCATGTAGACAAAGGATATAATTTAAATATTCTTTTCCTCAAATATGCCAATATATCAATATTGTAGGCAATCAAACAAATAACTCTGGAAAATGCATATTACTGCGTATACTTATTCCTTACTCGTTGAAGAAGTTTATCTCTGTAGTGTTCTACTTGTTCCTGAAAGCTCTGGCCTGGTTTTTTAGGTCTTTTTCCAGATTCCAATTCATCTTGAAACTTCATAACTTTGAGCTGTGAAATAACACATATTTAAAATAAATCTTTTTATCACTATAGTTTCTCAAGGAGTGCTTTGCTCCTTTAAAAAAAACTCTCTTCTTTGAAACAAGTGTATAAAAACGAAAAGCATAAGTATAGCAACATAAAACATAAAAACATACAGTAACCGATTAAGGACTCAGTCAAAATATAACATCAATGTGTAACTCCCTCATCGGAAGGCCACTTGTCAGACAAGCCCAACTATGCAGAATTCAAGTAATCAGACATTGGTCCACGTGCTCTCTGCACAGCCACACGAGATGACTTGACAAAAATGACTGTTCTAATTTGTGGTAAATCAGTTTAAGAGGTAAGCATCCAAGAGTCAAACAACAGACCTGAATGCTACTTTGATGAAAGAAAGGCATTCCTAGAGCACCTTTTGAAGATCATTATAAAATCCCTAGCTACAGTTCCTGCTGATGTGGCCTAACTCAGGCACAAGCACAAGTCCAGGGCGCCCAGAAAACAGGTCACAAAGGGTCCCAACTCAAAAGACAGTAGCCCACGGAATGGCTTGTTAGCCATCTATCCCCTGGCTGCCCTGGGACAGTGCCAAGTATATCACCTTTCCCCTCAACTATTCACTCTTTCCTCAGGGATGAGGGCAGAAAAGGGATCTTTCTACTTCAACAACAAAGAAGACCCTTCACCTGGCTCCCCACCTAGTGTTCCACTCCTCCAACCCTTATTGATAGAAACGGAGACAACAGCAGAATGAGAAAAGAAAATGCCAGCCTAGGCACTGCTCTAAGCAGAATCTGAAAGATTAAGAACTTGCTTCCAGTAAACACTGTAATTTATGGCTGCGTGTTTTCTAAGTGTTTTGCAGAGAATGTCAATATTTTATAACACAAATCCTTTGGTTTTTATTAATCCCGTGGTAAAAAAAGATTCAGCTATAGACATCTTTATTACGACACATGTGGGGAAGAAAAGAGCATTTAGAAAGAAAAACTACACAATAAATATACATTATACATACTATATATCCTATAGTATATAATAAAACTAATTAGAACTTAATTCTTTATTTAAGGGTTCTCCAATAAAAAGGTACTCACTGAATTCTAAATTCAAAAACTGACATTTGAATTTAGGGGCAGAGAAGAGAGCGCGCATGAATAAAGCTCATGAGCCCTGAGTTCTAGTTCAAATTTGCCACCAGTTGTGGACCTTTACTCCACACGACTAAATCTCAGAGTAAATAAGGGAGAAGAATAGATAATTCTATAACAAACCCAAGATCTACATTTTAAAATCAGGATTTGGCTCACGTCCAAATCCCAATTGCGATAGGGTAGCCACTACGAGAGTAGGATGAACCACCGCTGAGTATCTAACAAAGAGAGAGGCCAGATTCTCAAAGAACATATGAAGTAGGGAAATGTACATATATAAGGTGTGTTGCTATGTGCACCTCTGTGTATGCATGTATAGCACAAATCAGTATATACATATACAGTGTAGAACCATCCAAATTAACAAAAGTTGTATCACATGGTTTTCTTTCAAGTCAATAAGAAAACAGAACATTTAGAAACAGTCTGTTTTGGCATTTATAAGAGGGTAATTCAATTATCAAGAAAATACATTTTTTATTGAACTCAATCTTTGTTTCTACTCCAATAGATCCATCAGGTCAGTAAGGCAGAGTTCAGTAAGACTGGGAGAAGTTCTGAGAGTTAAGGGCCATGTGCAGCTTGAAAAAGGTCCACAGGTGAGCACATTCACTGATAACACATCTTATTCCCCTACAATTTTATAAAGAATGTATATAAATATACCTCAGGAAAAATGAATCAACTTACTAACTCTGAAAATCCCTCCTCTCTACTTAAAATTGACATCACACTGATTCTGTGTAAGGCTGAAACAAAACGTTTTCTCTATTAACTTTCTGGCTTGGTGATATCGAGAAAGAGGTGGGCAAGAACTTGTACCAGCCCAGCAGTGAGTAAGTGGAGAAGTGGAAATTAAGGTGGTAGGTATTATAAGTTAGTAAGAGGAAAAGCACTGACAACCAGTAGGCATATAAAATACTGTTAAATGAACGGACAGAGTATTAAAATTCACCCTCACGTACACTTTTGAGATTCTGGACTGACTGCTACACGACTGCTAATATTTACTGGGAATGTTCTACCACCTTGGGGCAAGAAATAAGGAAGGCTCCCATTATACAACCCTCCCCTCACTTACGTGTCTGAATACCTTTGGTAATTTTAAAAAGGCACTATAATAGAAAAGGGAATGGAGAGAGAGAAGTCTTGAGAGTTTGGATTCCCGCAATAAGTTATTCCCCTTCTTATTGTTAAGCCCCAATCAACATCTACTCTCTCCCCATCACTCGTGCAGACACTGAAAATGAGCCTACTACAGTACCACGTATACATAACTTGAACGTGTCAGAAAATATCTCACTTTTTTTGTTACATACTATTTATGCTCAACATGTGATGGATTTCATAATGCGAGATATAATCTATTCATTACATCAATATCTGCAGAGGATCTCCTATGTGCCAGGCACTGGAGATATGATGATGAACAGACAACAGACATGGTCCCTTACTCTTGCAGAAATCACAGCCTAGTGGGGAACACACTAAACAAGCAAGCAAGAAAAAAAAAAAAAAACACACACCACAACACATGTAAAATCGTAACAGAAAGACAGAAGAGATGCTTGAACTAAGAGGCCTGAAGGAAGACAGCTGGTATGAAGGTTTCCAGGCAGAGAGGGAACAGTATGGACCAAGGTATGATGCTAAGAGGAAGCACAGTTTGGTGGGAAAAGTGAAAGAAGGCCAGTGTAGTGTAGTTTAAACTTCAATGCAATACTAACCTCAATTTCACGGAGTTTAGCTCGTTTTTCCTCACTCATTTCAGAGTACTTAGAGAACTTGGACTCAGTCATTTCTTCTTTGATTGGATTAGAGTACAAATGATGTTCTTCAGATTTGGAACTTTGAGTATCTTCTTCATCTTCACTTTCTTCTTCTTGACTTTGGAAATAAATAAGCAGAATACGTTGTATGTCACGACACCAAGGAAAAAAATTACATTTTACAGTACAGCTTTTTGATTTTTCACTGCCTTAGAGCTTAAATAATGTTAACAAAAATAAGAGGACAATTCATCACTAAAACATTTTTTACTAAATATCTGATCAAATAACAATTTTATAAAACTCTTATGTTTCCTCCATAGAAAAAATTTGAGCTTCAACATAATCACACTTCTAAAAATTCTGCTTATGTTAATGTTATTTCTGTGGCTTTCATTCTGCCACAAACTTTCCTTGCAACAGTTAAATGAAATGACTAATCAATCAGTGATTTCTGCATACTTCATAGTTCAGAGTGATTTCATGATGGTTAATGTTTAAAAAGCCAAATGTTTACCCTTCCTTCAGCAGAGCCTGTAAGCTAGAGAATACATAAGTTTGAGTCACAGAGTTTCTATGCAGCAAGTAAAAGACCTTATCTAATTAACACATAACCCTAAGAACAAAACAGTGTATTAATTTTAAATTTTAGCACACATTAGTATTCATGTCATAGTTGATTTATGAAAGTTGTATTGGTTCTATGTCAGATAAAAAGAAAATGATAAACTAAGTGACTACCATAGCTAAGGATACAACAAAGAAAAATTCTCCTGTCCTTCCAGAAGCAATTGAGTAGAAACAGACAGGGGAGCAACTATGACAAGCTGCTCATCATTGCCAGGATAGGATTAACAAATGTTCTTCAATGTTCTTGAAGCACAAAGAATGATGGGACTTAAAAAAAAAAAAAGGTTGTATGCTCTGGGACTGGGCCTTTTGAGTGTAAATGTTGGATCTGGGCAAAACAAGTCTTCCATGTACAAACTCAAAATGTTTGTGTATATACAAACAAAATTCCTCATAAACAATACTGTGATATGAACATTACTGGCACAGCCTAGAATATATGCCATTTTCCCTTAATATTTGAACCTGATAAGCCCTTATATATTGGTATTTGAGTACTAACTACCCTCTACCATGAATAAGAGGAGTTCTTTTAGTATATATTTAAAACTATTCATAATAATATAAAAACAATTATAACCAAATCCTTTCCAAATAAAATTTTAATTATTTTAGAGTCACACACTGAATGAGAAAAATTTAAGCAAGGTAGATAAAAATAAAGAGACTACTAGCTTTTTAATTTCTCATTTAAAGGTCCTTTCTAGAATACTAATAAAATACTTTTCACACTTTATACTCTCAGAGCCCCACAAATCATTAGTAGCACATATAGGCACAACTCAATACAATACTCAGGTGACGAAAAAAAGAGGAAAAAGTCAAAACCAACGATTAAAAAACATATTCTTTTCGGAAATAAACTTTTACTTAATATTTCTCATTAATTTGTCAGAAACTTCCTAAATGCAGTTCTTAGCTAATTTTTTAGAAGAACGAGAATTTCTTGTTTTATGGTGCAAAATAGTTTTACAAGTGTCTCAGATGCTTTTAGTGGTTAAAGTGTGTGTGTGTGCGTGTGTGTGTGTGTGTGTAAATACAGATTTACTGAAGGATTATTCTGGAAAGAGTTAATCAACAAAGATGCAACACAGCTAATGAAACTGTGTTATCTATTCAATGGAGATTACTTAACCAATTCCAGCCTGTTATTTACAATTTTTTCAAAAAAAATTTTTTGCAATTTGAAATATTCCTTGATAAACTTCCTTGCACACTTATCTGAATGCTTGCTTTCAACCACAGATGAATACAGAGCAGATAAACATATGGACTAACATGGAATAACAAAACCCATGACACTTGAGTGAAAAACATGGGTCACAAAATAGTATGTACAACATTACATAATTTATGCTTTAAATAGATATGCATGTTTTTATACATACAGAGAAAGAATATAGGTGGCTAGACACTAAACACTAATCATATTATTTAAGACTTTTAAAATGAACTACACTACAATTTGAGAATTTAAAATACACACATACTTTACAGCTGCTATTTAAATTTTGTAAGGCCTGAGTGATCTGTTCTAATTGGCTTTGACTTTAGCTCTTAGTTACCAGTTCTAGGTTCAGATCTCATCACAGCCTCATCTTGCTCTTCTTGTAAAGAACTGGAAATTCAAGACTAAACCCATACAGAATTCATTACAAACGAATTAAATTACTATTGGAACTTTTCTCCAAAGCATTAGTAGTGCTATATATATTTTTTAATCACCCTTCTGCCGCAAAGACAATAATTACTAGTGTCAAAAAGCAGCTCCAGGGCTTCCCTGGTGGCACAGTGGTTGGGAATCCGCCTGCCAATGCAGGGGACACGGGTTCAAGCCCTGGTCCGGGAATATCCCACATGCCGCGGAGCAACTAAGCCCGGAAGCCACAGCTACCAAGCCTGTGCTCTAGAGCCCGCAAGCCACAGCTACTGAAGCCCGCGTGCCTAGAGCCCGTGCTCCACAAGAGAAGCCACCACAATGAGAAGCCCGTGCACCACAACGAAGAGTAACCCCCGCTCACTGCAACTAGAGAAAGCCTGCGTGCAGCAACGAAGACCCAATGCAGCACCCTGACCTGCCCCCGCCCAAAAAAAGCAGCTCCTTGGTAAAAAGGCATTTTGGATTCAGCCACTAGAGGGCAGCAGTGAGGCGCAAGAAAATTTCAAGGACCAGAAAGCAGTAATATGTGAAAAAGTATTTTTCCCTGTTTTCAAAAAGTTATTTTCATGTTATCATGACTTATTTGGAGCTCCTAGGAAAAATCAAAAATATAAATTATATTTTCAGTGATCCGTGCTTCACTGTATGAATGTACAATTACCATCAACACAAAAATGCTTTCACATTTCAAACATTAACATAAATATCAAATTCAATGCAAAAAAATTAGCACCTTTAGAAACAAAACCACTTGAACAATATTTGGGTTCTGCAATGGCTTTTCTACCCTTCCCTTCCCTTAAATAATTATTTTATGAATACACATACTCATTTTAAAAAGCAGTGATCCTACAATGGTGAGAGATGTTACTAATGATGGGACTGCAGACATAAAAATGAAAACAAACTGGACTGTTTCCAATTCCTGTACTCCTAAACAGCTTCAGAGAGGTACTTCCATCAGCGAACCACATCTATATTTTGTAAACATGTTGTCATAATCATTGCTGACTTGTTCTGATCACACTGTTTCTGGAAAGACATCACCATTGCCAAGTTTTCTTCCTCATACCAAACTGTGTTTCCACAAATGCTGATCAATCATACTGCCTTAAATCTAAATGCTAACACCCACTTATTGAATCCACACAAATGCTCAAATTGTGCTGGGACACAAAGGGACTTTTCCTTTTGTGCACTCTTCCATATGAAAACAATAAAAGAAGATTTTAAAAAAACCCAAAAACCAGAAACCTCTGCTTTGATGCCATCTCTTTCCCTATTAAAAAAAAAATTAACTTTTTTTGCAATGATTTTTAAAGGTGTCAAGTGCTATCTTAAAAAAAAAAAAAACTACCAGCATAAACTTGCAGGAGAATTTGGGAGCAGGAATTCCTATAATCACATTCAGTGTTAAACTCAAAATCAACCGGGGGTAATTACCAAAGAGCAAAACTGAAACTATAATTTCTCCATAAAATAAAGGTAAAATGGTTTTTTTCTTTTAGTTATTCTTAGTTCTTCTGAGGTGTTAACATTTAAATAACATAACGGTCATAATGGTCATAATGCATTATTTTTCTTAGCAAGGCACAATCCCCCCCAAAAAGGAGCATAACCTTCCCATTCACATTTTAAAAAACACTTTTTGTGGAGCCAAAACAATACTTGATGACAAAGATTTAAAATAAATGCAGTCGACCATTTAGTAACTACAAAGTAAGAATGTATAACCTAGCATAGGAAAACAAACTCAAAAGCAAAGTGAAACCAGATGCGTCAAAACCAGAAAGCAAAAGCTCTTTATTCACTGGAAAAACAATGAAGAACTAAAAATGATCCTCTTAAAACAAGTTTTTTTAAGAGTTAAGTTTTCCTCTTCACTATTATTTCAAGCATACCTCTTAATGAAAAAGGGAGTGTATATGCAATAAGAAACTGAGTATATTCGAAACTTAGATTCTTACTTTTGATTTTCTTCTTCTTCTGATTCTTCATGCTGGTCAAATAACTCCCATTTAGAAGTTGTTACAGCTGAATGGAAGGAAAAAAAGGATGTAATTCCATAAGGTAAATCAGCATTTTTGCAGCAGCACAGTAGAAGCCCAGCTTTAGAACTGAAAGTTTATATTACAGAAGTTATCTACATTTATCTTTTCTTTGAATAGCCATTTCTATGTACTAAATGTATTTCTTTCCTCACACCTACACTATAATTTTATTCAAATTCATGAGGTGACAACTAACGTTGTCATCCTTATTTCTATGCTAGATGGTAAGATTTATTTCATTAGAACTTACAAATACTAAATTAACAATTACAGATTATAAGCGCTAGGATACATGTCCAAACAAGTATGAAAGACAGGTCTAAACTACATCTAAGAAGTCAAGCATTATAAAAGAGACAAAGCTTTGTTTTTTCTGAAACTGACCTCTAAGTAAACTTCCAAATAGGTACAGCTTCCCATCTACATTTTCTACTGAAATGGCTTAACCTAAAAGGTTTTTAGTGATTTCTCTGATTACTCTTGAAGCATCCAAACTGAAGGATCTAAGAAAATTTAAACAGCAACCACAATGAAAACTTAGCCACTAGACATAAAATATGACAACACTGGGTCTTAAGGTTGAAACATGTTATAAAATACAAAAGGAAAATGTACACACACACAACGATTTGGTAAAATTTTAAGTACTCAAGTTTTTAAAGCTTTGTATTTATTGTATTTTTACTTACCCTGTGCTTCCAATTCAGATTCATCTACAGCTTCCCATTTTGATGGGGCAACCTTAAATATAGGCTCATTCTTCTTTGAGTCTTCAGTCGCATCCACTATTGAAGAAAGATGAGCCATTAATTCTGACTACTAGAGGATGACTTAAGGAGTTCATGAGTATTCACTTATTATTAAAAAGTAAAATTAAATAAGGTCACACATGGACTAATAATGACAAGGATTATATAAGATATAATCCTTGTCAAGAATAAGGATTATGACTAATCCAACTCTCTGCACCTGAGGTCCAATTTTTAAATATAAATATAATTTATACATACGCATATGCATGTGTGTGTGTGTGTGTGTATATACACACACACACACACACACACACATACTCAGAACACAGAGGTGGTTATTGCAAGCAAATGGAGAAGCTGAGGAAGTAAAAGAAACTTTAGTGCCTTTATCTAATTATTGTTTAAACTGCAGAATTCATATATTATTCAATATTTTAACATATAATCCAAATGTACTAAAGATTATGTATACTTCCTATTTCCAAAAATGATTTCAGGCAAACAGGAAAACTGAATCTATAAGTTAGGAAAACTAATAATAAAAATAGAACTGATAAAACCAAGCACCTGGGATTATGCATACAATTGAACACAAGATTTTGCCTATAGTTTCCTAACAAGACAGGAAAAACCTGCTAATATTGTAAGAGGCTGACTGCCCCAACAAATAAATGTGACCAGAAAGGAAACCTTTTTCTTGGCACAAATGTATTACTGGGTTGTTCAATTCTGAAAAGTCAGAAATAAAAGACAGAAAAAAGTTAATGACTGACAATCTTACTGAGAAATTATAACCTTTTTCCATATCAGCATGTGTGGAAATTAAAGAGGCTTGGAATCAAACTTATTAGCTAGATTTAATGAGTTTGAAATTTGAACTTACAAGGCACTCCATCAAGATCATCATCAAGGCTCTTTATAGGGACTCCATCAAGGTCATCAATGGGAGTAGCATCAATAGGAATTCCATCCACATCTTCTAGAGGTGCACCATCAAGCTCTTCCTCAATGGGGGCACCATCAAGGTCATCTGGTACATCCTATAAAAACACATGCTACTGTAACATTTTCTTTTGCTTGCTAAAGTCATATTGCTAAAAGATTAACTTGCAATCCAGTATAAACCAACCAACATTCCCAGGTACAATGTGAGGATATAATAAGAATATATTTTTATCATCCAGCTGACAAAGACGCATTCATCTGTGCAATATTTATCAAATAGTTACCAAGTACTTAATTACGCCAGGTACCATGTGAGGCACTGAGGATACAATGATGAGCAAAAATGAGCCTTGGTGCCCTAGTCCCTCCTGTCATAGAGCTTAGTACAATTAGGGGGTGGGGGGGACAGGGGGGCAGAGAAGGAGCCAGACAATCAGATAATCACAACAATACACGATGACTGCTATAACAAAGAGGTGCACTGTGTTATTAGAATGTGTAATAAGTAGGTTCCACCTAAAGAGGTCTGAGAAGGCTCAATGAATTTATGCTCAAACTGAGATCCGAAGTGTCTCAGATAAAGAAGAGATGTTCCAGAAAGAGGAAAGAACATGTACAAAGATGTATGGTAGGAGGAAACATATTTAAGAAACTGAAACAAGGACCATGTGGTTGGAGCAGTAAAAGTGAAAATATGATAGCTGGATTAGGATGGTAGAAATGAAGATGATGGATTTAAGAACTATTGAGGAGGTTAAAAAAACAAAAACAAAAACACAGAATGGTGATGAATACAATCTGCTACCACTGTGGTGCATCTTTTCAGGTATATGTTTACTTACACAGCTATCTTTAATTTAACAAAACGAAATCATGCTATATACATTACTCTATTACTTGGTTTTTTCCTACTAATATACTATAAATCCTTTCATGTCATCAAATAAAAAAGTCACCAATTTTCACATAAGGACACAAAACAGAGAATTCCTGTTACATGTAATTTCAAGTCCTGGGCTCCAGCAATCCCAGCAACAAAAATCCACTGTTTAGTGGTAAGCAGTAGGCATTTTCCACAAAGAAATGTTACATTTGTAACATATGATACCTCCACAGCATTCCAGAAATAAATTTTAAGATAATCGGACAAATACACTGAATACCTACCTCTGTCTCCTTTTCTTCAATAATATTTACAAGTCCTAAGAAAATATTTTGTAGTTTGATCAAAAATGGTTCTGGATAAATTGCCCAATCTTCCCATGCTCTAAAGCAGGTCATTACCCGTTGCTAACAGGAAAAAGACAATGAATTATCATTTAGGGCAATAACTATCCAATGTCATCTCATGATAATGACCATCACAATTTGCTAAATTTTCCTTTAAACCAATATTCTTTTTTAAAGTTTAAGGGAAATATCTATTCATCATTACAATATTTTTTTAAAAAATCAGTATTACCTCCCCATTAAAAGAGGAAATAAACTAAGAATAAATGTAATAAAAAAATAAACAGTAACTGTTTGCTCTCAGTCACCTAAGATCAAGGTCCCATACCACTGGTGGTACACATGAGGCCACATTCTGGGAAACACTAGCTTAGAAACTTATGAAAGCTGGATATCAAGGTAGCCCACATTTTGATCTGAATTCCTTTATGGTCCGATGAAGTACTTCTTGATTCTGGCTAACACTTCTCTCTGTCCCCTCCTTAAACTCTTCTATAATCTCTGTCTTATGGTCAAAATTTGAGGTCAAAAAAAATTTTAATGGAGTTGTTTGTCTGAATCCCCTAAATGAGTAGGGTCACTGGGCATCTTCCCAAGCTAAAAATTTCCTTAGTGAGTATTCTTCCCATGAAAGTGTATCTATTTTTTCAACTATAAGTAAGGTATTCTGTTTGGCTTTTCTTAACATTGGTCTACAGCTTGAGAGTTAATAAAAAATTAACAACTGAATATACTTTCAACATGAATAACTATATTCCTAATCCAGCCAAATAATATATACCACTACAAAACAAGTGATCTTCTGAGTGTTTTCTGTGAAAAGACCAATATTTAAAATGTTTAAATAAAACCCTTAAAACTAAAACAGACACCCAACAAAACATTAGACATATTTTAAAATTTCAGACTTTTTTTGACACTGAAGGTAAAATGGCAGTAAATTTTAAAACAATAATTTCTGAAACATCTAAGTTATGTCTTACACTTACTTAACATACTCTTTCAGCCCTCTAATGTGCTTCCCGGCGCCTACTTCCCATTTAAAACACTAGGGCAAAAATACCCAAACAATAAACGTACCTTAAAGTTTTCAGACTGTAAATGGCCTTGAATTGTACGATAGGTAGCATTGAGGTCTGAAAATATCTGACACAACTTTGTTTCAAAACTGAAATTCAAATAATATGTTTTTTACAATAGAATGTGTTTAAAAATCCTTATCTACTTCAACAAGCTAGCCAATGAAAACCACTCTGGACTTTTAATTTTATAAATAAATTAATCAAGTAAATCTTTAAAAATAAGAATTAGGTGTTTAAACTCTAAAACTATAACTTTAACTCCTATTATTCTGAATTTTTCTTCTGCAAAATCGCATGAAGAGCCTTAAGAACTAGTTCCCTTAATTAAAAAGGAACTTTTACATCTAGGATACCTTGAGCCATCTAGTCCAACCTCTTTGTTTTATAAAATAGGAAATAGAAAAGGTAAGTGACCTGTCCAAGGCAAAAGAAGGAATAGCAGAGCTAAGATTAGGGCCCAAACCTCCAAATTTCCCTTCAGAGCCAGTTCCTAAAGAAAAGCTTCCCTAATTCATAAAATAAACACCAAAAAGAAACTGTGGGGAACTGAGGAAGAGCTATATATCAATATACAGCAACATAATTTCCTATTGCCTAGGAAAACATTAACAATGAACTACAACCAATACAATGATGATCAGAGAACACTGATTCTATAAATAGTTAATGCTCCTTTGTTTTCTTCCTTTGTTGGCCACTATTTCTAGTGTTTCAGCTTATTTATTACACAAGTGGCTAAATACACAATAGGAATAAAGTGATTTTTAACTCTTCCTATTTGTTCTTTTATTAATAGTTAATCAAGAAACTGACAGAAAAACTTTCAAAAGATTATAATAATTTACCTTAAAGTGGTTTACTTCAATGAATACAATCCAATTTTTAGAATATTAAACAAACTATGAAGAAGTTCAAATTATTTCTTATTATTGAGGGTATTAATTAACAAAACTATCCTCTTTTCTGAGCTCCTTACCCTTAAATATTTTAGTTCAGGCATATCAACTTACATCACTATACTTACAATTTTCTATAATAGGAAGCATTGGCAACTTTGGCTGAAGAGTTGTACAAAACATCAGAAACCAAATATAATCTGGCAATCTAGAATACCAAAAGATAGCATAAAATGGATTAAAAATAAAAACCAACAGCAAAAAACATTACTAAAAATATTTCCATATTGAAATTTTTTGAATCAACAGCATAAGGCCAATGTTTAGCCATAATTTAATAATCCTAACTAATGAGAAGGGTTTTAAGAAATTCAGTATCACCACAACCATGACTTGGACAGGGATAGAAGTTGTAACTCATTTACATTTCAATCTGTTGATAATTTGTGTGTTAATAACTAAGATAAGTTTCCCAGGCAGTAGGAAAATGAAACTCCACGAGAAAGATTTCTTCAGTCAACTTCTTCATTCAAAAAGGAAACCAATTTCAATTCAAATAGAAGTCAACTATTACCTCTCCTTTACTTAACTGAACGTTCCATTAGGAGAAAGTATTCCCATACCTTTTTGGGGAGGGGTGTCTTTAAGATGGACAATGACTCGGTAATGCAATCCACTATTTCTTCAGCAGCTTCAGCATTATTAAGACAGAAAACCATTGCATCTCCAATATCATTTTTCCTTGGAGTTAACCCCCGCAGAATTTCTTCTAATTTGTCCCTCTGTCTGAATACGAATTTTTTAACTTGTAAGTATTTATAAATACAAATTTCAAATGCCATTATACTTTCTGCTCGCAAGTTAATTTCTTTAAAACCCACTCAGATAAAACTCTGAAGACTAAATTGTGTTAAGTCTGATTTGTGTTACATATTCCAAATATGTTACCTTTTTTTAAAGAATTTATATGGGGAAGAAAACTATCCCAGGAACTAATAAATTATTTTAGTGACTTTTAGTTTACAAATTAAGTAAATTTAAAATTATAGGCATTTTTTCAAGAGTCTTCGCGAATGTCCCACTCCTATTATCCTATTACACTGAAGAACCTTCATGGTCTTCACTCTCCTTTGAAGGAAGTTTGTTACTTTAGCACTTCTGCATAGGATTAGGACAGGATACAAAGCAAGGGTTGACAAACTTTTTCTGTAAAGGATCACAGAGTGAATATTTTAGGCTTTGAAAGTCATAGTCTCTGTCACAGTTACTCAGCTTTGCTGCTATAACACCAAAGCAACCACAGAGTACATGTAAAAGGATAGCTATGGCCATGTTCAAATAAAAATTTATTTACAAAAATAGGAGGTAGCCAGATTTAGCCTATGGGCTGAGTATGCAGATCCCTGGGCAAAAGTAATGATGAACATACACCTTCAGAAGCAAATATACTCTCAAATGCTATAGTTCTCTATCAGCAATGCTCTCACAAACAATGCATCAATGCAACTAGCATTAAGATTTATTGACAGTGAAGTATATAATCCTATAAACTAAAAATTATTTTGGCCTTTTTTTCCCCTTCAGGTATACAGAATTTCCTCTAAACATTTCAACAGTTAAATTTGTTTTTGCTTCTTAAACCAGGCTAACTGCCCTGAAGCAGTGCTGACTGAGCACTAATAATAACATGTTTCCATGGTGGCCGCACACGGCACTTCATGGAGCAGCTTTGCAGTCACCCATTTGACTTCACTAAGCCATAAAATAACTTTACCTCTACGTTGCATTCAAAGAGGCAAGAGTTCTAAGGGCCATGAAATAATTTCTATAAGAATATATGAAGTATTCCACTGCTGGAGTACCATCACTTAAGAGATCATCAATAATTTTTATCAGTAGGAAGAGGTCAGGTTGAGTAGGACACACACTTATAATACTTGCCAAGATTTTTAAAATTACAATGCATATGTTAAGAGATGTTACTATTTTAAACAATCACAACTTTTAAAAACCATTTTATTTTAGGGTTAACACATCTTATTAAGACCATTAATTAAAGTGACCATTAAAGCAACTTTTCTGAATATAAAACAAGAAAGGTAAAAATCTTACTCTTCCTTAAGTGCTCCCTTTTTACTAGGCTCCTCTACAAAAGCTTCTGTTTCCTGCTCTTCTGACATCCCATGCAGATATGGATTTAACGGTGGTGGCCTCCAAAAAGATCCGTTTTTGAACATACGAAAATCTTCCGTCCGCCACTTAGTCGGAGAATCTCCCTAGTTAAGTGTCCAGAATGCTATTAGAAAGATCTAATACCTCAGAGTCAAAATTAAAAAAAGTAGTTGATTATACTTGCCTGCAGAATAGAATAAAGCTTCCACCTATAGTAAACATGGGCTGGTGTCTGGTTTTCAAATAAGAATCTAAAACAAAAACAAACAAAAAATTAAACATTGGATTCTTTAATGGAGAACTATCTTCAAGTAAATATGAACAAATGAGAAATATTATTTGTCTATTTACTTCTAAAGAAAACCAAAAGCAAAGATCCCTGAAGAGAAATCCTCACCGACTACCATCTATCCCCTTCCTCACCCCAACCCCAGACTGCCTTTGTGACTGACACTAATACTCAGAAGGTATGTATGCATCTTGCTGAGTCTTACAATCAGTTTTATTGAACACTATGTGTCAGGTACTGTGTCGGGCAATGGAGAGATCTTCCCAAAACATAATTTCAAAAGCAGTGTTTTTTGTTTTGTTTTTTGCGGTACGCGGGCCTCTCACTGTTGTGGCCTCTCCCCTTGTGGAGCACAGGCTCGACGCACAGGCTCAGCAGCCATGGCTCACGGGCCCAGCCGCTCCGCAGCATGCAGGATCTTCCCGGACCGGGGCACGAACCCGTGTCCCCTGCATCGGCAGGCGGACTCTCAACCACTGCGCCACCAGGGAAGCCCAAAAGCAGTGGTTTTTAAATGACTTAAGTAAATTGCAAATGAAGTGTTAGATATAACTATTCAGAAGATAAGTAGTTTCTTATAAACCTCATTTATTCTACCGTATTTTGCTTATGAAAGACTCTTTCATTGAAAAACACAATGAAAAATATTTTCCTCCTAGAGAATGCTAAAAACAAAGCTATTTAATTAATCAAACCATGGAAATCACTGGAAAATTGACCCAGGCACATTCTAGTCTAATTATTAAAACTGCCTTCTCACCCCATTACGAAAATAACCTCATACTTTTAGGACTTTTTTCTTTGAGTATTTTTAATTTTAAAGTATTTTTAAAAATGCACATCTGAGGATACACAAAATGTGGTATATACATGCAATGGAATATTATTCAGCCTTAAAAGGTAAGGAAATTCTGACACATGCTATATACCAAGGATGAACCTTGAAGACATTAAGCTAAGTGAAATAAGCCAGTTTCAAAAGCACAAATAAGGTATGACTCCACTTAGATGAGGTACCTAGGGTAATCAAATTCACAGAAAGTAGAATGGTGGTTGCCAGGGGCTGAGGGACCAAAGGAATGGGGAGTTATTGTTTAAGGGGTACAGAGTTTCAGTTATGGAAAATGTGAAAAGTTATGGTGATGGTTGCACAACAACATGAATGTACTTAATGCCACTGAACTGTACATATATAAATGGTCAGTTGTATGTTACATGTAAATGTTATTACCACAATAAAAAAAATGCACACCTGAACATAGGATTGTTGATCTCTCTGTTCATAATCATAGCTTCAAACATTGGCCCTTCACGTACAACAAACTCTATCATTCGATGTATCAGGGCGAGCAAATTCCTACAACAACAACACAGTTAAAGAAAATGGATTCAGACCTACCACTAAATAAAACTACACTTGACCTAAGTTACTATAATTGTGCAGAAAAAGATTATTCTGCTGACTAATACAGAATTTTATACCAAGAAAGTAACCTGGAGCATAGTTAATACCTTGTGCATTAAGAGGGAGTGGGGCAATGGGGATAAGGGAGTGGGAGGGGAAGGGAAGGGAAGGGAGGGTGGGAAACCACAACACAGCTTCACAGTAATAAAGATTTCAATGTCTAAATACCCACTTAATTTTACTTTCCAAATGCAAAACATTAAATTATGAATCACAACTAACTGGAAAGCTGCAAATATATAAAATCAGTAACTTAAAGCTTACATGTTATCATAACCATCTAAAAACTTACACACTATCTCAGTTTTAAAAGAAAACATTCCTAAACCAAGCACTTTTGTAGTGATATTGAAATGTTATATACATGACTATAATTTATAAAAATGCACAACTATTAACAAGTTTAAGGTCTGAGTTAATAATAATAAAAAAAAAATCCATCCAACTCCTGTGCTTTTCTGGTACACATATAGCAGATGGAGTTTTTATTGAATGTGACCTTTAATGAGGCAACATCCCTTTGGACCACACTTCAAACTAGTTCACATAGTTCATGACATGTATAATTCTGCCTGTGTGTTCTGAATCAATAAAGCAATTATATTGCCAAAGCCTTAAACGAATGGAGTCCTGTTTCCAAAATATTCTGAAATAAGGGACATTGGTGATATGCCCTTCCCATTTTTCATAACAATTACTTCCCAATATTTAAGCCAAAAATAAACATATGTAACTTTTTAGTCGTCATTTTGTTGACTGGGCTTATACAAAGTCTTTATTTTTAAAATCTGATACCTTATTAGGCTCCAAACACAATTTTAGACATTGATTACAGTGTCAGGCAAAAATGATTCAGCTTATGACAGCTACTTCTGATTTCTCATTTCACCAGTCTCCACCATATAGAGTTGGCAAATAACAAATGGGAAAAGCAAAAGGATATTGGCTCTTGGTACAAGGCACACACTAAATTACACCTTTAGCATTCCCAGCTCAAATTAAGTTCATATAACTGCTAGAATATAAATAAATATACAGTTATAGAATAAGACACTTTTTTTGCTCTATAAAGCCCTGCTTCAGAGTACATGAACAGTAAAATAATTTATCTCATGCTGATTATAATTATTTTCTCAGTTTTCAAACAAACCTACTTAAGTGGACACTAAAATCTCTACATAGTGAAAAAATGAATTTTTTTGACCTCCTAAAAGAGGTCAAAGAAAAATATGAAGGTTTAATAAATCTTTAACAGAGGGAAAACTATATATTAAAATTATTAATTCAACCTCAAACTGTTAAAGCAAAAACCCAAAAGTATCAATTTTAAATCTAAAAATTCTTTCACAGAAGTACTAACTGGTCTGCAAATATGCAGGTCTTGATAACCAAATGAGAATGTATTCTCAACATCCATGTGGTTAATGACATTGTTTTAAAAGAAGGGAGATATGGTATTGATTCAGTCCCAAAACTCCCACTGGTATATGTCAAATTAAAGGGAAAGTTTATGTATCATAATATATAAAATCAATGACTAGGTGGACAAATACTACACATCCAGAAACTTGTATGAATTAAGTCAAAAGCAATTTGACTTGCATATTAAAGATAGATGAAAAATGATTTAGCAAGTTTAAAACAAAGGATTCATTGTAATGGTGAGTCAAGACTTTACAGCAAAATGTACACTCAAAATTTTGTTTAGAAATAAGCTGAGCCACATGTAAAGCTAATACTGGATATATGCTTTTTAAGTGATGCCAATATACTACTTTCCTGTGAGTGCTTTACCAGTGGAAAAAAAAACCCACTATAGTTTTAAACAGGCTTGTAACTGATACATCTATTTTTAGAAAATTTAAAGTTTAAAAGAAGTTTTAATATGTTTCATGATTATTTAAAATCAAAATCTGACAATTAACTTTAATTCAAGATTCTTAAGAACTGTAATCACTCTTTTTTCCTTAAGGATTATGTGCTTATTTTTAAAAAGGTGACTTTTCTATCAGAATGAAACAGTGTAGTACAAAAAGATGGTATAATTTAAAGTGCATTATTTTATTTTAAAATGGTAATTATCTTATTCTGGGCAACAACAACAAAAATTGTCTCTCAGTTATAATAAAACCACATTTATTGGAGTCGATCGTACCAATGTCTGGTCAAAAACTGTATACTTTCCCAATCCATCCCATGATGTTTTCCTGGTCCCCCGCTGCCGCAGACAGTTCAGCTGGTGTTGCTCACCAAGGCCAATGTCAAAGAGAATTTGGTATTCTTTTGTGTTATTATTCAACCAGTGTTGTGTTCCTGTGTTTGGGAAAAGGCTTAGCTTGACTGAGCAAGAGCATACCTACAGCATGAATTCTTCCGCTTTAACATTATGTTGAAAAAGAAAAAAAGGAAGAAAGGAAAATAAAAGAATTCCAAACACCTTTGTTATCATGAAAAAAGTTTCTAGTTATGGTCAGTGTTCATGAGAATAATAGAAATTCCTTCTTAAAATCATTTAGGAAAAATAAAGGTATGCTTTCAGTAAGGAAAACTCAAACTAAGGTTGCATATTAAACACAGACAATTCAGAAACCAAGGAAAAAAATAACAGATTGGGTCAAAATGTAACATTATCTAAAATTTAAGATACATTTAAAACACCTATTTTCCCATCCCAATAGTCTAATGTTATTAGACTAACAACTCCAGATTAAATCTATTAAACACATTCTAACTACTAAAGCTACAAAACACCCTACATTGGTAACAATAAAACAAAAAAGATAATGACATAAAATTGCAAAGTATATTAAAGTTAGTTAAATTTCACATATCCCCCCCAAAAAGTACTGGGAAGGAACCATTGCTCAGTCAAGATACTACCTTTTCCTCAACACCATTTTTTTTTTTAATTCAGAAGGGGATATTGTCTATATTTAGATCAGTAATAATAAAGAAAAACATGTACCTTTCTGTTGGGATAACCACTTTGACTATGGCTTGCGACAGAGTCTGTATATGAAGTCACATCAGATAATAAACATAGAATATGTGAGTATTGTTAACAAGTAACAAGCAAAAATATACATATGCATTGAAAATACTACACATCTAATCACAAGTTTTGCAGGCAATCACTGCATTTGAAGTAATTATACACTAAGCAATTACATAAATGCAAATGGATGTGTTCAGTGAACAGTAAACGTTCACCAAATGCAAAGAATCAGAACATTCCTGCCAGAATGCACATCAATGCACTGAAATAGGTACTACACTGAGAATTATCAGATAAAGATTTTAATTTGTGAAATCATTAACTGTTTGCCTCTGACCATACAGTTTGCTACTTTGTTCCCAAGCCTTTAAAACCAGCCCTGTCATTTTAAGTGTAATTAATTCATAATAGAACCAACAAATTCTTATAACTTGAAATTAAGTTGGTTTTATGTTTAATAAAAAGAAAATACTCACCCTTTGCTTTTGCTAGAGTAGCTAACTTTTTAAAAACCATATATGCTCTCAAATATTCTAATACCTTAGATCTTGAAAACGAAGTTATTAGCTAGCTGCCATCCAAACAATTTAACTATTTAGGAGTCTTTCTAACTGAAAAGGCACTTAACCAAATACAAAGTATCACTTTCTCAAAACAAAGTAAATTTAGATACTACACTTAAGCAAACCTGGATACAACAGTGGACAAAGGAAAAAAAAAAAAACTTAATAAGTGGTCAAAAAAGGAATGATAGCCACAAATAAAAATATGACCTAGCATCCCAATACAGGGTTTCCATGGGCTAAGGCAGGGAACACATCTAAGTTATTTCATTTTCTTTAAGAGTTGCCAAACAGAATTACACACACACTTTCTATAAATTGTTGAAAAGAAATACTACCACAGATTTAGTATTTACAAATTAGATGCGGCCCTATATACATTTTTTAAATTACCTTCTCAAAATCCTCCTTGTTTTTAGGTGGTGGTAACATGGGAGCATTGGGGTTTTTTAATCGCTCTCTAGGCTGCGCATTAAAAGGCAGTCCTGACGGAGGTGGGGGAAGCGTATGTTCCATCATGGAAGGCGGAATGTATATTGGATGTGGAGGAATAGGCACAGCTTTACCCCAACCTAACTTCATTTCAAAAGACATAATCATCTTTCCTAAAAGAAAGAAAAGAAAAGTCACCCTGGTAACTCTCAGAAGAAAATAAGGGCTCTCTGGTGATTTAAATTAATTTTCATGTTTAACCTTTACCTTTCTGGTCCATTTTTCCCCTCGAGTTTTTATAAATACTTTTCAAAACCAAAGCAATATCTGAGTTCTACAGATGGGCTTCCTTACCATTTAAGTTTTTTAAAGCTCTTTCAGCATCTCTTCTATTCATAAAGGCCACAAAGCCACAATTTCTCTCTCTTGCCCTTTCTTCATCAGTTCTGGGCCACATAATTTTCACGCTGGCCAGGGGCCCAAATCTTCCAAACTCCTGGCACAACATTTCTTCATTCATCTATTATAAGGCATAAGATATTTTTGGTAAGCAAAGAGGAAAGAAGAAAGAACTCTATGCAGCACAGAGCAGTTTTTGCAAAATGAGAAGAGATCTATCAATGCTACAGCTTTCCATTCAAGTACTGGGACCTCTACAAGGGTAAAATCCTGCCTTCATGGGGCACGCGCAAATCTTTTCACACCAGAAACATTCTGTTTTACGTAAGTAGCCGGGTGAAGAGGCTGGGTGGCTGGAGAAATCAAAAGCACACCTTTACCTTCACTCTTCCTCCTTCTGAGATCCTGCACCTAAAATACGCTTTCTACAGCAATGGTTTGTTCAGCATTTAGCAACCTTTTTCAGGCAGCAATGATTACCACACTTAAGTCAAGGAGGAAATATTTGTTGGCAATGAAAGAAATAAAGAATCTGGTCACTTTTTCTTTTTCCAGCACCCAGCTGCCAGTGTAATCAAGAACAGAGAAAACAAAAAAGGGTAAGTATGCAATGAGATCCAAAATATATATTATTATTTAAAAGATCTTATTATGCAGAGCAACCACTACATTCCCCATAACAATTAAGAATGAAGCAGGGAAAAGAATTAAAATATAAAAGACAAAGCAGAAATATTAGTTTGCTATTATTAAGATGAAAAAAGAAAAAAATCCATAAGGAAGTAGGCTATGCATCAGAAAGGGACAGTCTCAAAAGAATATTGTCTACCACTGGTCATATCCTGATAAATAAAATCAGCACCTAGCAAAACATTTCAAAATCAGAGGACAGTCCAGTTACAGCAAGAGGAGACAGGGACTTCCCTGGCGGTGCAGTGGTTAAGAATCTGCCTGCCAATGCACGGAACACAGGTTTGAGCCCTGGTGTGGGAAGATCCCACATGCCGCGGAGCAACTAAGCCTGTGTGCCACAACTACAGTGCCCTGGTGCTGCAACTACCACATGCCTAGAGCACGTGCTCCACAACAGAGAAGCCACCACAAGAAGCCCGCACACCACCACGAAGAGTAGCCCCCGCTCACTGCAACTAGAGCAAGCCTGCACACAGCAAGGAAGACCCAACGCAGCCAAAAGCTTTTAAAAGAAATAAGAAGAAGAAGAAAAGCAAAGCTAAATAAATGTATTTTTTTAAAAAAAAAGAAAAGGAGAAGAAAAAAAGAGGAGACAAGCCCTTAGGAATTGTAGCAAGAAAATTCGGCCCATACCGCTAAGGCTCAATTTCACAAGATAATTTTAGAGACTTATCTAGTTCCACCAAATCTGCTTACTTCAGATTCTTGACTTCATTTTTTTTAATGACTGACAAAGCAGTTTTCCTACAAAAGTATACAGCATATGAGCCAACATTCATCTTACTTTTCTAATATTACCTGTGGATTAATGTTTCCAAGGTATAAATTAGTAGTGCTTGGATCTCCAACATCATGTGAGCCAGGTGCATAATCATCGAGAACTAGGACAAAGAGAAGAAAAAATTATAACCTGCAAAATACACAGTTTGGACAATTTCTATGAATTAAAAAAAGCAAAAAACTGTATTACCACCAGATGATCTATTTCTTCTTGAAGGCGCATCCACTTTAAAAGGGGGAAAAGAAAACAATTCTTAGTTTTTGGAATAGTTCGTCACAAAAACAAACATTAAAATAAATGTCACTTACTAGAACGACGCTGACCATCAGAATCTGACTGAGGCGGCTCAAATCGACTTAATCTGCCTTTTGTTTTATGTCTCTCATCACGCTCTTCTTGAATTCTGTTGAAAATATATATAATCACTAATAACGAGCCAAAATCTGTTTGTTCACATTTAATAACAGAACTTATCCAGATATCATCTTGAAATAACCTGAAATATTTGTGTGTAATGCCAGTACTGACAACCAAGATTAAAGAGTCCCTCAGCTACAAGTCATGAGCAAACTTCTGATATATCAAGCAGTGGAATATAAAGCCCACTTCTAAGGTGAGAAGGAAATTCAACAATAAAACCACTTAATTTGTTCTTTCTTAGATAAAGGTTGACCACTCCTCTCAGTGACTATATTGTTTCCACTGCAAACAGGACTCCGGACATTAGTTAAATCAATTTAATTGCATCCACATAACAGAAGCAACCTAGATGCTGGACAAAATGCTAATTTCATTTTCAAACATAACCCACAAAATAATCTAAAACAGCCTCATGGTAAGCCAGTTAGTAAAAACGAATTGGTAGACTACATTCTTCATACCTGCATCTATAAGTATCAGCTCAAAATACCTATGAGAGCCATTCTCAACACTATAAAACTTACTGTTTCAATTCTTCTTTGAAGAGTTCCAAATTGCTTTTTTTCTTTTCTTTCTCGCCTTTCTTCAGTGGCTACGAAGGATATGATAAGTTATACTTCAAAGAAAACAAGGTTAAACAAAACTGATGGTTCGATAATCAGATCACTTTAAATAAACTTTTATTTTAGTGCCAATTATGATCTAATTATTTAAATTAAAAAGAAAGAATGCTTCTGTTACCACTGAACTTTCCTTCCTATTTTCTAAAACTGAGAATTTAGTACATTATTAAAACAACAAGCAGCAGTCTTAAAGGAGCCACCAACTCTATCCCCTGCCCCGCCCCTGTCCCAAAGCCTACAATACTTAGGCTAGAAAACTGTTGGAAGGGTACTGGAGGGAAAATTAATAAACATAAGGTAACTGAACTGCCACGTAAATAACTGCCGTGAACAACTACAAAAAATATGCACCCTTCAAAACAATCACCTTAGAAGGAAATGAATTACTGAAACAAACAGTAACACCGCTGGAATTCCTCTCTTAAAACTGCTTCCAGGGCTTCCCTGGTGGTGCAGTGGTTGAGAGTCCGCCTGCCAATGCAGGGGACACGGGCTCGTGCCCCGGTCCGATATGCCGCGGAGCGGCTGGGCCCGTGAGCCATGGCCGCTGAGCCTGCGCGTCCAGAGCCTGTGCTCCGCAACGGGAGAGGCCACAACAGTGAGAGGCCCGCGTACCGCAAAAAAAAAAAAAAAAACTGCTTCCAAAAATGCTTTTGGAATCCCTCTTTTGAAAGTGCCAAAATAATTCAATGGGGGAGAATAGTCTTTTTAACAAATGGAAGTACGGAAATTGAATATCCACCCATAAAAAAGAATGAAGTTGGACCTCTACCTCATACCATATACAAAAATTAACTCAAATCGTTCACAGACCTAAATATAAGACCTAAAAACATAGGAGTGAATCATCATGAGCCTGAATTCGGCAATAGTTTCTTAGATATGACACCATGAGAAACAAAAGAAAAGGCAACAACAACAAAAACCTGATAAACTAAACTTCATTAAAATTAAAAGCTTTTGTTCTTCAAAGGACACTAACAAAAAAAGGGCAAAGCCAACCCACAAACTGGGAGAAAACAACATAGCTGATAAGAGACTTGACTCTAGAAGCTGTAAAATACTCTTACAACTCAACAATAAAAAGACAAATAACTCAATTAAAAAAATGCATGAAGGATCTGAAAAGACATTTCTTTACAGAAGACTCCAAGTGGATGATAAATAAAATGATGCTCAACATCACTAGGCAAGTGCAAATCAAAACCACAATTAGGTACAACTTCACACCCACTAAGTTGACTAAAATAATTTTAGCAAGTGGTGATGAAGATGTAGAAAAATTGGAACACTCATATACACTATTGATGGATGGGACTGTAAAGTGGTACAGCTACTTTGGAAAACAGTATGGCAGTTTCTCAAAAGGTTAAACAATTAGTGACCATATGACCAGCAATTCCACTCCTAGGAATATAAAAGAATTAAAAATATATGTCCACACAGAAGCCTATACATGAATGTTTTCAGAAGCATTACTCATAATAGCCAAAAAGCAGAAACAACCCAAATGTCCATCAAGTAATAAACGGATCAGCAATATGAGGTATATCTGCAAAATGGAATGTTATTCAACCATAAAAAGTAATAAAGGACTGACATATATACCAAAATGTAGATGAACTTTGAAACATTGTGCTAAAAAGCTAGACACGAAAGGCCATATGCTGTATGATTCCATGTGCATGAAATGTCCAGAACAGGCAAATCCAAAGAGATAGAAAGTAGATTAGTGGTTGCCAGAGGTTAGGGATGACTGAAATTAAGTATAAGGTTTCCTTCTGGGATGATAAAAATGCTTCAAAATTAGAGATTAGTGACTGTTGCACAACTGTCAACATACGTTAAAAAAAACACTTAATAAAGCTGTTTTTAAAATTGCTTTCAGAGCTATTTTAAAAGTCATACAAGAAAACTCAGTCTCACTATTCAGCATAATCACATTTCCTCAAATCTGGCTCCAAATGACAAGACCCACATCTACCTACCATCCCCCATGAAAAATCCCACTCTCAAAACATAAAGACTTTCTAACACCGAGAATATTTAAAGGAAAGTGTCACTAGTTCTGATAGTAAATCCAAATAAATTCCAAAAATGTTCCAGGCAACAGACACATTGTTGGAGTACACAGTCTTCCAAAGTAATTGATACTACACATGCTGATACTTAAATACCCAAGTTCAGCATTGCTTAAAAAGACAATCCCATTATTTTACATTTATGCCTAAACTATAGTTAACTTTCAACTTGCAGTATGCTGTGAGTAACAGCGAATGTTCACTGCTCAACAAACATAAAAAGAGTATCATCTATGTGTCCTAATTTATTGTCTCTCATCTAGGAAGGTTAAGCATCAAAACTCAACATCTACTACCAAAATAATTAGAAACGAGAAACCAAAGTCCTGCTTACAGTGGAAGTACAGAAAATATTATTGGCAGTGTCATCTCTGAACATAAATGGTCACTTATTTAAGTATGACTTACAGGTTTTTTGGTTTCTATCACAAGAAGAGATGGTGGTCTTTCATTGGATGACTGATTTGGAGGATTTTTTTGATCTGCAAATCTTGAAGATGGCTTATAGATTTTACCTCTTTTTTCATCTGTTTCATGTTCTTCTGAAATTTAAGATACTAAGTTTCAAAACTAATTTCGCATTATGTGGATTTTGTTTACTTACTATTTTTATTAAAAATAAACACAACTTAGTAAAATGCTTTTAGTATTAAGATATATCACTAGTGACAAAATATGAAATTTAATTCAAATATTATTCAAATATTACTGCCTTACTCTCAGAACTACTAATTTAATCATTTTATAGTAAAACTATAAAACCTGTAAAATGGTACCGCTACTTTGGAAAACAGTACAGCAGTTTCTCAAAAGGTTAAACAAATAGTTACCATATGAGTAGCAACCCCACTCCTAGGAATATACAGTAAAACTATAAAATACTTGAAAATGTTTGCAAAGTTCTCTGCCATCTTGAAACCTGAAAGGTACTAAAACATTTTTTAAACTTATCTGGCTCCAATTTGTCATTAATCCACATTTGGCCATTAATTTTACTAATCATTATCACCACTAGAGGGTGCTGATAGAAAGGAAACATGAAACTCAAAAGCAATTCAACCAAGACTTTTTGGGTTTGCTCAAGGACTATAATATTCACACTAACCTTTAGCTGCATTAACAACACCTCCGCGCACAAACGTTTTCACTTTATTACCATCACTTCCTTCAAAGGCAGCAAGAAATTCCTCATAAATTTCAGCAGCCGCCTTTTCATCCTCCTAAATACACACAAAAATATTAACATCACTTGATATAAAAATTACTGTACATACGGTGAAACTCATCCAAGAATAATGTAAACAAAACCTCTCCCTCCAATGGGGAAAGCAGGTTAATAAGCAACCTTAACAGGCAGTAATATCTAATGCTTAGTAGATATTTAACATACTAATTAACACTGGAATTAAGAGGGGCTTTGCTCCTCTACAGGTAATTTGTGGAACAAGAAAAGGACCCACTAAGTAAATCTGTTCAGAGACAATTCAAGGGTCCAACTGTATGACAACAGACTACACAAAATATATTATTCTATTAACGTTTATGACATTTCTAAGGCACAAAAATTTAACTCTGAATATAAACATTTCCTTCACAAACCACTGAAGACATGAGTATTAGAAGTCTGAAGAAGCAATATCTCCAGACAGTTGGCATTAGAGGAAAAAAAACCTCAAAATTATAATTATATGTAATTATAATTACAATTATAATTATTCTAAATGTCCCCAAAACATGCATGAATAGGAAGGCCAACAGAACAGAAAATATAGAAATAAATCCAATAGCACGTGGAAATTTAGTATTCAATAAAAGGGGCCTCTCAAAACAGTGGAGAATAGAGGGACTTCTCAATGAATGATGGTGGGATAATTTGATAGTTATTTGAAAAAAAGATAAAAATGAACCAATTCTTCACATCACATACCAGGAGAAATTGCAAATGAATCACATTTAATTTTTTTTTAATGTAAGTATTGGGAAAAACATGAGGAAATTCCTTTAAAAGGTTGGAGTAAAAAAATGTAAACTAGGGGCTTCCCTGGTGGCGCAGTGGTTGAGAGTCCACCTGCCGATGCAGGGGACACGGGTTCGTGCCCCGGTCTGGGAAGATCCCACGTGCCGCAGAGCCATGGTTGCTGAGCCTGCGCGTCCGGAGCCTGTGCTCCGCAACGGGAGAGGCCACAACAGTGAGAGGCCCACATACCGAAAAAAAAAAAAAAGTAAACTGAAAAATCGTAAGACTGATAATAAATCTGACCATATAACAAAAAATAGTTTCTGCATGGAAAAAAAACACCAGAAGCAAGATAAAAAGGCAATCAACAAACTGAATAAGAACACTGTACCTTATGTCATAGACAAGTGTTACAATATACTTAATACAGGAGTTTCTAAAAACAGAGATATCCTACTAACTTAGAGAAATATTGGTTTAGATATGAGCAGACAGTTCACAAAATCAAACACAAGAAAAGTTGTTCAACCTTACTTATAAAAGAAATGCAAATTTAAAACTGCACCAAGATACAATTTTTCACTTAGCAGATGGGCAAAAGTCCTTCAAAAATAATGGCAAGGCTATGGGGAACCAACCTCTCAAACACTGCTTATAAGGATGCAAAATGGACCTGCCCATATATACGAGAGACCAATTTAACACTATCTAGCAGAATTACAGCTATGCATTTACCATTCAACCCAGTAATTTCACTTATAGAAATATACCCTAAAGATACACTAGGAATAAACCCATATGCCTAACACTATCCCTAAGTGCACTACCGGAAACAGCCAAAGACCAAAACACAAATGCCCTCAATAGGCACTGTAGTGAATGTAGGATTTCAGTGAATAAACTATGGCATATCTATAGAGCTATATAAAAAGAACAAGCAATATTTCAATATACTTCCAGTAATCTCTGAGATATAATGTTAAGTGAAAAAAGCAAGGTGGAGAAAAGTGTACTGAATATAGCAAGCTATTGTTCATCTAAGAAAGAGCAGGCACAACATACATTTATACAAACTTGCTTATACAAAAAGAATAGACCAGAAAACAATCAAAACTCTTACTTACACAGAAGAGAGGAAATGGTGGAGGGGACAGGGATAAAGCTGGACTTCTCCGAATATATCTTGTGTTATAGACTTAACTTGGGGTGGGAGCTGAGAATACCCTGGAGGACAAGAATCTCTGAAAAACATTTCTCTACTGTCCATACACTTAACGCCTCCGTAGACACACTTATAAAGATAACTAAAAATACATTTTAAGCATTACCTTCTTCTTTAATTCTTCTTGCTCCTTCTTACTTAAAGTTCGCTTAGCTGTACTCATTTTTCCAATACTGAATGCTTTAAGTTTGTTTTCTAGAAGAGGCTGTGAAAAGAAATAAAAAGCATACCTTTACACACACATTCTCAATTTAACTTGTTATTAACCTCAAGGCTAATAACTTACAAAAGCCATTTTTAAATACATAAAGTAAAAATACAACACAAAGAGAGACACAAAGGCTTAGAACTCATTCAACCTACTTGGCGGCAAGAATAAAAGCACTTGAGGAAGGAAAGTATCGATGTTTCTGGGCAAAAGAAGCAGTGATAGAAAAAAGACATTCAAATAGGGAGAAAGAGGCATCTATGTTCAGTAGCAGGAATCATTACCATCTAGAACCCCCAATTCAGGCACAAAAATCACATCACTTCCTTTTGTAATTCAGTAAATTACCTAATTCTTCATCAACAAAACTGATGTTTATGAACAAAATAATTTCATTTTCATTGCTGGGAAAATATCACATACTGTGTTCTAGGTTTCACACAAGTAAACAGTCATCAATTAATTTTGAATATGAGAAAATAGTATTTTAATGAATTCTTCATTTATGTAACTTAGAAGCAATTTCCTTGTAAATATGGTTTGAACAAATTGTAGACTCTTAATTGTTCAGTTATTTATTTGAATGATAATTTTGAGTCATAAACTTTTAAAAGAGAGGAATGTTTATTAAATACAGCCTAGAATGCTTCAAGATGGCGGAGTAGAAGGCTAACTGCTGAGCAATCATCAACAGGAAGACACTGGAACTCACCATAAAGATACCCCACATCCAAAGACAAAGGAGAAGCCACATTGAGACGGTAGGAGGGGCACAATCACAATAAAATCAAATCCTATAACTGCTGGGTGGGTGACTCACAAACTGGAGAACACTTATACCACAGAAGTCCACCCACTGGCGTGAAAGTTCTGAGCCCCACATCAAGCTTCCCAACCTGGGGGTCCAGCAACTGGAGGAGGAATTCCTAGAGAATCAAACTTTGAAGGCTAGCGGGATTTGATTGCAGGACTTCCACAGGACTTGGGGAAACAGAGACTCCACCCTTGGAGGGCACGCACAAAGTAGTGTGCGCATCGGGACCCAGGGGAAGGAGCAGTGACCCCAAGGAAGACTGAACCAGACCTACCTGCTTGTGTTGAAGGGTCTCCTGTAGAGGCGGGGGGTGGCTATGGCTCACGTGAGGACAAGGACACTGGCAGCAGAAGTTCTAGGAAGTACTCTTTGGTGTAAGACTTCCCAGGGTCCACCATTAGCCCTACCAAAGAGCCCAGGTAGGCTCCAGTTTTGGGTCGCCTCAGGCCAAAAAGCCAACAGGGAGGGAATTCAGCCCCACCCATCAACAGACAAGAGGATCAAAGTTTTACTGAGCTCTGCCCACCAGAGCACACCCACCTCTACCCACCATCAGTCCCTCTCATCAGGAAACTTGCACAAGCCTCTTAGATAGCCTCATCCACCAGAGGGCAGAGAGCAGAAGCAAGAACAACTATAATCCTGCAGCCTGTGGAACAAAAACCACATTCACAGAAAGACAAGATGAAAAGGCAGAGGGCTATATACCAGATGAAGGGAACAAGATAAAACCCCAGAAAAACAACTAAATGAAGTGGAGATAGGCAACCTTCCAGAAAAAGAATTCAGAATAATGATAGTGAAGATGATCCAGGACCTTGGGAAAAGAATGGAGGCAAAGATCGAGAAGATGCAGGAAATGTTTAACAAAGACCTAGAAGAATTAACGAACAAACAAACAGAGATGAACAATACAATAATTGAAATGAAAAATACACTAGAAGGAATCAATAGCAGAATAACTGAGGCAGAAGAACAGATAAGTGACCTGGAAGACAGAATGGTGGAATTCACTGCCACAGAACAGAATAAAGAAAAAAGAATGAAAAGAAATGAAGACAGCCTAAGAGACCTCTGGGACACATTAAATGCAACAACATTCGATTATAGAGGTCCCAGAAGGAGAAGAGAGAGAGAAACGACCCCAGAAAATATCTGAAGAGATTATAGGTGAAAACTTCCCTAACATGGGAAAGGAAACAGCCACCTAAGTCCAAGAAGAGCAGAGAGTCCCAGGAAGGATAAACCCAAGGAGAAAGAGGCCAAGACACACAGTAATCAAATTGGCAAAAATTAAAGACAAAGAAAAATTATTGAAAGCAACAAGGGAAAAATGACAAATAACATACAAGGGAACTCCCATAAGGTTAACAGCTGATTCCTCAGCAGAAACTCTACAAGCCAGAAGGCAGTGGCATGATATACTTAAAGTGGTGAAAGGGAAGAAACTACAATCAAGATTACTCTACCCCGCAAGGATCTCATTCAGATTCGACGGAGAAATCAAAAGCTTTACAGACAAGCAAAAGCTAAGAGAATTCAGCACCACCAAACCAGCTCTACAACAAATGCTAAAGGAACTTCTCTAAGTGGGAAACACAAATGAAGAAAAGGACCTACAAAGACAAACCTGAAACAATTAAAAAAATGGTCATAAGAACATACATATCAATAATTACCTTAAACGTGAATGGATTAAATGCTCCAACGAAAAGACACAGGCTTGCTGAATGGATACAAAAACAAGACACATATATATGCTGTCTACAAGAGACCCACTTCATACCTAGGGACAACATACAGACTGAAAAAGATATTCCATGCAAATGGAAATCAAAAGAAAGCTGGAGTAGCAATACTCATATCAGACCAAATAGATTTTAAAATAAAGAATCTTACAAGAGACAAGGAAGGACATTACATAAGGATCAAGGGATCAATCCAAGAAGAAGAGATAACAATTATAAATATATATGCACCCAACATAGGAGCATCTCAATACATAAGGCAACTGCTAACAGCTATAAAAGTGGAAATCGAGAGTAACACAATAATAGTGGGGGACTTTAACACCTCACTTACACTATTGGACAGATCATCCAAACAGAAAATACCTAGAGACAAATGACAACAAAAACCTCGATCCAAAACCTATGGGATGCAGCAAAAGCAGTTCTGAGAGGGAAGTTTATAGCAATTCAAGCCTACCTCAAGAACAAGAAAAACGTCAAATAAACAACCTAACGTTACACCTAAAGGAACTAGAGAAAGAAGAACAAACAAAACCCAAAGTTAGCAGAAGGAAAGAAATCATAAAGATCAGAGCAGAAATAAATGAAATAGAAACAAGGAAAACAACAGCAAAGATCAATAAAACTAAAAGCTGGTTCTTTGAGAAGATAAATAAAATTGATAAACCATTAGCCAGACTCATCAAGAAAAAGAGGCAGAGGACTCAAATCAATAAAATTAGAAATGAAAAAGGGGAAGTTACAACAGACTAAGCATCCTAAGAGACTACTACAACAACTCTATGCCTATAAAATGGACAACTTGGAAGAAATGGACAAATTTTTCAAAAGGTATAACCTTCCAAGATTGAACCAGGAAGAAATAGAAAACATGAACAGACCAATCACAAGTAATGAAATTGAAACTGTGATTAAAAATCTTCCAACAAACAACAGTCCAGGACCAGATGGTTCCACAGGTGAATTCTATCCAACATTCAGAGAAGAGCTAACACCCATCCTTCTCAAACTCTTCCAAAAATTGCAGAGGAAGGAACACTCCCAAACTCATTCTAGGAGGCCACCATCACCCTGATACCAAAACCAGACAAAGATGCTACAAAAAAAGAAAACTACAGACCAATATCACTGATGAACATAGATGCAAAAATCTTCAAAAAAAATATTAGCAAACAGAATCCAACAACACATTAAAAGGATCATACACCACGGTCAAGTGGGATTTATCCTAGGGATGCGAGGATTCTTCAATATACGCAAATCAATCAATGTGATACACCATGTTAACAAACTGAAGAAGAAAAACCATATGATCATCTCAATAGATGCAGAAAAAGCTTCTGACAAAATTCAACACCCATTTATGATAAAAACTATCCAGAGAGTGGGCATAGAGGGAACCTACCTCAACATAATAAAGCCCATATATGACAAACCCACAGCAAACATCATTCTCAATGGTGAAAAACTGAAAGCATTTCCTCTAAGATCAGGAACAAGACAAGAATGTCCACTCTCACCACTATTATTCAACATAGTTTTAAAAGTCCTAGCCACAGCAATCAGAGAAGAAAAAGAAATAAAAGGAATACAAATTGGAAAAGAAGAAGTAAAACTGTCACTGTTTGCAGATGACATGATACTATACATAAAGAATCCTAAAGATGCCACCAGAAAACTACTAGAGCTAAGCAATGAATCTGGTAAAGTTGCAGGATACAAAACTAATGCACAGATATCTCTTGCATTCCTATACACTAATGATGAAAAATCTGAAAGAGAAATTAAGGAAACACTCCCATTTACCATTGCAACAAAAAGAATAAAATACCTAAGAATAAACGTACTTAGGGAGACAAAAGACCTGTATGCAGAAAACTATGACACTGATGAAAGAAATTAAAGATGATACAAACAGATGGAGAGATATACCATGTTCTTGTATTGGAAGAATCAATATTGTGAAAATGACTATACTACCCAAAGCAATCTATAGCTTCAATGCAATCCCTATCAAATTACCAATGGCATTTTTTACAGAACTAGAAAAAAAAATCTTAAAATTTGTATGGAGACACAAAAGGCCCCGAACAGCCCAAGCAGTCTTGAGGGGAAAAAAACGAAACTGGAGGAATCAGACTCCCTGACTTCAGACTGTACTACAAAGCTACAGTAATCAAGACAGTATGGTACGGGCACAAAAACAGAAACAGAGATCAATGGAACAGGATAGAAAACCCAGAGATAAACCCAAGCACCTGTGGTCAACTAATCTATGACAAAGGAGGCAACAATATACAATGGAGAAAAGACAGTCCCTTTAATAAATGGTGCTGGGAAAACTGGACAGCTACATGTAAAAGAATGAAATTAGAATACTCCCTAACACCATGAACAAAAATAAACTCAAAATGGATTAGAGACCTAAATATAAGACCAGACACCATAAAGCTCTTAAAGGAAAACATAGGAAGAACACTGACATAAATCACAGCAAGATCTTTTTTGATCCACCTCCTAGAGTAATGGAAATAAAAACAAAAGTAAACAAATGGGACCTAATGAACCTTAAAGCAAGGAAACTACAAACTTTTGCAAAGCAAAGGAAACTACAAACAAGACGAAGAGACAACCCTCAGAATGGGAGAAAATATTTGCAAACAAATCAATGGACATAGGATTAATCTCCAAAATATATAAACAGCTCATGCAGCTCAATATTAAAAAAAACAAACAACCCAATCAAAAAATGGACAGAAGACCTAAATAGACATTTCTCCAAAGACATACAGATGGCCAAGAAGCACATGAAAAGCTGCTCAACATTACTAATTACTAGAGAAATGCAAATCAAAACTACAATGAGGTATCACCTCACACCAGTTAGAATGGGTATCATCAGAAAATCTACAAACAACAAATGCTGGAGAGGGTGTGGAGAAAAGGGAACCCTCTTGCACTGTTGGTGGGAATGTAAATTGATATAGCCACTATGGAGAACAGTATGGAGGTTCCTTAAAAAACTAAAAACAGAATTACCATATGACCCAGCAATCCCACTACTGGGCATATACCCAGAGAAAACCATAATTCAAAAACACACATGCACCCCAATGTTCACTGCAGCACTATTTACAATAGCCAGGTTACGGAAGCAACTTAAATGCCCGCCGACAGACGAATGGATAAAGAAGACATGGTACATACATACAATGGAATATTACTCAGCCATAAAATGGAACAAAACTGGGTCATTCGTAGAGATGTGGATGGATCTAGAGACTGTCATACAGAGTGAAGTAAGTCAGAAAGAGAAAAACAAATATCATTTATTAACACGTATATGTGGAACCTAGAAAAATGGTGCAGGTGAACTGGTTTGCAGGGCAGAAATTGAAACACAGATGTAGAGAACAAACGTATGGACACCAAGGGTGGAAAGCGGTGATGGGTGGTGGTGGTGTGATGAATTGGGAGTTTGGGATTGACATATATACACTAATATGTATAAAATGGATAACTAATAAGAACCTGCTGTATAAAACAATAAATTAAATAAAATTCAAAAATACAGCGTAAAATATTAATCTGCAGTTGAAATCTGAAGGTTTCTCTCTCACCTACCAAAATGAGAAGTTAACCAATTATGAAATTAAACTATCAATCCCTTGGTTATTAAACGGGCTTGCCCTTGGCAAGATACAAAATGGAAAAGTAATATTGCTGCAAACTACTTCAAGGTTACATTAAAATCCCTTTAAAAAAAACAAAGCAGTTCATAACTCAAAAGTCAATACTGGGTTTCACAAACACACTCAAAGTAAATTTTTTCTCAAAATAGAAAGGAAAATGTTCTGCCATCATTCAGCACCTTTGATTTCAACTGCTGAAGTTTAAACAAATGGTAAAATTACATACAAATTCAATAAGAAACATAATTTTACAAAGCAAAATTTTTGTCCTCAATTTTATTTATATCCTAAGAGCCAAACTTAGACACCTAAGAGAGAAATGGTTAAGAAAATTATGGAATACTTACTCAAAATATATAATCACCCATTAAAGTTTGTTTATAGAGTTTTTCCTAAAATCAAAAAAAATTAGACCTGAAGAATCTTTTAAAATGTGTTCCTGTAAAATGGACCTCAGCAAAGTAAAAATATACTTATGCTTAAAAATATTAAACAAGGGGCTTCCCTGGTGGCGCAGTGGTTGAGAGTCTGCCTGCCGATGCAGGGGACACGGGTTCGTGCCCCGGTCCCGGAAGATCCCACATGCCGCAGAGCGGCTGGGCCCGTGAGCCATGGCCGCTGAGCCTGCGCGTCCGGAGCCTGTGCTCCGCAACGGGAGAGGCCACAACAGTGAGAGGCCCGCATACCGCAAAAAAAAAAAAAAAATTAAACAAGAAAAATAAAGTGTTATCAATATCAATACTGGCTGGTAATGACTGTCCTCCTTATTATATTTTCCAAATTTAACCACGACAAGAAAACATTATTTGAAATTTAAAAAAAGACTAAAAGAACACGAGAGTACTTTGCAGATACAGGCAGTGAAGATGCTCCTTCTCTGGGTGCTTGCAGCACCCTGGGAACTGCACTGACTAGAGTGAACAGCACCTGCTCCTGTTAGCTTCCCAGGCTGGGACTATGTGTAAGCTGAGAACAAGAAATGTGTTTTAATCACCTGTGTATTTCCAGTGACTGGCCTCTGGCACTTGGTTCAGTAAATGTTTGGCATAAGGGGAGAACAATAAATCTATTAACCATTTTACATTCAAAACACTCCTTGGTTTTTTAAAATAAAAATAAAATTTTTAAATGAAACATATCTTACATATGAGCTAAAAAACATTTCCTTAGATGAGTTTGAATTTCTTGTTAACCCAAATAGAATAATGAATGCTATTTTCAAATAGTACAAGATGAAACAACAAGCACAAAACCAAGATATTCAACTACCAAATTCAATCAAGGGCAGATCAAAATCATTATCTATCCTTTCTTATCTTTATCAATACTTACTCTTGAGAGATTCTGATGAGGAGAGTCACAAACGTTTTCACGGGTACTTTCATTCCTATAATTATGCTTTCTTGGGCTCTTAGGTCGTGTCCGACTTGGCATATCACTATCTGAGGGTCCAGATGCATCCATCTTCGAGAAAAGGAAAACGAGTTTTTAAAAATCATATATGTAGTACTGAAACTAGAATCAACCCAAATGTCCAAATATTGACAAACTTCATTTTACACTATCAAAATATTTCACTAATTATCCCTTAATACCTCTGATTTCATCAGAAAAGTTCTTAAGTACAGGAAGTTTTCAATAATTCTAACTTGCACTTGAAAGATCAAATTTTATATCACTAACAAATAGTTGTTTTCCTTAAAAGAACAGGTTAGTTTCCTTCATTTTCAAGAAAATATCTGCCAAACACCCAAGTCTGACTAACCACAGTTTGTCTGTCAGTTGTACCTTCAAGTAAAAATGGTATTCCATGAAAGAAGGAGCCAGTTTTATTCCACAACTTAAACAATCCCACAAGTAGTATACTTTTCCTCAAGACAAACACCACACTTTGGCAAGCAGAAGTGCCTTATATGTGTCTCCCATTTCATCACTCAGAACGTTAAAAACACTCATACACAAGGACAAGATTTAATAATTTTTACTGCTTCATCAAGAACATTCTTAAGTGAAACTAGCATATTTTTACTGTGTCTGGAGGGGAAGAACACAATGACTACTAGCACATTTTGGCGACATTGCCTTGATTCATGCTAAGGTGCCAACAATTTACCCATCAATTGTTTTTGCACCATTAGTGCAAATGTCAACACAGTGATGGCAAATGATGTCTTAGTGTTATTACAAAATAGTTCTGAATTCAGCCACCCTGAAAAATTCTCAGCAACCCCACGGGTCTGAAGACCACACTTTTAGCACTGCTATAATAACACATGTAAAGGAAAGTTTATCGCAGTATTATTCAAAATGTCAAAAAGCTTGAAACAAATCGTCTATGCCCATCAACAGAGAAATAGCTTAATAAATAATTGCACCTCCCCCGTGGAACATTAAGATACCATTAGAAAGACTAGATTAGAGCTGTATCTGTTGACTTGCAGGGATTTGCAATAGGTATACTGTGCACTGTGAAAAGAAATGTGTATAACGCAAAACTTGTTAAAAAAATGTATAAGCACACACACCTATGTATGTACAAAATTTTACAAGCACAGTAAAAAAGGGAAATATACACACTTGGTTTCTAACATGGTTTGAGGGGCCAACTTACGTAAATAACAGAACACAAAAAAAACACAGAACATCTAGCAAAAAAGGTTAAAGAAAATATGCACATACAACGCAATCATATTTATTTATCAAGTAAAATCATAAGGGACATATCAAGTAGGGATATATACAATAAGAAATTAAATTTTAAGGAAAAAAGGCAACGATTGCCTTTTATACTCACATGGGCATCTGAAGATCCAGATGAATGAACATCTGATGATCTGGTCTGCAAGCATTAAAAATAAAAGCCAACATTTAAATAATCAGAAAATGTATTATGCTAACAAAACAAGTATTTCTTGTGTTACACAATCTTTCCAAACTTGTAGCAATTTCTTCTCAGCTAATAAAACCAAACAAAGGCAATCTCTGACTTACAAAAAAAAAATTGTGATCCAAAATAAATGTGTCAGTCAAGTTCAGTCTTCAAATAATGGCACTTTCCAATAAGGTCAAGTGTTAAAGTTTCACCTGATTTTGTTTTAATTGATCTAAATTTCAGATTACATATGGCATATAATAATTTATTTGATTTTTCACTATGCAGCTAAGGATGAAGAAGCCAAGCTATAACACTATTAACTAAATAAATAATATGTGGTATCTTTCTGAAATTTTAATTGGAGGCCCAGAATTTAACTCTGGCACTGAGTTGTTTTTATTTTTCAAGGTATTGGGTAGTGAGATTTTACTTATTTTATATGTATATTTAAGTATTAAAAGTGAAATCAAGAATCTTGAGATCACAAGTACCTCATCGATCCTAGCTCCCAGTTCTAGATTTCAAATGTAATGCACAAGACAATATATTCATTTTTAAGAAAAAATTGAAGATTTGTATGATGTAGAAAAAAGCCAATAAGATTCCCATGGGTCCACACAGTACTGCTTTACTTATCTTGTTGAAACATAAGGCTAAGAACAGCTGACCGGATTTTCATACTGAATCAATTTATTCCTCTGAACTCCATACTGGACCCTAGGCAAAATCAGCCCAAGACAACCAAGCACTGAGCCACCAGCCATCTCCATTCTTTCTACCCATCTTTTTTCTGTCCCCAACTTTTACTGTGTCCCTCCTATTTCACTTTCTTCTCCCTGCTAACCTTTCCTAAAAGGCAAGGCATCATGAAAGAAAATTTTTTATATTTAAATTTAACCCTGTAAAACCTACTTTGAATCAGTTTGAAATGCACCCATTTGCAGACACTTAAAAAATACAAGACAATAAATAACTCCTCTTAAAAAAGATAAAAAGGGGGCTTCCCTGGTGGCTCAGTGGTTGAGAGTCCGCCTGCCAATGCAGGGGACACGGGTTCGTGCCCCGGTCCGGGAAGATCCCACATGCCCCGGAGCAGCTGGGCCCGTAGGCAATGGCCGCTGAGCCTGCGCGTCCGGAGCCTGTGCTCCGCAACGGGAGAAGCCACAACAGTGAGAGGGCCGCGTACCGCAAAAAAAAAAAGAAAGAAAAAGTTCCGTCAAGAGACTGAGTGAATTGGAGAGGAAAAAAAAATTCAATTGCCTTCTAATATACCAGTGTTAACCTGCTAGGTAACAAAAATAACAGGGTGATCGTAATAGTGAGAAAAAACATAAAACAACTAGAAACCAACTAAAGAAATATGTACCACCTGTGCGAAGAAAATACAAACTTCACAAAAGGGTTGTTATTCAAGTCAACTTTTGAAAAGATTCATCACATTCCTAGATGGGAAAACTCATTATTAAGACAAAGTCAACTACACCTAAATTTATTTATGCATTTAATGCAATTTCATTCCACAGCTCAAAATCCTAAAGGGAAGTCTCTGCAAGGGGACTAGGGGGATTGCCAAAAATAATTCTGAAGTTCACCCAGAAGAATAAGCACTAAAGAGCAGATAAGAAAGTGCTAGCCTTTCTTTCATCTATGCCACCACATCCAAATCATCATTTCTAGGATTTAAAAATAACAGCATGGCTTAGGACGATGCATCAGCTGATTTCAATTAACCTAAGATGGTCATATTTAGTGCAAACCAAACATTTTCCACGGATACGCTACACAGCATCAGAATGAAATTTTAGGCTTGAGAACAGTTAAAGAGATGGAAACAGTTAAAGAGATGGAAATAGTAGTGAATAAAAATTTTAAAGGAATAACCAACTTTTAAAGCTAATGGTCCAGGTAATCAGTAAACGTAACACTACTTCTGAAGAGTCTCTCCCTCTACTTAACCTGGAACTGCACTATGTTATTTGTCTTGGGTTTGGGTTTTATGTTTTTACTGAAGAACAGTAAATTAGTGATGCTTAAAGATCTTCTGAAGTCCACAGCACAATCCCTCATCCAAATGAAAAGACCCAAAAGCAAGAAATGAAAAGGCAAAATAAGGGAGATTTGAGGCAATAAAGAAGCAGACACAAGAAAAACTTATCTCAAGTTTGAGAAAGCAGATATAGTACAGATGTGGGGAAGGACAGCAAGGGAAAAAAAAAGGATCATACTGATGGCTGCTGAGGAGATAGAGGTGAAGCCAACTAAACGATACCATAAAATTTTTTTTCCAGCTGCTCCTACTTTACTTCAATTGAAAAACCGCCACACCTGAGTTTTCAAATTAGCAAGCTAACCACAGCAACATTCCTCCAACACCTCCACTCTGCCTAGTCCGCTCTCCATTCCCATCTGCCTCCTTCCTCCTCACATCCTCTAAAGCATCAACTTACATTTCCACAAGTTTAATAATCACTCCCATAGGAAGCATATCAACACTTTTATTGTGCTGAGATGACTCCCAATTCCTTATCTTCAACCTTGGTGCCTCTCCTGGGTTCCAATCTGTTCTTAAACAACTTCCTGGACATCTTCACCTGAATATCTGCAAGTTCCTCACATCCTATATATATAAAATATAGTTTCCTCCCAAACTAGCTTCTCCTGTTGACCTTCTTACTTCTAACACCGAATGGTAACTTTCAATCAGTCATAATACAGAAGTAGTAAAATGTTAAGAGCACAGACTCTGGAATCAGACTTCCTGTTTTTAGCACTTACCAGCTTTGTAACCTTGGGCCTAGTTCCTTCACCTGTAATGCTGAATAGCACCTGCCTTATAGGATTGTTGTGAAGGACAAAGACAGGTGAAGCACTAAGAACAGTGTTTGGTACATAAAAGTGCTCAATGAGTGTTAGCCAGCAGCATTATACCAAGGTCATCCTTGACTACTTCCCTCTCCCCCATAACCAACTGAGTCAAATTCTGTTCACCCCACCCCTACTGAAACTCTTCTCTGGGGACCCTTTTTACTAAAGACACTATTGTGGTTCAGATCTTCCCTTTATTCAACCCATTTACTGGGCAACCACTTACTGGTACTGTGCCTTACATCAGATATAAATGTTCTTAGGAGCTAATAAATAAGAGAGACAAGTAAAACAGTGTGGCTATACCACCAGAGCACAGAGGGCAAGCAAATCTTAGTGGGAGTGGGGACGATGTCAGAAAAGCTTCCCAAAGAGTATCTGAGGTGAGATTTTGAAGCAATCTTTAATATTTATCAGCAGCACTACAAAAATCTTCAAACTAATCCTCCTCAATCCCAAATTCTTCCTAAACTATGTCTCCAGAAGAGCTTTCCTAAAGGACTTTCCTGCCTTGAATCTTCCATGGCTCTCTAATTTTATTCCATAGGTTTTAAAGCCGCCACAATTTAGCTCAAACTTATCCTTCCATCTCAGAAACTTTTATCCCTATGCAAATGTCCTATATACATTGGCTAAACCAGAACATGTATCAATCCATTTGCCAGTGATTTATTTTCTTTACCTCACCCATCTCTTTTTTATACCTCTATGTCTACCCTTCAAAACTCTGTTCATTGTTCAAAAGACTCAAACTCCTCTATTCCTGAAGCCTCCCCACCCCACCCTCCAATCAACCAGCTGTCATTTCTTTCCCTAAAGTTTTAGACGCTTCTGATGGCTCTGCTTTGAACTATCATGTGTTGACTCTTTTTCCACTAGACAGCATGTTCCCCAAAACTGATTATCATCTTATTTAATTTTTTCTTCCTCAGAGTCAAACAAAATCTGGCAAGTGACGGAGCCTCAATAAACTTGCTGATGTACCAAGTTGGAACAAGTGCCTACACAACAAAATTGCACTTCTCACTATCAACATACTAAGCTGTCCACTCACCAGCAAGTAACAGCTACCTAGCTGAATACCACTTTCCAAGACAAACCAAAGTCTACCTCTCAAAAAAATTCATCAAATCTATTGAGTTAAATAATAAACCTGAAATTATCCTTAAAATTACATCCAAAACACTACCAACACATGAAAAGTTGTAAGTACATTTTGAATGATCTGTAATCTAAAATGAGGAAAGCCTGGTGAAAAAAATTAAGTGCTCAAGGAAGAGACATCTAACAGTACCAAATAGCCTCAACTGCTATTGGCAAATGCATCTTGCTTTTAAAAAAAATTATTTCAGCAAAATATCTAGCATGTGGCCAATCTGCAATAAACTGTTAAAGCTACTTAACAGTACAAGAGGCAAATTATTTGTAATATTAATATTTTTGAGTTTAATATCCTGTAGGAAGTTTTGGGCTCTTTTTTGTTTTTGTTTTTCAAAAATGATGTTCTTTGTAAAAAGTGATAGAGAGGCATGAGTCTTCAACTTGCATACCAAATGAGCCCTCCTCTCATTTGCCTTACTGGCAAATGAGTATTTTTTGTCAATTTATTATACTTTCTAGGGAAAAAAAAAGCTTCAGGAATAAAAGCTAGAAGAGAATAAAAACTAGAAGAGAATAAAAACTAGACTTTCAGGGCTTCCCTGGTGGCGCAGTGGTTGAGAGTCCGCCTGCCGATGCAGGGGACACGGGTTCGTGCCCCGGTCTGGGAGGATCCCACATGATTCCACATGCCGTGGAGCAACTGGGCCCCTGAGCCATGGCCGCTGAGCCTGCGAGTCCGGAGCCTGTGCTCCGCAACGGGAGAGGCCACAACAGTGAGAGGCCCGCGTACCGAGAAGAAAAAAAAAAAAAAAAAAGCTAGACTTTCAGAAAACAAATAATTCAATCCAATAAGATAGAAAATTTTTAAAACCATATTAATAGTCATATTCGAGCACCAGTGCTACAAATACTCGAATTTCTAAAAGACACCAATCAAGAAAATAAAAGTTCCTAATGCCTCTCTCCACCCCAAAACACAGCCTTCCACCCAGAAAACTAACCACCTTATATTTTAAGATAAGACTGTTATCTTATCTTACATCCATATCATAACAAAGATTCAGTTTAAACTAAAACTGGAGAACAAGAAGCCTAATTTTTCAAGGTTTGTGTTTTGTTTGGAGTTTTTGATCATATTTAATTCTTACATACCTTCAGGTACCACCAAAAAAATGTACACAAGCAGTAATATATACCTAAGGATGGTAAGTCTTGAATGGATACTCATCATAACAATACATATTTCGTACAACTGAAATACTTTTGTTAATCAGCAGTCAATTAAAATAGTTCCCACACCAATTTAGCACTGGGTGTCCAAGGAAGCCAGCAGTATTTCCTACTTAGCTCATTTACCTCTCTAACCCAATTTTTGACACTATGGCAAAAAATAAGCACTGTCACAGAGTGAAATAACAGGGCACACAATTCCATTATATTAGTAGTACTACCAGCACAGGAGCTGCAGAGGGAACGAGAATACCACATTCTCTTCATATCCTCATTGTGCTGAGCAAACAACTCTTACGATCAAAATAAATTAATTTTTATAAATTATATAAAGTTTATACATTATATATTTATATATTAAATTTAACATTTTAAATTATATAATAACATTTTAAATTATATAAAGTTTATATATTGTATATTTATATATTAAATTTAACATTTTTCTAAGCAAACAATCATAGGCTCTTTGCCTCTCCTCCCAAAATCAAAGCTACAACATGGTACCCCCTCCCCCAAAGCATCATTTTAGTCTGGTGATACAAGAATAAATGCACAGGAAATTTTTAGCTAATTCCTAAAACATTTACTGAATTTCTATATTTGTCAGGCTTTAAAATAAAAAGTACAGCAAAATTACACAGAAAATAAAGGGTCTCTTCATCAGGAACAACTACACATAAACGTTAAATCATTTGACTATACAAACTGAAAATGTAATTTTTAAAGCTAAAAGAAACTGTAGAGGTTATCTAATTTAATCTCTTCATTTTGTAATTAAGACACATCAAATAATTTTGCCATTGTCAATAGCAAAAACCCTATTATACATTTTATTTGTTAAATTACCTCAATACCTTAAATTACCTCAATTAGCTCCACTTTTTTTTACTGAGGTATAAATGACATACAACACTATTAGTTTTGGGTATACAACATAATGATTCAGTATTTGTATACACTGCAGAAATTTCATCACAATAAGTCTAGTTAATAGCCATCATCAAACATAGTTACAAAGTTTTTTCTTCTTGTGATGAGAACTTTTAAGATCTACTCTCTTCTTAGCTTTCAAATATGCAATACAGTATTATTAACTATAGTCACCATGCTGTACATTACATCCTCTTGTACATTTAAAAATTAACATTTTCCTCAGGGTCTAGAAATACGATTAACAAGCATCCCTACCCATAGCAATGGGAATTTAACTACCAAAGAGTAAGAATGAACATGAAACTAAAGAATATTTTACTCCATCTGTATGGTAGAATATGTCACTCATCTGCACTCCCCAGAGGAAGAAATCAAAACAGAGATCAAAGGCTAGAAATTCCAAACACTGTCATATTAACCAAAATGATCTTATACTCTCTCCAATAAATTCTGGACTTGTGTTAGAAATAGAAAGCAGTAATCTGAGCAGTCATTATGATAACTGATAACAGATTCTAAATCTCAGGATTAGAATTTAGCCTGACATTTTGAAAAGTAAGTACTTTTTACTTCCTCTAAGAACAAAGGGGAGAGGAAAGGAACTAAGTTTTTTTATGTACTTTATAGATATTCACTCATTTAACCCTTACATCAACCCTGCAGAAAAGGGATTATGTCCATATTACAAACAAGGAAATTGAGACTGAAAAGTTTAAGCAATTTGCCTTGATATCGCAAATATAATTTATTACCAAGTCAGGATTTGAATCCAAATACCTTTTATTTGTTATCAAAATCCATAATCTCTCCACTACATCACGCACCCTCCTGAGATATTTTACAGACATCGGTAGGAAATCTCTTAACAGCATCAACTGATTATAATCTAAAGCAATATAAACTAAAAAGATTACTGGAAGATCCAACAATTTACTTACAGGGAACAGGCACACAGTCACAACCGTGAGAAGTACTACTAGAGAAGGAGGCCTGAACATATATATACATTAATATGTTTCCAACGTAAGCCAAAGCCTCAAACAGAAGACACTTAAAATACTACTTCGAGTAGAAACAAAAATAGTGAGGCTTGTGCGTGAATTTTATGGATGCACTAGCTTTAGTAACAGTTCCCTAATAGTAAGCAGGGCTGTTTTTGTCAGAGTCCGCTGAGGAAGCGGGCAGTCATGTACCCAACCTGGTGAGCCCCTCCTCACCAAGGAGAAATGTACTGGGGAGGGGAGAAACAAACAAGGAGTGAACGCAGGTTGTAAAGCAGCCAAGACTGGCCCTCTACCACAGTTTCTACATAACTAAAAGATTTCTGGTAAATCCATTACTAATTACGAACTAATTATAAACATCATTCACCAAATGGCATAAAGACTATGATTTAATAGAAACCGAGAAAGCAGGTGTATAATAGCTTACGTTTCCCAGAACAAACTGTACACACAAGACTAGACCCCTCTACCGTAAACGTAACTTCCTCATAACCTACTTACTATCATACACACTCTTTAAGACGTAAGTCCTTAGAACCTTTAAGTATTACACTTCTTGCATCAGCATCAAAAAGCTTAACAACTACTTCGGGCACTATTACTTTTAATATCGTGTTGGAGATGAAAAACTCAAAGCAAAAAACGATTAAGTGACCCGTCCAGGACGGCAACTTAGGACCCGATGCTAATCACAACCTAACTAACGCTAAACGACTTCTACAGCTCAGTGGTTTCACAATACGTGCACACGGTTCCCTGTAAACTCAAAAGCAATTTACTAGTCTTAGGTGGCTTCCAAGTCTATTAAAGTTTTCCTTTCAGAAGAAGCGGAAGACCCCGAGTCCTCGAAAACGAGCCCTCCATGGAAGGGCTCATTTTACACTTCCTCTTATGTGAGCTAAGACCACGTGTAGAGCGTAGCATTAACCTTGGCGAGGCATCACCGCAAAGGAGAACTGCACTTCCCACCCCGCTTCCTTCCACTATTGGTCCTCCCCTCACAATTTGCGGCCCTAAAGATTATTTATTCCCTGGAGGACGTGAAGGAAATTGAGCGAGGCCGAAAGCATGCGAGAACCAAACCCAAAGAGCCGAGGAAACAGAGGCAGACACTTAAGCACCGGGAAGCATTCCCGCCTCTCCCAGGCTCTGTCCCGCGGCCTCAGAGCTCAGTAAGCTGAAATACAGGGGCGCGTTTTCCCGACTTCAGACCTCAGTCTAAATCACTGATTTCACTCCAGTTCTAAGCGGGAGCCGAACTACTCACGCCACCCGCCCTGGGCCCGCCAGTCTCGAGCCGAATCCAGGCTGGGACTAAGGGGAGATACCAGGCCTCTCAACCTGCGCACCACGGTGCGTCTGCGCCCGGCCTACCACCGCGACCAGAACGCGGACCCCCACCCCAATCTCCTCCCTCTGGCCAGAAGCGTCTGTAGTCCCCAGACGACAGTGATACACTCACTGACTTACTAAGTCCTCTAAGAAATTACCTTTGAACTGGCCTTCTGAGAACCGCCTGGCGTTTTGTCCGCCATCTTCAGCTTTGCCCCTCCTTCGGCAGCGGCAGCAGCGCGGGCGAGTTGAGCGCCGAAAGACTCGATCTCAGCGGAGCCCGCCTGAGGCGCGTGCAAGCCCGAATAGTCGACTGCCGACTTGGCGAAATTCAAGAGGAGCTTCGCCACGTGACTTCGGTGCTGGTCATTTCCCGGGCCCGCCCATTCCGCTGAATATTTGGGGGCGTCTCTGTGGCGTGTCGCGTTATTGGGCCCGAGAATTTAGAGAATCTTCTCGTCCTGGCTTTCAGGGCCGGTCGATAGTTCACTCTTTTTCCTGCACCAACCGTTGGTAGGTGCGAGCCAGTTGCACTTGCTGGGCGAGGAGGGAAAGTCTTCTTAAAGAAGAAATGCGTCGTCAGCTGGGGAGGAGCCTTTACTTCAACTCAGAAAATAAATCTGGAGCCGACCGGGGTCCGGCGCTCCGTGGACAGAGATGGTGTTCGCGCCACCTCTGTCGCTCACACCCTAGTGGGAAAGGCAAACTTGCAGTCTGTTCAAGTTAATTTAAAATAGAGTGGTGTTCGGAAGCGGAGGAGGGAAGCTTTTGACCCAACCTGAGGTTCCGTCAGTGGGGTTATCGGATAGACTCTGGGTCAAAACGGCTACATGCAGAGAGAGGGTGAATGAAAGAAAAATCATAAACAGATGGTATTCTAAATCTAGCATCCATGTAAGTTGTGTGTCATTTAAGAATTACATTTTATGGTTTTTTCATTTTTAATCACATAAATGGAGGGGAGCGCCATAAAGCTTTCTGTACTTAGCTTTTTGGGTTTTGGTTTTTTAAATTCTTAATAGGATCTATAGTCAAAGAAGGAAAGCTTGCTTGAGGTCATTCCTGAGCCAAACCAGGCAAGGAAAATGGAAAGGGCTTTCCAAGCAGAGGGAGTCGTTGAAATAAAAGCCTGGTGGCATGAATCAGGACAGCCCAGTCACGTTAAGCAGTCCCGTTTTATTAGACCAGGTTTTGGGAATCGACGTGGCTGGAGAAGTGGTTGGGAGCAAGCTCACACAGGACCCTGAGGTAACCAGTGTGCTTAGGGAATTAGAATTCTATTCCAAGGATGAAGAGCGGCCCTCAACACAGTTAAGTAGGGCTGTGATGTGGTCAGATTTTAAGTTTTAAAAGATTGCTCTGATCACTGGGGGAAGGGAGGAAGAAGGGTTCATGACCTTCTCCTGAATTCATTTATTCAAAATATTTTTGAGCCCGTGTTGTGTGTAAAAGCCTGCACGAAATGTTGAGAGGCTTACAGAGATGCCTAAAACACATTATCTTCATATGATTTAAGATTTAATGAGGAACAAAAAAAAAGATTTAATGAGGAATAGGGGAGAGAAGGGAACAGCAAACTAACTAACGCTGTAGAATTCAATTTATGCTGCAAGGAAGGGTCATTAGCTGTGGGAACCCTGAAAGAATTAATTCTAAAGGTAGGGGTTGGGCAAAGAGTTGGGGGGAGGTTTCACAGAGAAGGATGCATTTGAGCCAACTCTGAGGAAGTAGAATTTTGTCTGTTGGATGGTGTTGGGGGGGAGAGGGAGGGGAGGTTGGCGTGGTGGTGAGGGAAGCTGGATCTGACACATGGAAAGACTAACAGTCGTATGTGCCAGGCTGAGGAATCAGCAGGCCAGGTAGGGCTCCTGTTCTGTGTGAGGGGATGGGGGTAGAAGAACAGACAGTAAACAAATAAGCAAACAAGGAGTGGTCAGAAAGTAACAAGTGCTATACTTGAAATGGAATGATGCTTTAGAATCTCCAGTCCTGCTGAATTTATTTTCGAGCCCAGCTTTTTTCACTTCTGGGCTTCTCCCCCCTACCCTTGTCCTGACTACTAATTGAAGGCTAATCGATTTCTTTTTATACTCTTATTGAAGATATCCCTTCCTCCAGGAAGACTTACAGACCTCCCTCCCCTACCAAGCCTAAGAAAGAGACTGCTTCTGTTACCATAGGAACCTGTTTCGCGCTCAAGATGCTCATCGCACCAGATCTTCATTGTCTGTTTACAATCTAGGATTAGAAAATGAAATCATCAGCTGAGATGAAGGGAGGATTGTGGGCTTGGCCGTGCCAAGTCATGTTCTGGCAATGCTGCAGGCTGACTTTGTCACTGTAAAGTGAATATATACATACTTTTCATTTAGATCCCTAAAGTCCTACTTCACGTAAAAATCATTTTTATTAAATGTTTACGCCTAAAGACTTGAACATAAAGGAACATAGACTTCTTCTCTCTCTTCTTTTTCATACAGTAAAGCCCCAAAGGAAGTCAAACAAATATGACCTGACTAGAAATGGTACATAGGCTTTTATTAAGGCCTAATTAAGTACTCTTAAAAACTCACAATCACGATTCAGAGCAGAGTTCTCCTCAATAGGTACAGGTAAATGGCCCTGTTACTCAGGCCACAAATCAAGGAGGATGAAAGGGCATGAATATGAATATGAACGGAAGTTTACAGAACCTGAAATTTTTAATTAGATTCACAATTATTATTGCCAAATGACTACACATGAAGAGTAAGAAAATCATACAATTTACTGCAATTAGTATTACTTTTTTACAATCACACTGAACCCATACCATTCTTCTCTTCCTGGCGCGTTGGTTCTCTAGTCCTACACCTGTCATCTGTTTGCAAGGGTTCTCCCCAAAGCTACATTTGACCGAGATTACAAAGTAGTGCCAGATGCAGTCCGCAGAGGTGTTTTGTTTGGCTCAAGCAGGGAGGGTTTTTTCTTTGAATTTTGATCATTTTTTAATTGGGAGACTTGACTTTTTTCTACTCAGGATTTCCAGTTTTTCTTGAAAAATGGGCAAGTCTGGGAACAATCCGGTGGAGGTGAGCCACAGGGAGCTCTAGGGAAGGGGGGGTCCAGGGCTTCGCCACACACGGTGGACAAGTGCCCCACACAGGCCTGCTTGTAGGCCTATGAGTTATCTACTTCTCATGTACAATGTAAGTCTCAGCAGGGGTAATGATCAAAATATTTAACAATCAGTCCCCCGGCACCAAGAACAGACTTACCCGTTAGGCACAGAGGGCGCAGTGTCTAGGGCCCATTTACTTTTAAGGGCCTCCCAAAATGTTTTAATTTCTTTTAAAATAAGGGGGGGGAGGGAAAGATGGAGTGGAGAGGCTGAAACAATAGCAGCATTTCACAGTACACGCAGTGAAAGGTGGAGACCTTAAAAATGATTGCCCTCAGGCTAACGTCTCCTCTATTGTGCCAATGAACCGCTCCTACTTGGTGGCCCTTTCTAGAGAATGTTTAAGCAGCTCTCCCTGCTCTTTAGGCTTCAGGATATAGGTTGGTGAAAGGACAATCCCATCCATTTGTTCATTTGGCAGTTCTGAATTTCTAGCATGTGCCAGGTTCTGCAGAAAGAAGATAAAAGGGAGGAAGGGAGAGCTAAAAATCCAACTTAGCTTATCTGCTGAGAGATCCTAGCCGCTTCTAGGGATAGGTAACAGCCTCCAAGGCGGGTGTGGTCTGTGTGGACTGAAAGATTCTTTCTGATTAACCTGATCGCCTGCCCCACCCCACAATGCTACCCTGACAAGTAAAATTTCAGTGGCAATAACAGCTTCTCCCTTTTCTCCCCTCCGCCAGCAAAAAAAATGTACTTATTGATGATATATAGAATTCCTTTGACAATAGTAATTAGCAGTGGAATTTTTTTTAACTACAATGTCCAGGATGTAGGGAGGTAAGAAGTATATAAAAAAAAGTGTCAGGGGCTTCCCTGGTGGCGCAGTGGTTGAGAGTCCGCCCGCCGATGCAGGGGACGCGGGTTCGTGCCCCGGTCCGGGAGGATCCCACATGCCGCAGAGCGGCTGGGCCCGTGAGCCACGGCCGCTGGGCCTGCGCGTCCGGAGCCTGTGCTCCGCAACGGGAGAGGCCACAAGAGTGAGAGGCCTGCGTACCGCAAAAAAAAAACCAAAAAACAAAACAGTGTCAGAAAGCATATAGCCCAAGAATGGTCTGGTAACATGTTGAAGATAATAAAAATTGCTATTTTAGCTTTGATCCTGGGGAGATTCCCCTTACTGTGTAGCAATTATTGTATCAACAATATAGTAAAACCTCGGATGGTCCAGATAGGGTATTGTGGAAATGGGTGTTTCTAAGTTTGTGTGCGTGTGTGTGTGTGTGTGTGTGACAAAGGAGGACTGAAGGTGCCCAGCGCAAGTCACAACAACGAGCAGAGGGCAACAGCTCCTAGGGAGAACTCACTTGCATGGCCTGGCAGTCCAAAGGTGGGCTTGGCTTGGACCACCAGGTAATACAAAGGCTAGGTGGAGAATAAAGTTAGGGAGAGAAAATAAAACAAGACTTTTTCTCTGATCAGTTTCATTTGGTTGCCAACAACAGAAGCCCAGCTGCAGTGGTCTTAAGCACATAAGACTCCTTTCACAGTGCTATCACGGTAAGTCTTTCTCTTAAGGAACATGGCATACTTTTCTTCTTCTAAGTTTTTTTTTTTTTTTTTTTTTTTTGCGGTACGCGGGCCTCTCACTGTTGTGGCCTCTCCCGTTGCGGAGCACAGGCTCCGGACGCGCAGGCTCAGCAGTCATAGCTCATGGGCCCAGCCGCTCTGCGGCATGTGGGATCTTCCCGGACCGGGGCACAAACCCGTGTCCCCTGCATCGGCAGGCGGACTCTCAAACACTGCGCCACCAGGGAAGCCCTTCTTCTAAGTTTTGTTCTGTTTCCTTTGTATTGACTTTGCACATTTCTTGTTACCCTAATTCTTAGTTTTTTAAATTTTTTGTTACTGCAAATAGGATGTTTTTCCATTATTTATATGTGTCCTAGGTAATTTTATATGTTGATTACTATGCATGAATGTTGTACCTACCACTTTGCTGAATTCTTTTATTGGTTGTATAGTTTTTCACATTTTCTTTTGGACTTTCATTTCATTGGCAAATAACTATAAGTTTACCTCTTCTCGTCCCACTTTTTTTTTGCTATCTTTTGTGTAATAACCTTAGCCATGCATCCAGCATAACAATAAGTAAGAATGGTACTAATGGATATCCCTGTCTTGTTCCTGATTTTGATGAGAATGCTTTTAGTGTTCTTACGAGGATGAGGCTGACTTTGGGGTTGTAAGTTGAATTATTAATTAATATATATTAATTATATATTAATTATTTAGCCAAGCATGGAACTGAAAATACAGAATTTTTAATTCTCATAGATAACTTGGGGACCCTGAGGATATGCCAAAGACTGCCAATGGTCAGACAACCCTATGACAGAAACACTGTTACAGGCTTGTGTTAAGAAACCCCAGGACACATCCATAACTCGGGAAAGTAAGGGAACAGAGTAGAAATGTCCTGCTCTGTGCACCAGGGAGAATGGGCAGTGGGGTGAGCAGATTAGAGGGAGGACGGGTAGAAATCTCTATTAACTTCCTGTTGCTGCCAGAGCAATTACCTCAAAGTTAGCAGCTTATAGCAACACAAATGTATTATCTTATAGTTCTGTAGGTCAGAAGTGTAAAATGTGCCAGCAGGCCTGTGTTCATTTTGGAGGCTCTAGAGGAGAATCCATTTCCTTACCTTTTCCAGCCTCTAGAGTTCACCTACACTCCCTGGCTTGTGGCCCCTTCTCCGTCCTCAAAGCCAATAGCATAGCATCCTCTCTCTTCTCTGACCTCTGTTTCAAACTTATAATCTTCTCTCCAAGTCTGCCACCTCCCTCTTTTAAGGTCCTTCATGATTATACTGGGTCCTCCACAGCAATCCAGGATAATTTCCCATCTCAAAAACCTTAACTTAATCACGTCCACAAAGCCCCTTTGCCATGTAAATTAACGTATCTGGAGTTTCCGGGGATCAGGGTGTGGACATCTCTGGAGGGCTATATTCAGCCTACCACAGGATCTAAAATGAACTTTCTTCATCTTAGAAGAAAGCTGGCAGGCACAGCTTTGATCCGACCAGAACACTAACATGGGAATGGTCCTAATAAATACAGTCTTCTCAAAGCAACTGAGCTCTGAAATTGTTATTGGGGAATTAAAGGGGTAGAAGGTATGGTTCCAGTGAAATGGCATGAGACAGATCCCTGTTGTCAGAGGACTTACAGGGCATAATGGAGACAGATGTGTCACAACAAGTGTAATAAGATTGAAATTTTGGTCCGATTTGTTTACTGCTGTGTCTGCAGTGCCTGAAACAGAGTAAGCATCATGGAGGCACTCAATGACTATTTGCTAATGAATGAAATCCACAGCAGAGGTGGTTGTTTGGGAACACAGAAGACTGGTGCTGCATAAGAGGAGTCAGGGAAGGCCTCGTCAAAGAATCTGTAGAACTTTTGGGGGTATCTGTCCTGCTCTTAAGAGGTCACTTCTGGGGCTAACTCCCAGGAGTTACTAGAGGCTCTCAGAGAGCAGGATGGAGACCTTAGCACAATGTTATCTCATTTTAAGAAATTGCAGATGTTGCTCATTTTAAACAGACTGAAAAGTCTCCCTTCCTGTGCAAAGTTTGAAATAATACGAAGCTCTTCTCATCCTCAATTTAAAAAACTCTTTTCGAGGGCTTCCCTGGTGGTGCAGTGGTTGAGAGTCCGCCTGCCGATGCAGGGGACACGGGTTCGTGCCCCGGTCCGGGAGGATCCCACATGCCGCGGAGCGGCTGGGCCCGTGAGCCATGGCCGCTGGGCCTGCGCGTCCGGAGCCTGTGCTCCGCAACGGGAGAGGCCACAAGAGTGAGAGGCCCGCGTACGGCAAAAAAAAAAAAAATCTTCCTAGTGTCCTTTCATTGAGCAGTTGTGCTAGCTCCAGTGCTGAAAAAAAAAAAGTGCTAACGAAATAATGTAGAGGGGGAAGTTAAATACGATAGAACGATGGTATACTGTGTTGCTCATTGAGGAGGGAAGAGTTCACAAAATCTTAGAGATAACAAACATATTATAGATGACATTAGAGGTAATACCTTTTCAGTCTGGCTTGCTCTGTTTCTTGAGGAGGACAGGGACAGGGCTGAATCCCAGAACTTATTACTGTGCCTAGCACCCATAAGCAAACAATAAATGTTTGTTGAATAAATAATAAATGAACATGGAAGATGGCTACCTTGTAGCTCCCAAACATATATCCCCTCACCCTACACAGAGACTAACAAAAAGTTCCTGAAACCAAATTCCAAAATCACAGCCGTGAGTTTCTGAATAGTCCAGCTCGGATCAGCTGCTCATTCTTGGTCTAATCAGCTGCGCCCAGGGAAATAGGGCCACATAGTACAAACGGCTCCCAGAGGCTCCCAGTGTGATCGAATGAAGATTTCATGTCGGGTGTGGGGTTGAGGGGCCAAAACTAACTGTAGAGTGTATGAATAATAGGTCTCAGGCACATATACAATTTGTTTTTCAAGTGTTTGGAGATGCTGCTGTGACTGCTAGGATACAATTTGGTTTACTGTGGTAAAATACACATAACATACAATTTGCCATTTTAACCATTTTCAGGGTGCAGCGTAGTGGCATTAAATCCATTCATACTGTTGTGCAAACTCCCATCCATCTCCAGAATTTTTTCATCTTCCCCAGCTGAAACTCTACCCGTTCAACACTAACTTCCTTCCCATCTCCCCGCCCCCCACCCGGCACCAGGAAACCACCATTCTATTTTCTGTCTCTATAAATTTGACTACTCTGTATATCTCATATAAGTGAAATCAAACAGTATTGGTTCCTTTGTGACTCGCTTATTTCACTTAGCATAATGTCTCCTATAATGTAGCTATGATGTAGCACGTGTCAGAATTTCCTTCCATTTTAAGGCTGAATAATATTCCATTGTATGTCTACAGCACAGTTTGTTTAGCTGTTTATCCATCGATAAACATTTAGGTTGCTTCCAGCTTTCGGCTGTTGTGAATAATGCTGCTATGGACACTGTCAGAGCATTCTTGAATTCACAACAGCTCTTTGTCATTTATACATACCAGCAATCAGTGGTCTTAAAAGTATACCTACTATCAAGTGGGGATCAGCAGAAAAACTGGCAGTGTGGGTGCCCTCATGCTTGACATCTTTTTGAACCTTAGAATAGGAGTGTGTTCAGAGTAGAGGGATCAGTGTGGTGGTGGATCTGGAAATCAACTCCTGCGAAGAAGGAACGATACAAAATAAAGTCATTGGCCTGCAGGAGAGCAGACTGAAGGAAGCTACGGGAGCTGAGGAACAAAGACCTTTTCCTTGTTTCTCCCTAAGACAGATGAGGAAGCACTGGATAGAGGCACGAAACAACAAATTTCTGATTTCTACTCAATGTACAAAATACTTTTTAACCTCTAGAACTGTTTACCAGTGAAACAATCTACCTTAATGAAATAAGTACTTCTCTATGAAAATACACAGACAGAAGCTGATTGTAGAAAGGGTTCCAGAATTTGGAAGGCAGTTGGAGGAGAGCTATATCTGGGTTCTAAGACTTCTTTTACCCCAACATTCCCTGTCTTTCAAATGCTTGAAACATCCGTAGAGAAGACAAAACAGCCAAAGCTGTAAAGTTTCCAAAGTAAATAATTACTCATTATAAACTTGATTCGATATTCATGAGTGCCGTGTCCACAGATGCAGCTGGAATCTGAGAAGCTAACTGTTGAACGCTGTTAGCGGCCCACACAAACCTCAGAGAGGGAAGCATTATCTAAGATTATAGTGACGAGAGCCAGACATGATCAACAGGTACGCTGGGACCTCAACTCAAGAGTCCTTGCTCTTGTTTGTATATTACACTAGGAAAATACCCTGGTAAATCCAAATCAAAGTAAACAAATAGTGTCCCACCTTTTGTGACTAAAAATTAATGACTCCAATTAGTCTCACTTATTAGACTTAGGTTTCTAGTTTTTCTCCTGCGATTTCTCTTTTCTCTTTTCATTAAAACTTGTGGCAAAAAAAACGCCTCAAGAAGCTGTGGAGAAGTAGACAATTCTTCTGCTTTGGGGTTTGGATGGCCATTTGGCCATAGTTACTAAAATGTGAAGTGAACATACCCTTTGACCCAGCAATTCCACTTGTAAGAATGAATTTTCCTCCTGGATGCTTTCTCACTCCAGTAAAGAATATGTGCAGCAAAACATCAAAAATGCCCTGACCGTCCGTCACTAAGGGACTGTTTCATAAGTTATGGCACATCCATAGAATGTTCAGTTCTAATGTCCATAGAATGTTGGTGCAGGGCCAAAATGCTATGCCAAGAAGATCTTTATACACTGACTTGGAAATTGCTCCAAAATACACTGCTACATGACAAAAGCAAGGCAGGAAACTTTATGCTTAAAAAAAAAAAAGCCATCAATAGATAGAAATATGTACACATGTGAGCCAGGCGGCTTCTAAGATGACCTCCAATGCTCTCCAGCCCGTGGTAACCATGCCCTGTGTAATCCCCTCCCCTTGAGCATGGGTTCAACCTACTGACGTGCTTCTAATGAACAGAATACAGCAAGGGTGAGAGGATGTCACTTCTGAGATTCGGTTAAAAAATCTTTGGTTTCTTGTCTTCCTTGACTTTTCTAGCTCTTCTCAACTGTTGGCTCAGATGAAGTCAGCTGCCATGCTCTGAGGGGCCCAGTGGAGAGGCCCACGGGGCATGAAGCTGAGGGAGGCCTCAGGCCAAAATCCAGTGAAAAAATGAGGCCATCAGCCAAACAACCTGTGAGGAACTAAATCCTGCCAACAAGGCCTTGAACGAACTTGACAGCAGATGTTCCGGGGTGGAGCTATGAGGTGACTGCCTTCCCAGCTGACAGCTTGATGACATCCTTGTGACACACCCTGAGTCTGAGGGCCCAGCTAGGCCACTGGACTCCTGATCACAGAAAATGTGAGACAATAAACGTTTGTTGTTTTAAGCCACTAAGTTGTGGTGTAAATTGTTACACAGCAGTAGATAACTAATACAAAATGCTTGTTTGTTACGCATATATACAGTTCTTTAAACACTGGCCACTGTGCTCGCCATCAGGAAAGGAAATGTAAGATGCTGGGGCTCAGAGGCGGGAGGAAACTTACTTTTTAATATAGACCCTTTGGTCTATTTCAGTCTATTGTTCATTCAACAAATGAGCAAAGAGACAAATAATGACATTTTTAATATCCTCCAATAAACAATCGTTCCAAAGGCCCATTTCTAAAATTCTCATATGAACGTTTTTTCTATATCGACATACATTAGCTAACTCACAAAGAAGCGTTTTCATACTTTAACTTGAGCTCATATCACATCACTTCGCACAGAAAAAGAGACTCTTTCCTTTCACCTCTTTGGAGGAACAGGAAAATGCCTTCTTTTCAGCCCCATTCTCTGTGTCCTGATAACCTTGTGCTCCAGCCACACCAAGGGTTCGAGCTCCCCCTCGGGGGCCTGTTTCTGTCTCCATCGCTCTCTTTTTTTTTTTTTTTTTTTTTTTTTTTGCTGTACGCGGGCCTCTCACTGCTGTGGCCTCTCCCGTTGCGGAGCACAGGCTCCGGACGCGCAGGCTCAGCGGCCACGGCTCACGGGCCCAGCCGCTCCGCGGCATGTGGGATCTTCCCGGACCGGGGCACGAACCCGTGTCCCCTGCATCGGCAGGCGGACTCTCAACCACTGCGCCACCTGGGAAGCCCTGTCTCCATCTCCTAACGCACACCTCCTCTCAACTTGGAATACTGTTCCTCCCAGGCCTCCCCCAGATAATTCCTATGCACAACACCCAACTCAAGGCTCTTCCTCTGACACCTTAGCCCACTCCTGCCCCAACCATTCTCATGCCCTTACCTGATAATCCAGCAATTCTGTTCCCGGATATGCATCCCAGATAAGTGGGTCTCTCAATCCTTTGGGCTACCCTGTACTTTACACTTAGTCCCAGGCAGGTCTTCACCCACTGTCATGTCATGTTTCTGTCTTCCCTACTAGACAGTAAGCTCCTTGGAGATGAGAGGGGATGGGATAGAAGGCAGGCATATGGGAACTGTGGTACGACATGCCCTGTTCACTCCCCTACTCCCTACCTCGAGCAGGGGCAAGTGCATGTGGTTAGCCCATACAGAGGTCACATTCTTGACTTAAATTCACAAGAGATATTTGAGGACTTATACTTACATCACCTTAGGAAGCACGTATAGGATACCTTTAGCTGCAACTGACAGGAGCCTCATCACTTGTGTGACTTACACTGTAAGGAAATTTTATTATTTCACTCATCAAGAAGTTCAGAGGCAAGACTGTCCCAGGACTTGTTAATTTAGCAGCTCAGTCTCATCAAAGACCCAGGTTCTTTCCATCACTCTGCTCTGCCACCTTCAGTGGGTCAGCCTGCTCCTCAGGCTAATTTCCCTCACAGTCACAAAATGGCTACCACAGCTCCCAACATCACACCAGAGGAAAAAGTGTTCCTTTCTTCCTGAAAGCTTGTATATCATTTTTTTTTAAGAAGAAAACTTCCTAGAAGCCACCCTATCAGACTTTCTCTTCATGTCTTACTTGCCAGAAATGGGTTGATGCTCATACCTAAACCAACTGATGGCAAGGGGAGTAGAATGACCGTGATTGGCTTATATGCAGCACCTGGTTGACTAGGGTGTGCATTATCTGAATTAAAAAAATTTTTTTTTCTTGGCTGCCCTGCGCCTTGCAGAATCTTAGTTTCCTGATCAGGGATCGAACCCAGGCCCGCACAGTAAAAGCACCAAGTCCTAGCCACTGGACTGCCAGGGAATCCGCAATCATCTGAATAAAATCTGAGTTCTGCTGAAAAGGAAGAGAGTGGGTAATAACAACACTGTCTCCTACATTGTGAGGACCTAGGTTTCTGCCTTTTTTTTTAACTTTTTTTTTTTTTTGCGGAACACGGGCCTCTCACCGTTGTGGCCTCTCCCGCTGCAGAGCACAGGCTCCGGACGCGCAGGCTCAGCGGCCATGGCTCACGGGCCCAGCTGCTCCGCGGCACACGGGATCCTCCCAGACCGGGACACGAACCCGTGTCCCCTGCATCGGCAGGCGGACTCCCAACCACTGCGCCACCAGGGAAGCCCTGTCTTAACTATTGAGCTAAATTGCATATACTATAGTTAGAAAACACTACATCACTCCCAAGACCTGGAGCTTTACTTTTAAAATTATCACATAAGTGACCTAAATCTAGCTCAGAATATGGAGTTTTAAAACTTTGAGCATTGGTAGTACTGAGTGAAAAAAAAAATGAGGCAATTAAACCTAGAACCATGCCAGTGTTTGCCAAGAGACTGAGATGATGAATTTTTTCCCTTTCCCAATTGGTCAGGACTCTTCATTGAGCTTAAAGAGCAACCAGACCAGGAGCTGACAAGCTGGGCATGTTGTAGAAAGGAAAACACAGGCTCTCAAGCCAGATTGACTTAGTTTAAACCCTAGCTCCATCATTTAAGAATATACATGAACTTTAGGCAATGAAATTAAATTTTCTGGGCCTCTGTTTCCTTATGTGTAAAATACAGATAATAATACTGACCTAGATCATCACAATCATGGTAATAAAGTCACCTCCAAAAGTTAAAAAAATAAAAACGTAATACTGACCTTGCAGCTTTCTGAGAGAATTAAGTGAGAACCTGGAGTGAAAGCACGTGGCTGGGACTTCCCTGGTGGCGCAATGGTTAAGAATCCGCCTGCCAGGGCTTCCCTGGTGGCGCAGTGGTTGAGAGTCCGCCTGCCGATGCAGGGGACACGGGTTCGTGCCCCGGTCTGGGAGGATCCCACATGCCGCGGAGTGGCTGGGCCCGTGAGCCATGGCCGCTGAGCCTGCGCGTCCAGAGCCTGTGCTCCGCAATGGGAGAGGCCACAATAGTGAGAGGCACGCGTACCACAAAAAAGAATCCGCCTGCCAATGCAGGGGACACAGGTTCGATCCCTGGTCCTGGAAGATCCCACATGCCACGGAGCAACTGAGCCCGTGTGCCACAACTACTGAGCCTGCACTCTAGAGCCTGCAAGCCACAACTACTGAGCCCGCGTGCCATAACTACTGAAGACTGTGCACCAAAAGCCCGTGCTCCAACAAAGAGTAGCCCCCGCTCACAGCAACTAGAGAAAGCCCATGCACAGCAGTGAAGACCCAACGCAGCCAAAAATAATACAAACAAATAAATTTATTTAAAAAAAGAAAGCACATGGCTGAATGCCTAGAACATAAGAACAAAATATCAAACCTCCTGCCATTGTAAAAACAAAACAGAACAAACAAACAAAAACAGTGTTATATTAGCACAAGACTGAAAGATTGGCCAGTGGACTAGAAGAGCTAACGTAGTGCCATTTGCACATGAGAACTTAATACACAACAAAGGTGTCACCACAACTCAATGGGGGAAAGAATGCATTGCTCAACAGATGGTGTTAGGAGAACTGACTCATTATGAAGAAAAAGAAAATCCAGTTTGGTACATGGGACCAGGGTGGAAAATGCCCTTTTCACCTCTTAACTAGCAGAGTGGTTTCAAGATGAATGATGGTTCTAATTATCTGAGGGAGAACTCTAAAATTAATGGGGGAAATTGTAGTAGGATGTCTTTATGACCCTAGGAGTTAAGAAGCATTTCTTAAATAAACCTTGACAAACCTTGACAAACCTTGGCAGAGAAAGACAAATACTCTATGGTATCACCTATATGTGGAATCTAAAAAATACAACAAGCTAGTGAATATAACAAAACAGAAACAGACTCAGATATAGAGAACATACTAGTGGTTACCAGTGGGTGGGGAGAGGCAATATAGCGGTAGGGGATTAAGAGGGAGAAACTATTATATATAAAATAAGCTACAAGTATATATTGTATAACACAGAGAATATAGCCAATATTTTATAATAACTATAAATCGAGTATAACCTTTAAAACTTGTGAATCACTATACTGTAACACCTGTAACTTATATAATATTGTACATCAACTATACTTCAATTAAAAAAATTTACAAACACAAACCATAAGGCAAAAGCTTGAGGCATTTGATTACATAAAAATTAAGGAGTTTTACGTAAGGTAGACAGCTAGTGGGAAGCAGCCGCATAGCATAGAGAGATCAGCTCAGTGCTTTGTGACCACCTGGAGGGGTGGGATAGGGAGGGTGGGAGGGAGGGAGACGCAAGAGGGAAGAGATATGGGAACATATGTATATGTATAACTGATTCACTTTGTTATAAAGCAGAAACTAACACACCATTGTAAAGCAATTATACCCCAATAAAGATGTTAAAAAAAAATTAAGGGGCTTCCCTGGTGGCGCAGTGGTTGAGAGTCCGCCTGCCGATGCAGGGGACACGGGTTTGTGCCCCGGTCCGGGAAGATCCCACATGCCGCGGAGCGGCTGGGCCCGTGGGCCATGGCCGCTGAGCCTGCGCGTCCGGAGCCTGTGTTTCGCGACGGGAGAGGCTGCAACAGTGAGAGGCCCGCGTAACGCAAAAAAAAAAAAAAAAAAAAATTAAGGAGTTTTATTAAACAAAGCCCATCACGGATAAAAAATAATAGATTACAGAATAGTAGAAGATATTTATAGTGTCTAAAAATGGAAAAGGATTAATATCCCTAATATACAAGAACAAAAAATCATCAAGAAAAGTCAGCAATTTCATAAGAAAAAGGGGCAAAGAATATGAACAGGCAATTTAAGAAGAGGAAGCCCAAAGTCCACCAGGCACATGCAGAAATATTCAATTTTATTAGTATACTTCTAAAAATCCAAATTAAATAAAATATTATTTATACCTATAAGATGGATAAAAATAAGAAAGCTAGATTATGTCAAGTGTTGGTGGGAATATGAGATATGTCGGGGGGGGAAATATCACTTATCTATTGCTGCATAGCACAACACCCAAAACTTAGTAGCTTAAAACAACAAACATTTTATTTAGCTCACAATTCTATGGGTTTGCAATCTGGACTGGGCTCTGCCAGGCAGCCTATTCTCTGGTGCCACTACTCTCCACTCACTCCCATGTCTGGGGCCTCAGCCAAAGTGTCTGCGGCACCTGGGTCCTCTCTCTGCCTGGTCGCTCATCCTCCAGCAGGCTAGCCCGGGCTTGTTCACATGATGGTGGAAAGGTCCCAGCTCAGCAATAAGAGTTGCAAGAACTCTCAAGGCCCTAACTCAGAACTCAAATAATGTATTTTCTGCCATGTTCTACAGTTCAAAGTAAGTCACAAGTCAAATCAGATTCAAAGGGAAGAGAAACAGTTTCCACCTTTTGATGAGAATTTGTGAATACGTTTTTGGCCCTCTGCTATAGGAGGTACAGATTAGATCATCCATTCTGGAAAACAATCTGGAACTATAGTCAAATTAAACATATTCATATTCTACGGCACAGCATTTCCATCCCTCAGTATATATCGCAAAGACGTTCTCACTCAGATTCATTAAGAGACAGCATTATCTGTGGTAGCAGGGAGTTAGAGACAATTGGTTATCCATCTCTTGGCCAGTGGATTGTTAAAATGATAGATATGCATCATGGAATATTATGCAACAGTTAAAAACAATGGATGAAAAGTACACACCGCAATATAAATAGATCTCAGAGACATCTGCTGAAGCAAAAGAAAAGGAACAGAATGAGAGATATACTGCAGTACCACTCAATTAAAAATACATGTACACAAAACAATTATATATATTTTGCAAGAAACATACACACAGATACACATTAAACACATAATAATAGTTGCCTTTGGGGGAAGGCTTAAAGGGAAGCAGATAAGGGAAGAGGAGATAATAAGTAAACCATTTAAGAAATCAGTCAGTCACAAGAGGAACCCTACCCAGACGACAATGACAATGCGCCTTGAAATGAGAAGTATGATTATTTGAAACCTCTGAATCTGAGATCCAGGATGAAAAAGTTGGACATGATACCTCCTTCATCTCTTCCGTTCCTTCCTGTACTAGTGTTCCTTTCTGCCACTAAAGAATTGTCAACTTCAGAAAAGGCAAGAGCCAAGAGAAAGGAAGGGCTAGCCCAGGGACCAAGTCTATGCAAGGGCCTCTTTCACAGGTGGTAAATCCAAGAAAATGTGGCATGTTAATATCCTGTGCATTTTTGCCAGAGTAAAGACATTGGAACTGGGTGTTCTTCCTTGAAAAGAAGTCCACATCTATTCTGTTTTCCTTCCACTGACATGGGTGGAATTGTCAGTCACCTCCATCAAGACAGCCCCCATTCACCCAACTCTGAGCTGAACTTTCCATCTTGTTGGACAAAGCTGCTCTCGGAAGACCACATCCCAACACTCCTTAGGTTTCCAGTCTTCTTCAAAAAGACCCTGGTTTACCATCACCAGACCCAAGGAAACTTTGTAAACAAGGGCTTTGACCATCAAATCACCCTCTGTGACACACTTTCTGAAAAAATTCTATGACTTTTGTTCTTAGATCACTTACTAAAAGCAAGCATTCTTTCATTAACCAATTCCAATGGCTTTACTTTATGATGTATCCTTTGTTTCCTTCCTGGGCAAATTAAAGTTAGAGTTAGTTTTCTGCTTCCAATACAATTAAGTTATCTTTCTAACTAAAACTTTGGAAAGTCACCTTTGATCTGTGTATTTGGCTCCAGAGAGATGGATGGTAAAGCAAGTTAAATATGTTTTGATCGTTTTCTTCCTTAGCTACTATTTGTTTCTGATTTAAGAAATGTACCTACTGTTATGGGCTGAATATCCGTGTCCCCCCAAAGTTCACATGTTAAAATCCTAAACTTCAATGTGATGGTTATGGAGGTGGAACCTTTGGAAGGTGATTAGTTAGGCCATGAGGGTAGAGCCCTCATGAATGGAGTTAGTGCCCTCCTAAAAGAGACCCCAGAGAGCTCTCGCGTCCCTTCCACCATGTGAGGACACAGTGAAGAGACGCTTGTTTGTGAACTAGGAAGCAAGTCTTCACTAGATACCAAATCTGCCGGTACCTTGATCTTGGACTTCCCAGCCTACAGAACTATGAGAAATAAACATTTGTTGTTTAAATCACTCTGTCTATGGTGCTTTTGTTGTAGAAGCCTGAATAGACTGAGACATCTGCTATGTTTATGTTTCTCATAGCTTTTTTGTCTTTCACTTTAGAACTGAGTTTTCACTCATATTTTTAAAACACAGACATTCTTGTTTTATTAATTTATTTTTTATTGAAGTATAGTTGATTTACAATGTTGTGTTAATTTCTGCGGTACAGCAAAGTGACTCAGTTATACATATGTACATTTTTTTCATATTCTTTACTATTATGGTTTATCCCAGGATATTGAATATAGTTCCCTGTGCTATACAGTAGGACCTTATTGTTTATCCTTTCTATATGTAATAGTTTGCATCTACTGACCCCAAACTCCCAGTCCATCCCTCCCCTTAGCAACCACAAGTCTGTTCTCTATGTCTGTGAGTCTGTTTCTGTTTCATAGATAGGTTCATCTGTGCCTTATTTTAGATTCCACATATAAGTGATATCATATGGTATGTATTTGTCTTTCTCTTTCTGACTTACTTCACTTAGTATGATAATCTCTAGTTGCATCCATGTTGCTGCAAATGGCATTATTTTGTTCATTTTTATGGCCGAGTAGTATTCCATTGTATTATATATAGGTACCACATCTTCTTTTTTTTTTTTTTTTTTTTTTTTTGTGGCACGCGGGCCTCTCACTGCTGTGGCCTCTCCCATTGCGGAGCACAGGCTCCGGACGCGCAGGCTCAGCGGCCATGGCTCACGGGCCCAACCGCTCCGTGGCATGTGGGATCCTCCTAGACCAGGGCGCGAACCCATGTCCTCTGCATCGGCAGGCGGACTCTCAACCACTGCGCCACCAGGGAAGCCCTACCACATCTTCTTTATCAGTTCATCTGTTGATGGACCTTTAGCTTGTTTCCATGTCTTAGCTATTGTGAATAGTGCTGCAATGAACATTGGGGTGCATGTATCTTTTTGAACTATAGTTTTGTCTGGATATATGCCAGTGGGATTGCTGGATTTTATGGTAATTCTATTTTTAGTAAAACACAGAAGTTCTTGATTCTTGAGAAAAGAAGGGGCTGGTGAGTTTGTGAGTGTTTTCTTTAACCACTAGAGGGCACACTACATCGGGTATTTTGGTTTTATTCCACTTCTATGTAATTTTAAATGTTTATTTCAAGAGTACTCAAAGAATAAGAGGAAGAATAAGAGAACTTTGATTTTTCAATGTGAATATTTCTTTTTTTAGCATCCTTATTGAGGTATAATTGCTTTACATTGTTGTGTTAGCTGCTGCTGTTCAATGTGAATATTTTTAAAAACCCTCATTAACTTAACGATAAGCATGAAGAAAGGGACAAAATAAGAGGGAAAGAAATCAAAATCCTTCAAATCTAAAAATTGGTAAATCCAGATACTGTACTTGACAATCAAATAAATAAATACATACAATTTTTCTTTCAGTTGCTAAGTAGTAAGAGGGTAAATCTAACTCTCTAGAAAGCAAAGAGAGAGTTGCAGCACCCGGAAAGAGGTAAACTGTGAAGTGTAAGCAAAAGATGCTCTATGGTATTGTGATAAGAGGTAATTCCCTACTTAAAAAGTCATTAGATGTTTTATTTGGTTTTATTGGATTGACAATATATATGGGTCATAAAAAACTTAAAGGTACAAAATACAAAGTCTCTCTTCTTCACCCAATACAGTTCCCCTCCTTAGAAGCCACCATTGTTACTAGTTTCTTATACAACCTTCAAATAAATCTATACATGTGTAAACATAGAACTGAACAAATATATTGAGCTCCACCCCCGACGGAAATGGCAGTGTGCTACCTGCACTGTTCTCACTTTGCTTCTTTTCTTTTTTCTTCCTTTTTTTTTTTAACTTAATGCTATTCTCTTGGAGATCCTTCTCTGTACGTTTGGATCTGCTTTATATCTGCCTTACTATTTTTAGCGGTTGCCTGCTATTGAAGTTACATGATTATTCTATAATCCTATTGAAATTATACTCATCATGTATTTCATCACTCTCTAGTAATGAACATTTAAGTTATTCTCAATTATTTCTTGCATAAACATTATTGCAGTGAATACTCTTTTACAGAGGTTATTTTGCAGTGTGTATATTTGTAGAATAAATATCAGGATTGAGTCAAAGCAAATACACAATTAAAGGTTTTTTTTGTGTGTTTTTTTGGTGGTACGTGGGCCTCTCACTATTGTGGTCTCTCCCGTTGCGGAGCACAGGCTCCGGACGCGCAGGCTCAGCGGCCATGGCTCACGGGCCCAGCCGCTCCGTGGCATGTGGGATCCTCCCGGACCGCGGCACGAACCCGTGTCCCCTGCATCGGCCGGCGGACTCGCAACCACTGTGCCACCAGGCAGCCCACACAATTAAAGTCTTGATAGACACTATCAATTTGTCTTCTACAAAGGTTGTACTAACTAAATTCCCATAACCCTGTTTTCCTGTATCTTGCCCACACAGTTTATACTTAATTTTTTTTTTAAATCTTGACCAATCTGCTATGTGAAAAATATCTCCTTGTATTTTGCTTTGTGTTTCTCTTAATATAAGTGAGTTGAGCATCTTTTTTACATATTTAAGGAAAGGCTAGTCTCAATTAGGGTGAACTCTACTATATAAAGGGATAGGATGTGGAGACAGTATCACCCAAGTTAAGACTAGAGGGGAGCACACTTTCACAGGGAAAAGAGAATCTGGAAAGTCCTGAGCTGACCCCACAAACAAAGCCCTCGACATCACCCCAAGCCATACTACTGCTTTCTAGGCTGGGACCCCAGGCCCTCAGCCGGTCTCGTAGGGGCCCTTCCTGTCAAACTGAGAGAAGACCGGACACCACCTGGGACCAAAATGTACTAAAGCACCTCTTATCCCCACAATCCTCAGCCTTGCTCTGACCTGATCTCCCTCTCAATCTTTTCCCCTGCACTTTTTAGATCAACTCTGTCCAACAGAAATATAATACAAGCCACACATGTAACTTAAAATTTTCTAGGAGCTACTTTAAAAAAGAAGCAGCTGTAATTACTTTTTTAAAATGTTATTGAAGTATAGTTAATTTAGAATATTGTGTTAATTTCAGCTGTACAGCAAAGTGATTCAGTTATACATATATACATTCTTTTTTCATATTCTTTCCATTATGGTTTATCACAGGCTATTGAATATAGGTCCCTGTGCTATACACTACGACCTTGCTGTTTATCCATCCTGTATATAATAGTTTACATCTGCTAATCCCAAACTCCCAGTCTATCACTCACCTACCCTCCCTCCCCCTTTGTAATTACTTTAAATAATATTTTTATATGATGTAATATATGCAAAATATTATAATTTTATGTAATCAATATTTAAAGTTATTAATATTTTATATTCTTCTTTGGGGACTAAGTCTTTGTCATCCAGTGTGTATTTATGCTCACAGCACATCTCAAGGGCTCAGTAGCAGCATGTGGCTAGACTAACATTGTCCAGTAGAGCTTTCTGCAATGATGGAAATGTTAGATCCTTATTCCCATAAATACCTTCTAACCTCCAATATATTCAGTCTTTCCCCAGAGCACTTTTTTTCTTCTTCTTGCATCATTGGGATCCAGGTCCTCTCCTAAGGCCACTACACCACCCCTGGGCGTCTCTAGCAGAGGCCACTTATTCTTTTATACCTCAAACTACCAGAATCGGTTCCTCATGCAGCTTCAGGCTAGCTCCGAGTTGTCCAATGTGATAAACACAAATAAGCATGTGGCTACCTAAATTTAAGTTAATCAAAATAAAATTAAAAACTTCATTTCCTCAGTTGCACTAGCCACATTTCTAGTGCTCAAGGGCCACATGTGGCCAGTGGCTTCCATATTGGACAGTATTTCTCTTCTATTTCCCTTCCACCACCAGATAAAGCCAACTCTCCTTGGAGACCATTCAGTTCTAGAACCTCCAGCCATGACCTCGTGGGAGTCATGGAGCTGCCTCTCCTGATGAAGACTTTCAGAGGGTCTTCAGCCTTCAGAGCTGCCCCATGCTGTCCCAGCCCAGCTCCCAGCATCACACTGGGGCTTTTTACCATGTGTGTAGCTCTGGGTAAGAGCTTGACTGAACACATCTGGTACCTCCTTAACTCCAGCCTCACCTTCACTACATTTCAATCACCTACTCCCAGAACCCAACCCTTAATCTGGTCATCACTTGGCAGTACTCCACCCAAGATATATTTTTTATTCCTTTATTTATAACGAATTCATAAATAATGCATAGTACATTCTTCTTTTTAAAAAAGAATTGACCCATACAGCTAAAAGGAACGTTGCCTTTGGCCAGCCCACCCCTAAAAAATCAAGCCCCCCTCTTGCGCCCTTCTCCAAATCCCCTGTCCTTATATTTCTAAACCTTGATAAGTGTCTGCATGTTGTTTTGCAGCATGCTTGTTTTTCTTAACAATTTGTCTTGCAGACCTTTTCATGTCAGAATAGGTAGACCCACCTCTTCCTTGTTTTGTGTATGTAGGGGCGGGGGGAGGTAGTATATTCACATAGTTAAAGCCCCAAAAGTATTCATTTATTTATTTTTTAGCCCCGTGGCATACAGCATCTTAGCTCCCCGACCAGGGATCAAACCCGTGCCCCCTGCACTGGCAGCACTGAGTCTTTTTTTTTTAATATAAAATTTATTTATTTATTTATTGGCTGCGTTGTGTCTTTGCTGCTGCGCGCAGGCTTTCCCTAGTTGCAGCGAGCAGGGGCTACTCTTCGTTGCAGTGCACGGGCTTCTCATTGCGGGGGCTTCTCTTGTTGCGGAGCACGGGCTCTAGGCAAGCGAGCTTCAGTAGTTGTGGCGCGTGGGCTCAGTAGTTGTGGCGCGCCGGGCTTAGTTGCTCTGCGGCATGTGGGATCTTCCCGGACCAGGGCTCGAACTCGTGTCCCCTGCATTGGCAGGTGGATTCTTAACCACTGCACCACCAGGGAAGCCCGGAAGCACAGAGTCTTAACCACTGGACCACCGGGGAAGTCCCCCCAAAAGTATTTGAAAATGTACAGTGACGTTTTCCTCCCCATTCTTCCTCCTCATCTACACCATACAAGTTTCATAGGTAATCACTGTTGTTAGTTTCTTATTACCATCCGTTATTCTTCATGCATTTCAAGCAAATATGAATATAATTCCTATTTTCCTCCCATTTTATGCACTATTCTGCCCCTTGAAGTGACTTTACATATCTTGAAAACCCTTCCATATCAGAGTATTGAGAATATCTTCATCCTTTTTTCAGCACCATGGTGTTCCACTGTATGGCTGCCATAATTTACTCAGCCCCCTGGATGGATGTTGATGGAGTCCTGGGTTGTTTTCAATGTTTACTATTACAATGAGTGCTACAATAAAGAACTTTGTACCTGTGTCACTTTCCATGTGGAAGTATACCTGTAGGGTTAATTTCCAAAAGGGAAACTGTACAAAGGGTTTTTTAATTGCTAATTTTGATAGATACTGTCAAATTGCCTTCCACAGGTACTGTACCAATGTATACCCCCATCAGCATGTATCTCAGTGTTTCCAACTGCTGCATAATGTTCTGAAGACGATGATCTCCCGGTATCCGCAGATAAGGAGCACCGGCTGTACAGAAGATATACATTGTAGGCCCTTTTCTACTGATGCAGGACATTAGGTTGTTTTCAGTTGTTGTATTTCAAAGTTGCCTCAATAAACGTCCTTGCACATGCTTCCTTGTACATGTATTTCTCTGAGATAATTAAAACAAAGAGCAAAGGAAGCAGCTGCGCAAAGGCTCCAGGGTGGAACTGTGGGACTGGAGGGACATTGTTCCAGCTAATGATTAAGAACTCTCCAGACAATAGGGCCTTCTTAGACAATGGGTGAATTTCCAGGATGTCCGGCCCCCTTCCGAGAAGGAGGGAGATAAACAAAATAGGTGTCTGTCAAAGACCAATCAGGCAGCTGGGGAGAAGGAGGGAGATAAACAAAAAAGGTGTCTGTCAAAGACCAATCAGGCAGCTGGGGCAAGTTCCCTCTCTGGTCCGAGCCTAAGCCGGGACCAATCAGCAGGAGAACACAACCAAATCTATAATTTACATACGGGGAAGTGGGAACCTATAAAACTGACATATTCGCGCCCAAAAGGGTTCCTTCTTCGACCTCCTGCGTGAGGACCAAGGAACCCCGGTGCACCCGCCTTCAATAAAGCTCTTGCGTTTTGCATCGACTTCCGACTCTTCTTGTTTCCTGGGCGAATCGAAACTCTTAGGAGACCGCGCCGGTCTAACAGAACAAAGCTCAGAGTGATGAGAAACGGGAAGAGAGCCACTGTGCCCGGAGCACAGGCACGAGGCTGGAGTCCCGAGGGCACATGTTCACAGGGGCCGTAACTGGGCCAGGAGGCCATGGGTAAGATTTTGGATTTTATTCAAAGATCAAGACTACCTGCTTTACATTTCAAAAGATCGGTCTGGCTGCTGCACGAAAAATGGTTTCCAGGGAAAGAGTGGAAGCAGAAGACCAAGAAAGGATGAATGTCAGAAGGCGCACCAGAGGCCTGGCTAAAGTGAAGGAATAAATTCCTAGCAGGTTGCACCAAATGGGAAGTAAATGGAACAGGAAGTGCCCTGCTCCCAACAGAGGACTCTGTAGAGGGCAATGAGGGACACCTGGATTCACAGGGGGACACAGCCTCTGCCCTCAAGGAGCTTACTCTCTAGCAAGGGATTCAGAGATTAAGCAAATAATTTCAAGGGTAGACAACAGTCCACACACAGTGTGACAGAGAATAGAGCTCTGGCTTTGACCTCAGATCGCTCCACTGCATTCAGAACTCTGCTCTCCCACTTACTAGCTGTGCTACATTCGGCAAGTATCTCTCTCTCTTTCTCTCTCATCTGATTTCTTCATCTGTAAGGGTTAGTCAGAGGATTAAATGCAATCCTTTTTGAAAAGCACCTAACACTGGTAAAAAGGAGGTACTTAATTACATTTGGTAAATGCACAAAAAAACACATTCCCTTTTCTCTGCCATCTGTCTTCTTGTGCCCCTGCTGCCTTTCCAGGCAATCATTTTGGTTCTAAATTCCTGCCACCCCCTTCAACTACGGAATGCGGCTACCAACTGAGTCAACCCAGCTCATTAACCCTTTGCGTGTGGTTTGCCAGAAGCAGGAGCTGCCAAAGTAATGCAAATTAATAGTGTACCCTCCTTTGGATCTATTCTTTTCCCAAAGTTATCCTTTTTAAATTGTAAATATACTCGAAACCGTGGATGGATGAATTAATTTATTTGATTAATGGATACCAAATTACTATGGCTAAGTTTATTGTTTCAGACCACAGCTCCACGGGGACATTAATAAATGTGATTGCTTTTGCTAGAATATTCGTTAATCCTGTGGTTTAGTGTGCTGATAATGGAACATGCTGTTCCCCTGACTTTTAATGAGTGCGCTCCACTGACTAGCAGAGAAGCAAAGAAAATAATTTTATAAATGTATACACATTAAGAAGAATAAGGTAGTTTTTAAATCTCCTTATGCTCTCAGAACATGGCACAAAGGTGCTCTTAAATGTAATTTCCTTTTCCTATAGGTTTTTACCTATAGATTTTTTTAAAATTTAAACTAGAAATGTGAGGAACAGTGCTCTTAAATTCTGAAACAAGGTGCGTTATTCCTAGCTATTGGGATTTTAAAAGACTTTCTTTGGCTTGGAGGCCTTAATTAACATGATGTGTTTTGTCAGTTACGGGGTTTTACCTTCTCTGTGAGTATATAATTCAAAACTGACCAATTAATATGATGATAATAGATATTGTACCTTAGTTGATGCAGGTCACTGAATCAGTTTACAACTGAATCAGATTCAGTCCGTTGACAACAGATATCCACAGTTGTAAAGTGAAATAATGTTATTTACAAAATCATGGGAGCTTTTCCACTCAAGGACAATAGATTGCAAATGCGTCAATTCAAATGTTAAGACTCAATTGTGTACTCTTTCCTACTTTCCTCTGCCCTCATACAAATCTATGTAAATCAAAGCATGTAAATGCAGGGCAGCTTTTTCCCCCTTGTTTAACAACATGAAATTAAAGGATTCTGCTTCAAGAGAGTGGACCAAGCATTTGTCTCCTGTTGTTCCAGAGACAATCTGTATAGATAATTGGGGGGGGCGGGGCGGGGAGAGGGATAAAATTAAAACAACAAAGAGAACAGATAAGGAAGTCACCAATGGACAATACTTTCTGGAAGACAATTCAGATAAAACAGAGCAGAGAAAGCCAAACCCCGGAATACACCAGGAAGGAGGATGCAGATCCGGTGAGAGAGAACCCTGACAACGATGTTTAATGAAGAGACCATATTTAAATGGCTTAGCACGTTGTAAGTGCTCAATAAATATCAGCCATCATGTCATGACTCAGGAACTTGCTTTTGTTACTCCAGATCAATACATAACATGGAATGTATTCTTTGTAGACATAATAGTCCATCTCTTGTTCATCCATTTCTCTATTTGAGAAACCTTCAGATTATTTCCAGTGGTTTTTTTTCTTTTTTTGGGGGGGGGGATGGTCTAAAAAATTGGTGTACCAAATTCCCTTATACACCTATCCTTTAATTATTTGTGCTCTCATTTCTATCGGCTAGAGTTGCAAAAGTGGGATTGCTGGGTCAGAAGGTATGTGGAAGTTTAATTTTAACTAATTAGCTAACTGATTTAACTTTACAAAGTGTTGTAGCAGACACACTCTGGCCGGCAACACTGGGCACCACCTGTTTCTCTATCCTCCAGCCAGAGCTGGAGGATAAATTTACAGATTTTTGTCAGTCTGTTGGATTAAAAAAAAGTCAACTCAGTACTATTATAATTTGCATTTCACCGGCCTAGTGTAGTTGAGCATCTTTTCAGACATTTCTCAGCTATATAAAGTTCTTAATTTGTGACCTGATCATTCATACCCTTTGCCCATTTTTTCTTTTTCTATTTTCTTATCAGATTGTAGGAGTTCTCTGTATTTTAAAGATATTAATTTCTTGTCTGTTCTATACTGACTTTTTTTTTTTTTTTTTTTTTTGCGGTACGTGGGCCTCTCACTGTTGTGGCCTCTCCCGTTGCGGAGCACAGGCTCCGGATGCGCAGGCTCAGCGGCCACGGCTCACGGGCCCAGCCGCTCCGCGGCATGTGGGATCTTCCCGGACCGGGGCACGAACCCGTGTCCCCTGCATCGGCAGGCGGACTCTCAACCACTGCGCCACCAGGGAAGCCCCTATACTGACTTTGATTACCATTTTTTCCTAGGCAGAAGTTTCTAATTTTTATGCTGTCAAACTCATCAGATTTTTCTTTTATGGCTCTGGGTTTTCTGTCTTCCTGCAGGCTGTCTCCCTCAAACTGAGATTACACAAATATTTTCCTATATTTCCTTCTGTTATTTTTATTGTTTTACATTTGAAACAGATCTTTAATCCCTCTGGGATTTTTTGTTATTTATTTATTTATTTTGAGGGGGAGAATACAATCTTTTTTATTGAAGTATAGTTGATTTACAATGTTGTGTTCGTTTCAGGTGTACAGCAAAGTGATTCAGTTATACATATATTTATATTCTTTTTCAGATTCTTTTCCATTATAGGTTATTACAAGATACCCCTGTGCTATACAGTAAGTCCTTGCTGTTTATTTTATATACAGTAGTGTATATCTGTTAATCCCAAACTCCTAATTTATTGCCCCCCCTTCCCCTTTGGTAACCGTAAGTTTGTTTTCTATGTCTATAAGTCTATTTCTGTTTTGTAAATAAATTCATTTGTATCACTTTTTTCGATTCCACATATAAGTGATATCATATGACATTTGTCTTTATCTGGCTTACTTCACTTAGAGAATCTCTAGGTCTATCCATGTTGCTGCAAATGGCATTATTTCACTCTTTTTTATGGCTGAGTAATATTGCATTGTCTATATGTACCACCTCTTCTTTATCCATTCATCTGTTGATGGACATTTAGGTTGCTTTCCATGTCTTGGCTACTGTAAATAGTGCTGCAAAGAACACTGGGGTGCATGTACATTTTTGAATTAGAGTTTTTGTCTTTTCTGAATATATGCCCCCATCTGGGCTTTATTTTTATACAGTGAGAAGAAATAATAATAATGAGCAGCAATAACAGCTAAAATTTACTGAGCAATTTCCATATGCCAGGAGCTCTGTAAGAACTTGATTCACTTCACATAGATAAGAAAATTAAGGATTAGAGAATTTAAGGAACCAGCCAAGTTTACACAGCTACTAAGACACAAAAATGAAATTTTAACCCAAGCAATCTCACTCAAGACCTTATCCTTCCAAAATCCAGATGAACAGTTAATTGTGCTAATCCCATTTAAGAAACATCCTTCCCATTTAACTGAAACACACATTTCATGGCACAAGTTCTCAAATATAGCCTGACTAGTCTATCTCTGGATTCTATTGTAGTTGCGTCACATCTATATTGTTTTGATTTTCGTTGTTTTATAGTACGTTTTCTCTCTCTGGTAAGGCGAGTACTCCCTTACTACCCTTCTAAATTTATCCAATAAATTTTAAATATTTTTATTCCATACAAAGGTTTAAATCATTTGTTCAATTTCAAAGAAAATATATTTTCACATTTTGATTTGGATTGTATTAAATATGCCTATTAATTTGTTCAGAAACTGACACATATATTAAATCTATCCATGGACATGGTGTAATGCCCCATTTATTTAGGTTCTTCAAGAAAATGTTAGAGTTTTTAAAAATAAAATTCTTGCGCCTTTATCATTGAATCTTCTCTTTCTGTCACTGTTTTGAATGGGATTTTTCTCCCATATCTAATAGACAATTGCTAATATAGAAGAAACAATGATTTGGGCATATTTACCTGGCATTCAGCAACTGAGCTAAAATCTCTAATTGTTCTTATTGGTTTTTAACGGAGTCTTGAATTTTCTAGGTATATAGTCACACCACTGCAAAAAGTTTATCCTCTTTTCCAATATTTATACCACTTGTTAACTTTATGGAAGAGTCCCAAATACATTAGTTAAAACTTTCAAAAAATGTTGAATCGTGGTGAATGTGCCTATCCCAGCTCTGTCCCTGATTTTAATGACAGTAGCTTTGATTTTTCACTCAATAATATGATGTTGACGATTGTAATTCATAGTTATTCGCAAATTTAAGTAGCTTCCTTTTGTTCCTATTACATTTGGAATTTTTATTAGAAAACCTACTTTGTCAAAGTTTTTTCATCTGCCTCACCCTAATCACATAAATTTTAACCTTTAATGTTATAATATTCTTGACAACGTTGATATATTTCCTAATGTTATAAAATGATATAATTCTGGAATAAGCACTACATAATTATTCCTATCCTTCCCAAACCACCCCAGACCATGGAAAAAGACAGAAAGCACTTTATTTCACTGCATGATTTTACCATATCCTTAATACCAAAACCTACTACAAAATACACAACACAAAAATGATGGAACAATTATACTTATGAAGATGGGGATAAACAATTCTAAATAAAATATTAGCAAATTAAATCTAGCAGTGTGTTAAAAGGATGATAGCAAATGATGTGAGAGTATAATGAGAAGACATAAGAGATTCAACAACAAAAATATACTAAAGGATTTTGAAAAAAATGGCTAGATATCGAAAATTAATAATATCGAAAATCAATAGCTATTCTATACATTTACAACAACCAGTTGGAACTGGAAATGGAAAAGAAATCCTATTCATGCCATAGTTTTATGTTTTTAATAGATTTTTTGGAAGAAAAATTATTTTCTGTGTTATTTGGGGATTTGTGAAACATAATCTTGCAAATGGAAAGTAAACATGGGTGGGGCCCTGCATGTGGTCTAACGATTAATTCACGAAAGACCATTTAGAGATAGAGCCCTGGCTGCACGGCTGACTCATCAGATCTTCATTCCCTCAACCAGAACCCATGCACCAGCCAAATTCAAAATAATCCTGCAGGTTCCCTAAAAAGTATTGATTAAATAGCATTTCACAAGAGAATTTCTGGAAGTAACTTCCTTTTGTTTGGGCTGGTCTTTACATCAGGGCAAGGCTGATGTTCACTTTACATCTGCTAAATGTTGTGCTGTCACTGCTATTAGAGGAAAGAAAGAAAGCTTCTTGGGTAGAAAGTCCCCTGGAGAAAAAGAGCCGGGTTGTCTCATTGATTTCCTATTTCTGGGAATACATTCATTCATTTATGAATTTAACAGGTATTTCCTGCACTTCAGGTGCTGTACCAGGTGCTGGGAATAGAGAGGCAGCACAGCTGGACAGGGACCCACCCTCATGGAGCTTACAGACACATTTGGGATGAAATTGTGATGTGCTCACCACTTTCCTTTGGAACAACCAAACGGAGAGCAGTTGGTGAATGAAGAATCGGTTATCTCCACTTCTAAACGAACAAATAGGATCTTTTATCATTAAAAGACCTGATAACAGTATAGTACAGTAAATTCTGTTACTACACATAGGAGAGACCTTTTCCAGTTCAGTTCTGTATCCTGTTTCCCTCTACCGTATGTTTTCTAAGAATCAATAGAAACAGAAGCAGCATTTCTTCTCTGCCTTCTCTCTCAGGCTGAGGTCAGCCTTGGGCCGAGGCCAGCATAAGTCAGCTTGCCCAGCACCAACTCTTACCTCTGCCTTGAACCTGGCCTTGCTAAAACCTTGATGCACACATGAAGTGTGTCTATCCAGGGTCCAGGGCAAAGATGGGGTCATGTCCCTGTGGAATATGGGAGGTGAGACCTATGTGGGCTTTGGGTTGACAGGGCATTGAGGAGGGAGATCTCGGAGGTTTTTGCAAAAGACATTTGTCAATCATGTCAGAAGCCACCAAACTGTTCATATATTTGATCTCATAATTCTGTTTTGGGGAATTTATGGCAAAGAAACAATGTAAAATAAAAAAATGGCCAAAGACATTCTCATAATAGTGCAATTGGTAATTATGATAAATTCTTAGCATCCCCAGTACTTCCAGTGGGGAACTGTGATATAATCTGGATGAAAGATTACAGAGGTATTAAAAATGGAAAGGATGTGTACTATGTTAATTCATGGAAATATCTACATTTAGAACAGAAGACGGAATTCACACATGGATTATAATTATGTGAAACATCTGTAGGAATATTGAGAAAGATTAGAAGAGCATTTAGACTATTTCTAACGGTTTAGAATTTAATTCGTTTTTTTCCCCAGAATTCTCTATTTCTAAAAAAATGCTTTTATGCAAATAAAAATAAATGGCAACTGACACATCGACATACACAAGCTACTCTTGCCAGACTTAAAAGGGAAGCACAGAAGCAGTTGTCTGCCTGTTGGGATTTGTCGGTCTGCCCACCGCCAACCTCTCTAGGACTGAACATGAGAACAGGTGCTGTGGTCTCCCCACCTCCTGACGGATCGCCCTGATGTCAGCTACTCAGACTTACAAGTGTGCATCTCAACTCCTCCAAATTTCTGGTTGCTGTGCCGTGTCCCTCCTCAGGCTAGCTAGATGCCTAGCTACCTGCCCTAAGGCTGCCTGCCTGCCTGGACTTATCTGTCTTCATGTGTTCACGCGTACTCCTCGCACTGGCTCCCTCCCGGCACCGTCAGGGGAAACTGTTCCCCTAACACTTAACCCATCCCCCTGCATGTATCTGGACCATGCCCAGATGTCCACCCCATTACTAAAGTTCATCCCTTTATATCTCAGTGGCTTTTTATTTTCAAGGATCTCTACTAAAAAATAAACACTCTTGAAAGCTCTACCATCTTAAACTAGTGTTTTGTAATATCTGTGGCTGTGTTTGTTTTTCCTTGACTAAGGTTTTGGGGGGAGGGCATAGGAACAACAGTAACAGCTACACTTTATTGATACCTAGTCTGTATCTAGCACTTTTTATGCATCAATCTTCCCAACAAACTTGCAAGACAACATTACGGGTTCCCTTTGCAGATCAGAGAGGTTAAACAACTTGCCCAAGGTCACACAGTCGATATATAACAAAGCCATGTTGCAAGCCCAGGCCATATGATCTAGCAAGTTCACTCCTGGGTATATATCCAGAAAAGATAAAAACTTTAATTAAAAAAGATACAGGGCTTCCCTGGCGGCGCAGTGGTTGAGAGTCCGCCTGCCGATGCAGGGGACACGGGTTCGTGCCCCGGTCCGGGAAGATCCTACATGCCGCGGAGCGGCAGGGCCCGTGAGCCATGGCCGCTGAGCCTGCGTGTCCGGAGACTGTGTTCCGCAACGGGAGAGGCCACAGCAGTGAGAGGCCCGCGTACCACAAAAAAAAAAAAAAAAAAAGATACACACACCCCAATGTTCATAATAGCACTATTTGCAACATCCAAGACATGGAAACAACCCAAGTGCCCATCAACAGATGAATGGCTTAAGAAGATGTGGTATATATACACAATGGACTATTACTCAGCCATGAAAAAGAATGAAATTCTGCCATTTGCAACAACGTGGATGGACCTGGAGGGTATTATACTTAGTGAAATAAGTCAGAGAGAGAAAGACAAATACTGTATCTTATCACTTATATGTGGAATCGGAAAAATAAAAAACAAATGAATAGAACAAAACAAATAAGACTCACAGATGTAGAGAACAAACTAGTGGTTACTAGTGGGGAGGGGAAGAAGAGAGGGGCAAGATATGGGTAAGGAATTAGGAGGTACAAACTATTAAATATAAAATAAATAAGTTACAAGGATATATTGTAAAGCACAGGGGATATAGCCAATATTTTATAATAATTTTAAATGGAGTATAATCTATAAAAATATTGAATCACTACCCTGTACACCTGAAACTAGTATAATATTGTCAATCAACTATACTTAAATTTAAAAAAAAATTTTTAATTAGTGTTGTGGTCCTAAAAGCTCTTTAAAATTTGCAAACCTCCAAGCATTTTATTTTATTTTATTTTTTTTCTCCAAACATTTTAAATCAGACTTTCAGGAAAAGGATCTGTTAAGTTCTAAAAGCTCAGGCCATGGGGAAAGAGGATGTAAATTTTTTATATCTCTGTGGCACTATATCCACGCTGACATTTGCTTCTTTATCTCAGTTAAGGTGAAACCATGGTGAGACAATCCTAAATAGCTTGTGCAGAGCTGCCCGGGTGCAAAATGATGCTATTAATAGAAGAGATTTGAGGAATTCTCTTTGATACAAACTACTTTGTTAGAATTGACCTTTAAAATTCAAATCAAAGCACTGGTAAGTCTTCCTATCATAATAGCCCACGTTATATGTTGTTTCTTTCCAGATAAATGACTTGTCCACCGAGTGAACAGGGCTCTTTCCAGAGGTTCAGCTGAGGGGAGTGGTGAGAGTGGGGTGGCATGCCTCATTTGGGGGTTTTGTTGTTAAGGTCCCCAAGTGATTGATTCTGAAGGGCAGATACCACAGCCCTAGTCACAGGTTCTCAGCCAACAGCTTTCGTGTTTTCTATTTTTGGTTTAGCTTTTCTGGGTTGTGGAGATCAGTTAATTAGAGAAGAGTCAGCTTGAACAGGGTCAGTACAAATGTTCTGAATTGAGCCTAACTCTGGACTTAGAAAGCCTTGGAAATGGGTGTTTTTAAACATTTCACAAATGTTAATTAAGTGCCTTCTATGTGCCAGGCCCTCTGATAGGTGCTGGGGATACAGCAGAGAGCAAAGTACCTGCCTTCACAGAGCCTATATTTCAGGAGGGGAGAAAGAATGAAGAAGTATATATCATGCCATATATTACACAGCGTCAGCTAGAAAAATATGAAGAAAATAAAGCAGGGCGAGGAGGCAAAGAGTGACGGGGGCTGTCATTTGAGATCGGATGGGTGGCAGAGTTTTCTGAGAGATGGTGATGTTGATCAGAAAACTGAATGAAGGGACAATGTCAGGGCAGAAGGCATCTGAGGCAGAGAGAAACAGCAAGTGCAAGGGCCTGGGGGCAGCTGTCAGCCCAGCAGTGAGTCAGGGAAAGGTACCCTTTCTTCTGGGGAGACAGCCCACGGCTGGGCCCAGAGTGTGGCCGGCAGATTACAGGCTGCCTGTCAGACCTCCCTGCCCCTGCTGCCAGGCTGTGGTGCAGGGGACAGCTTGTGCACAGCCACACGGAGCCTCTCTTGGTGGCACACGCTTTTAGAGGGACAGCAGGAAGGCTGGTGCAGCGGATGAGAGAGAGGATTGAATGAGGGAACATGGTAACTAGCAACCTCTGTCTTAAAAGATGAGTGGTGTAGATTAAAAATCCCTTCCTTCCGTGAGCTAACCACCAACCACATGGGACAGGATTTAGGAGCCCCCCTCCCCCCGACAAGGGACTCCCCTCCGTCCCCGACTGGGGCGATGATTTTCTGCCATCAATCATGAGGCTGACATAGAATTTAAGAACCACATCAGCCCTAATACAATACCATTCCAATTTGGAAACTAAGGCAGCTATTTCCATGCCCCTCTCACACAGAGAAATCCTCTCCTCATCATTTTACTCCTTCTTTTATAGTATTTGTACCATGCTTTGTCTCTCCTGAGATAGAACATTCTTCCCAGCAAAGTCAAAAGATTCTTGACGTAAGTGTAAAATCACTACCGGTTTTTAAATTACCGAATAAAACAAGAAAAATAGCCTTTCCTCACCCCTTCTTCCATCTCTAATCCCCTTTTTTATGAGATTTTCATTTCCTACTTTATTTCTGAATTGTTTAAAATGTCTTACAAATTTATGGTTTTGACAAGCCCACATCCAATTACTCGATATTTGTTTTAATTTTGTTTAATAATATGAGAAAACAAAGTGTTGTGTTGACATCTACCAGACCTGGAGTAGCCTGTCTCCCCTAAGTTATTGCAAAGGAATTTGATGCCAGTAGATAGAATATATGTACATTACTGAAGGACCTGTTAGAAATGTTAATTGAGGATTTCCGATGCAGTCTGGAGCTTGCAATATGAGATAGAATTGTAACCCGAAGAGTCATTCCATTCCCACCCCACTTCCCTTCCAACACTGACCCAATTAAATAAAGTTAGTATAATCAGGAAGCTTCCAAAACATAGGAGTGGACATTCATGCAATTTAAAGTGGAAAACAAAGTCAGTTCCATACTCTTGCATTCAAAGCTGTTAATTAGAAGTGGCTGTATCAATTTACATTCCCACCAACAGTGTAGGAGGGTTCCCTTTTCACTACACCCTTTCCAGCATTCATTGTTTCTAGCTTTTTTGATAACTGCCATTCTGACCCGCCAGAGGTGATACCTCATTGTAGTTTTGTTTTGCATTTCTCTAATAATTAGTGATGTTGAGCATCTTTTCATGTGCCTCTTGGCCATCTGTATGTCTTCCTCGGTGAAATGTCTATTTAGGTCTTCCTCGGTGCTTTGCGATGACCTGGAGGGGTGAGATAGGGAGGGTGGGAGGGAGGCTCAAGAGGGAGGGGATATGGGGACACATGTATGCATATGGCTGATTCTCGCTTTGCCGTGCAACAGAAACTAACACAGTATTGTGAAGCAATTATACTCCAATAAAGATCTATTTAAAAAAAAGAAGAAAAAGAAGAAGTGAGCCTGGGCATTGGTACAGTAAAGGAGAAATCAGAGAACAGAGATGCAAGCCAAGGGACAGACAAACAAATAATCCAGGGATGACAGTTCTCTTTGAGATGAACAAGTGTGGATGGCTCATGACTCTGTTTTCCATAGTTTTCTTGCCAGATGGTGCTTAACCCTCACCCCAGCCCTGACCTCCGTGGGTGGGGTGCAGGTGTCTGTCTAGCACATTACTTAGAAGTAAAAACATCAGAAGCTTAATGGTGTTTGAAGCAGCATTGAAATGTTCCTTGTTTCAAAATGGCTGCGTTAAATAAGTAATCACAAAGTGGTTGCATTAAAACATTGTGGACCCATTTCCCCTCCAAGTGAGAAGAGGGATGATTCTGACTTCTCTTTGTTGTGCTCCAACTTGCTCCTCTGCCTTTCCATGCCCTGAGCAATAGGTACCAGCTATGTGCATAAGTGGTGTTTATTATTGCTTGTTAAATAAACAACTGGCCTGTCTCCTGAATGCTCACTATAGATTTACTCAATAATCCCTATCCAGCACTGGGTTATCTCTAATCAGTGAGTTAAGTGTGTATGAGAATGAGGTATCTAGAGCGGAGTTTGGTGGAAGTTTGGAGGAGCAGGGAAGGGACCAAGAATAAAACAAAACTAATGCATTTTGACCATAGAATTCTCAGAACACATGGCTCAAAGGAAACATGCCACTGGGTGACCAAGGGACTACACATGTTCTTTAAAAAACGCTCCTTGTTGGGGCTTCCCTGGTGGTGCAGTGGTTGAGAGTCCGCCTGCCGATGCAGGGGACGCGGGTTTGTGCCCTGGTCCGGGAGGATCCCGCATGCCGCGGAGCGGCTGGGCCCGTGAGCCATGGCCTCTGGGCCTGCGCGTCCGGAGCCTGTGCTCGGCAACAGGAGAGGCCACAACGGTGACAGGCCTGCGTACCGCAAAAAAAAAAAAAAAAAAAAAAAAAAAAAACGCTCCTTGTTCATTGTATAGAAATGAATTAAGTGTGTGGAGGAAAGTCCTATTATTGGTAACCCCACATTCTTGTGGTTTTCACATGAATGGGGCACAAGGTGAATGTAAGATCACACTCTTTAAAAAAATCAATATATGTAAGATACGATACCTTCAATTAGTTTTGTGATTGGTCCCAAGATAATTATGTTGATAAATATTTTCAACAAATAGACACTGTACCTCAAAGAAAAAGAGAATCATTACATTAAAAAGCTAGATGTAGGGCTTCCCTGGTGGCGCAGTGGTTGAGAGTCCGCCTGCCGATGCAGGGGACACGGGTTCGTGCCCCAGTCCGGGAAGATCCCACATGCCGTGGAGCGGCTGGGCCCGTGAGCCATGGCCGCTGAGCCTGTGCGTCCGGATCCTGTGCTCCGCAACAGGAGAGGCCACAACAGTGAGAGGCCCGCGTACTGAAAAAAAAAAAAAAAGCTAGATGTACAAGTACATGAAAAGATGCTCAACATTACTAATCATCAGGGAAATGCAAGTCAAAACCACACTGAGATACCACCTCACACTTGTTAAACTGGCTATTATCAAAAAGGTAAGAAATAACCTGTACTGGAGAACAGGAAACCCTTGTGCACTGTTGATTGGAATGTAAATTGGTACACCCACTGTGGAAACAGTATGGAGGTTTCTCAAAAAGTTAAAAATAGAATTACCATACAATCCAGCAATTCTACTCCTGAGTATTTATCCAAAGAAAATGGAAATGCTAATTCAAAAAGATATCTGCACCTCCATGCTCATTCCAGCATTATTTACAACAGTCAAGATATGGAAACAACCTAACTGTCCATAGATGGATGAATAGATAAAGAAGAGATGGATAGATAGATAGATAATAGATAGATAGATAGATAGATGGATACACCAATGGAATATAATTCTGCCATAAAAAAGAGTGAAATCTTCCCATTTGTGACAACATGGATGGACCTTGAGGACATTATGCTAGTGAAAAAAGTCAGAGGAAGAAAATAACATATTCAGGGGCTGGGGGTGGGCAAGATGAGTGAAGGGTGTCAAAAAGTACAAATTTCCAGTTAAAAAAATTAATGTTCTGGGGCTATAATGTACAGCATGGTGACTACAGATAATAACGCTGTATTGCATATTGAAAGTTGCCAAGAGAGTAGATCTTAAAAGTCCTCAATGCAAGAAAAAAAATTTTTTTGTAACTATGTATGGTGATGGATGTTAACTAGACTTATTGTGGTGACCATTTCACAATGGATACAAATATCAAATCATTGTGCACCTGAAACTAATATAATGTTGCATGTGCATTATGCCTAAATAAACATTTTTTTAATTTCTAAAAAGAAAAAAAAACTAAATGAAACCATAGCAGAATACTTTCCTTTCTGTATTAATCAATCACTGTAGTCAATAATATTGTACTAAATGCAAGGATCATCTCTGAAATCACAGGATCTGCTATTGGCCTCTTTGTAGAGATCGAGGGTGTGGCAAGCCCCCTGGTAACAACAGATGTTAATTGTTTACAGGAAAATGCTCTTTGTATGAAATGTACCTTCCAGCCATGGATAATCAATATGCAGCTGACACATACTGCACGCACACACGTCTTATTTGGCATCATTCTTTTTGGGGACTTTCTAACCAGATCCAACCAGTGACCACATTCAATGACACTTATGGCTGACCTTTAGGCCAAGATGTAACAGTGGCTTTTTTCTCATCAGTTGTGCTCATTTAATTATTTACAAAGTTCTCCAACAACAACCATTTAAAATGCTTGAAATGGAAGGGGAGACCATATGAGGTAATAGGTGCCTTTGCTGGAGATGTTCAAGGCTGGCTACACCATAGCCTTGCTGGGGACAGTGCCCCATAAAGGAAAGAGTGGGGAGTTTGGAATTAATAGTTTGACTCTGGCCCTGCCACCCAACTGCTTCACATCTCTGAGCCTCTGATTTCTTGTCTGAAAATGAGGAGAGTGGATTTACCTTACAAAGAGTATTCTGAGAATTAGAGATAATATAGGTAAAGTGCCTATCCCCGTACCTGAATACAGTGTATGATCAATTACTGAAACAACTATGATAAATGGGAAGAGAGGTGGACTACATGACCAACTCTGTAGATGACCAAAGGGTTACAGGACAAGCCTATTCTAAGAGTCTAACCTTTTAAAGAACTACAGTACTGAAAAGAATTGCCCCAATCACAAGTACGTGTTGGGTACTTACTATGTGCAAAGCACTGTGTCTCAAGGAAAACTGTCAATAAATAATGAGGAGCAGGGTTTCCCTGGTGGCGCAGTGGTTGAGAGTCTGCCTGCCGATGCAGGGGACACGGGTTTGAGCCCTGGTCTGGGAAAATCCCACATGCCATGGAGCAGCTAGGCCCGTGAGCCACAACTACTGAGCCTGCGCGTCTGGAGCTTGTGCTCCGCAACAAGAGAGGGCGCGACAGTGAGAGGCCCGTGCAGCGCGATGAAGAGTGGCCCCCGCTTGCCACAACTGGAGAAAGCCCTCGCACAGAAACGAAGACCCAACACAGCCAAAAATAAATAAATAAATTTTTAAAAAAATAAATAAAATAATCAGGAGCAGGCACTCAGTCATCTATCTTACACACTTGTATCACTGTTTCTGAAGTTAAATGAATGGAAGCCACCTCAAAGGCACCACCAAAAAAGTCTCTTCCCCAAAGGATAACTCTGAATTAGGGTGAATGTAACATGTAAATACGAGGATTTTACAGGAAGACAATCCGGGCTCTAGTCAGGAAACAGAAAGGGCAGAATTGGGAGAAATAACTCCAGAATGGAGACTGCATTAGCTCAGGAAAGCTATGGGAGGGGCTGAAGGCTTGGGCAGGGCTAATCAGAGCCTAGGGACTGTAGGACGACAGACGGTGACTCCGAAACACCCTTTCCAGCAACCTGAGAGGCAAGAAAGGGGAGTCCATCCTGGATCTGGGACAGGGGATGGAAGCAGACCGGACAAACAAGGGCAATGGACTCCAGGGCAGAAGTCGTCAAACAGTTTCGATCGCGTGCCCTTTACCTGCCAGTGTTTAGATGCTCCCCACGACCCAACATATTATTTGTAAGTTACCTCCATGGGTTCCACGTTAAGCGTATTATACAACCTTCTCAGAGTATGGACATTCAGAAGGATGAGATCTATTGAAACAGAAGTTGCGACATCTTATTCTTCACCATCATCGGTCTTCTTGTGCAGCCCACTCTGGAGACCACTGGTAGAGAGCAGGTGAACTTGTGGAGAGGGGCATATGGAATTGTCACTCCCGGCATAGAACCTCAAAAGGCAAAAACACCCTCAACAAGGCTCCCTTAGCTTTCCTTCAAAAGAGACCCCTGTTGGGAATTCCCTGGAGGTCCAGTGGTTAGGACTCCACACTTTCACTGCCGAGGGCGCAGGTTCAATCCCTGGTCGGGGAACTAAGATCCCACCAGCCTTGCAGTGCAGCCAAAAAAAAGAGAGAGAGAACCCTGCCACCATGTCAGTAACCAGGCAGGAACGGTGCCAGGTAAGAACTCAATCTCCCACCACTCTCTCTCTCACTTTCAGCCCTCTACCCAGGCTTTGGATTGCACTTTGCCCTGAAAAAGTTGCCATAGATACACCTGATGCCGCTGCCAGAGTTTTTCCACCATTAGGAAGCTGGGACCCTATAATCTGGTAGTGACCACATCTGACATGGAAGTGATTGTTTTTTTTTTTAATTTGTATTGAAATATAGTTGATTCACAATGTTGTGTTAGTTTCAGGTGTACAGCAAAGTGATTCAGTTATATATATATATTATATATATATATATATATCTTTTCTTTTTTAGACTCTTTTCCATTATAGGTATATTGGAAGATACAACATATTACAAGATATTGAGTATAATTCCCTGTGCTATACAGTAGGTCCTTGTTGGTTATCTATTTTTTTAAACATCTTTATTGGAGTATAAGTGCTTTACAATGTTGTGTTAGTTTCTGCTGTATAACAAAGTGAATCAGCTATATGTATACATATATCCCCATATCCCCTCCCTCTTGCTTCTCCCTCCCACCGTCCCTTTCCCATGTTATCTATTTTATACATAGTAGTGTGTATATTTTAATCCCAAACAGCATGGAAGAGTTTGGATGATAACATTACGACTGTTTTCAATTTGAGGAAAGAGAAGCACTTTGTTTAGACTGTATATTCTAGGGAGAGGGACGAAACCTTATAGAATTCTCTTCATACAGAGTCATGGGTGCATTTAAGCACTGGGTCCATAGTAGGTTTCGTTTGGTTGGTTGATTGATTTTCTAAAAATGAGACTAGCAAAAAAATTACTTCCTCCAAAACCAGATGTAGTATTAACAAATATCATAGCATATTTTTTTCTGCAGGCTTTACAAATATCTCATCACCTTTATTAGAGGACATCACATTTGCTGCGGAATTTTTATATACGCTTCATCTTATTACTGCAGCGAGAAACACAAATAAACTTATAGTTGGCAGCAAACCACAAGGGCAAAAGCCATTTGTCCTGCTTGCTACAATTCCTACCTATGACTGCATTTTGCAGCCAGGACCCCTCAGCATCCTTCGCAGAACTGTGAAAAACACATTTGTAGCCTTGGTTTGACAAGATTTCAATTGGGAGAACTAGCTGGTTTCTGCCTCTAAACGCTGGCACTGGCTTTCCAATGTAATACCTGGTGACTCTTCTCTATCAGGAACTTGGTAGTTCTGGTTACCTTAGAGATGCCTTATCTCCCAGTGCACCTTCAGGGAATGGCAGCCAGCCCACTTCTTCTATCTGTTTAGCCAAGCCCAGGGGACGGAATCGTGGTTCTCACTGACAAGAGGCAGTTAGTTTACTGGACTTAAACTACAAAAGCCAGCCTTTGTAAGGTTTGGGGAACACAGTTTTACATCTCAAAAACCTTAAGAAAAATTAATTCTATAGATTGGTAGTAATTAAGGAAAAATCATAGTTTTTGGTTTTTTTTTTTTATAAATAAGTTAGGTGAATTTTGCAGTTTCCTTAGTTCCTTTTTACTTGGACTTGTCAAGGTATAGCCAGGACACCTGTTTTGGCTGGCATCAGAGAACTTTCGGGAACACCACTTCAAGGCAGCAGCTGACTTTGTGCCTCATGTGCGGTGGGAGACGCGCGAGAAAAGAGAAAAGCAGAAGTCACAAAGACTTTCCGAAAGACATGAGAATGTTATAACAGATCTTTTGACTTTATAAAATACTGAGTGTTTTAAAGAACACCATCTTTTATCATAGCCAGTCTCATCACTCTTAGTCATCAAGATAAATGTTATTCCATCTAGCCAGAGTTTTTTCACTTTCATTTAGAGTCAATTCCATTATTTCATTTGATGTGAACTTTCTATTATTTCTCCCGATTATGTAAGTGAGCTGATTATGCAACTAAGAGGTTGGTAAATATGGGGCTTATTATAAAATCAACATTTTTCTACAGTTCAAGTTGTTTATGAAGTAACAAAGAGAATAGAAAAAAAATTTTTTTTTCCAGTCTGCCCTGGATTCAGTTTTATCATTCCCAGGTTTGATTTATAAATGGCTGAATCTTAATCCCTTTTACAAATTAGCCTGGATCCTTAGTCCAGATGTGAAAGGAAATTAGGTTTTGCTTTAAAACAAGGCTGGGCTTCCCTGGTGGCGCAGTGGTTGAGAGTCTGCCTGCCGATGCAGGGGACACGGGTTCGTACCCGAGTCCGGGAAGATATCACATGCCGCGGAGCGGCTAGGCCTGTGAGCCATGGCCGCTGAGCCTGTGCATCCGGAGCCTGTGCTCCGCAACGGGAGAGGCCACAACAGTGAGAGGCCCACGTACCGCAAAAACAAAAACAAGGCTATAGACAGTGGCAAAACAAAATACTAGTTAAGTAACTACGGCAAAATCTCATTTATTTAAAATCCATTAATAAGGAATTTGTGATAGTTCAGAAAGGCTCGAGACCCAAGTGTACCTTTGGTCTAGTTGTGTAAGAGTTTGCTAAAGCAGTTATTAATGGAAAACACTTTTTTCAAAGAGAAAGCGGAAACTTCTAAAGGGACTGTTTCTAGTACCTTTAAGTAATTTTAGACATTTACAATACTGAATGGTTTCTTAGTTATAAATAATTCTTATCCATAACTTAAGTCCTCTGAGCCACCACTAAGTAAATCTTCCTTGACGTACCTACAGGATTTGTTATAGTGATGAAGGTGGCCTTTCACTTATAAAATGAACATGAAAGGCTTTCCTCAAATCAGACTATCCTTCCCTACTAGTTTCTTCTGAGCAAATCAGGTTGTTGGATGTTCTGCTTTAAGTACACAAGATCCAGAAGCAGCTTGCTGGGTTCAAATCCCCCTTCTGCCAACTGGGCATATTATTCACCGTTGTGGTGCTTCCACCTCCTTACCTGCAAAATGGGAAAAATAATAATACCTAAAAAATTTTAAAACTCTAAAGCACTTAGAACAGTGCCTGGTTCCTTAAAGGTTCGCCCTTGTTGCCATGACACTATACAGCAGGTCAGTGATGCAAGTCAGACTCAGTCACATCCCCAAGGCATCACTAAGAGAAACTTCCGTGAAATGATAAACATTTTACAGGAGGCAGGTTTTTTAGCCCCTCTTTTCACAAGGCTTACGGGCATATTTTCACAGCGCAGTGCATCACAACTGTTTTCCATTCTTCAGTCTTCCTTTCTTCTGGGCTCCAGCCACCCAACTTAGCCTGCCAGGTACTTCTGCTAAATTATGCATAAGCTTTTTCCAAGCCACCCCTCCGAGTCTCTACGAATTCGTCTCCGTTCTCTTCTCAGTTAGGGCTAGAACGCACCTCCTCCTTTTAGTCCTCCGTCATCAACGGCCCCCACTTATGATCAGCCTTTGACTCAGGCGCAGCTCTGCTTGGGAACCCCTTCTTAATAAATTCCTCAGATCGTTACAGGCTTTCTGAATCGCCTGGTCTTCACCTGAAAATTTTCATTAAAACGTGGAGTTTGAGCAGCCCGCTCTTAGTTGTAGGACTTTGGGCTCCAAACAAAATTCCTAGTTAAAGACACAAGAACAGGAGCACGGGTGAGCTGCGGCCCCCGAGGCCTGGTGAGCGCGACCACAGGCCAGTTTAGAGGACCGTTCGTTTGGACCGGACAAGGACGAAAGGAGGTTAGTGACGCACCTGAATAAGTCCGCTAGACGAAAGGAGACAAACTAATGCTTGATATGGTGCTAAGAGTGAGGACCGCGCGCGCGGGCGCGCGCACACACACGGAAAGAGAGGAGCAGTCCCAGGTATCTGACAATGACACGCCCCGATCCAGACATGGCCTCAAAGGCCCCCGATTTCCGGAGCGCCCCCGCCCCCTCCGGAGATTACTGTCAGCGCATCCCTCCGCCCTGCCCCGGCTCAGGCGCGCCGGCTGCGCTCCTCTCCCCTCCCCCCGCGGCCGCAGCTCCCCGCCCCCAGCGGACGCGTTTCTCCAGTGTCCTCTCGAACGCCCGCGTGGCTGTCGGGTTTCGAATCCCCGCGCCGACCCTCGCCCTCGGCGCGGGCTGCTGAGTCGCGGGCGCAGCCTTTGGTCCCCCGCATCAATCATTAACGGGCCAGCTCGGGCTTCTGCGACCCGAGGGAGGGGGGATGGTACGGAACTCGAGCCCAGGGACAACTCTATCCCCCGAGGCCGCCGCGAAACACTAGCCAGAGAGGCCCCCGCCCTCCCCCAGTGCGCCCGTCCCTCCCTCCCTCCAGCGCCTCAGCTCCCACATCCCCGCCTCCCGCGCCGGGGGCGGCTGCTGCTGCGCCCGCACCGCGCGATGCCCAGTCACCGCAGCAGCGCCGCCGTCAGCCGCGCCGCCACCGCCGCTGCAGCAGCGCGGGCGGCCGAGAGCCGGTAGCAGGGAGCCTGGGGAAGGGGCCGCCGAGCCCCGTGCGCTCCTACCGGTCGCTACGCGGCTGCGAAATCGATGACTATTTTTATTTACTTATTTGTTTATTTTTTAGGAACGGCTGCTCCAAGGCTCAGGTCTTCTCGTGAACCTGCAGCGACGCCCCCGGCGCGTGCACAAAGGCTCCGACGGCAGCCGGCGGGGACTGGCGAGCGCGCCGGAGCCGGCGCCAGAGGTCGCCTGTGCGCGCCCTAGCCAAGCCCCGGGCACCATGCCGCGGCGCCTGCAGCCCCGGAGCGCGGGCACAAAGGGCCCGCCCGGCACGACCGCGGCGGCTTCGGAGGCCGCCTCACGCCCCCACCCCTCACCCTCCGGGGACGCTCCGGCCTCCGCCAAGCCGCTGCTGCGCTGGGACGAGGTGCCCGACGACTTTGTGGAGTGCTTCATCCTGTCGGGCTACCGGCGGCTGCCGTGCACGGCGCAGGAGTGCCTAGCCTCGGTGCTGAAGCCTACCAACGAGACGCTGAACTTCTGGACGCACTTCATCCCACTGCTGCTGTTCCTGAGCAAGTTCTGCCGCCTGTTCTTCCTGAGCGGCCGCGACGTGCCCTTCCACCATCCGTGGCTACTGCCGCTGTGGTGCTACGCTTCGGGCGTGCTGCTGACCTTCGCCATGAGCTGCACGGCGCACGTGTTCAGCTGCCTGTCGCTGCGCCTGCGCGCAGCCTTCTTCTACCTGGACTACGCGTCCATCAGCTACTACGGCTTTGGCAGCACTGTGGCCTACTACTACTACCTGCTGCCCGGCCTGAGCTTGTTGGACGCCAGGGTGATGACCCCGTACGTGCAGCAGCGCCTGGGCTGGCACGTGGACTGCACGGGCCTCATTGCCGCCTACCGCGCGCTCGTGCTGCCCGTGGCCTTCCTGCTGGCCGTGGCCTGCACCGTGGCCTGCTGCAAGAGCCGCACCGACTGGTGCTCTTATCCGTTCGCGCTGCGCACCTTCGTCTTCGTCATGCCCCTGAGCATGGCCTGCCCCATCATGCTCGAGAGCTGGCTCTTCGACCTGCGGGGCGAGAACCCCACGCTCTTCGTGCACTTCTACCGCCGCTACTTCTGGCTGGTGGTGGCCGCCTTCTTCAACGTGAGCAAGATCCCCGAGCGCATCCAGCCGGGCCTCTTCGACATCATCGGCCACAGCCACCAGCTCTTCCACATCTTCACTTTCCTCAGCATCTACGACCAGGTGTACTACGTGGAGGAGGGCCTGCGCCAGTTCCTTAAGGCGCCGCCGGACGCGCCCACCTTCTCGGGCACCGTGGGCTACATGTTGTTGCTGGTTGTCTGCCTGGGGCTGGTCATCAAGAAGTTCCTCAACAACGCCGAATTCTGCGGTAAAAAGTGAGCCTCCGCCTTGGAGGAGGCTGCCGGCTCGCTCACCTGTTTGTTTGAAGTTTCTGTTGTTGGTTTGTTTTCAAGTTTTGTTGTGTTTCCTTCTTTGCTCGAGGAGGGTGCTGCAAAACCACAGGGAAAAAGTTCAGTGCGACAAGGGCTTTGGGAGAGTGCACTCAGTGCACTTAGGGCTTTGGGAGAGGGAGGTGGGGCAAGGAGGAGGGAGAGGGCGGCTGGTTCTTGCCCCTGGAAAAAATGCAGGTGGTGTCTGTGACATCCAGGGATTCTTCTAAGGCAGCGCGAATAGAACCCCACATAAACCCCCAACCAGTTCGATCTTCCAGTCGTCTTCTCTGCCAGAGGTAATAACGAGCAGCCCTTGTGAGGTCAGGCATGCAGTAAAGAGGGTAAGTAGACAGAATCCCTGGGTACTTCCGTTTCAGTGTGAGGAATGCTTGGATTTGTCAAAGAATAGAGCTTTGTAGGAAAAGAGCACAGAGACACTAACCCAGGGCTTAACCTGCTAGAAAATGCATGGAATGTGAACACACGTTAATTATTTCAAAATGTTTCTTAGATGTTAGTTAAATAGTAATATATACAATGATTTTTCATAATTTATCGAAGCCTGTGATCTGCACTGAATTTTCTTTATCATGTAGTTTGGAAACTTGCAGCTCCTCTGCGTTGCATATACTTGAACTGGACATCAGGGCAAGCTGCTTGTGAGTTCTCAGCTACTTTTTTAAACAGTATTTTTTGAAGGCCTGTGTGTGTCATGATACAACTGTGAATTATTCTACCTTAGGGACTCTGGTTAAACTATTGGGAAGGAGCTAAGTGGTTTGTATAGGTCCCAGATTGCTATTTACTTATGTGTTCCACAAAACCCATCCTGTTTTTCGGTTTTGTTTTTAATCTTATTCTCTCTTTTTCTACTGGTTCAAATTGCCACTGGAATAAATGTGCCTTTTGAAGCAATGCCCAAATGACTGGTCCTCAAACATAGTTTCTTGCATGGGGAGAGCAGTAGGTGTAAGCTTTTCTTACTTTATTGCAAATCAAGGTTTAACATTCTCTTCAGGAGGGAAGGAAGATGGTATGGGTTGTAAGTTTTTGGTAGGACCAGTAGTGGCTTCCTAGGACATGCAGAGCATTTGGCTTCTCTTACAAGGAGAAGAAATCAGCCTACTAATGAGGCTGTGGTTCCTAATGCTGCCATCGGGGAAGGTGAAAGGACACTGTTCTAGACTGAGCCCGTCTAGCCTTGCTTAAAATTAAAATCGTAGTATTCAGCAGTAAATATGGCAGTTGTAATATGAAAGTCAGGAGTATGTTGCTTGAGTTATAGCTGAAAATTTTGAGTTAAATAAGATGACCTTTGCCTAGTTAAGCACTGAATTCTCATTTGGATCCAGACTATGGAAATGAATGACGGTCACCCTAAATCGTTGAAAAATTAGGGAAACACGCTCCTGAGATCCTATCTGACAGCCACGTTGGCCAGTGTTACTTAAGACATTTCTCATAAACGTTATCCTGGACTTGAGATAGCAGCTCTAGACTAACACACACCACTGACGTGGCTTATTTAAATACTTATCACACTCTTGACACGTCCTTCGGGTGAAGAGCCAGATAAGTCATTGAATGGGGAAGTCTTGACTTCATGGTATAATTTAGATCAAGGACAGAAGGTAGATGAACACTTACCTCAGCACTGGTAGGCTGGTGGTCCTGCCAAGATTGCTCTTTTTGTTTATGCTTTTAATCACTACTGTACTTGTAAACAGAGAGGCTCCGGCACAGTTCCCTGGAGGAACCAGTATCCTTGTGTGTTAATTGCACAGGGAAGTTAACTTTATATATGTCTATATTTAACTTAGGGGAGCTCTTAACGAGATTGTAAATACACTTTGCGCATTTGCTGATGGGTGTCAGTGTCTCATGTTTGGCAAAGTGCAAGGAGATTCCTGTTAGGTTACAGGGACTGAGAGCTGTGCCTGCCACGGATGTTAATCCTCAGCTGTAACTTAATTCAGTACGTGTATTCAAGGACAATTGTGGCAATCAGGCTATTTCCACATGCAAACTCATTTGCATGTCATTGTTGTCTCTTTTAGAGCCCCCAAAAATGTTGGTTTGGAAGCTAGAAAAACAGGTTGAGGAGCATTTTGGATCTTCCTTGTAAACTAGAAGAAACTCTCTAGAGACAGCCTTCTAAAAAAGGTTGATGAGTTTGAGAACAAGAAATAAAGCCTCTATTTGTCATTTTAAATTTTTGTTGGCGATCTTCCAGGTCCTCAAAGAAAATTCTCTTCTTGCCTTGTGTCTTTGTCCTTAAGCAGAGGCCACTTAAGGATAAAATTATACCCATATAATTTTCAAGTGATTATGATGCATGAGCCCAGTAAGATGACACACTTTTCCCCTGGAAGGTTTCAGCAAAGTGAGGACTGACTTTCCTTCCCTTTGCTTCTTCCTTCCTGCACGTTCCCTTTCCCATTCCATCTTCATTTTTATATACCACATACAGCACTGACAAAGGACATTCTAGTTGAAAACATTGGTTTGGCTTTACCTCATGTTTCCAAATAGGTACCGTATACACTACATAAGACCGGGGTTGATTTGTGAGGCTATATATGTTATTTGCTAAATGATATCGGATTTCGATCAAGATAAATGATGATATTTGAGAATCAGCAAATATTTACTCAGTCTCCACATTTGCATGGAACTCTCCAGGTATATTATATATTTCAGGGGTAATATGACAATCAGAATAAAATCGCTTTTAAAATATTTTTTCACACTCTTCATTTTGCCACATCCAATTCAGTCAGTTTATTGTGTTCAGCTGTTAGAAATGTAGGACAGATGATAAGTAAGAATGCACTCCCTTATCTCTGTACAACCTATTTCAGCAGTAGAATTTTGAAGCCTGTTATGTAATGCATTTTATTTTTACTCATTAGTCATGATCTGGATGACATCTCAAGGAGCAGCATCAGAGAGTCATGCCTGGGAAAGGAGGGTGTTTGACTTCCATGCCTGTCACCCTGTGGGTTGGTCTGTGGAATTGACTCAGGCTGATGTAGGCGGCTAAGGGGAGGTTCCTTTCTTCCCTGCCATTCTTGTGTCTGCACCTTCAGGTGAAGAGGGTGACCTCGCAGAGAGAGGAAATGAGTTCTTCAGTCACGTCATGACTGGCTTGTAAAAACAAACGTGATCTTTTCCCCTGGCCATACACTTTCTGTAAATAGCCCAGGAAGAAAGCCCAGGGCTTCAGAGCTGGCCAGAGTGGCCTTCCCATGTTTCCATTCATAAATCCTGCCTGTAAGTGATCGCAGTCAAAAACCATTTCACTTAATTCATCATCCTACTTCAGGGGAATCATTTTGAAGAATGCAAAATTTGAGGATGGAGGTGATTTTTATAACTTTTTCTGATTTGGTGCTGAATCTGAGAGCTAACAGCAATAACAAACAGGGATTTTAATCTTCAGATCTCTTCACAGCTTGATTTAATCTGCACAAAGCTATAGTGGGAGACAGGTAGGCGTTATCTCCACTTTAAGGTTATACCGTTGGTCCAAGGTGGCAGAATTAGAACGTGGAGACGGTTGTGTGCTCAATTGTGAGTGTTACTAGTTTGCATGGCTGTGATGCCTGGCCTAGCACACGGACACTAATTGGATATCTATATATTTTCCCCCTTTCATTGATTACCTTATAATTGTAAAATAGCGAGATTAGAGATGACTATCCTTGAATTTAGGTTATAAAAATTTAAACAAAATGTTATCAGCTGCTTAAGTACTTTCTGTCATCTTGGATTGTTCTTCATCTGCTGAAGTCTGCCACTGCCGACTTCGCTCTGAGTTGATTTTCACTTGCTTGTTCCTGTAATCCGTTTAGTGATCATTAGCAACCTTCTGCATGTAAGATGCTGGGCAAGGAACCAGCCATATTATTATAGCCATTACCCTTTTATCTGCTGGTGGAACAGAGGTGGGAGCACCAGAAAGGCCCTCTGGCCAGGGATCCCTGTCCCAAGCCACTGAGTTTGGTTCTTTTCTCCTATTAGCCTAAGAGCCATGCATAGAATCTTATTTCAATTCACATGCTAATTTACCCACAATAGATTTCATTCCTTTTTTTTTTTTTTCTGTCTGCTCCTAAGCCTATGTGAATTTTCTTGGTAAAAATAACTAGAAAGTTTAATGCATAATCCAGGTGAAGGGAGCACAGGCATATGTACAAAGAGTTGAAAAATTTATCATCACTGCTAATTCATAAAGATCACTTTTGGAAGTTTCATGGTTTTAAACCACTGTGAAGCAAGGTTCATCCAAAGTGCCTAAACCGTGATATCATTAAGTGTCTGCATTTCACAGATAGCATATTTAAGTTTTTAAAAATGTGAGCTTAAATGCTTATATCTCCAAAGATTAGCTGAGATTACCTAATGTTCTTTAGCCTTTTTCCTCTTTTCAGGTCATTGTGTTGTAACCTATGAAACCTGTTTTAGAAAAAAATTAATCTGGAGAAAGCTACATAGAAAAAATACCAGATGTGAAAAAGATAGGAAGCAGGCATGGGAGAAGGGAGAACAAGGAGGATTAGCTTCACACAGTTAGAATGGGGCAAGTTGAACTATGGACAGTTTTGCCTGAGTTTTACATTTTGTCCCTAGAAAAGCGTGTGCACTCCCAGGGCATTAGTGCTCAGATAGGCAGGCGAGGAATTCTGTTTGGCAGCATGACCACATCCTGTAGCTTATGACCTGAGCACAAGTGCCTAGGTATATTTTGAGTAGCAGATGTACTCCTGGTTTACCGTCTTTAATTTGTCTCCATAAAATTAGGGCATAAGGCAAAAAGGCATGAGGGGATAGCATCAGCCAATTGTAAATCACCTTTTTTTTTTTTTTTTTTTTTTTGCGGTACGCGGGCCTCTCATTGTTGTGGCCTCTCCCGTTGCGGAGCACAGGCTCGGGACGCGCAGGCTCAGCGGCCATGGCTCACGGGCCCAGCCGCTCTGCGGCATGTGGGATCTTCCCGGACCGGGGCACGAACCCGTGTCCCCTGTATCAGTAGGCGGACGCTCAACCAGTGCGCCACCAGGGAAGCCCTGTAAATTACCTTTTGATCATTTTCTTGAAGGATTGCCAATATTCTCTGACGTATATCACCTGACAAAAAGCGAACAAGTCTAGACAAACTGAAAAAGGCAGCAATCATTGGTGGAAGCTGAGTACTGCTGTATTCTGTTGTGATAGGCTGCATGTCTTCCTACTGAAGATTTTATTCCTTCAATATTATGAATAATTATTCTTAATTGTGAAAATGGGTGTCCACTTTTTAAAAAAAATTTATCTATTTATTTTTGGCTGCGTTGGGGTCTTTGTTGCAGCACTCCGGCTACTCTGTTGTGGTGCGCAGGCTTCTCATTGCAGTGGCTTCTCTTCTTGCGGAGCACGGGCTCTAGGCGCGTAGGCTTCAGTAGTAGTTGTGGCTCACGGGCTCAGTAGTTGTGACTCACAGGCTCTAGAGCGCAGGCTCAGTAGTTGTGGCACATGGACTTAGTTGCTCCGAGGCACCGGACCAGGGCTCGAACCAGTGTCCCCTGCATTGGCAGGCGGATTCTTAACCACTGCACCACCAGGGAAGCCCCTGGTCGTCTACTCTTCTCGGTCACTATTCCAAAAGCCAACACAAATTTTTGTCGTTGTTAAAAAAAGGACAAATGTACTGCATTTCTGGTTTGCAGATTTCTAACCGGGTTCGTGGGCTTCTTTTGTTTCCAAACAGCTTCTTCAGAGCCTGTGAGTGAGTTGCAGAATTAGCGTTTACGGATAGGTCAGAGGCCGAGAATGCTCATTTGGCTGTTAATTGTGGCAGGATGTGACTTTTGAAAGCTCTGAACACATACCTAGAGGCAGCAAAATGCTCATTTATTGACTATTGAACTCAGTGGAACACAGCTTTGCGTTTGAGCTTTTGAAAATGTTCTCCGATGTATTGTGCTTCTAAATGTAACGCACGACCTTGAATACGTTTTGTTCTTGAACAATCTCTGAAAGCTGTTCCAACCGTGGCATTTCTTGAATGTGCAGCGTTATTCTCCAGCGTGTAAAAGTGGCTGGCCACCTTTCTCATGCCTTATACTCCACCTAAAATATGCAATAAGCACTCAAGCAGGAGTGGAGGGGTCTTCGGTTGGGTTTTTAACCATGCTGTAGAGATGGCCCTGCCCCTCACAGCTCACCACAACATTGAGAAAGGACCCCGTGTAAATAACCCTTGTTTCCAGATGGAGTACAGGGACACATTAACATCATTTCTCCTTTTAGGTCCATCTCCAGTTAGAAAGCATGATCTGTTTGTAATATGCTGGATGCAAAAATGAAAATTAATAGGCAAAATTTTTAGAGAAGAATTCTAATTTTATATTTTAAAAGTTTATAATAGCAATTTATTTGTAAAAACCGGCCTTTGCACATAGATGAGAACCAGCGCTTTTTGGAAAGCCTCATCTTTGTCCTGGGAGTTTAATCACCTGGAGCTCTTACCCAAATGATAAAGACCTGCAAGGTCTTGAAAAATGTAAATAGTGTATAGTTTAAAAAAGGATAAAACAATTTTTTTAAAAGAAGAAAACAGGTCAGCTATGTTATAGGTGTGTCACAAGGCTAAATTTAAGTCTTTTTAAAATTCTAGTTAGAAACATCATTAAATTCACTCTCCCAGCAAGGCTTAGCGCAGAAGGTCTACTTTTCTACCAGGTTGGTCTTTTATGGAGGCTATGAGCAAAATTGTTCCAACTAAGCAACTGAGTACCAAGGCAGTAAAGAAATGAGGCCCAGTTGAGTTTGATGAGGGTTCACTCACAGTGGATAACATAGCCAGTAAAATGTATAGCCCTGAACACTCCACTCCTAGTTTCTCTGGAGCGGAAAGAAGACTAAAGCCTCATGCCATCAATCCACAGACCAGGAAAAGGCTGTGTTTCAGGGCTGGGGGAGGACGCTGTGGCCGCTCTCTTCTCTAAATAAAGCACGTGGTAGCTCTGAACTCTCTTCGTTATCAGCCTTCTCCCAGACCGTGGCCATCACCCCTGAAGCCTTCACTTTCCAACTCAGCCTTGAAGACAAAAGGTTTCTAAAAAGATTCCATGTGTATTTAGGCCATCTCAAACCATCTGCCTTAGGAGGTTCATCCATTTCTAAACTGAGGATTTAAATACAATGACTGTGCTCAGATTTACAAGAATGTACAACCAGCAGGTCCCCTTTTGCGGTCAAGGGCATTAATTGAAGGGCCATACTCACTTTTTCCTCAGGTCAGAGGCAGAGGGAGGATTTAACAGTGACCAAATAGAGCCCTCGTTGTGTCAGTATTTTTTAAGTTCATTTAATGGTGATCATGGAGGAAGAAGGGAGTAAAGGAAAATGCAGGCATGAAAAAAGAAACGAATAGTTTCTAGTTTTTCCACTGCTTGCTAAATGAATTCTTCTTAGGCTACCTTAACTCCAGTCACCACCTAGATCTTAAACAGCTGTGTTTAGCTAGCTGGCGAGGTTTTCTCAGGATGTGTGGACGGGGGCTACGATGTGGTTTCAAATCGTTGGTGTATTCTGCCAGAAAAGGATTATTTAATCATAATCCCCTGTTACCTGAAAAATTAAGCAAAATAATCCATAGAAATAACTATCACTTGGTCAGTTCTGTGCATGTAGCTGAACAAAATTGTGACTCTTTTCTGTTGTATCATGATTTGGGTTTTCTGAGACATTTGTTCCCTATGATCTTGAACATGAACATCTGTATAAATAACTATTCATTTGTTGCTGAAAAACAAATGTATGAAATAAGAATAAATTATTTGTAAGCATCGTGTTTAGGACTGCATTTGTACGCCTCTCTGCATGTCCAGAAGATATCCTTCAGCAAACAGATTATCCCTAAATTAATAGTATGTATGACACAAGCATCAGCAGGCAGAAGGGAAGAATGTTAAGTTTGTCCTGAAGAAGCACCCTTAGTATATTACATTTACAATTTTAGTTAAATGAAAAAGAAAATTCGTGGGAATTCCCTGGAGGTCCAGTGGTTAGGACTCTGTGCTTTCACTACCAAGGACCTGGGTTCAGTCCCTGGTTGGGGACCTGAAATCCCACAAGCAGCTCAACAAGGCATCCCCCCCAACAGAAAGAGAAAATTCATGACTTACTTTGAAACCATATCTTCTAAGAAAATACTCATATAACCCAGGTAATGAAGTTTTTCCTTACACCTCACTATTTTTCAAGGGCACATGTGGTCCATGGACTTCTCTGCAAATACAGCCTGTTCCAGAACCCTGTGATCTGTGTAACTTTGCATCATCTCTGTCCTAAATAATACTAGCAAGGGAGATTCAACTTCAGTTCTTAAGCTGCTAAGTCTTTAACTCATGTTGACTCTTGTTTCAGGGGTTGTTAGGAACAGAAAAAATCAATTAAGCACGAAAAGGTTTGTAGGAAGAATACTAGGGAGTTCCCAGAATGCACAGAGCTGACCACCCACACCTCAGGAAGGAAAAAGAGTAGGACAGAGCTTGAGATTCCAGCTGGGAACTCCTGCCCCAAGCCAGCGTCTTTCCAGGGTACTGCTACCAGAGAGAGGCAACTTCAGCTGTTTTCTGGCCCTGTTATATCTGTCTCCAGTTCAGATTCCTGGGAGCGAGTATCTGATTGGCTTAGCTTAGATCACATGGACTCTTCTGATGTCAGGGTATGGTGCTTGTGATTTACAGCCCTTTTCAGAACTGCAGGGAGGGGAAGAGTCATTCCCCAAAGGAAGGGATGAAGGGCAGACAAAAACAACTGCTGTCCACCTCATCATGCGTCCCTTGGTTGTCTGGTACACAGGCATACCTCTGTAATCCCAACTCCTGGGGAGTGTGAGGACAAGGGCAATGGGAGACCGAAGGTTTGGGCCAACGGGCACTATGTAAGGCACTTGTCTAAGCCAAGTGTCTTACCAGTGTGGGGTTCCCGTCCAAATTCTGGAGCCCCCGGTTACAGAAGGAAGGAAGAAAATGCATGCCAGCAGCCCCAAACAATAACAGCCACAGCCCAGCACCTGGCTGGGTAGCCCACACTCTCCTTTCCGTATATGCTTGCCTTATGCAGTAGAACCGTTACATGTATAATCTAAGTGTTTTTGCCCCCTTTCCCAAAATCAACCCAAAGTCCTGGCTTAGAACTGCAGCCAGCTCTCAGCACCTAGGATCTCCATGTGATAGGAGTTCCTCTCGGTGAGACATTCAGCTACACCCCAACTCACTGTAGGCGGAGAAGAATTGGATCACTGAGAGGCCAGCTCCCGCTCACAATATTGTACCACTTCTAATAGCATACTGTGCCACCAGTAAATGGCAGCCGTCACCTCCCATGACCTAGGAAGGCCAAGCCCTCCATGAGCTGGTTGTAGGATGAGTTCCTCAGGTTCTGTGTGCTGGGAGGATTTCTGTCCACCTTGGGCCTGTGCCAGATATCTGCCTGTTTGCCTTCAGATCCATTTCTCCATCCCTCCCCTCATTTGTTCTGTATTGGAGCTGATTCTAGGCCCCCTTCTCTCTGGCTTTTGTTAGGTCCTGCCAAGGAGAGAAATGGTGGGAGATTGGATGGAAGGGAGACGGCAGAAGGCAGGTATTTTCCCCTTTCCCTCCCCACTCTTCCTTTATGGTTCCAGTTTCTTCTGGGATCCTTAACCCTGGCAGCTGCTGGCAGTCTAAGTGTAACCCTGAGGGAAGCCAGCCTAAGAGTACAGCTGGCACATGGAGTGGGGTCAAATAGAGTAAATCACAAAAGGAGACTTGATCAAGCTATGCCTGAAGCCTACACATTTTTGCACTTTTCCTTATAAACCTTCATTATGTAATCTAGTTTAAGTTGTATTTATTGCATGTAATCAGAAACATCTTAACTGATCCATAAGGTTTGCTAGTGTCCCAGTTCTATATAATAGGACTTGCGCAGCCCCCATCCCACCTTCACTCAGCCAGTCCCCCATTCTAGGATCTGCATGTTAGGTATTTGAAATATATGCTTAAAGTACAGATTTCTGTTGATATGTTAGGACTCGGGGCTGCCCAGTGACCCTCCTGTTCTCCATTGCAGGTATTTCATCTCTTTCATCTTCCCACTTCCGCTCTTTCCTCAAATCTCTCATCCTACCCCTTCCCATCTCTTCAGGAACCACACTCCATGTATTGCACACTGTTCTCCTATATGTTCAACTACTTCTACTCAATAGGATTCTCCCTATGAACATTTTAAAATGTGCTACTAGTCTTTCCCATCTTCTAAAAAAAGAGTCACCCTCTCCCCACTATGTCACACTCTAACGACCACTCCCCTCTCTCTTCTCCTTCACAGCTAGGCTTTTTGCAAGAGTGGTGTACACTTGTCTTTGTTTTCATACTTCCCACTTACTCCTTCACTCACTGCATTCTGGCTTCATTAATCTCACCAAAATGGTTTTTACAAGATTTCTAACAACCTCCTTATTGTGTCCTGGACATTTCTTAGATCCTCTTTTCCATTGCCTTCTGCTGAAAGTCTTCCCTCAGCCTCTGTGACCCTGTACTTCCTGGATTTCCTCCTACCTCTCTGGCTACTCTTTCATAATCTCCTTTGCTGACTTCTCTTCCCCTGTTGACGCCTGACGTCGATGTTCTCAAAGTGTGAATGCAGACCCTCTACTATGTATAGTATAAGTTAAGGACTCGGTGAGCGGCTTGATTCTGCCACTTCCTGTCAGCTCTCTGACTCACCAAGGCATTGTAATGCTAGTTCCAGGAAGCTCAACCTTGAGCCTACTCCTCCAACCCTTTCAGTGGGTGTCTAAGCCAACCAATGCCTGTTAACAAATCCCCTTCAGCCCCAGCTAGTTTGAGTGGACTCTGTTGTCTGCAACTGATTCCAAATTGATAAACTAGCTAAGCAGAAAAAGATGGTGATCAGGAGTGCTGGAAATGGGAAGACGTAGCTCTTTATTCCCCAAACCAATCATTAGCAAGTAGTCAATTAGGCCTCTGATTTTTCACGCTTAATTCTCCTTGGAAGGCAAAGCAGACTCTGGATCAGGCAGAGATTTGGTTCTACTTCAAAGGGAAAAAGGAACATTAGGAACAGAATTACCTAAGATTTCTTTCCCTTAATGTTGACTTTAAATAGATGAAGGGAGATATAACATGGATACTTAGAACATATGTCAAGTGGAAGAAATCTAAAATAACAAAACTCACAAATAATAAGCGATTCCCATGTATCAGCATAGTGTTTATAATGTTCATATTGAGACTCAGCCCCTAATAACCAAAAATCCATTAAATATAAAGAATATACAGAATTATAACATTGGAAAGGAATTCCATGAGTCTCTGATCTAAAAAATTAATTGTGGTCCTCTATCCCAGTGAAAGGCCATCGGAAGTGAGCTGGAACTTCAGCAGGTGCTTGGTTTCCTCTTTCCCTTGGTTTCCTCGTATCCCTATAATGCATCCCCCTGCTTCTTCTAGCAGTACCCTAAATTTCCTTTTAGGAAGAACCCCTCCCACTCAACCTTGGTGGGACTGCTCTCCCTGGCAGTGGGGGGGGTGGGGCATGTGACCCAAGGTAGGCTTGTGAGCCCAAAGTGTCTGTGGATTCTGTACTTTCCATGACTTGCCTGCATATGACTTCATGTAATCCTGTGAGGCACCCAGAGCCTTCAATATATTACTTCTTTTTAAAATTTTTTTCCCCTTAAGTTAGCCAGAAGGTTTCCATTTCCTGCAACTAAAGAACATTGACTGAGGACTTCCAGTTTCTGGTCTGGCATGTAAAAAGCTTACAAATTGTCACTCTATCCTAACAACAACTAAAACTCTGAATAAACCAAAAAATCAACAACTCTTCTTGGATCCATCAGAGAAATGAGATCACAGAGCAAACCATTGTCCTCAAAATTAGAGATCCAGACAGGTGGATGCAGAGAATTAGGACAACAATGCTAAAGGCTCTAATAGAAAAAGCAGACAACATGCAAGAACAGATGGCTAATTGTAAGCAAAACAATGGGAATTTTAAGAAAGAATCAAAAATAAATGCTAGAAATCAAAAACATGGTGACAGAAATGAAGAATGACTTTGATGACTCATTAGTAGACTAGACACTCAGGAAAGAACCAAGGAGCTTGAGGACACATCAATAGAAACTTCCAAAACTGAAACGCAAAGAGAAAAAAGACTGGGGAAGAATGGAACTGAATATTCAAGAACTGTGGGACAGTTACAAAAAGTATAACATATGCGTAACGGGAAGGCCAGAGAAAAAAGAAAGAAAGGAACAGAGCATAGCGAATGATACAACACCCACTCAAAATCTGTACAAAGGAAATTCTACACGTAGACATGACATGACTTTTTAAAAAAAATTTTTATTGGAGTATAGTTGATTTACAATGTTATGTTAGTTTCAGGTGTATAGCAAAGCGAATCAGTTATACATATACATATATTCACTCTTTTTTAGATTCTTTTCCCATATAGGCCTTTACAGAGTATTGAGTAGACTTCCTGTGCTATATAGTAGGTCCTTATTAGTTACCTATTTTATATATAGCAGCATATATATGTCAGTCCCAATCTCCCAATTTATTCCCCCCACCCCCCCGAAAACCATAAGTTTGCTTCTACGTCCGTGACTCTATTTCTGTTTTGTAAATAAGTCCATTTGTACCATTATTTTTAGATTCCACATATAAGCGATATCATATGATTGTCTGACTTATTATACTTCACTCAGTATGACAATCTCTGGGTCCATCCATGTTGCTGCAAATGGCATTATTTCATTCTTGTTTTTTTTTTATGGCTGAGTCATGATGACTTCTGAAGCATTTGTAAATAATTTCTTTCTCTCCTCTTTGTCTGAGGAGTCCACTCACAGTTTCTGACCTCCAATTTTTTTTTTCTCCAAGAGCTGAAGGAATTCCTAAAAGAAGGTAGAATTTAAGAAATTGGATTACCTTTGCAAATATAAGTACTTCTTAAAATCATAGGACTAATAAAAGAGGTCCCATATCCTGCCTGCTCACATAGTACCCAACCTTCCTACCCTGAACCTATATAATGGTAAAAATATATGTAGAAAACTGAGAGGTAGGGAGAAGGCGTGTGAGCATTTATTGGTACAAAATGTAATTCTCTGAGAGCTACATTATTCATTAAAGGTGCTCTGAGTGGGTTTTTACTCCTGCTCTTAATTCACTGGTTCACTGTATTATTTCATCCTTACCATCTATAAATCTGTTTTGATGGTAATCTATAAATATCAGTTTAGAATTCTTTCATATTCTTATTTCAGTTACACAAATTTCAGAAAGTACAAAAAGAAATGAGCTTAAGGAAATAAATATTTCTACAGATATACGCATATAATCCACCAACTATAAGAAGATCCTGATCATATCTTGCGTATAAATAAGGTAAGAAAAAGGTGCCTGTCCTCATTTTCTCTTGTTGTTTGTTCTGGTTTGATTTTTTTGGTTTTCATCTGAATTTTTGCTTTTGGTTATGGTGTTTTCTTTTTGTCACTTTTAGATCCTAGGAAAGGGTCACATATAAAAAATGGTAGATGTGAAATCCTGTCAGAAGCCCCTCATTTTGATCTCAGATGTTACCTATGTCTTGCCAAATGTAAAGCTTGTTAATTTATAGGCGCCTGTGTATCCCATGAACGCATAAGGAGATCCAGGGCAAGTCATATAAATCATGGTGCCTCCCTTTAATTTGGTTACACAGATGGAATCCAGCTAAAATGAATTTAAAGAGAATAAAAAGGAAACGTGAGGGTTATTCTTAGCACCAAGTGGCAATTCTACCCTGTCTCCCCGTCATACTGGTTCACAGAATCGTTTCAGCCCTGGGGCCATCATTTGCTTCTTCGTGGCTGGAGAAGTAGTCCTGGAAGAATGAGTCACAGCTATGCTGTGAGTCAGACTCAGGTCTGGTGAAGATGAAGTTCTCCCTTTCTTCCTGTGCGTAACAACACGGGGCTCGTCATGTGAGTAGCAGGGTACTTTAAAAACTAAACCTTTTCCTCCCTGTCCTTGCTGTTCGATGCCATAAGTAGGTCTGACAAAGACACCTAGTGTTGCTTGACTCCACCACCCCACCCCGAGGTGCTAGTGACTATTGACAGCCCCTCCTAAGATGCCCCAAAGAGGAAACCAGTGCCCTCCTGTAAAACGGGAAGCCGCTTCTGGAATCGCTGCCCAGGTGTTTGGGGCCTCTTAGCGTCCAGCCTGCTTGTTGTGTCTGGAACGATGTCCCCACTCTCCCCGCTGCGGCCATGGAGCTGGATGACTGCACACTCAGGCAACTTTGTGGAGGCGCAGCCTGAAGTTCTGGACAATCGGAAGGAAAAAGCTGGACCCCCAAGTTGGAGGTGGGGTGGGGATCCTGCCTCTCCAGAGAATGGTATCTAAAGAGCTGTGGACAAACATACACACACCAAACACCCTGGTCACTCCAGATGGCGAGATGACCCTCGAGCGATAAAGGTCCCCACAAAGGCCTCTTTCAGAACCACGGCCGGCGGAGCAGATGGGGAGATGCATGCAGTAGGGGAAGGGGGAGGAAATCGGCTCTCGCTGGATTTTTTGCAGGAATTCCTGCAGGGCCGACGCTGGCTCGGGAAATACATTTCGAGCAGCCAGAGGGATGCGGGGTGCTCTCCGGGAGTGCTCGGGGAGTAGTCGCCAGGGGACAGGGGTTGGAGCGGAGGCGGGGCGAGGGCCGAGGGTCATCGGGGCGCGCGGGGCGGGTGGGTCCCAGAGGACGAGGGCGGCGGGGTCGGCTTGGGGAGGTCGGAGCCTCGCCCTTGGCCTTGGTCTGCGGGAGCTGCTGGGAGGGCGGCCGGAGCCGGCGCAGGGGCGCGGGGCGCGGGCTGGACGGTGGGACGGCGGTGGGGGTCAGGGGACCCGCACTCGAGGACCCGGGAGGCTGCAGGAAAACCCGCGGTGGTCCCGACCCTGTTCGTGCTCTGAACTCCGGCCTCCTCCCACTGCAACTCCTGGCCTCTCGCTCATCAGACCTGGACGTGGGTCTGACTTCTCACGCCACGATTTCGTTGTCATCTCAGGAAGTTACTTGGCCCCTGCAGACCTCCATTTCCTCATCTGTAAAATCGAGTTGGAAATATTTCTTATGCCCTAGCAGTGTGAGAATTCAAGGAATGAATGTAAAGCAATTTTACTAAGTGCCTACTACATGCTAACTGTTCAGTACATTTTAGCCAGGGTTATATTAGCTCAAACTCTTAGGAACTCATAACATCCCCAATCCATAAGGATCCTTGAGGGCATGTGTGCAGTCTGGGAAAAAAATGGAATTGAATTAACTTTCTTTCTAGATCAATGCCGTCTAATAGAAATATAACACAAACCATATATGTAATTTTCTAATAACCACGTTAAAAGGGTCAAAAAATCAAGTAAAATTAAATTTAATGATATATTTTGTTTAAGCCACTATATCCAAAGTACTATCATTTCAACCTATGGCACCAGCCCAATTTCAGGAGCTTCAATCTCCCATGTGCTGGACAGCACAGCTCAGACTCCTTGTCACTATTTGAGTCTCAGCTCAAACGTCACTACCACCTTTGACTATGTAAGTAGTGGCCCTTGTTTCCTCCCTCCCTTCATACACACACATTCACCATGGCTTTACCTTATTTTATTTTCTACACATTATTTATCACCATGTGAAATTACCTTGTTTACTGTTTCTGTCTCCCCATCAGAATCTAAGCTCCAAGGCTGCAGGTTTGGGTCCTCAGCACCCAGCACAGTGCCTAGCATACTGTAGGCAGTTGTTTAATACTTGTTGAATGTATGAGTTAATGAGTTAAATGAATAAATGACTGGATGTGGTAGTATCTACCTCCTCTACAGACAGAACTACCCAATTCTGACTAAGAAGATCCCTCAGCGTCATGGAAATAATATTATATTTGAAGAATAAAGAATGCATTATACTCACAGGAATATGAAAACAGGCTTCTATAAACCTGACGATTCATCAGGCAATGACAAGTGACTTAGCTACCACCTTGTGCCTGAGGTTATAAACTAACTCTCCCAACTGTGAAGACATAAGTTTCAGATGTTCTTCAACTGCCGTTTATTTACTTCATAGATTATCTGAAATGTAATGCCAGCTCAAAGACTTTTAAAAAGAGTTTTAAAATTAAAGATTAATATATAAAAATATTAGACTGAGTCTAAATGGTGAAGAGCCAATCCACTATGGATGGGTTAACCTTCACTAAAAAGAGAGTAGATGGCCTGGCCTAAGAGTATGTATATCTGCTCTGCTGAGACCATTTAACACACGAGCTTTCTGGATAAAACTAAATATTTGGGCTATGGGTCAATAACAATGGTTAAAACCTACTTCTGGACAGGCTACACAATTAAGGCAACAAATGTGTTTGTGGTACTGGTTCTAATGGACTCATATGCTATTATAAATTGGTTAGTAAAATAGTGGTCTCCAAACCTAGCTGCACAGTAGAATTGCCTGGGAATTTCACAAGACAGAGATTCTAATTCAGGCACTCTGTTGGGGCTTTGCAACCTGTCGTTAGAAAATTCTCTTGGTGTCTTGAATAATCAGCCAGGTCTGGGAACCTCACAGCAGAATTGTGCAAGTGTCACCAGAGGAAGATTCAACAGGACACCAAGGAGACTCCATTTTCAAGGGCCTCTCACCCGCACGGGTCCCTCCCAAAGCCTTGTGTCTAATTTCGTATTTGTAATTCTATATAATTTTTTTTTAAAAAAGAAGGACCCCTTAAGCTAAAGAGATGTGCAGACTTTACTTATTACATGACCTGGATGGCATCCTGTACTGAAAACAGTCCTACATAGGACATTATTGGCACAATTGAATAAAATGGAGTGGGGGTTGTAGGTTAGAAAGTATGGTATTACTGTTAAATTTCATAAATTTATTAGTTTTACTGATGTTACTTAAGAAAATATCCTTGTCCTTAGTAAATGCAAATTGAAACCTTAAAATGGTAAACTGTTAAAAAAAAAAAAAAAGGAAGAAGAAGAAGGTCCCCTTGTAAAGAGTTCTCTCCTCACAAAACCTGGATCTGCTTCTGGCTTTAAACTATACTGTCCCAGAAAACCACAGCTACAGAGCAAATCCAGCCCTCTGCCTGTTTTTGTACAGGCCATAAGAACGGTTTTTACATTTTTAATGGTTGAAAAGAAAAGTAATACTTTATGACCTGTGAAAATTATATGAAATGTAAATTTCAGTATCTATAGGTAAAGTTATATTGTTCACAGCCATGCTCATCCATTTATAAATTGTCTGTGACTGCTACACACCAGAGCTGAGTAGTTGCAACAGTGATTGCGTGGCCTGCAAACCTTAAAATATTTACTATCTGACCCTCCAAATATTTACTATCTGACCCTCCAAAAAGTTGGCCAACCCTGACCTATTCCATCGAATGATTACATCATAGATACAATAGAAAATTGATTTGAAAGGGTTACTTTATTTAATGTGAAAAGCATGATAGGGGAACTGTTTAACATAAGCAACTTATAAACACTCCCATTGTAGAGAGATTTATTCTATGAATCTACAAGTGATTGCATTCAGATGTGAATATCAAAGACTTTACAGAACCATAGCATCTTATTCAACGTTATTTAGAGTAAGCTGTGCTTGGTCTGTAGGTTAGGAGCAATGTAATATAAGACAGAAGCGTTTGTAAGATGATTCAGGATAGGATGATTATAAGTAAAAACCTTCCCAGATAGAAAATACTGGAAAAATCTTGGAGGATAGTTGCAAAAGATGTATGCCATTAATGATTAACCATTAAGCATAAAATAGTATGTGCTCTGGGTTGTGGAAAAGTATAGTAAAATGTTGCTAAAGTTCTACTTCAAAGTTTAGCTCAGAGGTAGCTTATGAAACCACCTAACCCAATACTTTAAACAAAGCTAAAAACATTTGAACAATAACGATTAGACGAATTGGGCAAGAACTGTGACAGATCATCGAATTCTGGCAGCAAAGGAGAGCAAAAATATTGATTTAGCTGTCCCTCTTCAAAGTCGTATGATGGACACCTATGCAGAGCAGTGAGCATAGCTCTGAAGATCTGAGATGGAGGAGAGGAGTCTTTGAAAGGACAGCCAGTGTAGCAGCCTGAGTTGGTGTGAATGCTGACTGGTCAGGTTCTGTAGACATAGCAGATTTCCCAGTCAGACAAACAGCAGGTGGAAAACTAGACCGAAGGACAAATCAATTGGGAAGGTTAGTAGGAGAAATGTTACTAGGTTGGGAGGCCAATGATAAAGGCAGAGCTTTTTTTTTATCAGTCAGTTGACTCTACAGAATTTATGACTGGATCATACAAAAGAGAACAAGAAATCTTCCCTAACTGATTCAGATCCAAGTAGTCTGCTACTCCAGCTTCTGATGGAATCTTGGCTGTTTGAAGACAATTGCTTCTGTGTCTTTTGGAAGGAGCACAGTCCTCTGCATTCCAAAGACTACTTGGGAATAATATCCCAAATGTAGTCCAACCTTTCCATTTTCATGATAAGAGAAGGGTCGTGAGAGCTGGAAGGTAAGAGGTTTGTTGAGTCAGTCTGAAGGATGAGTGATTTACCGGGCAGACATAGGGAGACAGGAAGTAAAGCAACATTTTGGAGCATCTGCCATGTGCTAGGTACTTTGCATATGTTACTTCATTATCTCCACATCCCCTCAGTATAATTATCATTGATTCCACTGAACCCCTGAGGAAACAGAGAGGATCAGTTTCACACTTGCAACCAGCCAGCCAGTAACTGTAGAGCTGAAATATGAACGCAGGTCTGTCTGTCTGCCTGGCCCTGAGTCCTTACTCCTTCCTTCCTTCCTTCACCATCCTGTTCCTGGCAGGCTCTTCAAGCAGAGAAAGCAGCAGCAGAAAAGCACAGTATCATAAATATGTTTTCCCACTCTAAATGACCGCTAAGACATTCCTTTAAGTTTATTAGAGTTATAAAAATAAAACTAAACTAATACACTTCATCAATTAATAATACTGTCTCTAAGGTGGAAGGTCACATTACCCATTGTAGTCTTTCTTAAACCAAGTGTCAAATTCTAAATCTCAGAAATGTCCTCAATTTGGTCCCTTTGAGAGTTTCTACAATTTAACCCTCCAAATTGACTGCAAAAATTGTCTCATATGCTGATGCAAAGCTTTGCTGACTATTGGTTGCAAGACAAGGCAAGCAGCCATCCTGGCCCCTTGTTCCAGTTGTAACTAGTGTCTTTTTCACCTCAGTCCAATTAGAAATGAGGCTGTACAGGACATGGAAGCAACCTAAATGTCCATCAACAGATGAATGGATAAAGAAGATGTGGCACATATATACAATGGAATATTCCTCAGCCATAAAAAAGAATGAAATTAAGTTATTAGTAATGAGGTGGGTGGAGCTAGAGTCTGTCATACAGAGTGAAGTAAGTCAGAAAGAGAAAAACAAATACCATATGCTAACACACATATATGGAATCTAAAAACACGGTACTGGTGAACCTAGCAGCAGGGCAGGAAAGAAGACGCAGACATAGAGAATGGACTTGAGGATGTGGGGAGGGGGAAGGGGAAGCTGGGACGAAGTGAGAGAGTGGCATGGACATTTATACACCACCAAATGTAAAATAGATATAGCTAGTGGGAAGCAGTCGCATAGCACAAGGAGATCAGCTCCGTGCTTTGTGACGACCTAGAGGGATGGGATAGGGAGGGTGGAAGGGGGGCTCAAGAGGGAGGGGATATGGGGACATATGTATACATATAGCTGATTCACTTTGTTGTACAACAGAAACAAAGCAACATTGTAAAGCAATTATACTCCAATCAAGATATAAAAAATTGTTTTAAAAAAGAAGTGAGGCTGTAGTTCTAAGTCTTTCCTCCCACGGGGGTTTCTTTATCTGAGCCATTACAGTAAAGAGTCACATGATGTTTCTTCCCTTAGGTAATGGTCAGTGGTAAAAATACATTCAGTAAATCATTAGAGGAATTATTACCAGCTCCTTTAAAAAATGGCATATGCCGGCATTTAGAAGTCCTTTAGTATGTTATTTGATCAATTTGTAGATATTTCGATTCCCTCTCAAACTGCATCCTCCAATTTGTCAAAGCTTATTTACATTTTGTTGCCCATTCACGAACCACTCAGAAGAGGCTGTAGGAAGAAACTCCTACCAACTAATGCTGTCTTAAAGCCTTCTGTCTACTCTAAATTTAGAAATTTTTTGTAAACCTAGGCCTAATCTCAGATTAAACAAAACAAATGGTAACTAAGTCGATGGCCTCTTGAAGTCTGCTTGCTTTACCACAGACGAACAAGCCAAGACTATCTTAATTTGCAGTTCAGAAAGCTCTCTTCCCAACTTAGAAGTAGAGGGAGAAAGAAGACCAAGCATCAACTTAAAACAGACATTTCATAATTATAGGATTTAGGTTTGGAATCACTTCACTTAATCTTTGCATGATCCAGAACTCAACCCAGAAGATTAAAAGAACAGTATTTTCAATTCCATTCATGAAAATTAAGGACTTGGCTAGAGTTAATAAAGCTGAGAAAAAAAATATATAAGCTGTTAGTCAAGGCAATGTAATCCTTATCCCAATGCCAAGTGAAAAAATTTTAGTCATTTATTTCCATTATAATAGGTAATACTTTTGCTTATAGATTTGTAAAAGAGGACAGATAATATCCTGAAGGTGAGTCCCTCCATGTGGGAGAACCATATTAAGATACCACTGCTGGAGCAACCCCAGAAGCTTATCAGATCTAAATAAAAGATTGATGGTGATTCTGAGTTTAAAATTTAATGTCCAAGGCTAGCTACTAAATGTTACATTACAAGAACGTTGACGGTACTGTAAATCAATAAAGTCAATTATGCTCTCTTATGGGATTAATTTTATAAGATAAAAATTATTTACATATTACTGTGTTTTTTTCCAAGGACATTATTTATTTATTTCACTTACTGTCATTTGTCAAGATTTTCATTTTGATGGATTTAATGGATAATATTTAATATATGGTACATTAGAAGTTCCTACCTATAAACATGGCATACTGGGTTTGCAGATACAACATAATAACCTGATATACCCAAATTCAAGGAAATAATTACCAACTTTTAATTATATTTAAACTGATCCTCTCCTTGGGAAAAGGAGCTCTAAGACAGCTATATTGTGCTCTGAAGACACAATCAAAATAATACTCATAGCTATGAGGCGTCTTTGTAAATAAATGGTAACTGTCTGTTTATCCAACACCTTAGTTAGTATGTAAGTCTTTTCCCAAAACCAGGTTACCAATTCACAGGGGCTTTACCTTTGACTAAACCCATCTCTGAAGTGGGTTAGAGGCTTGTGTGAGAAAGTAAATGACCTTTGTGGGTTTAAAAAAGGCTGTGAGGTTAAGACCTGTGAAATGCCACTCAAAGGTAAGAGCTGGCAGTGTTTTCTCCTGGCTCTGTCATTAATGTTCTCACTGATCTCCCTTCCCTAGCTTCCAGGAGGGAAAAAACCATCTTACTAAATAATGCAAATGTAAATACTGTAAAAACATATGCCTCGAATTGTGTTTTCATAAAATTATAAGATTTAGTTGTTTTTTTAAAATAAATTTATTTATTTTATTTATTTGTTTTTGGCTGCATTGGGTCTTCGTTGCTGCGCGCAGGCTTTCTCTAGTTATACAGGGAGCGGGGGCTTCTCTTTGTTGTGGTGCGCGGCCTTCTCACTGCAGTGGCTTCTCTTGTTGTGGAGCATGGGCTCTAGGCGCGAGGGCCTCAGTAGTTGTGGCTCGCGGGCTCTAGAGTGCAGGCTCAGTAGTTGTGGCGCACAGGCTTAGTTGCTCTGCGGCATGTGGGATCTTCCTGGACCAGGGCTCGAACCCGTGTCCCCTGCATTGGCAGGAGGATTCTTAACCACTGGGCCACCAGGGAAGCCCCAAGATCTAGGTTTTTGATTTAGGTTGATCAGACCCTTGGTTACATTTCTAATCAAGAAATAAAAGATGCCAGTGTGAAAAAAAGTCTCAAACATTATCAGAAGGCATCATTCAAAGCATATTTCATAAGTTATAAGAAGTTATAATTAGTTTTTTAACTCAGAATTCAAATCTGAGAAAGACAAATTTCCAGGACAATAGTGAAATACTTTATTATTTTGTTTTCTTAATATAGGGGTGGGTATATTTTAATCGTGGAGGAGAAATCCTGTTTCCTATTCCTAAATATATTGGATTAAAGCCATATGTGCATCAGGTTAACTAGGAATAAGGACATTTTTAAAAAGCTTTAATCATGTGCATTCAAAATAAGGATATAAAAAGCAATAATCAATTATATTTAAGTTCTGGAATCAAGAATTAACTCAGAAAAGTTTTACTAAGTTTTCACCAGCTGATATGATTATTTGTTTTAAAATGTTTCTAGTATCAACTTTAAGCTTTTTTTTCTTTTTCTGGGTAATTTGCATCATTTCCCCTTTTATAAATTCCCGTATTTGAAAAAACACAAAACATATGAAAATTTATAGGGTTTTAAAAATTGCAAAAGATACGAACACCTGTGTGAAAGTCAAACATTACAGATATGTATAAAGAAAAAGTTATTAATCTTCCCTTCACTGCCTCCAATTCCATCCCCCTGAGAAGCACAATGTTAACAGTTTAGTGTATATTCTCCTCAGTAAAGAAATATGTACATTTATTCAAACACAAATGCATAATTGTAAAGGCTCGTTTTATAAAGTCAGAATCAAATCATTCACATCATTCTACATATTAATCAGGACTCTTGGTTGCAAGTAACAGAAACAGAAAGTTGTTTAACTAAAACGGGGGATTTATTGGTTCACTAAACTGAGAAGGTTTCAAGAATAGCTGGATCTAGGGACTTAAATCAGCACCTGGTTTTGGTTTGTCTTGGTGCTGGTCTTCTCTATACTGGTCCATTCTTGGGCAAATCTTCCCTTGTGGTGGCAATAGCTTACATCTTCACAGCTCCAAAACCAGGGAAAAAAAGAGTATGTTTCTCTTTCAACAGAATCAACGAAAGTTCTGAGGTTTTGCACTCACTGCCTCTGATTGGATAGATAAAATGTCCATTCCTGAGGCCAGAGGAATACTCTCGTTGTGATCTTCCAGTCATGTGTCATGGGTACACATGGACTGAGAATAGGCTCCCTGTCTTAGTTTGGACTTCCATAACAAAAATATACTCGACCGGGTGGCTTGAATAACAAGTATTTACCTCTCACAGTTCTGGAGGTTGGAAATCCAAGATCAAGAGTTGGATTTGATCTGGTGTCTGGTGAGGATACTCTTACTGGTTTGCAGACTCTGAGAGAGAGTCTCAGAGAGAGTCTGTCTCTGACAGAGACAGAGAAAGAGATGGAGATGAAGGAGGAGGAAGAGGGGGAAGAAGGGGAGGAGGAGGAAATGGAGAAAGCTCTCATGTCTCTTCTTATAAAGGCACTGATCCCATTCGTGAGGCTCCACCCTCATGAACTAATATCCAAAGTACCCAAAACATCCCACCTTCTAATATCATCACATTGGTAGTTACAATTTCAACACATGAATTTGGCGGAGTGGGAGCCATGGGCATAAACATCCAGTTCATAATACTCCCAAAAGGAAAACCACATTTACCAGAAAGGTTAATGAATCCTGGGTCAGCAAAAACAACACATTGTTCATTACTTCCTGTATCTCTCTTTCTTCACTTAATAGTACATTATGGACATCCCTCCATATAAAGTAATCAATGTAATATAATGTCAATAATGGAAAAAAAAACACCTCATTTTTGTAAATTCCTATAAAGTATACCATGTCACTACTGATGAATGTTCAGCTGTCTCTGCTCCCCCCACTTCCCATAAAGTTTTATATTATAAGCAGTGCCGCAAGAAACTTCCTTGTATTGGCTAGTTCATTTCTTTTTGCAATATGGATTCCTCAAAGCAGGATTGCAAGTTCTAAAGATGAACGTATTTAATGTTTTAATATTTGTTACCTGATGTTGGGGGACAGAAGGAATGAAAAGTGCCCACAAAAGTGGGAAGGCATCTTGAGACTGAAAAAATTAGTGGGCAGCTCCGTCTAGTCAATGGATCCATTTATTACAGGGTAACTTACAGGGTGTAATGGGGATCGGGCAGACAACCGTCCAGCATTCGCAGCTGCACTCAGCACCACCCAGGGGCCACTGAAACAACTTTATAATTAACCTAGGGTATGGGGGTTGGTGCTTGGAAACAGGACATCTATTCCTAAGTCAAGATTTAGGAATGGGTGACTAGTCTCATGGGCACCAGGAATACGTCAGTGAAGGTCTTCATCATTGTTTGGAGACTAACAGAGCATAGAGGCCACCTGGTCCTAATAATTATTAAACAATATCTTAACTCCAAAGCCCTTGACGACAGAGAAGTGATTTACCACACAGTATAGTCCTAGGTAGCATCAGTGACGGGACAGGACAAACTAAAACGGGTCCAAGAAGGTGTTAGTTATGCTAGCAGTCATATAGCTGATTATATTTCAAAATCTGTTGTTTGCATTCCCATCCACAACATGGGATGAGAATGTTGGTTTCCTCACATCCTTGACAATGTTATTATATATGTTATTATAACCTATATGTTATTATAATCTCTTCCGTTTTTTCAAATCTCAAGGGTAAAAATGATATCACACTCATAAGAAGAATGACAAATCTGCATACATGAGAAACATTTAAAATCTGCATGTCAGTAAAAAGACAACTTTAAAAAAATTTGAAAACCAGATTCAGAGAATATTTGCTGCAGATGTGACAACTGAAGGTCTCTAACTTGTGTTTCCTTAACAATTTAATGACTATTTATTGTTCTTTCATATTTTGACTGGCCACTTAACCTCTTCAGGTTGTTGGCTTATTTTGTAATTGATTGCTGATTTTTTTTTTCACCAACTTTAGAAGTTCTTTATATGTTAGGAATGGTTTCTGAATTTTATCAATTCCTCTTCTAGGGACGTATGTTTATTCTAACATAGGATTCTTTACTTTTAATTAGTTGATGCAGTATATTGAATAATGTTGATATATTTCTTAAGACTGAGTCATCTTTGCATGTGACTGCAGGACATTTTTCTCAATCCACTTTTAGATTCAATTTCCAGTTATTTTATTTTGAATATCTCTATATAGAGATATATGGTTTTTCTTTGTTTATGCATTTTATTTTTAAGCTTTTTTCTACATATATACATTTATAAAAATACCTAAACATAATCATAAATTTTTGCATCTTTTGTTCCTTTCTTTGCTTTGCTATTCGCAACCTCCTTCTCCTCATCACCCACATCGTTCTTTCTCCACCCTCACCTTTACCTCCATGCCCATGTGGCCAGGTTAAAAATATATTGTGCATCCTTCCATATTTGTTCTTCAAGCTGATGTAATCTTATAAATGAGGATGTGTGTATATGTATATATATTTTTAAATTTTTTATTGAAATATAGTTGATTTACATTTTGAGTTTATTTTTGTGTATGGTGTTAGGGAGTGTTCTAATTTCATTCTTTTACATGTAGCTGTCTAGTTTTCCCAGCTCCACTTATTGAAGAGGCTGTCTTTTCTCCATTGTATATTCTTGCCTCCTTTGTCAAAGATAAGGTGACCATATGTGTGTGAGTTTATCTCTGGGCTTTCTATCCTGTTCCATTAACCTATATTTCTGTTTTTGTGCCAGTACCATACTGTCTTGATTACTGTAGTTTTGTAGTATAGTCTGAAGTCAGGGAGCCTGATTCCTCCAGCTCCGTTTTTCTTTCTCAATATTGCTGTGGCTATTCGGGGTCTTTTGTGTTTCCATACAAATTGTGAAATTTTTTTTTTGTTCTAGTTCTGTGAAAAATGCCATTGGTAATTTGATAGAGATTGCATTGAATCTGTAGATTGCTTTGGGTAGTATAGTTATTTTCACAATGTTGATTCTTCCAATCCAAGAACATGGTATATCTCTGCATCTGTTTGTATCATCTTTGATTTCTTTCATCAGTGCTTATAGTTTTCTGTATACAGGTCTTTTGCCTCCTTAGGTAGGTTTATTCCTAGGTATTTTATTCTTTTTGTTGCAATGGTAAATGAGAGTGTGTCCTTGATTTCTCTTTCTGAGTTTTTGTTGTAGGTGTATAGGAATACAAGAGATTTCTGTGCATTAATTTTGTATCCTGCAACTTTACCAAATTCATTGATTAGCTCTAGTAGTTTTCTGGTGGCATGTTTAGGATTTTTTATGTATATCATGTCATGTGCAAACAATAACAGTATTAGTTCTTCTTTTCCAATTTAGATTCCTTTTATTTCTCTTTCTTCTCTGATTGCTGTGGTTAAAACTTCCAAAACTATGTTGAATAATAGTGGTGAGAGTGGGCACCCTTGTCTTGTTCCTATCTTAGAGGAAATGCTTTCAGTTTTTCACCATTGAGAATGATGTTGGCTGTGGGTTTGTCATATACAACTTTTATTATGTTTAGGTAGGTTCCCTCTATGCCTACTTTCTGGAGAGTTTTTATCATAAATGGGTGTTGAATTTTGTCAAAAGCTTTTTCTGCATCTATTGAGATTATCATATGGTTTTTATCCTTCGGTTCATTAATATGGTGTATCACGTTGATGGATTTGCATATATTGAAGAATTGTTGCATTCCTGGGATAAACCCCACTTGATCATGGTGTATGATCCTTTTAATGTGCTGTTGGATTCTGTTTGCTAGTATTTTGTTAAGTATTTTTGCATCTATGTTCATCAGTGATATTTCAGGTGTACAGCAAAGTGATTCAGTTATACATACATGTATATATATAGGTAATAACCTTTTCCATTATAGGTTATTACAAGATATTGAGTATAGTTTCCTGCGCTGTATGGTAGATCCTTGTTGGTTATCTTTTTTTTTTAACATATTTATTTATTTGGCTGGGCAGGGTCTTAGTTGCAGCATGTGGGCTTTTTTTTTTTTTTGGTTGCAACTCTTGGAATCTAGTTCCCTGACCAGGGATCACCACTAGACCACCAGGGAAGTCCCTCAGTTACCTATTTTATATATAGTAGTGTATATATATATATATATATATATATATATATATATTTTGCGGTATGCGGGGCTCTCACTGTTGTGGCCTCTCCCGTTGCGGAGCACAGGCTCTGGACGTGCAGTCTCAGTGGCCATGGCCCACGGGCCCAGCCGCTCCACGGCACGTGGGATCCTCGCGGACTGGGGCACAAATCTGTGTCCCTTGCACCGGTAGGTGGACTCTCAACCACTGTGCCTCCAGGGAAGCCCAGTAGTGTGTATATTTTAATCCCAAACTCCTAATTTATTCCTCCCCACCCCTTCCCCTTTGGTAACCATAAGTTTGTTTTCTATGTCTACAAGTCTATTTCTGTTTTGTAAATAAGTTCATTTGTACCATTTTTTTTAGATTCCACATATAAGCGATATCATATGATATTTGTCTTTCTCTGCCTGACTTACTTCACTTAGTATGATAATCTCTAGATCCATCCATGTTACTGAAAATGGCATTATTTCATTCTTTTTTTTATGGCTGAGTCGTATTCCACTGTGTGTATATACCACATCTTCTTTATACATTCATCTGTCAATGGACACTTAGGTTGCTTCCATGTCTTGGCTATTGTAAACAGTGCTGCTATGAGCATTGGGGTGCATGTCTCTCTTTTTTTTTGGCGGTACGCGGGCCTCTCACTGTTGTGGCCTCTCCCGTTGCGGAGCACAGGCTCTGGACGCACAGGCTCTGCGGCCATGGCTCACGGGCCCAGCTGCTCCGCGGCACATGGGATCTTCCCGGACCGGGGCACGAACCCGTGTCCCCTGCATCGGCAGGCGGACTCGCAACCACTGCACCACCAGGGAAGCCCACATGTCTCTTTTTGAATTAGAGTTTTCTCCAGATATATGCCCAAGAGTGGGATCGCTGGATCATATGGTAACTACTTTTGGGTGTTTTTTTTTTTAAGATTTATTATTTATTTACTTATTTTATTTTTGGCTGCGTCAGGTCTTAGTTGCAGCATGCAGGATCTTTCATTGTGGCGTGCAGGCTTCTCTCTTGTTGTGGTGTGTGGGTTTTCTCTTCTCTAGTTGTGGTGCACAGGTTGCAGTGTGCATGGGCTCTGTAGTTGTGGAGCACGGGCTTAGTTGCCCCACGGCATGTGGGATCTTAGTTCCCTGACCAGGGATCAAACCCGCGTCCCCTACATCTCAAGGTGGATTCTCTGCCGCCGGGCCACCAGGGAAGTCCCTATTTTTAGTTTTTTAAAGAACCTCCATACTGTTTTCCATAGTGGCTGCAGCAATTTATATTCCCACTATATGTTTTTAAATTTGTCTTCCTAGGGATTTTTCTTTGTGGGGGGAAGCAGGGTTAACGAGAGTGGAGAAGGCTCTTTGAATCTATGGATTTTTTTTATTAGTTCTGGAATTTCACACAAACACACCGATTCCAAGAAACAGACAACCATCAGGCAAAAATAGTAAATATACTAGGAAATAAGGCACCATGAGCAAGATCCAGCAGAAAGAGTAGATGTCACTAAAGGACTCCAAAGACCTCATATTGGATATATCAAACACAAAATATGAAATAACTACTTTTAATTATTTTAGAAAAATACAACAATCTTGAAAAAACGGGCAGGCAATACGAAATCATTTAAAAATGTCAAAGAGACTTAAAGACCATTTGAAACTTATAAGAATGAAAAATATAGTCATGGAATTAAAAAATCAATGAAAGATTTCCATTTATGACAATATGGTTACCAAGATATTTTGGACCACTCTCCCACTGAAAATAACAAAAAAATACTGGCTAAATTAGAAACAAAAATTATGTCTTAAGGACATCAAAGAGCTAACAAAGTAGTAAGACATGATCAAGCCAAAATCTAGGTCCAAGTGGAAACACAGAAAAATAAGCAGTTATGAAACCAGTAGTTATTTATCAAGGTCATTTCTAAATGTACTCTTACTTTGCGTGAGGGCATTGCCTCATAATCTGATGTCGTGATGACCCTATGAACAAGGACTCAACACTGAATAGCTGTCCCGTACACCCTGGGGATTCTCAACAAGTGTGCTTATCTGGAAAGGGGCCAATTGGGAGGGTGCTTTCCTGGGCATCTCAGAATTAGACCTATCACTTGAAAGTCTAGACCACAGACAGCCAACCTTGCTGAACCAGCACAATGATAGGCATGCAAACCCTTAGCTAACAGTATCAAAGTTGAATGGGATTGGGGTAAGGAGAACACACGATAATTGGAAAGGATAAGCTAGGCTGTCATTCTTCCTTCATGTTTTACCCGCAACAAAGAGGGCAGTGGAGAGGGCGTGATGCTTGTCCTCAGATCCAGGAGGAGCCAGGAGGCAGAGCTAAGTTCAGACCTGCAGTCCTTTCCGTACTATGGTCACCACGTGACTATTGCCTGCCACAATATCCTTGCCTGCAGCAGATGCACTGGACTAAATTCAACTTTGCACACGCCCCACTCTAACCATCTGTTTGTTATTGCTCAGAGCTCTGATAACACTTATTGCCGGTACTCCTGTATCAATCAGGGTGCTTCTGGCTTCGAGGAATAGGAAGTCCAGCTCAGATGGGCTTAGACAATAAAAGGGGATGTTCTCGCTAAAATTTTTAGAGAGGATTCTCAGTTTAAGCACTAAAGATGGATTCCAATTGACTTAGGAAATAACAAATTTGTTGACAGGAAAGAATATTGGGTAGCTCAAAGGCCAGGTAGAAAGAACCAAAATTCGGCTACAGAACTCTTTTGGTAATGACAGTGCACTACATCTGACCCAAGTTTCCATTCTGTCCTGGGCTGTTAGCTTCTTATCACCCTGTCAAGTGCTGATGTGCTGATCACTTCCTTCTGAAATAGCAAACAAATAAACAAAACAATAATAAGCTGTTTTCCATGAACAAGAAATCCTCAGGAACAAGGACCTAATTTATCTTGATCTCTATCTATCCTCCTGCCTAGAAAAATGCCAGGCCTAAGGTAGGTGCTTGGTAAAATGGGTTGAGTTCACACACACACACACACACACACACACACACATGAACACACACTTAAAATGATGAAAAAAATCATATGTTCCTTTCATGGCAAAAGCTCCAACTGGAATTTATCTACCTCAAGACAACAAGCATAAATGTAGCTTTGCTCAGCACCAATTTTTGCTCACAAAGAATTGATGTCCCTCATCGGGCCTATAATGGGTGATGATGTTCAGTGAGCAATGGGTGCCAGACCCTCAATTATCTCATTTAAAATCCATGACGACTCTATGACTTAGGTACTCGCTTATCCTTATTTAAAAGAAGAGAAAATTGAAGCTTAAACAGGTAGTAACCTTTAAATGATGGCTAAATCTGGATTTTTAATCCCAGGTCACCTGACCCCAGAACTTCTGGATGAACCTTTGAAACTCTGGTCAGTTTCACAAAACAAAATGTATTAAAGTTGTATCTGAAACAACAATTACTCTTCTGAATATTGTTTTTACTTTTCTAGACTAGTCATTAGCATCCATAGGTTTAAGCAGGTTTTAAGGAACTGAAAGCTTTTCACTATATTGTAATCATTAAAAAAAATAAGGTTTGGGACTTCCCTGGTGGCGCAGTGGTTAAGAATCTGCCTGCCAATGCAGGGGACACGGGTTCGAGCCCTGGTCCGGGAAGATCCCACATGCCGCAGAGCAACTAAGCCTGTGCGCCACAACTACTGAGCCTGCGCTCTAGAGCCCGCAAGCCATAACTACTGAGCCCGTGTGCCACAACTACTGAGGCCCTCACGCCTAGAGCCCATGCTCCACAACAGGAGAAGCCACCGGAATGAGAAGCCCGCGCACCACAGCGAAGAATAGTCCCTGCTCGCCACAACTAGAGAAAGCCCACGCGTGGCAACAAAGACCCAATGCAGCCAATGAATAAATAAATAAAATTAAAGAAAAAAGTTTACAAGAGAGCTTGCTAGTGAGCAGTAGAGAAAAAATAGAAGTGAACTCTCCCAGGTCAGAGGCTATTCTTTGCACTGTGAGTCCATGTTTGTTTTCATTTTAGTTTCCAGCTTTGAAATTCCCTGTTTTCGCTCTAGTTTTCCTTCTTTTTCTCTGTGCTAATGATTTAATTATGGTTTTGCGTCCATAAAACAATGTCTGAGCATTGTGACAATTTTGCTGCAGTCAGCATTCTTTGTCTGAGTCTGAGTTCCCTGGAAATTAGAGCCTGCGGCAAATTTTACATTCTGAAGTTTTACTGGAAGAATGCAAACCCAGGGAAGCAAGAGTGAAGGGGAACAGGGCATTGAGGCAGGAGGAAGGGGAAGCAGACAGAAGGTGACCTTTGGCTGAGCTGGCCCCCCACACTTCACTAGAAGGCACAGTTGGTTGCTCAGTCATGTAGGAAATTTCCAGAGACCACATTGAATCATTTCTTAGAAGACTCCTTTGGGGAGAGGATGGAGAAAAATCATCCACGGATTCTTTTCCATCCTCTCAGTGGTTGAAATGTTTTTTGATTTGTTTATTGAAGTGTAATTGATGTACAATATTATCTAAGTTACAGGTGTACAGTATAGTGATCCACAATTTTTAAAGCTTATACTCCACTTACAGTTATTATAAAATATTAGCTGTATTCCCTGTGTTGTACAATATATCCTTGTAGCTTATTTTATACATAATAGTGTGTACCTCTTAATCCCCTACCCTTATATTGCCCCTCCCCGCTTCCCTCTCCCCACTGGTAACCAATAGTTTGTTCTCTATAAGATGTGGTATATATACACACACACACACGCACACACATACAATGGAATACTACTCAGCCATCAAAAAGAATGAAATTTTGCCATTTGCAACAATATGGATGGACTTGGAGGGTTTTATGCTAAGTGAAATATGTCAGACAGAGAAAGACAAATACTGTATGATATCACTTATATGTGGAATTTAAAAAATAATGCTAGTGTATACTAACACTAAATATAACAACAAAGAATCAGTGGTTAACACTTACTTCATTGGGTATTAATATCCTGCACTTCCGGGCGTTGTTTGCAGGCTCCTCCTGGCAGCCATGAAGAAACAGCCCTGGCATCTGCCTCCTGTGAGCAGGCACAAGCCAGGGACACCCCCTTTCTGCCCGCAGCCTGCAGCATCTGGGCCCCCTCAAGCCAGTGTGCCTCCGGTGGTTCTGTTGTATCTTGTACCTCCGTGGTGACAGGTAGGGTCCAAGGTGGGAAAGAAGGGGCTGCAGTGCGAGGTTTGAGGCAGGGTGATAACTGGGCTGTACCACGGTGACCTGGGAGACCCGGAGCAGCTATATGATGGGCCCAGCTGGCTGAGCAGGAAGAAAGTGACGACGGCATGGCTTCTGCAGAGGTGGAGACTCATGAGCTTCCCTACCACAATGGTCAAAACGACCTCTCTGTGGCTCCAAAGAAGGTGATTTTCCAGGGGGGTCTTGAGAAAACCGCGGCTGAGCCTAAGAAACTCAGTCTGTCCGAAACATCCTGACACGTCTTGTTGTGCGCATACAGGAGATTTCCCTGGGGTGTATATTTAGAAGTGAACGGCTAATTTAAAAAAACAAAACAAAATTTTGCCATTTGTAAACATGGATGGACTTTGGAGGGCATTATGCTAAGGAAAATAAGTCAGACAGAGAAAGACAAATACTCTATGATATCACTTATATGTGGAACCTAAAAAAATATGACAAACTAGTGAATATAACAAAAAAGAAGCAGACTCACAGTTACAGAGAACAAAGTCGTGGTTACCGGTGGGGAGGAGGGGGAGGGGAATGCAGAAATGGAGGAGGGGGAGGGGCAAGCTACTGGGTGTAAGATAGGCTGCAGGGATGTATTGTACAACACGGGGAAAATAGCCAATAATTTGTAATAACTGTAAATAGAGTGTAACCTTTAAAATTGTATAAAAATAATTTTTTTTAAAAAGAGAAGTGAATGGCTGCATCATTGGGAATGTCTATCTTCAACTGTACCAGGTATTGTCATATTACACTCCGAAATAATTACTTCTTACTGATTTGGTCTCATTCTTTTCCTTTCCTATGTATATGCCTAAAACTCATCTACCGTTTAATAAATTCACCCTGGAGTGAGGGGAATCACTGAATATACCTTCCACAATTTCCCCCTGCTTACAGAAATCTCTTGCCAAACTCAGAGGGAAACTGAAAATATGAATTAAATGATGTCTGTGAGGTATTTTGGACTCGGAGAAGCTGTTTAAATCCACATTAATTTTCAAACCAAAATTTCCCATTGTTTCCAGGAGAGGGCACAAATTCGTTTTATGTTTATTCTTAGTGCTTTTCACCAGCCTCTCTAACCTCACATCACAGGCAAACATGCCCGTCTGCAAGCATACACACCCTAACTCCTATTTCGCACTCACCCAATAGACACACAGCCTCTGCTGTCATTTCAGAGTCTATGATAGGCAGCCTTGAGCAGGCGCCTCACCCGGCTGCAAGATCCAGAGGGTGTGCAGGGGCTTCTTGAGGCTCCCACGGCTGGGAACTGGCCTGGAACAGAGAGGCAGGGAGGGTCTTACCTATTAAATACAGGTGGCTTTAAGTTATAGTTCCTATATTAATTTTCCTCACTTCCTCTGCCATTGGTGTTCCAAGAGTAGTCACATGAATCGTCCCAGGCAATAAGGGAGTGAACAGTCTGTAGAGAGATTTAAAACAATAATAAAACAGACTAAGTTGGTCTGCGTTTACATACTCCCACACTGGCAATTCTATACTATGTCAGATACAATGTGAAATACTCTTCCTCTCTCCAAATCTTTTGTTTGTCTAAATTCTGCAAAAGTTCTGTGGTAACTATTCAACTTTGTAATACGTAAAATTAGCTCATTTTGTCACTTATTGTTCAATAAACATTGTATTCTGCATGGAAGTTAACTCACAGAAGCCTTCGCGTAACTAGACTAATCTACACGAGTTTGTTTGATAGCTTAGTTCCTGATGGTTTGGAATCATTCATGCTTGCTTTGGGCACGTTTCATGTCTCCAGTTCTGGTGGAGTTCTCTGCTTTTGCATTTACACACTAGATTTGAAATAAGAGGCAGTCTTGAGTATAACAGAACTTGAGCTACTTCAGTTCTCTCATTCAATGTAATTATCTCATTTTTCTGCGACCACTTGGAGCTTTAATTTGTGATTAAAATTTTAAAGTGAAACAGTGCAAACTGCAAGGTGGAACATTTTTGTCTGATAAAAATAGAAATTAGTTTATACGTGAAATTTAACAGCATTTGAACAATACCTTTAAAAATTGAAACTGGTGCTTCCCTGGTGGTGCAGTGGTTGAGAGTCCGCCTGCCGATGCAGGGGACACGAGTTCGTGCCCCGGTCCAGGAGGATCCCACATGCCGCGGAGCGGCTGGGCCCGTGAGCCATGGCCGCTGAGCCTGTGCATCTGGAGCCTGTGCTCCGCAACGGGAGAGGCCACAACGGTGAGAGGCCCGCGTACCACAAAAAAACAAAAAAAATGAAATTGATTCCTTTTTAGTTGTCATTTTCCTTATTTGCTGTTTAATTACTATTCACCTGCCATGTTATTAGTTTCTGTGGCAGATTAATATGTAGGTATATTTTCCCCCTCCGTTTGAAAAATAGTAATGTAATTAAAAAGTAGTAATCCATTACTTTTCCCCATTTTTTAATCCTGGAATCCTTTATTTTATTACTTATTTATTTTCATTGGCATGATTATACATACAAAGTTCAATAAAAGAAAAATGTCACGGTGGGTTTTTTTCTGTTCATATTATTTTTCTCATTTTATTACTATTACTGAAAATAAGGTATAAAGGAGGATCTGTAAACCAATGCCATGCTCTGTGTGTCAGATACACAGGGCACACCACTGCCCCCCAGAGCTAAGAGCCAGGGTTGGGGGAGAGCTGCCAGGGGTGGGGGAGAGCTGCCCTGGCTGACAAGGCTTTCCCCTGCCGCTGGGCTGTGAATCTGCCCACAAGGGTGATGGACGTTAACCCTCACTTTTCCCTCAATCTACTTCTTTGATTCAGAGATATATAGTCAACTGAAATGATAACTCCATAAGGACCAGAACTTTGTCTTGTTAGCACTGATCCCAAAGAACAGAGCGGGCAGTCAACACATTCTTGTTAAATGAAGGAAGGAACGTGGTGTCACTTTGCACACATGTGAGTGTGCGCGTGTTGCTGTTTCTGAGCGTTTAGCTTGAGCGTTCCCAGCATAAGATGGGACCCCATCGAGAGCAGACATCGTGTATTTTGCTTCTTTTGCATCCTCCCCATGGCTACCCCCAGCAGTACCAGCGTCTCCACAGTGGCAGACTGACCAATTGACTACAAGGTCAAGACTCAAAACACTAGTCTGAGGAAATTTAAAATGGCCAAGGAGTTAAAATTCAATAAAACAAAATAGCATTTTTTATTCTCTTCTTACCCTCTTTCTGATTTCTTTTGGTAGGGAGGGCTACTCATTAGAAAATAAAATGCTTAACTTATCAAAAGATACTATACCTGATACTAATCTTTGCCAAATTTTAATAATGTATGGCTCATTTATATAACTGATGGAAGGGGGGTGGGGAATACATCTAACTATGTATTAGAATTACCAAAGGTTCTATTCAAAGTAGGAAAAGAGGGAAAATGTAACTTTTAAAGGGTCTGAGCGGCTCAGATAAGATGTTCTTTCATCTAAAGATTACATAATCCAGACTCGGTCTGTAAATAAAGGCTTCAGAGCCCAGAGAACACAAGACTTCTGTCCAGTGTCACAGAAGGGCGAGAGCCAGGACAAGAAGTCAGCAACACTGACTTTTATCCCAGCCTCTTCTTCTATATGACTGAGCTTCTAAAGTACAAGAAAATGGCTCTTTACCTGTTTATTGTATCAACTTGCTTAAAGTAAGATAGGTGCTCCAGAATTATAGCTGTTTATGGTAGCCACTGACTAAACAATGAAAAAGAAACTTATAATGACATCCTTACATTGGCAAATAACAAGACACTGATTAAAGAAGATTTGAGGATACTTTTAAGAACCACTTATTATAGCACATAACATTTACGAAGTAGAATTAATAAATATTTATTGATCATCCACCACGTACATGACCTGAATTATTTCCTATAGAGACTACTGAATGAATAAATAATAGACACACTTGCATAACACTCACCATATGCCAGCCTCTGCTTTAAATGCTTTACGTTCATTAACACATCAATCTTCACAGCAGCCTGCTATTATTATCACCCATTCTACAGATGAGGAAATTGAGACACAGAACTTCACCAAGATCAAGCAGCTAGTAAGTAGATCCTCTATTAATCTGATCACCTGGCACCATAGACTGTACAAACTGTGATCCGCTTCTTGCCTCAAGGGACATAAATATAGGAAAGGTGAAGGGCAGTGCAGATTTAAAGAACAGTTAAGGAAGACTCTGATGTGCCCCAGGCAGTACACAGAGCTGAGGGAATGGTCAATCAGAGCTCTTTGGGTCCAAGTGGCAGAAACTAATAGAAATAGCTTTTAAAGAACGAAATAATGCCATTTGCAGCAACATGGATGCAACTAGAGATTGTCATACTATAAAGTCAGAAAGAGAAAGACAAATACCATATGATATTACTTATATGTGGAATCTAAACTATGACACAAATGAACTTACCTTGAAACAGAAACAGAATCACGGACATAGAGAAAGACTGGTGGTTGCCAAGGGGGAGGGGGCTTGGGGAGGGATGGAGTGAGAGATTGGGGTTAGCAGCTGTAAGCTTTTATATATAGAATGGATAAACAACAAGGTCCTACTGTATAGCACAGAGAACTATATTCAATATGCTATGACAGGGACTTTCCTGGTGGCGCAGTGGTTAAGAATCCGTCTGCCAATGCAGGGGACACGGGTTCGAGCCCTGGTCCAGGAAGATCCCACATGCTGCGGAGCAACTAAGTCCGTGCGCCACAACTACTGAGCCTGCTCTCTAGAGCCCGCAAGCCACAACTACTGAAGCCTTTGCGCCTAGAGCCCGTGCTCCGCAACAAGAGAAGCCACCGCAATGAGAAGCCCGTGCACGGCAACGAAGAGTAGCCCCCGCTCGCAGCAACTAGAGGAAGCCCACGTGCAGCAACGAAGACCCAACACAGCCAAAAATAAATAAAAATAAATAAATTAAAAAAAAACTCTATGACAAACTGTAATGGAAAAGAATATATTTAAAAGAAGAATATACATATATACCTGAATCACTGCTGTACAGCAGTAATTAATACAACATTGTAAATCAACTATACTTCAATTTAAAAAAGAGAAAGGAATAGCTTTTATAAAAAGGAAGAAAGAAAAGGAAATGCTATTTATTCAATACTTGCTGTCCATTCATGTTGTTATGGGCTAAATCTGGGGTCCCTACCCCACCCCAAAATTCATATATTGAAGACTTAACACCAGTACCTCAGAATGTGACTGTGTCTGAAGAGAGGGGCTTTAAAGAGGTAATTAAGGTAAAATGAGGCCATTAGGGTAGGCCTTCATCCAATCTGACTGGTGTCCTTATAAGAAGAGGAGATTCTGACACAGACAGACACAGAGGGAAGACCACATGAAGACACTGGAAGAAGACAGCCAAGGAGAGAGGCTTCCGAAGGAACCAACTCTGCTGACATCTTTAGCTCAGACTTTCTAGGCTCCAGAACCATGAGGAAATAAATTTCTGATGTTTAAGCTAGGTACTTTTTTATGGCAGCCATAGCTAACTAATATAGAAGGATACTGGGTAGCGTATAGAATTGAAGGAAGAGGTACCGGAACCAGTCAAAGCCAGTAACCTCCAGGACTAGATCCAGGGCCTCAACACACACACACACACACACACACACACACACACACACACAATCTCTCTCATCTGTGTTTGACTTCATTCTTTTCTTCTAACTACTTTTCTCTCCCAGCTTCAGAATATAAAAGTGTCAAGGATGGACACACCTGACCCAATTTGGGTTGCGTGTCTAACACTAGACCAATCAGTTAATTCTCCTCTTTCAGTGAGGAGTCTCTGTACACCCCTGGCTGGTCCATATCCTTGAGTCTGGAGCCTCCTCTAGTTCGCTTTCCCCAAAGAGTAAACCTGCTTTCTGCCGGGGTGGGGGAAGGCAGTCATTTGGCTGTGGAGAGAAGGAATTTGGGGATCTGACTGCCCCTTCAAAAGACTTTCCATGAACCTCCTGTTTGCAGCCCTGCCTCCTACCCTCTCTTTCAGAAGATCTGTGCCCCCAATCCCAGGGCCTTTCTGGGGTGCGGCGCCATGAACGGGCTTCCTTCTTAGCAGTTCCCCATCTGCAGATGCCGGGGTTGCCATTTTCTCAGCTCTGCTGGGCTACTCACCATTTACCTGGTCCCTGTTCCTGTTCCCATAGAGCTGACATTGACCCCACCTCTTCCCTCTGTCCTTGTGGACTTGGGCCATTTTAGCTTGCTTGCTGTCATTTTAGTGGCGTTTTGGAAGGGATCAAAGAAAAGTGCATGTTTTTAAACGGCAATGTTTAACCAGAAGTCTATTCTGGGGATTTTCAAATAATCCTCTCTGAACATGCCACAGTGGCTGGCTGCCTTCAGGCTTGGGAGTAGGGGTGGAGGTGGTGGGATAGAGGACAGAGAGGAGGAGGGAAGCGTGGGCAGGCTCTGGACCCCACTCCTGTATCAAGCGGAAAATCTCTGCCTTTTTCTGTTTTATATTTCGGGGCTTCTCAGATTTCATTTGGACAAAAAGCCTTTAACTAAAAATAGAAAACCTTTAAAACCACTGCACAAAACAAGGCCGTCTCCTACATATTTTACAGAGTTGTAATCATAGTGTACACCCAGTTTGGTATTCCAGTTTTGTTTATTTATTTATTTCACATTATATTGCATTATAAACATGTATTCATATTTCTGTAGCTTTTTCATTACCAGTTTCTTAACCCAGTGCCAGGCACGTGATAAATCCTTAGTAAATAGTGATTGAATGAGTGAATGAATGAATGGTAATATTTAATAGCTGCTGTTTCTAATTTTTTCGTTATTGTACTAATAACTTCTGCTGAGTTCATGCATTCATTCACCTAACACGTATTTGTTGAATACCTACTATGTGCCATGCACTGGCGAATGGTGCTGGGAATAAGGCAATGAATAAGATAGACATGGTCCTTTCCACACCAAGCTTACAGTCCAAAAGAGGAACATGGCAAGTGAGTTGACAATCACAGTACAGAAGCATAAACAATATAGCAAACGAAAAGGACTAACCAAAAACTGGAGCACTTAATAGGGGCCACTAACCTAGACTTGAAAGCCTGAGAAGGTTCCCTGGAGGAAGAGACCCAGGAAAATCATTTAAAAAGCAAGCAGGGGCTTCCCTGGTGGCACAGTGGTTGAGAGTCCACCTGCCGATGCAGGGGACACGGGTTCGTGTCCCGGTCCGGGAAGATCCCACATGCCGCGGAGCGGCTGGGCCCGTGAGCCATGGCCGCTGAGCCTGCAAGTCCGGAGCCTGTGCTCTGCAACAGGAGAGGCCACAACAGTGAGAGGCACACGTGCTGCAAAAAAAAAAAAAAAAAAAAAAGCAAACAGGACGTGACAGGTGCAGAAGGGACGATAAATGCTCCATGCAGAGGAAGCAGCAGGTGCATGGCTGGGCACACAGGAGACCATGGCACATCCCAGAACCTGGAAGAGGTTCAAGGTGACGGGAGGGCAGGGTGCACGTAAGTGAAAGCCCAGGGATGAAAGGAAAGGCAGACAGCAGCCAGAGAATGAAAGATCTGATGGACTCCCTGCATTTGGCCTGCATCCCGAGGCATTAAGCACTCTTAGGGTAAAACCCACTTGCTGTTTCAGGGTCATATCTGCAGATCCTGTAGGGCCTATAAGCTGTGATGAGTCTGCAACTCATCCCTAAGAGTAATGGGTACCATTATGGGGACAATATTTTCACTGCAAAACAAAAAAACCCAATATGATGGCAACATGAAGAATGGACACAGGGAAAAGGAAGACCACTTAGGACTAGCAGAGAATATAAGAAAACGGCAATGGGGACGAAGAGAGGTAGATGGGTTGAAGGAACAGGCACAGGTAGAAGCAATAAGCCTTGGTGGCAGAATGTGGGACATAAAGAAGAGAAAAGAGGCTCAGATGACGCCGGATTTCCGGCTTCGGTAACGTGTGGGTTGAGGCGCCATTTATTAAGACAGAGATCACAGGATAGGGGTAACCAATGAGTTCAGTTGGGCACATTGGGATTAAGGTGCCTGAAGAGCCTCCAAGAGGAGCTGTCTGTAAAGTAAGTGGAAATGTAGCTCAGAAGCAGATGCGGATCTGGGTACCCATCCTCAGCACGGAAGTGGTAAGGGGTGTGGAAATGGAGAGGAGCGGTGAGATCCCTCAGGAAGAGACGCGGAGGAGAAGGGAGGAGGCATGTGGTCAGATCCCCAAGGTGTCCTGATAGTTCGGGATGGGCAGAGGGAGATGAGCCTGCTAAGGAGCTGAGAAAGAGCAGCTCGAGGTGTTAGATGAAATCCAAGGAGGTGCTGGTTTATGGAGGCCGAGCGAAGACAGTGCAGGAGGAAGGGTCAGTGTGTCGACGCCATAGGGACTGCAAAATGGCATCAAGAATGTCACTGGTAGCACAGGGAATGATAGTCAATATCCTGAGATAAACCATAATGGAAAAGAATATGAAAAAGAATGTATATGTATGTATAACTGACTCACTGTGCAGCTGTGAGCTTTGTGTGCAGCAGAAATTGACACGATGTTGTAGATCAACTATACTTCAATAAAAAAAAAAAAAAAGGATGTCACTGGTGCACTCAATAAGGCAGTTCCAAGCAGAATGACAGGACAGAAGCCAGGCTGCAGTGGTTCAGAGCATCTGAATTTCAGACAAAGTATTTAGGCAAGACTTTCAAGAAATATGGCTGAAAGGGAGAAGAGAGAGATAAGACCTATCTGGAGGGGAAAAGAAGGTAAAAGAGACAAGCATGTTTGAATGCTACCATTGGCTCCCTATTACTATCTATTTAAAACCAAAACGAACCAACCAACCACCAAGACTCCCTCATCTACTTGCTATTCAGGGCTCTCCAAAGTTTGATTCCAACCAGCTTTATTTGCTACTATCCCCTCACCATCACCCAGTGCTTCAGCCAAATAGGTTAGTTCCCCAAACGAATTGCACAATTCACCACCTCTTTTTCTTGCTTTATATTGTTTCCTCCCCTGAAATGTCCCTGTCACCTGGTCCAACCCTACCCCCCTGTACCGCCTACCCCTGGCTCTCAGGAAAGCCACGATGCTCCACCCTGAGACGCTCCACCCTGAGACTCTCCACAGCTCACACTGCTTGTCCCACACTCAAGTCCCTTCTTTTCTTCTGTCCCTAAGTTGTTTGGATATTTCCCTCAGGCCCCAGCTTGACTATAAATTTCTTGAAAGCATGGGTTGTAGCTTACTTAGCACTTTGTAAGCTCTTTTTTATACAGTAGGGGTTCAACAAATATGAATGAGTAAAAGTTCCAGTGAACTTCATGGAAGTGTTTCTCATACACAGTTGACGCCCTACCAAGAGGTAACCCTCACTCCAATCCTGTTCTGAGCCCCTGCATTTTCATTAAATAGTAACGCCCTGGGCATACACGATGTGCCGGGCATATCATCTGTTTTACTCATCAATCCTATGAGGTGGCCACTATCATCACCCCATGTTATAGATGAGGAAATTAAGGCTCAGAGAGGTTAGGTAACTTGCCCAAAGGTCACACAGCTAGTGAATGGCTGAAGCTAAACTCCAAATTCTGATCTCTTGACCCTTGGAGCTTGTGATCTTATCCAGGACAGCACATTGACCTTGCTGTGTTCTCTCTGCTGACTTGAAGAACGGAGAAAGACAATTTTAAGAAATGTTTTAAAAGTGCTCTCAGTGAGACTTCCGGGAAGATGGCGGAAGAGTAAGACGCGGAGATCACCTTCCTCTCCACAGATACACCAGAAATACATCTACGCGTGGAACAACTCCTACGGAGCACCTACTGAACGCTGGCAGAAGACCTCAGACCTCCCAAAAGGCAAGGAACCCCCCACGTACCTGGTTAGGGCAAAAGAAAAAACTAAACAGAGACAAAAGGATAGGGACGGGTCCTGCACCAGCAGGAGAGAGCTGTGAAGGAGGAAAAGTGTCCACACACTAGGAAGCCCCTTCGCGGGTGGAGACTTCGGGAGGCGGAGTGGGGGAGCTTGGGAGCCGCGGAGGAGAGCACAGCAACAGGGGTGCGGAGGGCAAAGCGGACAGATTCCAGCGCAGAGGATCGGGCCGACCAGCACTCACCAGCCGAGAGGCTTGTCTGCTCGCCCGCTGGGGCGGGCGGGGCTGGGAGCTGAGGCTCCGGCTTTTGTCGGACCGCCGGGAGGGGACTGGGGTTGGCGGCGTGAACACAGCCTGCAGGGCGTTGGTGCGCCGCGGCTGGCCGGGAGAGAGTCCGGGGAGGGGTCTGGACCTGCCGAAGAGGCAAGAGACTTTTACGTCCCTCTTTGTTACCTGGTGCACGAGGAGAGGGGATTAAGAACGCTGCTTGAGAGAGCTCCAGGGACGGGCGCGATCCGCGGCTAAGAGTGCGGAGCCCAGAGACGGACATGGGACGCTAAGGCCGCTGCTGCCGCCGCCAGGAGGCCTGTGTGCGAACACAGGTCACTAGCCACACGCCCTTCCGGGGAGCCTGTGCAGCCCGCCACTGCCAGGGTCCCGGGATCCAGGGACGGCTCCCCCGGGAGAACGCACGGCGCGCCTCAGGCTGCAACGTCATGCCGGCCTCTGCCGCTGCAGGCCCACCCCGCACTCCGTGACCCTCCCTACCCCCCGGCCTGGGTGAGCCAGAGCCTCCGAATCAGCGGCTCCTTTAACCCCGTCCTGTCTGAGCAAAGAACAGACGCCCTCCGGCGACCTACACGCACAGGCGGGGCCAAATCCAAAGCTGAGCCCCTGGGAACTGTGAGAACAAAGAAGAGAAAGGGAAATCTCTCCCAGCAGCCTCAGAAGCAGCGGATTAAAGCTCCACAATCAACTTGATATACCCTGCATCTGTGGAATACCTGAATAGACAACGAATCATCCCAAATTAAGGAGCCCTGTGGATGAAAGGCTCTTGGTGCTGCAGCCAGGAGTCAGTGCTGTGCCTCTGAGGTGGGAGAGCCAACTTCAGGACACTGGTCCACAAGAGGCCTCCCAGCTGCACATAATATCAAACAGCAAAAATCTCCGAGAGATCTCCATCTCAACGCCAGCACCCAGCTTCACTCAACGACCAGCAAGCTACAGTGCTGGACATCCTATGCCAAACAATTAGCAAGACAGGAACACAACCCCACCCATTAGCAGAGAGGCTGCCCAAAATCATAATAAGTCTACAGACACCCCAAAACACACCACCAGACGTGGACCTGCCCACCAGAAAGACAAGATCCAGCCTCATCCACCAGAACACAGGCACTAGTACCCTCCACCAGGAAGCCTACACAACCCACTGAACCAACCTTAGCCACTGGGGACAGACACAAAAAACAACAGGAACTACGAACCTTCAGCCTGCAAAAAAGGAGACCCCAAACACAGTAAGATAAGCAAAATGAAGAGACAGAAAAACACACAGCAGATAAAGGAGCAAGATAAAAACCCACCAGACCTAACAGATGAAGAGGAAATAGGCAGTCTACCTGAAAAAGAATTCAGAATAATGATAGTAAGGTTGATCCGAAATCTTGGAGATAGAATGGACAATAGAATGGACAAATTGCAAGAATCAGTTAACAAGGACCTAGAAGAACTAAAGATGAAACAAGCAACGATGAACAACACAATAAATGAAATTAAAAATACTCTAGATGGGATCAATAGCAGAATAACTGAGGCAGAAGAACGGATAAGTGACCTGGAAGATAAAATAGTGGAAATAACTACTGCAGAGCAGAATAAAGAAAAAAGAATGAAACGAACTGAGGACAGTCTCAGAGACCTCTGGGACAACATTAAATGCACCAACATTCGAATTATAGGGGTTCCAGAAGAAGAAGAGAAAAAGAAAGGGACTGAGAAAATATTTGAAGAGATTATAGTTGAAAACTTCCCTAATATGGGAAAGGAAATAGTTAATCAAGTCCAGGAAGCACAGAGAGTCCCATACAGGATAAATCCAAGGAGAAATACGCCAAGACACATATTAATCAAACTGTCAAAAATTAAATACAAAGAAAACATATTAAAAGCAGCAAGGGAAAAACAACAAATAACACACAAGGGAATCCCCATAAGGTTAACAGCTGATCTTTCAGCAGAAACTCTGCAAGCCAGAAGGGAGTGGCAGGACATATTGAAAGTGTTGAAGGAGAAAAACCTGCAACGAAGATTACTCTACCCAGCAAGGATCTCATTCAGATTTGATGGAGAAATTAAAACCTTTACAGACAAGCAAAAGCTGAGAGAGTTCAGCACCACCAAACCAGCTCTACAACAACTGCTAAAGGAACTTCTCTAGGCAAGAAACACAAAAGAAGGAAAGGACCTACAATAACGAACCCAAAACAATTAAGAAAATGGGAATAGGAACACACATATCGATAATTACCTTAAATGTAAATGGACTAAATGCTCCCACCAAAAGACACAGATTGGCTGAATGGATACAAATCCTTACATCCAAAATTCCAAAGGAGAATTCTTAAATTTCTTCTTGGCTATTTAGTATAGAATAAACTTAAAATGTCATTTCTTCTTAAGAGTAGAAAAATTCTGGAATGTATGAGAGAGTGAGTCTGCTGGACCATCCTGTCTGTATACACATGGTTCAGAGCCAAGGCAGGAAGCACCCTTCCACTCTCACTACCTCTGTTCCAGCCTGTCTACCTCATAGATGCAAGGGACCACACGCCCATGTGAACTGGACTTAGAGAAGGGCCTCAAATCAGGCCTAATGAATTGAGAAGCATGAAATATTTCTGTGCTCTAACTCTATATTCAGCCCATCTTTATACCATCCCTCAAATGAAGTGGCAACTTTAGAAAAGTATTGTTTTTAAAACTAGCAAATTCCAACAAAAGTTACACTGTATGTTTTTGTCAATTTAAAAATCTTTTGCTTTAGTTTTTTGTTGGACATGTAAGGCTATTAACACAGATGTTCTTTATTAGTTCTGTAATTTCAAAATAATCTGCAATATGAAATCAGGACTTCAAATGGTACACCAGAGTCAGAAACCACAAATTAAAGACATTTTGAAAGTATATCTCTTCTTTAGAGACATGGGCAAAAATAAATTTCTCTTTTGTAGTTAGTTCTCAAGATCGTATGGAGAATTCAGTGTACACAAACCTATACTAAGCATCTCATTCAGTCTATAATCTAAGATTTTAAGCTATGTTTTTATTTTTCCATGTAAAAAAAAGTTGAAAACAATTAACTTCTTAAATACTGGTAATCATAGTAGGTTGCACTAGTTGACTCTAAACTGTCATTATTTTAGCTAGCAAAACAGATAGCATCTTTGATCTGATCTGCATTAAAAATTCTCAATTTCAGAAAACTTACCCATTTTCTTTAGCCAGGCTTTTATTCTGGATACCTATCTGTCAATTCTTTAAATCCAAGATTAAATGCCACACCCCCTTACTCATCACTTCAAAGTCCAGAACAAATTCTCTTAAAACTACTTTAGCCTACATTGGCTTCTCTGTTCTTGATACTTCAGAGTTTGTCTCACACAATTTTTCACTCAGTTTCATCCTCCCTATATTTTTCTCTTGTTTCAGAAATGCAGTCTTTTCCTTTAAATTTCTAGCTCTTTGAGGTCAGAGACCCTATCTTATGTCTTCCTTAGTCTCCACAGTGTCTTATACAGTTCTAGACGTATATTAAGTGCTCAATAAAGACTTGAATTTTAAAAAAAAAAAAAAAAGTGCTCTCAGTAACAGTCATATAAAAGATTGTAAAATATGTTACTTTAGAAAGCCCTTTCAGACTGGTAGAAAAGTCCGTGGATTTTGTCATTTTTTCCTTCTTTAAAATTTGGTAATGAGTAAATAGCATAAACAGTAGGAACCTCCAAAAAATAGCCAAGTAGAATATAGTCGGTGAGAAAGCAAGATATTGGAATATTAGAAAGAAGGGAAGTAGCTAGATAGGAGAAATATTCACTTATCTTGGCTTTTATCTGGCAACACTTAATATTTAATAAATTCTGAATGTTCACCTCCCTGGTATGATTCTGAAAACAATTTTTTTATAAAAAATATATTTGTCAGTGAATTTCCTAGGAACATTCTTTGGTGATGACACAAAATTTTGTGGCTTTAGTTTTCCAAACTTGTAAAAATGACTCTTTGCTTACATGATTTTGTTTTTCTAGTAGAGAAACATCAAACATAACAACTTATCACTGCCTGGAATGAGAACCCTGCCCTCATTCCTAGGTAGTGATCCAGAAGTTGGATTGTATTTTCTGTTTTCACCAACATGTTGAGGTCAGCCTTTTCCATTCATCTAGTAACATTACTCATTATTTCTTGACAATAATTATTTAACAACTCATTTGTTTTTCTTTGAGGTACCATTTCTAATTAGATATTCATTATAATAAAATTAAAACGTTGTTCAATTTCTGCTAATGGACTGTGGCATTCTTCATATTAGGAAAAAGCTTCTATCTCTATGGCGTTATAAAGATATTGAGTCCCAGGAATATTCTGAACAAAGTCAGAAACAGCCAGTAATAGTTCCTCCTTTGGCCAGATTCCCAGGAATGTCACTGTGTCTTTTCCCCAAATAATCCATTAGAATGCTGGTTCCTCATCTTTTAAAGATGTGCAGTCCATCCTTGTTTGATGTGAAAGATTTCTCTTTCGGTCTAGCTCCCTTTCTTCTTTCTGACCACCTGTCCTCCATCAAAAAGTGCTTCAGAAACACTTCTAAAAATAAAAGTGAAATTAAAATAGCTGTGTTTTGAGAATTTTTTTCCCCACAAAATTCTAGGTCAGGCTTAGAGAATCAGTTTCGGTCAAGATAATTTTATAACCCTTAGTGAATCCTTTTAGATTCACTAGCATCTAAAATTTTTATAACTGATTTGCTATTTATCCCTGTTCACTTAATGAGAAATTTAGAAGTTGGTCAAAATAATTTTTTTTAAATACAGAATTTTAGTGAGGCACTCAATGTCCCGTGTTTAGCCATGCAGCAGCTGGACTTTATTCTCAGTTCCAGGCCCCAGGGTAGTGGGTGGAGTACATCCCATCACGCAACTGGGTGAGGCCAAGGCAGGGATGAAAATCTGAGGGTGACCTGGAGTGGGTGCAACGTGGCTTACTTTAGCTGTGTCATATCATGTAGAATATGCCACTGCAGTGCCGGCCAAAGGCAGACCAGGATTCAAACCCCAAAGAACCACTCTGTGACCTTGGGAAATTCCTTAACCAACACGAACCCCTGTTTCCTCATGCATAAAATGGAAAAGCTGCTATATCCATCACGGTCCAGTCAGGAGACGAGAAACCGTACCAGTTATCTGAACAGTGAGAATTTAATATCTACACATATATAAAAAAGCTGTTAAGTAGGTATAATGTTGTTAACTAGGAGACTGAAAAGGTAGAAAGAAGACACTAAGAAATCACAGCAGAAGCAACTATGGGGAAACATCCACCTCCCCTAGAGGTGGGGAAGAGAGGAGGAGGGTGCAGGTGGGACCTAGGACCTCTGAGGATAGCGCACGAGGATGGGGCGGGTGTCTCCAAGGGGGTGTGATGAGGCTGCTTCTGCAAGTGAGGGGGGAAGTGCAACCTGGATTCAGACTGCCCCTGGAAGGGATGAATAAGCATTGCTGATGTGAGCCGCACAGGAACAGGAAGTAGATCCCAGCCCCCAGGGGAGGAGCACGTTCCTTCTCCCTCCTGCAGCCTTGTAGTCTCCCTCTGGTTTCCCCATGGGCGGAGCCCAACAAGGAATAGCGGGTAAACAGAACTGTGGTCTGCAGAGTCCCAGACCCTCAAAGCAGAGCAGACAGCGGTAGGTTTAGAACTGAGAGACAAAAGCCAAGTAACTGGCACAAATATCACATATGCAGCACTCACTTCATGCCACGCACAATGCCAAGTGCTTTACACGCATTACCTTATTTATCTTAACAACTTAGTGAAGTATCCCCATTTTACAGATGGGATGTTAGGAGGCTGGGTTTATCTGACTTCGTAACTCCTCTGCTGTACACAACGAGATATTGTCTGGATCGTATCTCAGGAAGCAGAGGTCCCTCCCACGTTACCCTCCCTCCCTGTCCTAATATATTCAATCTTCTCAGAGCTTGCTGGTTCCTGGGGAGAGGCAAGGGGTATGGACAGTCAGAATTTACAGAGGAGCCAGGGGGAGGAATTGGACCCATTTCCATTTCGTGCTTCAGGTGTGCATAATGTGGTCCTGACAATAGGCAGATGGAAAAAGGAAGAGCAAGAGACTCCAAGGAAATTCACCTGGCAGGAAGGAGAAGACCGAACGCATGGCCATCGGTTCACTGGGGAACAGTGGTGCTAGTAAGTGATGCCTTGGCGGCTGGTCTGACCCAAGAGGGTTGCCAGGGTGGAGGGTTCATAGGAAGGTCTGTGAAGCTGGGGTGGAGCTCCTGAGAGAATCTCCAAGGGTAGAAGCTTTCTTCCTTGTGTCTTGAGCTATCACTGTGGCCTGGGGCACTGAGGCAAGAGAGCCATCTCTGGGCTCATCAGGGCTGAACAAAGAGTTCCAGCTTCAGTGAGAGCAGCTGTGATGAGAGGTGGCATCTTCCTGAACTGTGACAGTTTCAGGGAGGAAGGCAGAGGCTTTTGCAGCGCCCATGGCCATGTCACCTCAAACAGCTCTAGAAAAAGAGCCAGTCTCTAGAGAGGATTGTTGAGGTGAGAGCCACAAGGCTGAGCGAAGGACACATTCCATCCGCCTTGGATCAAGCTGCCTGGAGAAAAACTCAGAGATTTGCATGCAGGTGGTTCACTGAGGGGTGTAGTCGACAATAACAGCCATAAAGAAGTGAGGAAAGCGAGCAATTATACTCCAATAAAGGTGTTAAAAAAAAAAAAAGAAGCGAGGAAAGCAAGACTGGGTAGAGAGAGAGACTGAACTGCAATGGAGATGCAGCAGAGGCCTAACTGATTCCATCTGCAGCAGGGCCTGGGACGGCCCTTCAAATCGGGACTGATCTTTTAACTCCCACATAGACCAGCCACTGGGTGCCATCCTTGGGGGAGGGGCTGTAAATCTTGTCCTGTGGGAAATTCCTAGACATGTGCCAATTGGAAGGTGTTAGCAGCTGACAGTCAGCAACTGGGGGAATGAACGCCTTGGTCCTAAATGAGAGATCAAGGAGGCCCACCACAGCATCCCCTGCATATCCATCAATTTTAAAAGTATTTGTTGAATAACTCCTCTAAGTCAGGCACTGTGCTGAGCACCGGAAACACAACAGTGACCAAGACAGACAGATATCCAATTCAAGATATAGGTGCATCTACTAAAGCTTTCTTTGCCTCGATGCCCTCATCTATAAACTGTGGATTATAATAATTCCTAACTCAGGGGATTGTTGTTACGAGCGAGGAAGGTAGCACACACAGAGCCCTGCCTGGTACATAGCAAGCTCTCAATTAGTATTAGATGTTGTTATCATTATGTATAATGCCCACTCTACAGTGTTTGAGGACTGCCGGGAGGACCAGCAGGGCCATCAACTCCACTGCTATACCATCCTTTGCAGGCATGGATTTGCATGAAGAAGAGGACATACCTTAAGGGAGAAAGAGTTGGAACCCTGGGATTGGTCCAAGTGCAATAGTAAGCAACTCCTGCAGAAAAAGTATGGTTCTCAGTAATCTACCCTGTCGACTGATGGCCAGCCCAGCCCCCAGGGAATCACAGTGGGAGAGGACTGCAGGGAAGAGTAAGTGATAACATACAGGGTGGTTTGACTAATCTCTGTGGCCGAATAAGCAGAGTCTAGCCCAGCCAGCAACTCTGGGAGAGGGGATGCTCATCAGGCAATCAACTCAAGCTCAAGTCCATTTCTCCACGTCGGTGCTCCTCAGCTATCTGCCCACCTGTGTCCCTGGACTTGGGCTCTGAACTGGGACTTGAACAGGGCACTGCATCCAGGAATTTCCCTGGGCTCCATTCCCTTGGCTTTATAACCACAAATAGTTGTGTTCCAGCTCCATCCTCTGGCTTACCTGTTGGCTGGGCACGCACCACCTGAGCCCTGTCTGCCAGGTAAGAGGGGCTGAATGGCAAAAATAGGAGTGAAGGGTATTGTCTTCACATGGCGTCCCTGTTGGAGAAGTGAGAAGAGGCACCAGTTTTTAAAGGGTTTGATCCTTTCAGCAACATGCACACCATTTCTGCTGCCCCTGGAGGGCATTGTGCACTGCAGAAGCAACACTGTGCTTTGCATACCTTGGCCTTGGCAGCCACAGAAAACATCACAAGAGGCCACAGCAAAGGGGGAAGAGGTTACAGGTCCTGAGCAATACCCAGAAGAACTCTTTCACAAGTGTACATGGGACTCCTTGCTAAAGTCTCCAGGGACTCCTTAAATAATAGGGGAGGAAGCTGAGGGTCTGGAGTTCTCACAAAGCAGGTGGGGATAAAAACCAGAGAAATTCTAGTTTGTATGCCCTTGTGACCCCCTTTGTCCCTCCCGTCTGCCTCAAGCTGCTATCACCACTCCTGTGTGGCCTGAGGTCTTAAGAGTTACACATGGGTAATTGACATCTGTTGTCTTGTCACTTAACCTCCGTGCTCCCTACTGGTAACCACAGCACAATTTCCCTTAGGGGATCACCAACTCTTCCTCTCTCAGTTCATGAAATAAGGGTGGGGTTGATTGTAGCCTTGGCTCAAGGTATGGGCATGTGACTCAGCCTCACCAATCAGAAAAAATATGATATTTCTTTAGGTCACAATGATTGGTTTGGGGATGGGCACATGATCCAAACAGTCACTAAAACTCAATGACATTTTTACCGGGACTCTTAAGGAAAGGATAATTACTCCTTTCCAACAGACTTGAATGAGGTCTGCTGCTCCTGGAAGCATCTTGTGACCACAAGGGACAGTAATATTTGGAAACTGAGCCAACACGGAGGAGAACAGAGGTGAGAGAGATTGGTTGGGTTCCAGTGATGCCATTGGAGCCCAGATCTCTCTGGGGATCTTTCAGTTATGAGTGTCAGTGTCTCTTGTTTTCGCTTAAGGCTGTTTGGCTTGTTTTTCTCTGTCACTTGTCACCAAGAAAATCAAGACAGATGCAGTCTGTAATATGTGCAGTATAGGATAGGGAACTTCAAAGGCGTCCAATCTCACTTCAGTTTCCGTTTCTCCCTTCGTTTAATCCTCATTTCAACTATGAGAGGTAGGTAGGGGTGATGGTTTTATTGTCCCACTGAAAAGGTGATAAAATTACACCCTTGATATGCTGAATGACTGGCCCAAGGTTTTCTAGCTAGTAGATTACAGAGCTTGGGGTTGGTGACCTTCTGATTTGGGAAACAGGAAATGTCAACAAGATCAGTACACCAAACGAGTGGTGATCGGACCTACTTACTGATAGTAATGTCTTGAGGATACGTTTGGTGCTTTAAATGATGCTTCAAACATTTTCTGTTTACATTCACTAATGTCATTTTTTTATTTTGCCATTGGTCATATTTGCACCTCCAAGTGGCTTCTCATATTAATGGGGACAAAAGAAGTTCCTATAGTAAACGAATTCAATGGAGCAATAAGAACTTATTAAATGCTTCAAAACTGTTCTATCACCTTCCACCTCATTCCCTCAGCTTTTGTGCCCTTGGTTCTCCAGAGCTGCTCACCAAGATGCCCACCTGAGAGAGAGAGAGCAGAGTTGGGCAAGGATTGCCACAAAAATCAGTGCTGGGCATAGGTGACATTTAAACAGCCCTGAATTTCCTATTCCCAAGCATGAGTCACTGCCCCAGCCTGGGAACCCCAGTTGTGAGTGATGCCTAAGGAGATTCAGATAGATAGACAGACTGACTGAATGACTGACCAATGGACAGATTGGTTCCTTCCATTGTGTATCCCAAATTCTCCATGGCCTTACTCTGTCCACCTGCTGAGACGTGAATATCACTTATAGGAAAACTTGGGTGCAGACTTTTGCGCTATGCACTCATTCATTCATTCACGTAACAAATGCTAGTTAGGTACCTACTCTGTGTCCAACACTGGGCTAGACTCTGAGGATACAAAGCCCACAGATAGACAGTTCCTGCCCTCGACAGCTTTACAGCCTCATCGAGAGAGAGCCACAATGATAAGAATAAGTGTTCTAAGGCAATTTAGGTGCGATGATACAAATGTGTACAGTGTACAGTGGAGGAAAATAAAGGAAGGGTCAGTTCCCCCTGAGGCAGGAGAGCCAGAAGAGGCTCACAGATGATTGGTGTATAAACTGAGTCTTGAAAGAGAAGGAGATAGTTGCCAGTCGATGGGGGTGGGTGGAGGTATTCCTGGCAGGGGAAGCAGCAGGAGTTTGCCATTCCAGTTGCATGAGACAGAAAACCTGAGCCCATCTGGTTTAAAGAAGGAGGGAATTTACTAGGGAACTGAGTGAGCAAACAAAAAGGCCAAGGATGGACTCATCAGGCATGGCCGGATTCCGGGCCCAACCACTGTCTCCAGGACTTGTTCTCTATCTGTATCTCATCTGATTTGCTCTGAGATGGCTCCGGAAGTATCAAGATGGTGACAGCAGATCCGACCCTACATCCTCTCAGGTTTCAGCTTCAAAGCAAAAAGACTGCACATCTCACGCTTCTCAGAAATGTCTCCTTCTCCAAAAATGTTTCATGGCAACCCATGGGCTCTGGGGAGGAAGCAATCCTAGGCCCATCCCTGAAGTGAGCGCTGCGGCTAGGGGAGTGTGAAGCTCTGATTTACTGCGGTCTGAGTCACTGCTTTCCCCAGAGAGTCAGGGTGGAGCCGTCCTCATCAGGACAACTTGGACTAAGAGTGGGGAAGGGGCTTCCCTGGTGGTGCAGTGGTTGAGAGCCCGCCTGCAGATGCAGGGGACACGGGTTCGTGCCCCGGTCCGGGAAGATCCCACATGCCGCGGAGCGGCTGGGCCCGTGAGCCATGGCCGCTGAGCCTGCGCGTCCGGAGCCTGCGCGTCCGGAGCCTGTGCTCCGCGATGGGAGAGGTCACAACAGAAAGAGGCCCGTGTACCGCAAAAAAAAAATAAATAGAAAGAAAAAAAGAGTGGGGAAGGACAATCCAGGCACTATGATCACAGGAATGGGGAGCTGACCACGAGCGTCCGTTTCAGCTCTAGTCCTGCCGACCTCCACGGCTCCATGTCATTCTGACCAGGAACCTGGAACCAAGCAATTCAACACCACAGAGTCCCAGGTGACTAGCACCAAGTCACAGTCTCCAAAAGGACCAATTTCTGGTCATCTCTTTTGTAAGCATTGTCTTCTCTGGAGCCCACACTTTGGGAAAGGTTTTTATTTCCTTCCCACCAGAGACCCCCAGCCCCTGGGGGGAGCCAGAGAGCAGCTGCAGTCTGGAGAGACCCCTGGAGTCTCAGGGGAGCCCTGGCTGCCCGCCAGGACCTACCAAGGCCAGGCCACAGGTAGTGCCATGTCAGTTTTCTACTTTTTTTTTTTTTAGTTTTAAAAAAACTAAAGTGAATGAATGTTTTTACTCATGTAAAGATTACTCTATTCAAAGTTAGTGTCTGATTTGATAGGCAAGATTTTATTTGATAGGCAAGATTTTTACTAGTTGACACGAGTAAACTAAATAAATAAACTTAAATAGCCATATGTGGCTAGTGGCTGTCTTACTGAACAGCACAGATCTAGATACTTAGCTAAATTATACCGTGTTTTCATTTACTGTTTCTTAGAATAACATTAAAGACATCATAGTTATGTTTCAAAATTAGCTAATGTAAGGAGCTAGTATCTTGGATAAGTGGAGATCCAACCACAAAAATGTCGAGGAGCAGCAATAATTAGAGACGATCTCCCAATCACCTTCTCATTGTGTCTAATGTTCTCATATTTCCTTTTTTGGAAGCCAAGAAACAAGTCTCTCCTGTTTCTCTAGTGCTTGTTGCAGAGATAAAAAAAAAAAAAAAAAAGTCCAACCACCAGATATTCATCTGAAATACTACCCATCTGGACACTTACTATTCGGCTGTTTGTTTTTGCCCTGAAGTGTCCAGATGACTGCTGATTTTGGTATTTCAAATTTTCCTTGGTGCTAATCTTTTTGAAGGCGGAGAGTTGTTGGCCTGGTATGTTGTTGGTTAAAATCCTTTGGGCTGCCTAAGTTTTCAGACCCACTAGAGCTATCTGATGAGAGGGCAAGCTGGAGGAGGGTTCAACTGAAGTGTAGTTGGGTATAATTATTCTGGATATAATCATGTCGTTTTGTAGCTTTTCTTTCTTTCTTTCTTTCTTTTTTTTCTTTTGCGGTACGCGGGCCTCTCACTGCCGTGGCCTCTCCCGTTGCGGAGTACAGGCTCCGGACGCGCAGGCTCAGCGGCCATGGCTCACGGGCCCAGCTGCTCCGCGGCATGTGGGATCCTCCCGGACCAGGGCACGAACCCGTGTCCCCTGCATCGGCAGGCGGACTCTCAACCACTGCGCCACCAGGGAAGCCCTGTAGCTTTTCTTTTTTCATCGATTTTTCTTGTTTGGTCTTTCTTTTCCTCAGCTACAAGTGTTTTGGTGGTGGTGATGGTATGGGATGGTGTGGTTTGGGCTTTAAGGCAATCCAAGATGTCCTCGATTTGTAGGTGACACAAGCAATCTAGAAGAGATAAGTGTTACAGGATGCCTTCTGTGTATCTAATTCTACACCTTACTGCTGGTAGGTGTCTGTTGTGGGACAAGAGTGAAATACAGGATTTGGAGCCCTAGGCATCTGAAGAAATGCACCTTTACAAAATAGCCCTATATGTATTTTCAATGGAGTTGGACCATATAATGACCTCTCTGCTAAAACTGGGAAGGACACAGGTATGTCCTTGTTTGGGTGTCACAAAGTTGAATTCTTTCTTTTTTTCACACAAAACTATTTTTATTAAATTTCACCTTTTAAATTTTGTACCATCATTGCCAATTCATAATCTGAACTTTTAATTCATATTATTTCTTCTTCTTTTTAAAAAAAATTTTATTGAAGTATAGTTGATTTACAATGTGTTAATTTCTACTGTACAGCAAAGTGACTCAGTTATACATATATAGATTCTTTTTCATATTCTTTTCCATTGTGGTTTATCACAGGATATTGAATATAGGTCCCTGTGCTATACAGTAGGACCTTGTTGCTACAAAGTTAAATTCTTGATATCACAATCTTTACATGGAGGCAGCAGTGAAATGTTTCTTCTGCTCGCACTCCCACCTCTTCCAAGAACTTGAAAATAAAGTTGCCTCTGCATATAAAACCCTAAAATGCACCCATGTGGTAGCCATGGAGTACACCATATAGATGTCCCTTCGGGAGAGAACCTGACGTAAGGACTGTCATTAGTTGTCAGCCTCCAGCTCCTGAGCCAACACAGGTCTCCTCTGACAGGCTCCTTGCTAGAGGTCCTTGTTGCCCTGGCCCAGCTTTTACTCAGGGCTGCACTGTCACCTAAAGTTCCTCCAACCCAATCCCACTTCTTTCCCTAACTCCTTTCACAGGTGCCAGACCTGCACTGCAGTCTGAGGCTCCCTACCTACTCATGCCTCCTTATCCCTTTATCCTCCACAGGTGTTTCCCTCAATATATCTGTGGACATCTAAGTCTGTACTAGTGACTGTCTCTCAGAGGACCCGAACCAACACAATACAAAATGAATGAGATTAATTACTTACAGAACTAAACTTGAAGGACATTCTCAACGGTGAGGATACAAACTGGGTCTGTTCTATTCAACACTATATCTGCAGGGCCTAGTGAAGCAGTTGGCATAAAGCATAAAGTAGCCTCTCAAAAACTTATGAAAGGAAGAGAGGGAGAGAAGAAGGGAAGATTTTGGATGAGCTGAGATTAAAAGTCTAACTAAGCTTTAGTGAATGTTAAAAAAAAAAAACCCGCAGCATTAGAAGGAAAAGCATGTAGACAGGAGAGGATGGTCGGTTTTGAATTTAGAAAAGGGAACGTCAAAGAGTAAAAATTTGTTATTACTTCCTCAGCACTGTCTGGAGAAGATACACACACACACAGATGCATACACACATTCCAACCTGCATCCATCTCTATATATGCATGAATAATAATGTGTAGGAAATAATGGATATATTATACATCTATTCATATACCTATTACCTTGCTCAGAATTCTCAATATATACCAAGAATATACCACAAGGGTCAAAGGAAAATGGAACAAACAAAAAAATCTCCTCGAGATACTGCCAATGGAAACATTACCAATTGAGAAAACGGACAGTCGCCAGCTTCAGGCACAGTCACAGCACTTCTGTTGCTACAACTTCCCATTTGTGCAATTAGTTCCTCACAGCAGGCCAGAGTACTCCTGTCATTAGCGTCTGGCAAACATCGCTCAGTTAAGATGTGGAAATTGCAGTGTCCCTGAGAAAAGGCTCTGGACTCCATCAAGAGCTGTAATCCTATTAAATTCCATCAAACAAGTCTCAGGCTAATTTTTAAAATTAATAACCGTTTAATGTCCACAATAAATATATGTTGATGTTCAAGCATTTTGGCTTTATTTAAATTTACCGAAAGTGATGTTTTCCCACATATATCTTCTTTTGCAATTATCTTAGTGGAAAAATGTGAATGCAGAGTTTGACTTGTTTCTTAGGAAAAATGAAGTTTTTGTTTGGATTATTCAAAAGTGTTTACAAGACAATAAAGTGTTTTTAGAACTCTGAGGGCAAAGGACTCAGGACACATACTTGAAACAGTTTTATTAATATCATGGATTTAGGACTGTGTTCATAGCCATAATTTCATGTTTATTTATATATAAACATATATTCATATACTACAGTATATATAAATCCTTGACATATAATTTTTTATATTTATAAATTCTTTATATATAAAGCTTTTAGAGAAATTCTTAAATTTTAATTTCGTTTAATTTTAGTTAATTCTTAAATTGCAAATTCTCTACAGAAACTCTTAAAAGAAAACCAACTGCAAAATTCACAGAACTCTGAAGAATCTCGTAATGATTCAGTCTCATAGTTTTAATGTCTTTGTTCGCATATAATATTTATTTGGATAATGCCTTTTAGGTAGCTATCTTACCTTTTCAAAAGCAATAACATTTAGCAATCTTGAAACTCATAACAAACCAGACTCAAATTGGAAATACAAATTCTTTTATTCCAGATGTTTAATGAGCAATGAATGTGAATCTTTTCCTTGAGGAACAAATAAAAGGCAATTGAATTGAGGTAGATTTGTTGGTTCTGCCTGTGTTTAGAATCGGTTTCTCCAGACCGTAGTTTAGAAGACCAATGAGTGCAGGAAGTGACTTGTGAATGGAGAACATAGAAAAAGATCCACTACCATTCCTCTCAGGAAATCATGTTCAGTCTGTCACTGCAATAATGTTGGCACTATAAGATCATTATCATTGATTATCTTTATTGGTAACTTTCCCAAAATCGAAGAAGGACTGGAATGAAAACAAACTCTTTAAATCCCTAGATATAATTTCATAGTAGAAGAGGCACATCAGAAAGGACGGGAAACTAAAGGGACACTAGTGTCATCTTTGGTGGCAAAGTTAATGGTGATTTTCTTCTTTCTCTTTTAAAATATTTTCCAGAGTTTATATAATGAGTATGTATTTCCTTTCTACTCAGGGACATTTTTTCTTAAAAAATAAAAAGAACAAGAGATGGTGACCAAAGATGGAAACCCACGCAGCTTAAGAGACAGCTTCAGTTTTCATTCCTTGGTGTTGGTTAGGGTTGGGTGCTGACACCAAATGCTTGCCTCGAGCTTTGAGAATCAGTGAGGAGGACACAGGAAACGCAGGGTCGTCTGGGGCAAAGGGATCTGGGCTAATATGCTCTGGTGCTTTGGCATTTCTTGTTCCAGACTCCTGGTTCCTTGTTAGTGGGCAGTCATGGCGGCATTCCTCTCACCATTGGGGTCCCAGCACTTTCCTCCAAGTAACCCCATCTTCCTTGAAGACAGCTACCATCTTGGCACGACTCATGATTATGAGTAATATTGAGTCTTGGTGAGAGAACCAGATGGGTTAATTGCAAAAAGCACCCATATCTGGATCAATTTATTGAGGTTATTTAATTATGGGAAGTATACCTAACAAACAAAATTAAGATATTTCTTACCTACAGTTAATACTAATCTATCTTATAGACAAAGACTTATCCCCCGAAGTCAACATAATAAAGTAATTCCAAGGTGTTTTGGTTTGATTTGATGGTGTTAATTATACTCTTCACTTCAAGGCCCCCATTATCATCAATGGTCCACACACTGAGGATATTTTAGGATCAAGTTCGTTTTTTTGTTAACACTGGTGCTTACATCTTTTCTCATGGCCAGGTCTCCATAGTATGTGGTAGAATCCTGTGTTCTCAACAGAATCTTTTTCGAATTCTCGGAGGGCCATCTTCACGTGGAAGTTGGGTGTCCAGTTGTTCTGAATCATTCACCTCAGGCTCGCTCTTCCTTTCCCGTAATGTTTGCTTACACGCTGCTTCCAGAGGAAGAAACAGGGTAGCAGAACCTTTTCCTCAATACCAACGATAGAAAAGTCCTGGGAGAGCTCTCTGATTGGACAGTCCTAGGTCACATGCCCCACAGGGCAGGTGAGGCGGGGGCCGGTAGGAGCAGTGAATGGAATCGGTGATCCTTGGTGCACACACAGCTTAAATCCATCCACTCCAGGCACCATCTCCATCTACACTGAACTCATGGGTCCCAAATGAGGCTCTGCTGGATTGGCGTGCAGTATTGATGAAGAGCTTGGGTTTTCCAGTCAACCAGGGTTCAAATCCCAGCATTTCATTTACGTATGGCAGGTTTGGGATTAGCGGTTAACCTCTATAAATCTCAGAATCTTCACCTGTAAAATAGTGATTATCACTCTTACCTTATAGGGTTTTTGGCAGAGTTAAATGAAATATTATTGTAAAGCATTTATATCACAGTTCCTGGTGTATAATAAGTGCTCAGTAAAAGTTAGGGATGATGATTTAACGCGAAGTGCTTCCATTGGACAAAGTTTCATCCCAAACCAGCAAAGGGCTGCTGACTTTTGTCCAGCGTTGGCAGATGAGTGGAGTTGGTTTCATTCAACACACATTACGTTGCCTTGGGACCCTTATACATAAAGACTACCTTGGAGCCGTTTTCCTCAACAGAGACAGGCTAATTGAACTTTGTATATCCCTGTCATGGACATTAATCATACTTGTGCCTGCCATTATTTTTTGAGTAGCTCTTTAATATTTGGGGAAATTTCTACAGCATGCAGACCTTATTCCCCACAAAGAGTTGTGTTCCTAGCCTCTGTTGCAGCTGAGATGCCGGCATGTGACACAGACATTACCATATGCACTTGCATGAGACTGATTCAAGAGATCCATCTGAGCAAAGAGGGTCAGTGATGAGCTTTCATTCTGTAGGTGGCAGCAGAGCTGTCTGGCCTTTGGGGTACTGGTATTGAGAGATTGAATTTCTCGGGGCAGAAATGCATCTGCTGTGCTCACAGGTGTCACAGTGTCGGCAAGTTGAAGTACCTGCGTTTAGTACTTAGCCTTGGTGGCAGTAGTGGCAACAGATTTCTCACGGGGACATTTCTGAAGCAAGGTTTTGGCCACTATTCTGGGAAAAATAGCCTTGGAATAAGTTTCTCCAGTTCTCTTAATGGTAATGTGAACTACCTTGTGTTTTAAAATACATCCCTTATACTGCTTGAATCAGCCAGTGTGGACTCAATTGCTTGTAGCTAAGAAGCCTAACCAGTACAATTTCCCTCCAATGTTCTATTCTCAGGAGGAATAGTATGCTTCCAAACATCAAAAAAATTGAACTAGGGCTTCCCTGGTGGCACAGTGGTTAAGAATCCGCCTGCCAATGCAGGGGACATGGGTTCAAGCCCTGGTCCAGGAATATCCCACATGCCACAGGGCAACTAAGCCCGTGCGCCACAACTACTGAGCCTGGGCTCTAGAGCCAGCGAGCCACAACTACTGAGCCCACGTGCTACAACTACTGAAGCCCGCATGCCTAGAGCCTGTGCTTCACAGCAAGAGAAGCCACCGCAATGAGAAGCCCGTGCACCGCAACGAACAGTAGCCCCAGCTCGCCGCAAATAGAGAAAGGCCGCGCGCAGCAACGAAGACCCAACTCAGCCAAAAATAAATAAATAAAGTTATAAAAAAAATTGAACTTTTTTTTTCGAACTAACTTCTAATTCTAAAAATCCTTGTTCACAAGAGTATCTACTGATAGACCTGTGCACAAGAATTCAAAGACTACAGAGTTCCTAAAAGTTGATAGTATCTGAAAAGCTGAATTCAGAAAAGACACTTCATCAGTAAAGCATTAATATCATAACTCTACACTATTATATTTTCCTAGGTAAAAGAATATGGGGATATTCCAGTTTGATAGTTTTGCAGAATGACAGATGTTATGGAAATGTCACGAACAGTATTGTCACTAAGTTGGGCTGCATAAAAGAATTTCCACACTATTTGCTTTCCAGATACTTTTCATTCCTTTTATACATTTGGAGCATTTATAAATCTAGAGACCCATGTGGTGCAGCTGGAGCAGTGTCACGTTCAAGGAAGCACAGACCACACCTGAGTTCCAGATATGGCTCATGCCTCTAAAAGAACAATGGGAGGGATCCAGGGATAGAGCCCAGCCCGCCATTATGTCCTCTCCCGGCCTCTCCCCCTCAACCTGATGCAGTCCCCTGGATTGTTGCTCAGGTACTTTTCAAGATAGTTGGAAAAATTATCTGAGATTTTGAATGAATCCATACCTGAGATTTACTGTACTGGAAAAGGCCACTTACTTAAAACAGGTTGCAAAGTTTCATAGCAGATATTAAAAAAGTGTTTAGGGTTTTACCTTCAAAAATGAAGCTGAAATTTTTTAAGTTAAATTTATTTTGTATTTAACAAAATTTCATCTATATTTGCAGCTATGTGCCAATTCTCATAATACACAAAGAATGAATCAAATCTGGAATTTTTAGCACAATTTTCCCTACGAAATTACAGTCGAGCAAAATATAAGCATTCTTCCCTTCACCTTTGATTTTCACAACATCATAAAGTAGAATGTTACTTTTGAAAAAGTAGCATAGGGAATCAATTGTTCGCGTGGGCATCTCTTGAATATTTTTGGCATTAAAAATCATTCTTTTTTGGTCAGCGACCTTTAGTTTTTTTCCTTCAGTTGTTCACTGGAGTAATTCATCCAGGTGTTCATTTGTCAAAGAAGTCCATCATTCCTCCACTTCTTTCAATATCACTTGCATCCATCTTACGAGATTCTGCATCTTTTACAAGATCAGTACTGCACCATGGATTAAATGTGCATTGTATTTCTGTTGCACTTTCAGATGTTTACAAGGTTGATGAATTGACCAGTGACTAACCAACAAAGATGTTGACATACTGGGCCCAGCTAGGTGCTAATATTATGCAACAAAGTACTATGAGCGGGGTCTAATTTTATAAGTGGTCAGTTCATTGGTGAGTATTCTTGTATTCCCATGATTTTGAGTCTCTGTGCAACTTGGTTAACTGCAGAGACTGGGTAATATATACTTTGGACAACAAGGATCACTTCACCAAACACTCTGCACTCGCAGGGGTTTGGTTCTCTCCACCTCTCTCCTTTCCTAGTGCCTGGAGTTTTAGCGGCTCCCTACCATTATACCAACGCTGCATCTCTGAAGTCCAGAAATCGGTCTCACAGAAATGGACCTTACACAAACCTTCAGAGTCCACTTGGGTGTGTCTCAATTTTGACACATTAAGCTTCTCAGGACATTTAAGCTTTATAATTTTGGTCAGAACTGTACCAAAATGTTCAATGCAGCTCTATTTACAATAGCCAGGACATGGAAGCAACCTAAGTGTCCATCAACAGATGAATGGATAAAGAAGATGTGGCACATATATACAATGGAATATTACTCAGCCAGAAAAAGAAACGAAATTGAGTTATTCGTAGTGAGGTGGATGGACCTGGAGTCTGTCATACACAGTGAAGTAAGTCAGAAAGAGAAAGACAAATACCATATGCTAACACATATATATGGAATCTAAGAAAAAAAATGTCATGAAGAGCCTAGGGGTAGGATGGGAATAAAGACACAGACCTACTAGAGCATGGACTTGAGGATATGGGGAGGGGGAAGGGTTAGCTGTGACGAAGTGAGAGAGTGGCATGAACATATATACACTACCAAACGTAAGGTACATAGCTAGTGGGAAGCAGCCGCATAGCACAGGGAGATCAGCTAGGTGGTTTGTGACCACCTAGAGGGGTGGGATAGGGAGGGTGGGAGGGAGGGAGACGCAAGAGGGAAGAGATATGGGAACATATGTATATGTATAACTGATTCACTTTGTTGTAAAGCAGAAACTAACACACCATTGTAAAGCAATTATACTCCAATAAAGATGTTAAAAAAAAAAGAACTGTAGTTCCAAGTTAAATATGCGTTTCTAAGAGCAAATAACAATGTCTTAGTAAATTTTAAAAATCACATGGTAACATCAGTGTCTTTCTACATGTCTCAACAACAGAACTATCAGTGTTGGAACCCTAACTTTTTAGTGAGGATATAAACGCAGTTATCAGTCTGTAAATTAAGAAAAGAGTTGTTGCATATTTATGTCCAAATAGTTTTCTATCCATTTAGTCATATTTCACACTTTGTTTTTTAATTTTAAATTTTGAAAACTTAGTTTTGAAGAATGAAGTATTTTCTGGCTATGATCACTTCAAATCATTACCAGAAAGTGAATTAAGCAATATTTTCACTTCATAATTTAAAACTATGACTTTTTAATAAAATATCATCTAAAATACGTATGCTGTTGGACAGCATATTCTTGAAATGTGTGCAAAATAAACAATCATTTATTTTCCTATTTGCTCTTTTAAAACAATTTTATTGGGTTGAGGGTGTAGGTTTCAGCATATAATGTAGTTTGCCAAGTTCTGTAATCCTTTTTTTTTTTTTTTAAGTCATATAGGGTGTGGTGCCTTCAGAAAATTTTTAACAAGTTGTAATTCTTGGTGTTTTTTTCCTTCGCATTTTCAAAAATAGTAAGAAAATCTAAACCCCACAAGGAAATTCTGGTTCCTACTATTGACTCCTGGATTCCCCTCCTCTAAAAAGTAAGATTATTCTCTGCCGCCATTCTCTGTCGCTTATTTCCTTGCCTGGAGTATTTATGTTCTTAACACTGTAGGCTCATTATTAGAAATGAAGTCTTGGGACTTCTCTGGTGGCACAGCGGTTAAGAATCTGCCGGCCAATGCAGGGGACACGGGTTCGAGCCCTGGCCCAGGAAGATACCACATGCCGTGGAGTAACTAAGCCTGTGTGCCACAACTACTGAAGCCCACGTGCCTAGAGCCCGTGCTCCGCAACAAGAGAAGGCACCGCAATGAGAAGCCCCCGCTCCCCAACGAAGAGTAGCCCCCGCCGGCCGCAACTAGAGAAAGTCTGCATGCGCCCAGCAATGAAGACCCAATGCAGCCAAGAATAAAAGAATTAATTAATTAATTTAAAAAAAGAAAAAAATGAAGTCTTGATAAGGATTATTTTAAGGCTTAATTTTTTTGCTTAGAATGGTGAAAATACTTTCGGAGGAACAACACCAATGAGGCATCTGAGTTCAGCTATATCCCCTTGTGGTGATGTGGTCATTGAAAAACCCAATGACTCCATTCCATTCTTGTTTTTCTTTTATTAATCCCTGGTTATTGGGAAGCACTTAGCAAAATAAATATTTTAAATTATTTTTAATTAAAATTAATTAAAAGTAATAAAGAAAGCCTTGATTCCATAAGACTGCAATTGTTCTTAGAAAAACAAATTCTCTGTACATCTCAACTAATCAATACTACAGAAAAAGGCATCGTTGGAAAAGATCTTTGAAGAAGAGAGAGGCGCCAGCAAAGAAGCGCTATTCTCAGGACGTAACATGGAGTGGTGAGAGCTGAAGATCCGGAGTTTGTCTCCGTTATTTGTCACGGTAATGACAAGTCACTCACTAATCACACGTCTGAAAACTCACTTCTACACCGCCCCCCGCCTCCCGGACAGAACCTATCTCCCTGTTCTCACACACCAGTAAAAGCAAAAAGAATCTACTGAGATTCTGTGTGTGTAAAGTAAGAGAATTAGAGGAGGAGTTAAAATATAGTAGAATCTCTCTTCTATTTTCTCTTTTCTTTCTTTGGATCCAGATGTCGGAAGGAGGAACCCTCTTTTCCAGCAATCGGCAAGCGCGAATACTTTTTATTTGAAAGCAACTAGAGAAAAACACTCCCCAAAGCAAACCAAACCAAGGCTACCCCCCTCCAACCCCCCTCCCACCCCATCATCTGTGGATCAGGGCGCCAGGTCCCATTTGGGTACCACGCGGCAGGGGATTCCCTTTCATCCTTCTCTCCACAGCCCCTGCCCGAGGGATGTGAGCGGGGTGCGGGTCCCGGGGTGCCAGCGAGGAGCCGCCCGCCACCCCGCCCGCCCCTAGAGAGGAGGCGGCTCCCGCCTGGGAGCCGCCCCCTCTCGCCGCCAGAGAACAAACGGGATATTCAGCAGTGGCCTGTGGCTGCCAGAGCAACTCCTCAGGGGAAATTAAGCGGCGAGGCAGACTGCACCGTAATCGCCTCTAGAAAAGCGCCCGGCCCCGCCTGCCGTGCACGCCCGGCTACCTGGGCTGCCCCGCGGCGGCGCGTGCGAGAGAGCGGGAGAGGGCTCGCCGGCGTGCGGGGCGCGCCGGGGCGAGAGTCCGGGCCGGTGCAGAGCGCGCGGTGCTCCGGGGTGCGCGCCGGGGTGGGGCGAGCCCCGAGCGTCTCCACCGGCCATGAGGGGCGCGGGCGCCTGGGCCCCGCTCTGCCTGCTGCTGGCCGCCGCCGCCCAGCACTCGCGGCCGCAGCCCCCGGAGAGGTAACGCGACCCCCGCCCGCGCTCCCTCCCTTCCGCCCTCTCTTTCCCTCGCCCACGGCTTGGCTTTACCCACTCCGCTTCGGGGCGCCGGGGGACCCACACGCCACCAGGACCCCGGGATGGCGCCCGTCCTCGGGGCTCCTTCCGGCGCCCCCCAGCTCCGCCCGCCCCACGGCCCCGCAGCTGGCCGGCCACCACCTTTCCTCTCCCCGAAAGTTCAGGCGGGCGCTGGGAAGCACTGGGACCCAAAGGTGTGGACTTTGCTTTACTCCTGTTTTCTTCCCCGGAGAGGCTTTGCCCAGAGACAGAAGCCTAGGGAAAAACGCGAGTTGCCCGGCGCCCGGGGAGCGGCTCTTGGCAAGTTTAACTCTTCAACCTCTGAGCTGCCAGATGGCTCCAGGACCTGGGCCGGGAGACCCGCCCTATGGCCAACTTTGCCTTCTCCTTTTCAATGGAAGGTTCTGCCAATGGCCAACGATTTTCAAACAAAGAGAGAATTAGGCATCTCTCCAAATCCAGGAAATTAAAACTTTTTCATATTAACCAATTACTTGTCTAGCTTTAAAACCATGCACTTCACGGAGCCTAGCTCTCACTCTCTCTCTCTCTCTCTCTCTCTCTCTCTCGCCCCCCCCCCCCAGCAGTTAAAATTTCCATTTACGATTTTCCTGTAAGATCTTACCACTTACGTGGAGGACTTGACTGCATATGGATGGATGGATAGATTGATCTTGTTACTATGGTGGAGACAGATGGCAGCTGGACTGAATGTTTTAGGAGGCTAGAATTTATTCTAAGAGCTAACAAGTATTTCAAATCCCGTCTATGATGCAGGCAGTCAATTGTCAGTATTCACTTTATCCATATTAATAGACTGCATCTTTCTGAAATTGACATTAAATTGGTAGACAGTGTTTCAAATTTCTTTTCTTCTTTTATTTTCCCAGACCTGTTTTCACATGTGGCGGCATTCTTACTGGAGAGTCTGGCTTTATTGGCAGCGAAGGTTTTCCTGGAGTGTACCCTCCAAATAGCAAATGTACCTGGAAAATCACAGTAAGCATTTTTTAAGAGGGTATTCTCCAAAAGTGAATACCGGAAACAGTGGAAGAGCTGCTGCTTTTTTCCTCTGCTGTCAGAATTTCGGTTGGGGGCAAATGTCTGTAATAGTGAAATGTTGGATTTATCTCTACTATTTGGGAGATTTTTAGGATCTTCCCCATTTTGTTTACATTTTCAGACTTTATTTGGGAGATTTTTAATAGAACTAGTGGTGCCCTGCATTAACAGTTAGAAAGGGCTCGAGATAATGCTTCCAGGGATAAATTATTAAAGCAGATGTGTGTCTGAAAACCCAGTCTGACTCAGCTGAGTTTCATGGATTCAAAATTAAGACTATCTTCAGGCAAAGGCCCATCATAGAGACTTCTTGAAGCTATTCGTTGCCTGTGCCTTTCATAAATGTCTCCCAGTGGCGGATAGAAGATCAAAGGTAGTACTCACCTCTGACTACTTTATAACCATTAGGGGGAAGAAAAGGGGAAAGAAAAAGAAAAAAACAATCCCACTTAATGTCTCTGGCTTAAAACCACCACTAAAGGCAATCTAAGAGTAGAGAATAACAATAACTTAGGGGAGAAAAAGCCTAAAAACTAACAAAATGCCCAGGTTGGTTACTAATGGCATAGATTATGCTGAGTCAAGGTAAGAAATCAGATTTAGAGACAGCCAGCCTTAAAAAAATAAGTCCGGATTTAGTCAGCTAGAGTGAGTCATCTTTCCAAGTGAGCATAGTAGTGACCATTATCTTCTTCATTTTTTTCAATTTTGGGAAGTTGTTTGGTACTTGAACACATTAGTTCACTGAAAGCTTCATTCAGTCAGATTGTACCACCCATGAATTAATGATTTTTAAAAGTAGGTACCTCTTATTGAGCACTTACTGGGTGCCAGGCACTGTGCCAAGTAGGTAACAAGCATAATCTCACTGAATCTTTGAAATCACTGTGAGGAAGTATGATTATCCCCGTTTTATAGATGAAGAAGCTGAGGTCTAGAACAATCATGTAAACTGACTTGATCAAGCATTGGGTAAGTCCAACTTTCTATGAAGTAAAGCCTATTTTGCAGTGAGGCCTTCCCACCAAGAAGGTCATTTGACAGGCAGATATGAGGGGGTCTCCTTCTTTAAATAAAAGTCAGTTCCTATATGCATTGATGCTCTCCTGTAAAATATCGGCTATCTAATGAATTGGTACAGATTTCATTATGTTATTGCAACACATGGGGCCAGGAGAGGATGGTCATGAAAACTAGCTCTGCAATATTGATATTAGCATAAATGTGAAATAAGGCTCTGAAACAAACATGTAACTTGGTTTTTATGTTATAGTTGTGTTTCAGTTATGATTACATGGCTGTAAGTTAAAAATGACCCAAGGAAATTAGTGACTGAGAGGCACCATGTGCCTAGCAAGTAGACTCCATGGTTAGCCCAGTGTTTTGGGTCTTCGGGGCAATGTTAGTTCTGGAGGTGCGGAAGGGTGTCCAGTGAAAGTTGTCCTTGGTAAAGGAGGGGTGTGCCCTCGCAGAGGCCTGACTACCTTATTTTTATGTGTGGGAAAGAGGAAGTGTAACGGATGCTCCTTATGGGTACAATGTCAAGGTGAGGCATGCTGGCTCTCATTCCATCACTCGTAAGCCGTGTGATGGATTTATCTTTAAACCTCAGGACTGTTGTGAAGATAACATGAGATGGTATGTATAAAGCTCTTTGGCTGAGTGTCTGCGTTACAAGAAGTGCTCACTAAACGTTAGCTACCACCGTTACCGTGTTGCTAGTATTGACTCATCCTTTCTTCTGACTGGTAGGCAATATGGCAGATCACTGCCACCCCCTTAGTATATGGGCTAAGCTGGGCTTGGCATCAGCTTTAAAGCAGCTCAGACTTTGATGGAACAATAGACTTTGTTATGTGTATCCAGGAAGCACTTATTTCTGTGCTTGGGTTCTCCTGTAATCTTACAGGAGAGATTCTGTGTGCGTTAGGACTAGGTTGGCTCCTAGTAACAGAGATGCAAAGTAACAGTCGCTCAACCAGAAGCTTGGTTCTCTCCCATGTAAAGGAATCTGGAGGTAGGCAATCCAAGATTGGTGTGGCAGCCTCAAATCATTAGGCACTCAGTCTCTGCTTAGATGTGTGCTCAAGTTCCAGCCATCAGGTTCATGGTTTAGCCAACAAAAAGGAAGAGAGGAAGGGCACAGATCCTCCCTTTAAGGACATTGTGCAGAATTACCTGCACCTTGCTGTTTACATTGCACTGGTTAGTTATTAGTTACATGGCCACTTCTAGCTGCAGGGAAGCCCTGAAATGAATTCTTCATGTCAGGAATCCACGTGCTCCGCTAAAATTCAAGAGTCTTCTTTTGAATAAAAGTCTTCTATCAACTGTGGAAAGAAGGGAAAACAAGCAAACAACAAGCAGTCTCTGTGACATATTTACTTGTGGTTTGCCCAGGCTGCCTGAACTAATGCTCAAAAGTTGAGTAAAAAAGTTGAGCAAATGCCAGCCTTTTTGAAAAATATATATTTTTAGAAAGCATAGGTAATGCACAAGAAAGGACTGCACAATTTGCTTTTCTAGTGAAAAGCTTTATAGTTTTTACTCTTAGCCATTTGATTCTGTTTCAAGGGACTGCCTCTTTTATGTTTGCATATGAGTAGCCCCAAGAACTTCCAGAGGAGCCCAGTACATTCTCCTGGTTATAATTACAGCCTCAGCAGAATGTTCCCAAAGGCCTTGGATGCTCTCAAGATCTCAGTTTCAAAATATCTTCATTTCTTTGTATTTCACAAGGAAAAGCACTGAATCATTGGAAAAAATATTCCCAGTTCTTCTTCATGGTCCTCTGGTGTGTCAGAGTAGAAGAAGGGAGCTCCCTAGCTTCTATATATCCTTGGGTTGATAAAAGAAGGACTGTGGTAGCACTAAAGCTTGTAGAAGCTGGTAGCCCTAAGGTCTGTCATTCATTCAGCAAATGTGTGTTGGGTCTTGGGTACTACTGGAGTTTTGGTGAACAAGGCAGCCAAGCTCCTTGCCCTCATGCAGCTAGCATCTTAGTTTGGAGAGACAGGCAGTTAATATTTAAACAAACAAGTAAACAAGAAAATATTACATAGTGATAACTGAATTATAAAAATAAAATAGATACCACTTCATATCCATCAGGATGGCTACTATTGAAAAAACAGAAAATAATAAGTGTTGGCAAAGATGTGAAGACACTGGAACCCTCATGCATTGCTGGTAGGAGTGTAACATGGTGCAGCTGCTGTGGAAAACAATAGGATACTTTCTCAAGGAATTAAACTTAGAATTACCATATTACCCAGAAATCCCACTTCAGGGTATATACCCCAAAGAAGTTAAAGCTGGGATTTGAACAGATATTTATACATCCATATTCATGGCAGCATTATTCACAATAGCCAAAAGGTGGAAGCAACCCAAGTATCTATCCACAGATGAATGGACAAACACAATATGGTATACAAACGAACATTACTCAGCTTTAAAAAGTAAGGAAATTCTGACACATGCCACAACGTGGGTGGACCTTGAAGACATTATGCTAAGTGAAATAAGCCAGTGACAAAAGAACAAATATTGTGTGATTCTGCTTACATGAGGCACCGACAGTAATCAAAATCATAGAGACAGGAAGTAGAATGGTAGTTTCCACGGGCTGGGGGAGTAGAGGAATGAGAGTTAGTATTTAATGGATACAGAGTTTCAGTTGGGAAAGATGAGAAGGTTCTGGAGATGGATGGTGGTGATCGTTGCACAACTTAATGCCACTGACCCATACACTTCAAAATGGTGAAAAGGGTACATTTTATGTTATGTATATTTTACCACAACAAAAATTTTTTTAAAATAAAATGAAACAGAGCAGTGGAATATTAGATAATAACCATATTCCAATTCCAAAAGGGCAAATCTGTAGAGACAGAGAGTAGATTAGTGGTTGCCTGGGGCAGGGGATAGGTATGGAGATTAACGGTTAATGGTCATGAGGGATCTCAAAGGTGGAAATGACCTATGGTGATGGTTGTACAACCTGGTATAGTTACTAAAAGTTATTTAATTGTGCCGTTAAAATGGGTGAGTTTTATAATATGTTAAATATACCTCAAGAAATATGTAGAAAAAACCAACAAACATAACACAGTGGTGGGATAGAAGTAGCTATGGATGGGGTGGTTGGGAATGGCCACTCTGAGGAAGTGACATTTGAGCTGAGGCCTGAGTGATAAGGATCCAGCCATGTGAAAGTCTGGGGAAGAGCATTTTAGGCAGAGGGACCAGTGGGTGCAAAGGCCCTGAGGTACAGACAAGCTTGATTTGTCTGAGGAACAGCCAGGAGGTCACTGTGGCTGGAACAGAATGAGTTAGTGGGACGATGGGAGAAGTAAAAAAGGTGAGCAGGGGCCTGTAGGCCATGGTGAAGAAGAGTGGGAAGCCACTGGAGAATCTTAGGCAAAGGAGTGAGATGTTCTGATTTTAAAAGATCATTCTGGCTGCTGTGTGGAAGATGAATTGTAGGGCATTAAGAGTGGAAACAGGGAGACCGATTAGGAAGCTGTGTGGCCTCCAGGAGAGAGAAGATGGTAGAATGGACAAGAGGGATAACCAAGGAGATGAAGAAATGTGGACTCTTCTCCCTAAAGCAGTTGTCTTAGTAGTTCTGAATGCAGCTAGGGTGGAGTGGCACCGGCCAAGAGGCCCAACGCACCAGGCTCTGGACCCTTGTTTGACATCTGCTCCAGACAGGGCTGTGCTCTGGTGTGGCCTCATCCAAGGCAGTCCATTAAAGGCTTTCTGGAAACCAGTGGATCCAGTCCATTTTCCAGCTCCTGCAGTCAGTAAACCAAGAGTAGAATTCTCACTGGCTATTCAACATCATAGAGACCCCTCAAGACGGAAGAGTCTCAGAGTAGCCCCCAAACTCAAGTTCCCATAGCTAGAAAGATCCTGCTTCTCACCACTCATCTGCTTTGCAGTCCATTCTTCCAGATTGGAGATGTGTCTCAGCAAGGTGGCTTTCACCACCAAATCCTCTTCATCAAACTCTATCTTATCAGTGGGGGCGTGGAGGTGGGAAAAGCCTAATGTTAACGTCTGTATACTTTGAGAAAGGTGAAGGCTAGTGGTCACAAGCAAACTTTCTAGCCATTTGTATTGGACTTTCTGAGATGGAAGTACAGCTTGCAGATTGGAAATTTAGATTTGCCCTTAAATTATAGGACTTTAAAATTTTCCTTGCTATTTCTTGGACGGTTGCACTGTCTAAATACACTATCAACATTGGCTATTTAAATTTAAACTAATTAAAATTAAGTTAAAAATTAAAACTCCAGTTCCTCAGTCACCCTGGCCATATTTCAGATGCTCAATGGCCACATGTAGATGGCAGCCACCATATTGGACAGTATATAATATGAATATTTCCATCATCACAAAAAGTTCCTTTGGACAGTGCTGTTCTAGAAAAATTTCGAGGTTAATTTTACTCATGTGAAGATACGTTGAGGAGGCACGTGCTCCGTGCTGCTTAGTTGTACTTCTGCTTTGCAAACGAGGAAGCTGATGCTTGTTCTGTGTAGTGCCAAAGCTGTGACTGGAACTCAAGCCTCTTGACTCAACTATATCTTTCTGGCCACCAACTCTTGGTGACCTCAACTACGCTTAGGTTTTACTAATTAATTTTGCTGAGTGTGTTCTAAAAAACGTATGGCTAGAGTTCAAATCAGAGAATTAAGAAACTTAAATATTTTGTTACTAATGATGGAGTTGAGGGTTTCTTAGTTTCTCATAAGAGTTGAGGTTCAGGACTGTAACCTAAGGGGCATCTGCATAAAATACCAAGTCTGCATACATGGCGGGTGGGTAGGACTTAAGTATGATTTGACAGCTAAGGGAAGTATAATTTTTGGAAAATGGTGGCTGGTCTTCTAAGCAGGCTTGGAAGGACAACATGACTGGGTTGAGGCAAAAGTCACCCAAAGTGATTGAACAATGAGAACTGCGCCTGTACCAAGCCCAGCAACAAGAAATGAAACTCCAAGTATTGACATACCACCACCCGGACCGCTCTATCACAGTGGGGCTCCCCTGCTGGGTACATGTGCCCAAAGGGGCAAGACTGTGCAGGAGACAGTAAGAGACCTCTGAGATCCCTAAAACAAGTCAGGGAGAGTGGACCAGTGTCAAAGAGCACAGCCGGTGGGATGTGGTGTCAAAGAGCACAGCCGGTGGGATGTGGTGTCAAAGAGCACAGCCGGTGGGATGTGGGACTGCTACACTGGCAAGGCACGTTTACCAAGAGCCCACGAAGCACGGCTGTAGGTGCTGGAGATACACAGATGAACACCTGGGAGATATGAGCATGGGAGGCTGCCTGGGATGACGCATTCCCCAGGCTCTGGGTGGGAAGGGAAATAAAACCCAACAGGCACCTTGCTTTCTTGGGTCCACCAGCACAAAGATCACCATTCTATTAACGGTTTCCTTATAAATTCATTGCAAACTTGGCATGTCACCCAATCCTTCGGTTCCTTGATCTTTTCATCGATAACTTGTTCATTTTATAATCCCAGTAGAATTGGAGATTCATATTGATAATTTGACACAATTTAAAAAAGAAAAAGAAAAGAGGCTTTAGTAGCAAAATAATACCTTGTGAAAGCAACTCTATTCCGAGTTTGACTTGGGCTGCATATGGTATGGCCAACTAAGTGGAACCAGCTGAAACTTGGTTTATAGCAGCTATGCAAATTAGAGGAAACTTGAAGCCTAGAACATTCTGGGAACTCTCCTCGAATAGGTATGTAGGAATTGTTATTTTAAATTGGTTCCCAAAGTTAACAACTAAATATTGCATCTGAATTGCTGTTGTTATCTAACAGAAACAGCAGTTGGTATGCAGATGTCAGTGAAAATGATTTTGTTCTTAGATTTAAAGGTAGGCATAATTTACAAAACAGTTTTTAAAAATGAGATTATTCATGTATGTGGTCTTATTGTTATAAAACATTATCGGAATTACAAGGTATTTGTTTATGATTTATATCTCTTTTTTATTTCCAAAAAAAAGTTTGAAGGTACTGAAATTAGAGAGCAGATTATTGAAGGTTTCAGTTATTATTTTGAGCAGAAATCTGGCTTGGGAAAAAAACCAGCAAACATTTGAGCAGTTTAAAATTTGGTGCTTCCTTTAACTCTGAAGTAAATAATGTGGGCTGATCAGAAAGTCACAGACTTATGCCAGAAATGGAAGGAGAATTATAGCAATGAATAGAGTCAGTCCTATTTAAGCCGAAAGTATGTGGCAAAGTTTTCCTTATTTAGCTAATTCATGCAGAGGAAAAAGGCATAAATTGTCATATGTAGAACATCTTCAGATTCCCCAGGTAATACACGTACTGTCATTTTGCTAACTACCTTATTTTTTCTATGCAACTGGAATTAAATATACTCGTTATTATACAGGTCGCAGATCTAAAATAATAACAAATGGTTACTTCATCTGCATCCAATTCTGTGATGTCGGTGGATACATGTTAGTATGTCCATTTCACAAATGGCAAAAGTGAGGTCTAAAGAACTTGTATCTTGCCTCATATCCCTGCAAATGGTTTGAAAAGCCTAGCACATTTTCTGACTCGGTGACACAGATGCACTATTATGCACTTATTTAACAAATAAACATTCGCTTAATGCTTATTGTGCATCCGATATGTACTGAGCATTGGGCTGGGCCCCAGGGCTAAAAGGTCAAGGCATAGTTTCTATGCTTACGGAGTTTATAATCTGGTAGGGAGTAGTTAGATAAGAAAATCAGTAGCAATTACGTTGTGTAAATAATTATGCTACTCACTGTAAGTAGTTTTAAGTATTGATAATGTGGAATAAGGCTGATAGACATTTTAAAAATTATTGAAGTTCTTAGATTATTTAAATGAAAACAATTATTACCTCATGCGAAGAGTAAAAGATGTTATGACCCACTTTACATCTGTGCTGCTCTAAGACTTGAGAAATGGTTATATGTCCTTTGTTTGACAGCACAGGGCTGTTTTACAACACATGCCTTGGTATTTCCAAATACACCTAATAAACAATTGCGTAAAGGCATTCCTTACCATGGGGTGATTTTGTTACTTATGTGTGTTAAAGTCATCATACTGAATCCATCCTCCAAAAGCCTGATTAAGTTTAAATGGCATTCACATTTACTTTAGAGAAATGATAGATTGAAAATGTGATTGGGGTTTACATTTTCCCACTAACCTTCATATGGCTTCATGAAAAGCAAGTCAGCAGTGGTGGGGCATGGAATTGCATGAAAATTGAAACATATAGTGATGTTCTATTTAGATTGGGGCTAGGTATATAATTTGAGAAAACAAATAGTGAATTTAGACAGGAACTCAACATTTAAGTCGCTTAATCATACCTAAGGGTATGGCAAGGGGTTCTAAAATTACTGTAACTGTTATTTGCCTGGTATAACCACAGCAGGACAGATAGCGGAATGGAATTTTGGCCTTAAACACATATTTCCTGGCTTTAAAATACATGTAAGATTTAGAATTATATAGCGATTTAAATTCCAGTCAACTATGGGGTTTGTTTTAATGTACCTATACATTTGTTAGACTAGGCTTCGTTACTTCAGCTGCCTGAATAGTAATTTAACCCAATGCTTGACTTAATATCATTCATATCTAATTCCTTAGTAAAGATGAGTGCAATTAACAGAGAATGTCTGCATACCCAAACTTGAGCACTCTATGAATGGGAAAAGAACACGATAGCTACATGCTGTCTGTTTTTTAATTAGGAGAGAATAATTCAGAAACTTTGCGATTCTTATGACACTTAAACTGTCCCAGTTAGGTTTCAATTGATAAAATACTGGAAGCATTAAAACATTTTCCATGCTGCCTTCAGTCCTTCTGAGAAGCAGGGGGAATATAAATCCTAAATAAATAAGCAAGTAGGTGATGATTTCCCACTGGGGCCTCAGCCCAATTCTTCTAAATTTGTTTAGTTTCCTGCTTGCTTTTAAGGGCTTCTGTTGCTTGTTTTGTTTTGTTTTTCTTTGCTGTCTCACATGGAAATCAAATATGTTTTTATTGATTGAAAACATGATGTTTTATTAATGTGCTTATTTGTACTGCTTGTATTTTTAGGCCTGGTTGAAGGCAGATGCCTTAGAAAGGGCTTAATGAGTAGAGAAGAAAATGAGAGACCATGAAAATGAAGTCCTCTTTGGGTATTTCTTTTTTCTGAAAGAGATTCTCTTTAATAATATATTAATGACAAAAAGTAATTTTTACTGAAACATCACTATAGTAATAGAGCACAAAGATAACACATTTAAAACCCCTCTATTAAAGAGCTGTATAATGAGAAAGCATTTAACAGAGGTAAAACACCCAGAAATGGTTTTAAAGATTGTATTATTAAAAAGACTGATGGAATTAGTTTCACACTCCTATTCCAGAGTTCAATTTATGATATGAAATTATAGGCAAATTTGAATTGTTCCATAAAATTTGCAGATTCCTTGCAATCTATCAGGTATTGACGAAAAAAAAAGAAAAAGAGAGTGGTTTCATTGCTTGGTTGCTCTATGCTGGAGACCAGAGAAGCATTTACAGGGCCCCTAATTCTAAGGCTTTCTCTCTCTTTTTTTTTTTTTTCACATTGTCCTGCTTTTAGAGTTTGGAAAGTGTTCCGGTGGTTAGCTGCTGCACAGTCAAGTTTTATCTGCATGGATCATTATTCCTTGAGCCTATGAAAAACGTAATCACTAAAACACCCCTGCACATTATAATTTAGCAGCCTTATTGAGAGTGGCAATGGCGCTTTGGGGGTACTCTTGAATTTCTTACTCTAGGGACTTGGGAGAATAGAAGTGTTTTCTTCAGATATAAGAGTCAAGGTGGCAAGTCTCTGTAAAACCAATATAAATATCTAAAAATAAATGGAACCACCACAGAGACGTGGGGAGTTGCAATTAAAGCTGCACAAGCCCTGCCACTAAATATCACCTCTCTTTCACCACCTCAGCCCCAAGACACTCCTGGACATGAAATATAATAAAATAGTGTTTCCCAAAGTGCAGAGGGAGGGAGAGACCTTTTCGTCACAGATGGGCTGTTCTGTGGACCAAGCTGGTAAGAAGCACAGGGAAGCCAGTGGAGATTGGATTGCTGCTCACCGCTCCTAGAAGTGAATTGATAGTGTTACGGACTAGGGTTCTTGACCTTCCTTAATCGATAGAAATTGATAAGAGGCCAGACAAGAAATTCAGGCCGTGCTTTATCGGGGCCCCTGCTGCAGCAGGGGGGGAGCGAAAACAAGGAACGGGTTCCCTTGCTCATTTCTGGGGAGGGGCAGCAAGCTGGTTCCTTATATGGGGTGAGGATAAGGGTGTGTCCAGGGGTCGGCTGGAGGTGTGGCTTAGGTGGCTTGCCCACCCTTTTGGTGGAGTTGAGTGCAGGTGACGTGCACATTATCCCTGTTTTTGCTCCGGGCTCTTCAGAAGTGGCAGTTGGATTTTTGATCTCTTTGTATCTTGTTGTCCATAATTTGCCCCAACTGGGCATGCACACAGTTATTTTTAGTCCCTTATAGTTTCTTTATATTGTGTTGATTGAGGAGACATTTTTCCAGGTGCAAGCACTGCAGCAGAGGGTCCCTGGTCCCAGCCTGTCTCAGTAAGGGTCTGATAGAAGTCTGATATAGACTTTCTAAAAGCCCTGGGCTATGATTGACCTTCTGGGAAGAAATCATAATTCATTACAACTATTTTTAAAGTACCTTTCAGAGATCAGATGCTGGGTTGGGCAGGGAGACTGTAATGTTTGGAAAACCATGTCCCAAAATAGGGCTTGGTGTGGCAAGGAGGCTTTCATTAGTCTGGGAGATGTCCCGGAAAAGATCACAGTAGCACAGGGTAACAAGGTTCACGGTGGAGTGTTGTAAGTATGGCATCACTCAGTGACTAGTAGAAAGGGCATTGGCGAGTCATACTGAAATATTTTTCAGCTATTTACTAGGAATGTGATGCACTTTCTAGAACTTTCCAAAGTTGGTTATCATGGCCAGACCTGCGTTGTAAAGGTAGCGTGAGGATTGAAGGAGGTGGTAGATGAGAGGCCCTTGGCACGGCGCTTGATGCAAGAAAGTAGTCAATAAATTTTTTTTTTCAACCTCTCTTCCAGGACTGTAATAAGCCATAAAAGGGTGGTGTTTGTGTAGAACTTGTCTGCAAGCCAACGCATTTCAAGCTGGATGGTAATCCCTTTGGGGCATGGCTAGCGCCTATGGGTATTGGAAATACCCATTCCTACTCACTATGTCCTTTCTTCACTTAAAATATGGTCTTTCATAAGACTTTGTCCACAGAAGTGCTTCCAAACCTTCCCTGATTCTCCTCAAGCTAAGCACCTCTCACCCAGCACCAACTGAGAATGCCCCTTAACTTCTAAGACTAGGGTGTTTAGAGGCAGAGAAAGGATTGCCAGTTAAGAATTGCAAATAATTTTCTGTCTTTAGAGATGGGGATTTTAATTTGCTTTTGGAGGCTCAAATCATCAGAATAGTCCCCACTAGTTATACAAATTAAGTAACGAATTTATTCATTAATTCCTAATAGAGATACCCCATGATATATTATTGATAGTTAAGAGTGCAGTTTCTGGAGCCAGACTGCCTGGGTTCAAACACCAGCTCTCCTATTATGGTGGTGAATTCCCAAAGATGACCCCTAAATAACCTCACCTCCTGGTATTCACGCCTTTTTCTAGTACCCCCAAACATTGAATCTTGGCTGGCCCTATGAAAAAATAGAATGAGACAGAAGTGATACTACATGACTTCTGGGGTTGGGGCATGAGAAATCTTAAAGCTTTTGCCTTAGTCTCTTAAAACATGAACTCTGGGGGAATCTAGCTGCCATAAAAGGACTGCCATGCTATGAGGAAGCCCAAGCTAGCCTTGTACCGAGGCTTCATGGAGAGAGAGAGAAAGATGCTCAGACAGCCCCCAGCTGTTCCAGTATTCCCAGCTGGGGTGCCAGACATATGAGTGAGAAAGTCATCTTGGAGGACCAGCCCCAGTTAAGCCTTCAGACAACTTAAGCCCTAGCTGAGAACTGATAGTAATTGCATGAGATAATTCAAGCAAGAATCACCCAGCTGAGACCAGTCAAGTCACAAAACCATAAGAAGTAAGAGTACATTGTTGTTTTAAGCCACCAAATTTTGGGGTTGTTTGTTATGCAGCAGTAGATTACCAAAACAGTTACTTACTAGCTGTATGACCTTGACCTTGAGTTACATACTAGCTGTATGACCTTGAGATGAGTTTCCTCATCTATAAAATATGGCTAATAATACTCTCTACCTCATAGGATCATCTTGGGCATTAAATTAGTTATTGCATGTACAGTATTAAAAACCGTGCTTAGCACATGGTAAGTACTTGAAGAAAAAGTATTATTCATCCATGAAATATTTATTGAATGCTTAATATGTGTCAGGCCTTGTTTTATACTCTGGAGATATAATAGTGAAGGTTCTCGTACTGATGGTGTTTACTCTCTATGGGGGGAAGAGAGACAATAAAACAGATCACAAATAGTAGGGTAGGAATAAGTACCATGAAGACAATAAAACAAGGTGATGTAATAGAGACTGAGGCTGACGATGTGACATTTGAACTGAAACCTGGATGATGCAAAGCATCTCCCCACTGATGGTTCCTGAAGAAACTGTGAGGTCATCACTGCTCTGAATGCAGATGACTAGGTATGTGGCATTAAGCAACTTCTGACATTTCTTGTCCATTACGAGTACAAAACGTCTTCTGGATGATTACGAGTGAAAAGGCCTTGCTCGTGAATTAAGGTTAACTCCTGTGGACAGGGTAGTGGATTTGGTTTGCTTCTTTGCTTCTTTATATTTGGTTTGTTTGGCTTTTACTTTTGAAAGGTGCCTTGGGATGTGGACAGGGGAAGAGCTGAAGGGTCAGTTTTTGTGCGTAATGTTGTCTTGGGTCCCAGGTGACACGGAGTGATGCAGAGTTGGGAGGAAGGTGTTGTCCTCATCCTGGCTCACAAGTCTCTGCAACTTGGGAGCGTGCAGAATCTTAGGAGCATCAGAAAATAACACCCTTGAAACAGATAGCTGCTTCCTCTTCATCGGCCCGTTCAGGGGACTTGGTGGGCACATCCGTCACCAGGAACATGCTATTTATCCATTCATCTGTGAATGGACACTTGGGTTATTTCCACTTCTGGGCAAGTTGAATAACGCTGCTGTGAACACTGGTGTTCCTGTGTCTGTCTGAGTCCCTGCTTTCAATCCCTTTGGGCATACAGCTAGGAGTGGAATTGCTGGATCATGTGGTAATTCTCTGCTTTATGAGGAGCCACCAAACTGCTTTCCAGCAGTAAGAGAGCAAAGACATGTGAACGCTATCACTAGGGAGCCAGACAGCTTTGTGGGCCTGTGTAGACATCCCTTGGAGATACTCCAAAACAACCGAGATTTTAGGGGGGATTCTGGTACAGTCATCAAGCTAATAGGAACTTGCACCATTGTTCTTTAGGGATTACAACTAGGCATTTATTGTGTGGGGGATACATATATGTGGTAGAAAAAAAATTTTTTTTACTGCAAGGCAATTATCAAGAGCCATACATGTACCCTAGGAATTGCCCAATATACTTGTTTTAATTATTATATTATAATTGTGATTTATAATTTTAATGAACTTGCTTTATTATTCTCCATAAGTCTTATATATATTTATCCCTATAAATCTGAGCAATGCATATATTGTTTTATTACTCTCTATAAATCTTAGCTATTTATATATCTGAAAATAATGAAACTATATTTCTTAGTAGAGAAATAAATCATAGAATTATTAAGTCAGAAAGGAATTACCAGAAAGCATTCCTGACTGTCTATCCCCCAGTGCAGGCTGGAATCTACTTCCTCTGTGTTCCCATAGCATCCAGGGAGTATCTTTATTGCAACACTGATCACTGATCATCTGTTTACTAATCTGTCTCCTCTACTAAACTGAAAAGCTCTTGAGGACAAGACCCTTATTTTAGTTTTCTGTTCTAGTAGCTAACATAGTGCTTGACACAGGCAATAGTAGCTGATGAAAGAATGAATGTATAAATGAATGAATGTTCAAATGAATGAGTGAATGAATGAATAGATCAATGACTACACCTCCTTTTAGGCAGAACAGCACAGAAGCTATAGATCTCTGCAGAAGAGTATCAATTTATTGCCAAAGATCTCTAGGGAAGGAGACTTATTCTGAAAATGTTTGTAATCTGCAGAATGCTACCGTTAAAAGAGATGTTCCCTTCCTGCATCCTCCTTGCTTCTAGTTGTGTGCCATATGTGTGCTGTTTGCACCTCCCCCTGCGTTTGTGCATTACCAGTCACCTTATGGTTGTACTGGGTGACCACCAGTCAGTCAGCATAACATCAGTGACATGAACAGAACAACACACCCTGTGGATTTAATGTCGATTTCTCCATATTTACTTTCCAATATGGGTGAACATTCTTAGATGCATCATTGTGTGAAGTTCTTCTTCTGTGCCTTCTGTTCCACTGCACAGTGTCACTATAAATACGCATTACGCTTCTCATATACGCAAAAGTACAGTGCTGCAATATTAATGTTGACTTTGTAAGCTGTTAGTTTTATGTATAAAACCATTCGGGGTTGGAATTTGTAAATAGTTAAGTAGAGAAATAGATAAAACAGTTAATATGAATTAAGAGTGTGTTCTTTTTTTTTGAATTTTATTTTATTAAAAACATTTTTTTATACAGCAGGTTCTTACTAGTTATCCATTTTATACATATTAGTGTATATATGTCAATCCCAATCTCCCAGTTCATCCCACCACCAAGAGTGTGTTCTGTTAGCTACTTCACTTTGGTAAAAACGTTATATTCTTTTAAAGCCAACACATCCTTATAAAAATGTAAGTGATAGAAGGCTGAATGAAAGAGATTCGATTATAACATAATTCTCACATTTGTAGAATTGCTTGGTTGAATGAGCATTTATAACATTGAATAATATCACCTTAAGTATTATATTTAAGTTTAGGTATTTCATTCCATTTAGCCAATAAATCTTTTGAAAAAAAAAAGTCATTTGGGGGCAATTCTTCACATCTTGTGAGGATGAATTAACAGTAAAATTGTCATCCTGTTGATGAGGACACTTCCCTCTGGCTGAGTAGTGATTTTCACACTTCCCCAAGATATGTATTCAGTGATCCTGAGGGGGATCACTGAAGGGGGCTTTTATGAGGGAAACAGACATGGTAGCTTCTGTTGCAAAGCCAGGCAACAAGAGGCAAGATTTTTCTTCCCACTTAGTGTTATTCTGTGAGCTGTGATGAAGACACAAGATGGAGCACCTATGAGGGATGCAACAAGAAAGGATGTTGGTATGGGAATCAATGAAATTATTTTATTTGATTTAGGCAAAAAGTATTTACTGAGCACCTAGCATGTTCTAGGCAGTGTTTGGGCACCAGGGATATGTCAATGAACCGGGCAGACAGAGATTCTTGCCCTCAAGGAGCTTTGCATGCCTTGCATGTGCTGGGAGCAGCGAAGAAGCCTGTGGAGTGAACAAAGGGGAAGGGAGCAGACGCTGAGGTCAGACAGGGAAGGGTGGGGTAGATCCTATAAGGCCTGGAGACCAGTGTGTGCGAGATAGAGAGCCTGTCAGTCAGGGTCTCCATGGAAAACAGCTTGCTTGAAATAGCATGTTGGGGATGGGGTGTTGTTTACAGAGAAGCTGTTTAAAAAGGGTAGGGAAGCCTAGAGGAGAGAGATATTACTAGAACCCAGGAGTCAACCCAAGGGGACCTCACAGAGAAGGAGCCAGGGAAGTTAATATCCTGACCTAATTCTCTTCCGTGTTTTCCGTTTCCTGTTGGGGCTTCCCACGGCCACAGCACCCGAAGACAGTGGTTGATGCATTGATCCAGGTTAACCACCCAGTAAGGGGAGTAGGATGGAGATGGGAGGAGAATGGATCCAGAGGGACAAATGGAAGACATTGGGCACAGGAAGCCTGTATCAGCAGTCTCCAGAGAAACAGGACCAGTAAGACATGGATATACATATACACACATGCATATATACATACAAACATATACACCTGTGCATATAATGTACATATATGTATACATATAAACACATATACATATGTATATAAAATATATACACACATATACATACATACATATATAAAGAGATTTGTTTCAAGGAATTGGCTTATGCAATTATGGAGGCTGGCCAATCGGAAATCTGTAGGTCAGGTCACTTGGCTGGATTCTGCCAGTCGGGAGCTGAGATGCTGCAGTCTTGAGGCAGAACTCCTTCTTCCTCAGGGAAAGGTTTTGCTCTTAAGGCCATTCAGCTGATTTGATGACGCCTACCCACATTATCAAGACAGCCTTCTTAGTGAGCTGATTGTAGATGTGAACACATCTATGAAGTACCTTCATGGCCACACCTAGGTTAGTGGTCGCTTGAATCATTAGGTGCTACAGCCCAGCCAAGTTGACACGTGAAACTCACCATCCAGCACCACATCAGGGTTCTGGGCCTGGAGTGACATCATGTGACTTGTGCTTGTAAAGGATCACCTGGATGCTGTGTTGAGAATAGAGCACAGGCTGCTGGGGTGGAAGAGGGGAGCCTAGGTAGGAGGGTCTTTCTGTAATTTAGGTGAGAGGAGATGATGGCTTGGACCAGCCATGGAGGAGGTGAGGGCCGGTCAGTGTCTGGAGATACTTTAAAGTAGAGCCAATAAGAATTGTCGATGGACAAAATGTGGGGTGAAAGAGAAACAGAGACAAGAGAAACAGACAAAATGTGGGGTGGAAGAGAAACAGAGGAGCCAAGGATGGCTTCAGAATTCTTGGCCTGAGCAAACCGGAAGGAGGAGATGAAGGTGGCACAGAAGCTGGGGTGGAGCGGATTTGCCGGGGTGAGCAGGGGTTCCGTTATGACATGTTAAGCTGGGGTGTACATCAGACCCCACAGCAAAATGTCCTTCCAGATACCGCTTAACCAGCAGAGAGGACAGGCGGCAGGTAACAGATTGCTTCCTATTCTTGATCCAGTGCCTCGGAAAAAGTAATGAAAATGTTACAAACTTGATCAAATGGCAGCAGTGAGCCCCGTCTTTAAAGCGTGAGGTTCAAGGAGCTGCTGCAGTATAGGACTATGCTCAGGTGTGCCGGCGGCTGAAGATAAAGGTGCTCATGAAGCTTTTGAAATGAAGAAGGTATATAGTAAAAAACAAAAAAATCACTTCACTTCACTGTTAATGTCTATAAAGACATTTCTTCTGCTTCAAATGACCTGGTGTATTATAGCAATAAATCCTATTTCTTGCCTACCCTAAACCTATTATTCAGAGCCATAACGTCACTATTTTACATTGAAAATTAGGAATTGGAATCTAGAGTTTGAACTGGGGTACCAAGTGTTTGGTTGCTGAGACTTTGGCATATTCCCAACACCGGATGTTTTCCTTCACCTTTCAGAGAAATAAATCAATAACTTAACATTGGGCATATTTTCAAGCTACACCCAAATGCTGCAGCAGAAAGTGAAAAAATACTTTCTAGAGCTAAGTATTATCAAGACAGAATCAGGAACCCATTCATTGCTCTTGCCCAAATTGAAACAGTCAGCTTTCTAGGCCTTGAGTGTGATAAATCCATCAGTCTTAACATTTTACAGAATGCTGCCATGTGTAATGAGAAATCACCGTTATTCCGGGTCCTAATTTGATTTGACTCTCCAGAACTTTCTGACAAAGCCAGCAAACACTTGATGCCATTCTTGACATCCTATGATGCTTAGGATTTTCTAACTTTTAGAGACAAGAATAAAAATAAAACTGACTGCCTCTGGTACTATTACCAAATGTATTGGCACACTCTAGAATCATCCCTCTTGTTATTGTGAAAATACTATTAATTGTAAGATAGTAAATGAATTAAATTTTAGACTTTTAAAAACAGGCCTAGAGTTGACAAACTGTGTACATTGCCTGTATCTGTTAAATGGTCCTTGGAGGCCAAAAGTTTGAGAAACACTATTCAAGACAGTGCTCTCCTTAAGAGCAGAAGCCACAGTTATGGTTGTCCTTTCCTTAGAGCCCAGCAGGTGACCTGACACATAGTAGGTCCTTGATAAATATTTGATTAATTTATTGAAAAAAATTGGATAGCCTTCCTAGAAGAAACAAAAGAATTATCATTGTTCCCTTGTGTTTTTTGTCCTGCCTGCAAGGAACTTGCATTCGTTTGGGAAGAGTTTACAGCCATTGCATTCCTGTGTTTTACTGATGAGTTATCGTCAACACATTCTGCTGCACTTTCCTCACACGTTTCAGTTACTTTTCTGAGCAGAGACAAAGAACCACAAGTCACAACCCTCTACAACAATTCAGCTTTAGCTCCCTTGGGAAACTGTCAAATTAACCACTAATATTTTCTGTTTTTACTCACTTATGAAATGGCTGTTACTTCAGATTAAGAATACAGTTGATATTAATGCTACTGAACTGAACTTGGGTCCACTTGCCTGCCCACTGTGCAGCAAAGCCAATCTGATGACACTGGTTTGTAGTGAAGGAAAGTACAGTGTTTATTTGTGGGGCACCAAGCAAGGAGAATGGGCAGCTCATGTTCAAAAGACCCAAACTCCCTGATGGCTTTCAGGGAAGGGTTTTTAAAGGCAACATTTGGGATAAGGGTTGCAGATCATGGACTTTCTTCTGATTGGTTGGTGGCGTGGTAACAGGGTGATGTTTTTGGAATCTTAACCATCAACCTTGTGGTTCCAGCCATTCTGGGGTCTACAAGCTTGTGGTCAGCATGTAGTCACTATTTTCCCCTTTAGTGTGGGTCTTAGTTTCTGCAGAACAACTGGAAGATATGCATCACAATGTTATGTCTATCCCTTGAGGAGGAACTAGGACTCTGTTTTATCACTGAACTATTGTTTAGGCTATCGCTACTTTTCTTGCTTAACTGCTTTTCCTTTGTTTCTGAATTCCACCACTTCTCTAATTAGTAACTGGTTGAGTCTGTGCTTTGGAACTAAAGGAAGGCCCAAGAGACTAAAGCCTTTCTCTGCACACAAGAAACAGGGGACACGGAGGGGGGTGGCTTTTGTACCTCTGTGGGCTCCACAGGGTCCTGCTCGGTTTCACTCCCCGCTTTTCTTTGATACTCTTCAATCCTGAGGGGAACAGGGGCGGGACAAGAACGGAAGTAAAGTTTTGGATAGAGAGGTTAATCGTAAACTTGGCAGGGTAACTCAGTTTTAGGGAGACTGGGTTTCATTAACAGGACAGCATAAATTAGATATGGCTTGTAGTAAGTTGTGAGATTTTTATACTGGATCATGGGGCAATGGACTATGACTAGACTTTATAGCAATTTGTTGTTCAGGTTCATATCAATTTCAAAATTCCTCAGTAGCAGGTTTCAAGTTTGCACAGTGTTGTGGATGGCACTTAACTAGTGGCTGTGTTATGATACATAATACTTGTAATTTTAGCCAACATTTACTGAGCCTTAAGTAAGCAGCAAGCACTGTTCTAAACTCAGTAGATTGAAAGATATTTGTTCGTACCATCTGCATGACATTGTGTATTTCTGCTTATTTTAGTTTTGGAGGGTTTTTTTAAGGTATACTTTACATAGAGTGAAAGGCACAAATTTAATATTTATAATTCAATGTATTTGACAAATGCATCCACCTGTGTAACTGACACCTCCTCCATTTCCAGTACCCAGAACCTTCGCTCTCACTCCTTCCCAGACAATTCAACATCCCTCCACGGTACAAGTACCATAGATTAGTTTCTCTTGTCCTAGAACTTCATAAAAGTGGAATAATTTGGAAAGCACTCTTTTTTCTTGAGTTTACTCGGCATAATGTTCTTGGATTTATCAATACTGTTGTGTCAGTAGTTTGTTTCTTTTATTGCTAAATATTATTCCATTGTAGGAGTACACCACGGTTTGTTTACCCATTCTCCTGCTGATGGACATTTGGGCTATTATGAATAAAGCTGCTGTGAACTTTTTGTGAAGGGCTTTTCAATGCATATGTGTTTCTTTTCTCTTGTGTAGCTACCTAGCAGTAGAATTCATGAGTCATGGGATAGGTACACATGTAACTTCATAGGAAACTGCCAGATCAGTTTCCAAAGTGGTGACCCTTTTACACTCCCACCAGCAATGGCAGAAAGTTCTGTGTGCTCCACATTCTAGCATTTGATATCATCATCAATCTTTCATTTTATTTATTTATTATTATTTTTTTAAACAACTTTATTGGAGTATAATTGCTTTAAAATGGTGTGTTAGTTTCTGCTGTATAATAAAGTGAATCAGCTATACATAAACATATATTCCCATATCTCCTCCCTCTTGCATCTCCCTCCCACCCTCCCTATCCCACCCCTCTAGGTGGACACAAAGCACTGAGCTGATCTCCCTGTGCCATGCAACTACTTTGCACTAGCTATCTGTTTTACATTTGGTAGTGTATATATGTCCATACCACTCTGTCACTTGGTCCCAGCTTACCCTTCCCCCTCCCTGCATCCTCAAGTCCATTCTCTATGTCTGCATCTTTATTCCTGTCCTGCCCCTGTGTTCATAAGAACCTTTTTTTTTTTTAGATTCCATATATATGTGTTAGCATGCAGTATTTGTTTTTCTCTTTCTGACTTACTTCACTCTGTATGACAGTCTCTAGCTCGATCCACCTCACTACAAATAACTCAATTTCGTTTCATTTTATGGCTGACTAATATTCCATTGGATATATATGCCACAACTTCTTTATCCATTCATCTGTTGGTGGACACTTAGGTTGCTTCCATATCCTGGCTATTATAAATAGAGCTGCAATGAACATTGTGAAACATAACTCTTTTTGAATTATGGTTTTCTCAGGGTATATGCCCAGTAGTGGGATTGCTGGGTCGTATGGTAGTTCTATTTTTAGGTTTTTAAGGAACCTCCATACTGTTCTCCATAGTGGCTGTATCAATTAACATTCCCACCAACAGTGCAAGAGGGTTCCCTTTTCTCCACACCCTCTCCAGCATTTATTGTTTGTAGATTTTTTGATGATGGCCATTCTGACTGGTGTGAGGTGATACCTCATTGTAGTTTTGATTTGCATTATTCTAATGATTAGTGATGTTGAGCATCCTTTCATGTGCTTGTTGGCAATCTGTATATCTTCTTTGGAGAAATGTCTATTTAGGTCTTCTGCCCATTTTTGGATTGGGTTGTTTGTTTTTTGATATTAAGCTACATGAGCTGCTATATATTTTGGAGATTAATCCTCTGTCAGTTGCTTCATTTGAAAATAATTTCTCCCATTCTGAGGGTTGTCTTTTTGACTTGTTTATAGTTTCCTTTGCTGTGAAAAAGCTTTTAAGTTTCATTAGATCCCATTTGTTTATTTTTGTTTCCATTTCCATTTCTCTGGGAGGTGGGTCAAAAAGAATCTTGCTGTGATTTATGTAACAGAGTGTTCTGCCTGTGTTTTCCTCTAAGAGTTTTATAGTGTCTGGTCTTACAATTAGGTCTTTAATCCATTTTGAGTTTCTTTTTGTGTATGGTGTTAGGGAGTGTTCTAATTTCATTCTTTTACATGTAGCTGTCGAGTTTCCCCAGCACCACTAATTGAAGAGACTGTCTTTTCTCCATTGTATATTCTTGCCTCCTTTATCAAAAATAAGGTGACCATATGTGTGTGGGTTTATCTATGGGCTTTCTATCCTGTTCCATTGATCTATATTTCTGTTTTTGTGCCAGTATCATACTGTCTTGATTACTGTAGCTTTGTAGTATAGTCTGAAGTCAGGGAGCCTGATTCCTCCAGCTCTGTTTTTCTTTCTCAAGATTGCTTTGGCTCTTCGGGGTCTTTTGTGTTTCCATACAAATTGTGAAATTTTTGTTCTAGTTCTGTGAAATATGCCATTGGTAGTTTGATAGGGATTGCATTGAATCTGTAGATTGCTTTGGGTAGTAGAGTCATTTTCACAATGTTGATTCTTCCAATCCAAGAACATGGTATATCTCTGCATCTTTTTGTATATCCTCTTTGATTTCTTTCATCAGTGTCTTATAGTTTTCTGCGTACAGGTCTTTAATCTCCTTAGGTAAGTTTATTCCTAGGTATTTTATTCTTTTTGTTGCAATGGTAAGTGGGAGTTTCCTTAATTTCTCTTTCAGATTTTTCATCATTAGTGTATAGGAATGCAAGAGATTTCTGTGCATTAACTTTGTATCCTGCAACTTTACCAAATTCATTGATTAGCTCTAGTAGTTTTCTGGTGGCATCTTTAGGATTCTCTCTGTATAGTATCATGTCATCTGCAAACAGTGACAATTTTACTTCTTCTTTTCCAATTTGTATTCCTTTTATTTCTTTTTCTTCTCTGATTGCTGTGGCTAGGACTTATAAAACTATTTTGAATAATAGTGGTGAGAGTGGACATCCTTGTCTTTTTCCTGATCTTAGAGGAAATGCTTTCAGTTTTTCACCATTGAGAATGATGTTTGCTGTGGGTTTGTCATATATGGCCTTTATTATGTTGAGGTAGGTTCCCTCTATGCCCACTTTTGGGAGAGTTTTTATCATAAATGGCTGTTGAATATTGTCAAAAGCTTTTCTGCATGTATTGCGATGATCATATGGTTTTTATTCTTCAATTTGTTAATGTGGTGTATCACATTGATTGATTTGCATATATTGAAGAATCCTTGCATTCCTGGGATAAACTCCACTTGATCATGGTTTATGATCCTTTTAATGTGTTGTTGGATTCTGTTTGCTAGTATTTTGTTGAGGATTTTTGCATCTATATTCATCAGTGATATTGGTGTGTAATTTTCTTTTTTTGTAGTATCTTTGTGTGGTTTGGGTATCAGCGTGATGGTAGCCTCATAGAATGAGTTTGGGAGTGTTCCTCCCTCTGCTATATTTTGGAAGAGTTTGAGAAGGATAGGTGTTAGCTCTTCTCTAAATGTTGGATAGAATTCGCCTGTGAATCCATCTGGTCCTGGGCTTTTGTTTGTTGGAAGATTTTTAATCACATTTTCAATTTCAGTGCTTGAGATTGGTCTGTTTATGTTTTCTATTTCTTCCTGGTTCAGTCTTGGGAGGTTGTGGTTTTCTAAGAATTTGTCCATTTCTTCCAGGTTGTCAATTTTACTGGCAAATAGTTGTTTGTAGTAATCTCTCATGATACTTTGTATTTCTACAGTGTCAGTTGCTACTTCTCCTTTTTCATTTCTAATTCTATTGATTTGAGTCTTCTCCCTTTTTTTCTTGATGAGTCTGGCTAGTGGTTTATCAATTTTGTTTATCTTCTCAAAGAACCAGCTTTTAGTTTTATTGATCTTAGCTATCATTTCCTTCATTTCTTTTTCATTTATTTCTGATCTGATCTTTATGATTTCTTTCCTTCTGCTAACCTTGGGGTTTTTTTCTTCTTCTTTCTCTAATTGCTTTAGGTGTAAGGTTAGGTTGTTTATTTGAGATGTTTCTTGAGGTAGGATTGTATTGCTATAGACTTCCCCCTTAGCACTGCTTTTGCTGCATCCCATAGGTTTGGGTCGTCCTGTTTTCATTGTCATTTGTTTCTACGTATTTTTTTATTTCCTCTTTGATTTCTTCAGTGATCTCTTGGTTATTTAGTAGGGTATTGTTTAGCCTCCATGTGTTTGTAATTTTTACATATTTTCTCCTGTAATTGATATCTAGTCTCATAGCATTGTGGTCAGAAAAGATACTTGATACAACTTCAATTTTCTTAAATTTACCAAGGCTTGATTTGTGACCCAAGATATGATCTATCCTGCAGAATGTTCCATGAGCATTGGAGAAGAAAGTGTATTCTTTTGCTTTTGGATGGAATGTCCTATAAATATCAATTAAGGCCATCTTGTTTAATGTGTGATTTAAAGCGTCTGTTTCCTTATTTATTTTCATTTTGGATGATTTGTCCATTGGTGAAAGTGAGTCATTAAATCCCCTACTATGATTTTGTTACTGTCTATTTCCCCTTTTATGGCTCTTAGCATTTGCCTTAAGTATTGAGGTGCTCCTATATTGAGTGCATACATATTTACAATTGTTATATCTTCTTCTTGGATTGTTATGTAGTGTCCTTCTTTGTCTCTTGTAATAGTCTTTATTTTAAAGTCTATTTTGTCTGATATGAGAATTGCTACTTCAGCTTTCTTTTGATTTCCATTTGCATGGAATATCTTTTTCCATCCCCTCACTTTCAGTCTGTATGTGTCCCTAGGTGTGAAGTGGGTCTCTTGTAGACAGCATATATACGGGTCTTGTTTTTGTATCCATTCAGCCAGTCTGTCTCTTTTGGTAGGCACATTTAATGCATTTACATTTAAGGTAGTTATCGATATGTGTGTTCCTTTTACCACTTTCTTAATTGTTTTAGGTTTGTTATTGTAGGTCTTTTCCTTCTCTTGTGTTTCCTGCCTAGAGAAGTTCCTTTAGCATTTGTTGTAAAGCTGGTTTGGTGGTGCTGAATTCTCTTATCCTTTGTTTATCTGTAAAGGTTTTAATTTCTCCATCAAATCTGAATGAGATCCTTGCTGGGTAGAGTAATCTTGGTTGTAGGTTTTCTCTTTCATCACTTTAAATATGTCCTGCCACTCCCTTCTGGCTTGCAGAGTTTCTGCTAAAAGATCAGCTGTTAACCTTATGGGGATTCCCTTGTGTGTTATTTGTTACTCTTCCCTTGCTGCTTTTAATATTTTTTCTTTGTATTTAATTTTTGATAGTTTGATTAATATGTGTCTTGGCATGTTTCTCCTTGGATTTATCCTGTATGGGACTCTCTGCGCTTCCTGGACTTGACTGACTGTTTCCTTTCCCATATTAGGGAAGTTTTCAACTATAATCTCTTTGAATATTTTCTCCCCTTTCTTTTTCTCTTCTTCTTCTGGGACACCTATAATTCGAATGTTGATACTTTTAATGTTGTCCCAGAGGTCTCTAAGACTGTCCTCAATTCTTTTCATTCTTTTTTCTTTATTCTGCTCTGCGGTAGTTATTTCCTCTATTTTATCTTCCACGTCACTTATGCGTTCTTCTGCCTCAGTTATTGTGCTACTGATTCCTTCTAGAGAATTTTTAATTTCATTTATTGTGTTGTTCATCATTGTTTTTTGCTCTTTAGTTCTTCTTCGTCCTTGTTAAATGTTTGTTGTATTTTTTCCATTCCATTTCCAAGATTTTGGATCATCTTCACCATCATTACTCTGAATTCTTTTTCAGGTAGACTGCCTATTTCTTCTTCATTTGTTTGGTCTGGTGGGTTTTTACCTTGCTCCTTCCTCTGCTGTGTGTTTCTCTGTCTTCTCATTTTGCTTAACTCACTGTGTTTGAGGTCTCCTTTTCACAGGGTGCAGGTTCATAGTTCCTGTTGTTTTTGGTGTCTGCCCCCAGTGGGTAAGGTTGGTTCAGCAGGTTGTGTAGGTTTCCCGGTGGAGGGAACTCGTGCCTGTGTTCTGATGGATGAGGCTGGATCTTGTCTTTCTGGTGGCAGGGCTGCGTCTGGTGGTGTGTTTTGGGGTGTCTGTGAACTTATTATGATTTTAGGCAGCCTCTCTGCTAATGGGTGGGGTTGTGTTCCTGTCTTGCTTGTTGTTTGACATAGGGTGTCCAGAACTGTAGCTTGCTCGTCGTTGTGTGGAACTGGGTCTTAGCATTGAGATGGAGATCTCTGACAGGGCTTTCACCGCTTTATATTACATGAGGCCAGGAGGTCTCTGGTGGACCAATTTCCTGAACTCGACTCTCCCACCTCAGAGGCTCAGGCCTGACACCTGGAGCACCAAGACTCTGTCAGCCACACGGCATTTGAACCCATATTGAATCTCTAGTCCAGGATCTTTTGGAGTGAAAACGTGATGAGCTCTGGAGCAGCACCAACACACCACTGAGGTGCGCACCATAGAGAAAACTTAGATGATCATCAATCTTTCTAATCTTAGTTATTCTGGAGGATGTATAGTAATGTCGCATTGTGATTTTAGTTTGCATTTCCCTGATGACTAATGAGGTTGAAAGCTTTTCATGTGCATATTGGTCTTTCTTTATGAAATGCCTGTTCAAGTCTTGTGCCCATGTTTCTTATTGGATTATTTGTATTTTATCATTAAGTTATAGGAGTTCTCTGTTTATTCTGAATATAAGTTATTTGTTAGATATACGTATTGCAAATATTTTCTTACCATCTGTGGTTTATCTACTCATTTTATGAGTTTCTTTGGATGCCCAGAAATTTAAAATTTTTTGAAGTCCATTTATCAGTTTTTAGTCTTGTAGTTAGTGCTTTCTTGCTACCCAGGGTTGTAAAGATACTCTTCTATATTTTCTTCTAAAAGTTTGTAGGTTTAGCTTTTGCACTTATGTCTATGATCCATCTCAAATTAATTTGTGTATGGTGTGAGGTGGGAGTCAAGCTTCATATTTTTCTGTGTGGGTTTCCAGTTTTCCCAACATGTTTTGTAGAAATTGTTGCGGTTTGAGAAATTAAGGTGAGAAACGAGTGTTCTTAACAATGCATTCTTTGAAGGATACTGTTGTCAACTCACAGTTCTTTTGTGGAGAGTAACTTCATCAAACAAACTTGTTAGGGGTGCCTTGCCCCTCCCTCTTGGCATGAAATGGATGTGTGAAACCAGACTTTGCGGTGTGACTCAGATGCTCATCTTTATTACAAGTTAAGTTTTGATGCTTTTCTTTCTATTTGTAATTTGAAATTAGGGTTGACAATTAAAAAAAAATGGGCAAAAGATCTGAATGGACATTTCACCAAAGAAGATATATGAATAGCCAATAAGCACATGAAGAGATGTTCAGCATCATTAGTCATTAGGGAAATGCAGCCCCAAACCACAGTGAGATACCACTTCACCTCCACTAGGATGACTATCATCAAAAAACAGAATAATAACAAGTGTTGTTGAAGATGTGGCGAAATTGTAACTTTTGTACACTGATGGTAAGAATGTAAAATAGTGCAGCCACTTTAGAAAACAGATTCTTTTAAAGTTAGACATTTACTATATGATCCAGCAATTGCACTCTCAGGTGCAAGAAAAATGAAAACACACATCCACATAAAATTTTGCACAAATATGTTCATAAAAGCATTGTTAACAATAGCCAAAAAGTAAGTACATCTCAAATATCCATCAACCAATGCGTGGATAAATAATATGTGTTATGTCATACAATGGAATATTACTTACCCATAAAAAGGAATGAAGTACTAATTTATGCTACAACATGGATGAACTTCAAAGACGCTATGCTAAGTGAGAGAAGCCAGATGCAGAAGACCACAAGTTATATAATTCCATTGATATGAAATATCTGGAAAAAAGCAAACCTATAGAGATTAGTGGTTGTCTGAGGCTGGGCATGAGAATGAGGAATGATTGAATGGGCTTGAGGAGTGATGGAAGTGTTCAAAAATCGGATTGTGAGGGAGTTTCCTGGCGGTCCAGTGGTTAGGATTTGGCGCTTTCACTGCTGTGGCCCGGGTTCAATCCCTGGTCTGGGAACTGAGATCCCGCAAGCCATGTGGCACGGCCAGAAAAATTTTTTTAATTAAATTAAAAAGTAAAATAAGATTTATATATAAAAAAATTGGATTGTGATGACGGCTGCCCAACTGTAAAAATTTACTAAAAATCATTGAAATGTACACTTAAAATGAATGAGTTGTATGGTTTATAAGTTTTACCTCAGTGAAGTTTTTTTTTTTTTTTTAAAGTGTTTTAGGATTGGAACATTTTGGCCTGAATGGGGTCTGAGATATTAAGGAAACACCAAGACCCTACCTGACACTTGTGGCCAAGTGGGGAATGATACAAGCAGAACTGCCGTGTCTGGCATTATAGGACTTTGGTTTTAAGAATCACTTTCTTGGACTTCCCTGGCGGTCCAGTGGCTAGGACTCCACGCTTCCACTGCAGGGGGTGCGGGTTTGATCCCTGGTCAGGGAACTAAGATCCAGCATGCCACACGGCCAAAAAAAAGATCATTTTCTTGAATTGAAAACCCACAAGATAACACCTCCCCTCAACATCAGCCCACACTCTAGGGCAGCCAGGGGCTTTGAGGAAAGGGTGCTTGGTGACACTTGGGTCTTCTCATTTTATGAATAAGCCTAAGGTTTGCAGTTGAAGAAACAAGAACAGACAGGGGACAGCATGGAGGTGGAGGAGAACACCATGCCAGGCCACGTTTGAACGTAATGATCCCTGCCCTGCCGTGACTTTTCAAGCCGTCTGTGCCAGTTACAAGCAGTCTGATCTAGTGCGTTTGTTCTGAGCCTCTCTCCAATGTTGTTCTTCCCATCCACGAGTGTCTTCTTTTTATGATTTTTCCTAAATGTGTTGTCACAGAACATTTAATTTAAATGTCACACCACGTGAGCAGAAGGGTTCAGTGTCTTTTCTCCTGCTGACTAAACTCTCCTTTGGGAATCCTGAGGTTTTTCTTAAACAGCACGTTAGTTTATCCATTTTTCTTTTGTTTTTAATTTCATTTACGTTTTTTGGAAAGTTTCCTTGGGGGTTGGGGATCTGAGGGGAGGAGAATTTATAAGCAGAGTTAGCTAGGTTGTTGGTCTTGGGAAGACAGGTGTGGAAATAATGGAGGTGCCGCCTTTGTTTACACTGCTCACCGCCGTCCCCAGGATGTGCCCTTTGGGTTGTGGCTTCTGGCATCTCTGAGCCCCACACACACCCTCTTTCTCTCTTACCCTCTCCTTATGGCTCCGCATTTGGGAGGCATCTGGCTACAGTAAGAGTCATCTCTGGCCTCAGATTGTGTTTTCTCTTGTAAAAGTTTTCCACGTCCTCTTTCCTGACAGAACTACACCTTTTTTTTTTTTTTTAATTGGAGTATAGTTGCTTTACACTGCTGTGTCAGTTTCTGCTGTACAGCAAAGTGAATCAGCTGTACATATAACCCCTCTTTTTTGGACTTCCTTCCCATTTGGGTCATTACAGAGCACTGAGTAGAGTTCCCTGTGCTATACAGTAGTTTCTCATTAGTTATCTATTTTACACATGGTATCCATCGTGTGTATATGTCATCTCAATCTCCCAGTTCATCCCATCCCCTTTCCCCCTTGGTATCCATACATTTGTTCTCTATGTCTAGAACTACACCTTTTAAACTCGTTCCCCTCCCTCCAGCCATCGTTCCAGCTGCCTTTTGATACTGAAACATATACCTCTAATATCTTAAACTTGCCAAAAGCAAACTTATTACACCCTCTGTCCCTCCACCCTGCTTTGCTCTAAAACAAAACAACACAAAACCTTTCTCTCCTTCTCACGGTCCTTCTAATGTGGATGGTGCCTGCGGGGATTGAAGCCTCAAGGTCATCTTTAGGGAAGCTTCTCCTCCCTGCCATCCCCCCTCTCGTCCCCACCACCTTAAGTGAACCCAGCTTTCCACTGCAGATGCTCACTGTGAAATTAAAACAACAACAAAATGTCATTTTTTTGCCTACCAGATTGACATGTCTTGACAGCATCTGTGTAGTTGAGGGCGTGAAACGTGGGACTGTGAATTAATTCAGCGTTTCCCGGGTCTGGTCTGTAATCATCTAAAATGCCCATACTCCTTGACTTAGCAAATCCATTTCTAGGAATTCATCCTACAGAAATATTCCCTTACGCACAAGAAGCCTTATATTATTGTGATTATAATAGCATTATTTATAGTAATGAAAAATTAGAAACATACTGAAAGCAGAAAAATATGTAATTGTTTCTGTAAATTATGGTACAGGCATACATTAGAATAAAGCCATTAAAAAATGGTAACGTAGCTGTCTTTTAGTTCTTTTGAGTCTTCCATAGCAGGGGTCCCCAAACCCTGGGCCATGGACAGGTACCGGTCCGCGGCCTGTTAGGACCCGGGCCGCACAGCAGGAGGTGAGCTGTGGGCGAGCGAGTGAAGCTCCATCTGCCGCTCCCCATCGCTCGCGTCACCGCCTGAACCATCCCCCACCTCCTCCCCTCCCTGGTCCGTGGAAGAACTGTCTTCCATGAAACCGGTCCCTGGTGCCAAAAAGATTGGGGACCACTACTCCGTAGCATCTAGCATAATTCTTGGTATTTGATAAGTGCTTAATAGAATCTGGCTTTTCTTTTTTAAATGTACTCTTGTACATAATTTTATAATGTTATACCTAACATACTCTTAAAGTAACCTAAGACTATAGTGTCATATCATTCTTATTACTTCTTAATAAAAATCACCTTAGTGACCTCTGGTTAAGCATGGTAGATTAAACACATGTGCTTATATCTGCCCCCTCTCAAGATCCCACCAAAATTACAGTAAGGAAATTTAAAAATTTAAACCCACAAAGACAAAGGGAACTGGAATGGTACTAACAGTACGTGAGAGATACCAACAAAATTTTGGAGGATAAGAAAGCAGATGGCCAACGGTAACTGAATTAGCAAAGGAGAGAGAATGAAATCGTGACTTTCAGAGGGGAGGGGGCGCTGCCACCGCGGAGCAAGCTGATTTGTGCCACGGAATCCCTGCCACGGAACTGGAGGCACCAGGTTTCCTGGAAGGCAGTGGAGCAGGGGAGGTTAAATTGGAGTTATGTTTGAAAGCCTTTTAAGAGCAGTTAACCTCTCAGGTTCCCTCCCCGACTCCCAGCAGCAGGGCGGCTGCCTCCCTTCCCTGTTGCCCTCCATCATGGCAGGGCTTCTTCTCTGGGAACCAGAGAGGTTCTGGACTTGGGAACTGCAGGTCCAGCAGAAGGGGCCAGGCTGTTGGGGAGGTCCTCCCAATCCCCTTTCCTTCTGCTTCTCTCATGAAAGCTGCAGCAAAGCCTTTACCCCTCGGACAAGACATTGAAGGATCTCAGCGAAAATGAACAGCCCCAAGGGAAGGACCTCCAGACACTGACTTCTGGGAGACCCCGGGAAAAAGCCAGTCTGTCCCCAGTCACGCTGTGGTGACTAGCCCTGCCACAGAGCTTCCCATCTGCCTCACCTCAGTCGAGGGTTCCTAGACATTTGAGGAAAGGCTCTTACCTGAAAGAGTGGAGCCCAAACAGACAGAAACCAAAAAACTCCAAGGAAACAGAGACAATGCAGAGAGCAGAAGAAAATTTCAAAATGAATATTGTTCTCCTCAGAGAGATCAAAAAGGATATTGTTCACGTAAAATAAAAGCAGGATGCTTAAAAAAAAAAAGAAAAAATAAGTTAAACACTCTCAGAAATTAATAATTCGGTAGAAATGAAAAATTAATTTCAATTAATTTTTAAATTGATGGAGGGCTGGAAGAGAAACTTGAAGAAGACACTCAGAAAGCAAAATATTAGAGAGAAAAGGTAAGAAAATTAGAGGATCCAGGAAGCCCCGTCTGACTAGGGAGAGTTCTAGAAAAATAGAACAGAGAATACGAAAGGGAGGGAATTATCAAAGAAATAATACTCAGCACAATGAATGAAAAAGATGAACACCAAGGCACATCTTTATTAAACTTAGATGAGAAAATCCTGCAAGCTTCTGGAGGGGGCGGAAATCACGTAGAAAGGGAAAGGAACATTAGTTTATTGGAAGCTAGAAGTCAGTGGAACAATGCCTTTAAAATTCTAATGAAAATTATTTTTAGGCTATAATGCTATACCCTGCCAAACTGTCAGACAAATGTGAGCACAGAATTAAGGCGTTATTTTTTTGTTTCTTTGTTTGTTTTGTTTTGTTTTTTTGGCCACACCATGCGGCTTGTGGAATTTTAGTTCCTTGACCAGGGATCGAACCCAGGCCCTCGGCAGTGAGAGCGCTGAGCCCTAACCACTGGTCCACCAGGGAATTCCCAACACGTTTTTAGAAATGGAAGATCTGAAACTCTTTATCTCTGTATACCCTTTGTAAGAAAACTACAAGAGGATGAGCTCCAGAAAAATGAAGGAATAAAGCAAGCAAGAAAGAAGACATAGGAGCCCCGTGGGGATTTCCCGAGTTAATGGCTAAGCAAAATCCCAGCCTAACAGCTGTGCAGCAGGACTTGAGAGTAACCAGACCAGACCAGAGAGATAGAGGGCTGGAGGGTGGAAGCCTCCAGAATCAATATTTCAAAGAGGAAAATGGAACTGATAAAACACCTGTGGCTGACGATTACTGAGAGGGGTTTGAGTGACAAGCACGTGGAAAACAAAGGAAGCTTAAAGAACAAGGCAATAAATTAGCCCTAAGAAAAACAAAAAAATTGTGCAAGAAATGTAACAACTTAGTTCAACAGTGAATAATATTTATGTGGTCGTAGTACTGGAAATCCTAAATATTGATTTAACCAGAATTTTCATGGGGGAAGAGGGAAAATAGTAGTAAGTTAAGCGATAGAGATTTAAAAGCATAAATCAAGAAATAAGCAATTATACCCCAATAAAGATGTTAAAAAAAAAGAAAAAAGAAATAGAAGCACAAGCATTTTATTAAGAAGCAAGGAGGTAAATGCCAGATAAAACAGTCGAAAGAGTTAAATTGGTTATCCCTGAGGAATCAGGGATGGGAAGAGGGGCAGGGCTGTTATTTTCCGTTAAAGCCTTATAGTGCTATTTTAAATTATAAACTATGATTTTTTTGCATAAACGAATTAGGTTTCAAAACAATTTGAGTTCCTTCTTGTAACAACCTAATGAGGCCACACGAACCCTGTTTCTTACTCCTTCAGGAGAACATTGGATGCTCACATTCGCATCTGTTCTGCTTGGAATGTGTTTATTACCTTCCTGTGACTTCTCTTATCCCAGAAGGGAAAGGCTTTCTCTTTCATTCCTAGTAAAATAGTAGAATTTTGTGTTCCAGGGCCATTACAGATTTTTCAGATGATATTACAGATTACAAAAGGATTTTCTTGAAAATATCATTTCAGATTTTTTTCTTAAGTCATCACATAGAAATCAGTGCTATCCTATAAAAGCTTTCAAAAAAATTACACCCACGTGTCATTAAGGAGAAAACACGGGTTCTGTATGACCCAAAGGCCCCTGGCTAGCAAAAGACAACCCTGGCTTCTATGTCTGTTACCCTGAAGCCTAGCTGTCAGATGACACAGACCAGTGGCTTAGGGTAGGGATGCTTTTTCTCTATGAATCTCCACCAATCATGTTTATCCCATTCTGGATTAACTCATGCTGACAGCTTCTGGGGAATTGAAAATATATCCTAAAATGACTTAAGTACTTTGTTCTATTCTTTGAAGGTGAAGAAATTGGCTAGATTTAATTCTATGACCTATCTGCAGTCTTTTATCATGAAACACAGCTAAGAAAAAGCAATGACTATCCTTTCTTTAAAAAAGTTATAATCCATCCTATGCAGATTGAGAGATTATAGCAAACCAGACTGCTTGGGATGGGTGGTGTTTTTACAGTCTTCTTCTCTCACATGTCTTAATGGAGGCCTAACTTGATCCAGGGAGGCACTGCCAGGTTCTGTGTCACAGGGACCCTGGGAGTTTATGTTTTCCCCACCTGGATATGTGTCACTGTGCCAACTGCTATTATTTATGGCATAGATGGCATATGGCATAGATGGCATATGGCATAGATGGCATATGGCATAGATGGCATATGGCATAGATGGCATATGGCATGATAAATGGCATAGAAAGTCCCCAAACTGTTCGCAGATCTGAGACTAAAATGAAGATAGAAAACTCTTCCCCAACTCCATCCTCACCTTCCCTGCATTTTTTTGATGCCTGGACTCCAGCTGCCTGTGGGTTCAGACTCAGATGAATCAGAATGGAGCAGTCCTGCCCCTGAAAGGTTCACAGCCCACCTGGAGACAGAGCACACACCCCAGACCCTGTGGGCCCCTGTGGGCCCCATAGATGCTCAGGGATCTACCGAAAGAGAGGGGAGAACAGTAGAACAGTGGGCTCTGGGAGCGGAAAGAGGGAAGATAACACCCCCCTGAGTGTGGACATTGGTCAAGCAGTGGGAGGCTGGTTGGTTCCTAGAGAAGGTGCATTTGGCCCAGACTTTGAAATCGGGGTGGCAGTCGACAGACTGAGATGGGGAGAGAAGATTCCAGGCAGAGGTTATGCATGTGATCTCATAGAGGTGGGAATGGAAAGGGGCTGACTGTTTTCGAGGATGGGGAGATTCGAGCCCAAGATACAAAGGGCTGGGTAAAGATGAGACCAGAATGTCAGAGGGGTGGGCCTCACACGGCATTACTGTAAGGAGTTTGGACTTCATTCTGCAGGTTACAGGAAGCTATTTTTTCATTCTTTTATCCATTCAGCAGCTCTTCATTTACTCAACCTATGGTTTTTACTGGGGCAGCTTCTAATTTTAGAGGAGGGACCCAGATGCCCTGCGGCCAGTATAGTCAGGCGTCCTCATTTGTCCTGGACAGTTCCGATGTGCACCTGTCATTCAGGGCATCTCATGTGATTTAACATTTGTCATGGATTTTTTATTATTTTAAAAGAAATATTACTCCTGAGAGTTGCTTTAAAATAATGCAAGATGGGTTTGGTAGAGCTTCCCTTTGTGCTTCCATCTTCTGCCGTGGTCTTGTCTAGAAGGGCATCGTACACTGATGCAGTAGGCAGAGTTCTCTCTTCAGCATGTGGTTAAATGTGAAAGACAACCAGTGCAAACCTGTCTCCTTTTTCCCAACACAGCTAAGACCTTTCAAGGACAGCATTCAAGACACCCACTAATCACGTGAAATAGCTTGGGCTTTAGCCACTAGGTTCAGCCACTCCTTCCACTCTTGGGTGGTAGAGGGATGAGTGTTTGATGCTTCTGGTCCCAGAAGCCAGGTGGCACCAGTGCTGTGACCAGTGAGACACACAAAGCCACCAGGCTACCAGTTGGCTGGTTCAATGGACAACATGGGAAGTATAGGTTCATTGTACGTGAAATATATGCTGGGGAAAGGAGGCTGAGCTGTCCTGCTGTAAAACAGCCTGAGTGTTCTTGCTAGAGTGGTTTCGTTATTTATGGCTTGGTATAAATCTACAGCTCTTTATTTTATAAATCAATATTTTATTGTATGGTAGTGCTTTTTTATTTTATTGTTGGGTAATGCCTTTTTATTTTGCAGTAAACCCTTTCAAGAACAAATAGCTAAAAAGACAGCTCACGTGTAGTGAAAAATTAAGTAGTGAATTTCCAGTTCTCAGGAAAAGTGATGACGAATGCATAACTCGCCCAGAAGATTTGTCATCACTAACATCTACAGTAGGGTCCTAGTGATACCATGAGCCACAGGAAAAGCAGAAGAGGCACATCTGTGAAAAGATGTGAGCAGTATGGAGGTGCCTTAAAAAACTGAAAATAGAGCTACCATATGATCCTGCAATCCCATTCCTGGGCGTATATCCGGAGAAAACCATAATTTGAAAAGATGCATGCACCCCAATGTTCACTGCAGCACTGTTGACAATAGCCAAGCCATGGAAGCAACCTAAATGTCTGTCCACAGAGGAGTGGATAAAGAAGATGTGGTACATATATACAATGGGATAATACTCGGCCATAAAAAAGGATGATGTATAGCCATTTTCAGCAACATGGATGGGCCTAGAGATTATCCTAAGTGAAGTAAGTCAGAGAAAGGCAAATACCACATGATATCACTTATATGTAGAATCTTAAAAAAAAAAAGATACAAATGAACTTATAAACAAAACAGAAATAGATCCACAGACACAGAAAACAAACTAATGGTTACCAAAGGGGAAGGGGGAGAGGGATAAATTAGGAGTTTGGGATTAACATACACACACTACTATATATAAAATAGGCAAACAACAAGAACCTACTGTATAGCACAGGGAACTATAGTCAATATTTTGTAATAACTTATAATGGAAAAGAATCTGAAAAAGAATGGATATATGTATATGTATAACTGAATCACTTTGCTGTACACCTGAAACTAACACAACATTGTAAATCAGTTATACTTCAATAAAAAGTAAAAATAAAATGACTTCATTCAGAGTTTTAAAAAAAAACGAATACTCTACATTTTTAAAAATTTCTATATGTTATTTATATATATATATATTTTAACATCTTTATTGGAGTATAATTGCTTTACAATGGTGTGTTAGTTTCTGCTTTGAAACAAAGTGAATCAGCTATACAGAATGCTCTACATTTAAACCTGACTTTTTCTCCTCCCGCAGGCAAAACCTAAACGAGTAGCTTTTAGCCCAACTGCCTGTCTCCCCATCCTGGCTGGACTTTCCTCAGAGTTCCTGTTGCCCTGGGTGCTGCTTTGTTGTGCCTTCACATTTTTCCCGTCTGCATTTTCCCGTGGCAGACTTGAGTGGCCCTGCGGGAGCCACCTTCTCCTCTCTGGTTTTTCCTAAGCCTTCACCCTCAGGCTTAGGATGCATGACCGCTTCTTGCTCATTTCGCAGCCAGGTCTTCCATCAGAAGACCCATTTCTTTTCCCATCTCGAGCAGTACCCATGGCTGCTGACTGTCTTCTCACCTTCGCTGCCCAGCCACAGATAAAGGCGTCAGGGGTCATGACGGTGGTGCCGGAAGAGCCAGTTAGACTTTGCAGGAGCCAATGAATTTACAGCACGTACCTCGGTGATGCCTCTGAATTCACTCTTTTCTGACTGCTTCAAATCGTCTGTCACCTCCTCTCCTATTCACACAGCCTGAGACCGTGTCCGCTTCTTGGTGGCCATATTTCAATGCTGATTCATATGGAACTTATAGGCACCAAAAAACAACAAAGAACAAAAAACAACACAGTTGCCTGTCACCGAGCTGCTGGGTCAGGACAACTGGCACGTGTCACTATCCATGTGTCAATCAGGATAATGAACCCAAAGTGTAAAGCTGTACCAAACAACCCCCCAAATCTCAATGGCCTGACACAACAAACGGTTATTTCTTTTATAAATTTACTCATTTTATTTATGTTTGGCTGCATTGGGTCTTCGTTGCTGCACACGGGCTTTCTCTAGTTGCGGCGAGCGGGGGCTACTCTTCATTGCGGTGTACGGGCTTCTCACTGCGGTGGCTTCTCTTGTTGCGGAGCACGGGCTCTAGGTGCGTGGGCTCAGTAGTTGTGACACGTGGGCTCAGTAGTTGTAGCTCTTGAGCTCTAGAGCCCAGGCTCAGTAGTTACGGCACACAGGCTTAGTTGCTCTGCGGCATGTAGGATCTTCCCAGACCAGGGCTCGAACCCGTGTCCTCTGCATTTGCTGGCGGATTCTTAACCACTGCGTCACCAGGGAAGCCTTTATTTTTTTTCTTTATTTTATTCAGGTGTAGTTGATTTACAATGTTGTGTTAATTTCTGCTGTATAGCAAAGTGATTCAGTTATACATATATATACGTTCTCTTTCGTTTTCTTTTCCATTATGGTTTATCACAGGCTATTGAATATAGTTCCCTGTGCTATACAATCCATCATTCCCCCACCCCACCTCCCCCTTGGCAACCACAAGTCTGTTCTCTATGTTTGTGAGTCTGAACGAAGGGTAATTTCTTGCTAATGTCACAGTCCAGTGCAGTTGGATGGCTGTCCCGGGCAACTCTCCTTTGAGCATTAGCTCCTGTGTGCCTGTGCCATCTCCTAGAACCTTCCTGTTTCCTCCCTTGAGTCCCCTCCTTAGAGCAAACAGAGAACTCTGAAAGGATTGCACAGAGGACTTTTATGGCTCGGCCTGGACGGGGGTACCTCACTTCACCTGCATCCCACTGACCAGGACCCAGGCACCTGGCCCCAACCTAAGTGCAGTGCAGGCTGGAGCATGTCAACTTCCTGTGTGCCTGGGGAAAGGAACCGAGATCAGTGAGCATCTCCTCAGCTTCTGCCACGGTCAGGCCATGGGAAACACAGTCGGGTAGAAGTCAGGACACCTGGGCTCTGCCGCCGACTTGCTGGGTGGCTGTAAGTCATCATAACCACCCTGAGCTGTTTCTTCCTTTTCAGAAGGGTGCCACTACTGCTTGCCTCATACCTGTTAGTTAGTTTACATTGTTACATAAACTTATGTGCTAGTAATAGGAGTTGTGGTCTGCACTGTTTTTTTAAAATTAAGATTATAAGGATTCCAGTCATTTGTTCAATAACTACCTTTTGAACTCCTGTAATAGCTAAGCATTGAACTAGCTGTGGGCAACCTCTGGTCTCTGGATGGTACATTCTGGTGAAGAGACAGATGATACATAATCTGTAAAGAAATAACACGGTTATACGGTCAACATGATCTAAAGCAACTGAAGGGCTCGGGAGAGACCCCTCTGGAAAGGTGACACTTGAGCTGACAGTTAAATAATGAGGTAGGTAGAGGCAGACTTGGGAATATCGGGGAGGAGAGTGTGCCGAGCAGAGGGGCCAGACTGTGCCGAGCAGAGGGGCCAGACTGTGCAAAGGCCCTGAGGTGGAGAACCAGCTTGCAGGCTTCCTTGAACAGCCAGATTGTTGCGTGACAAGGAAAGATGAGGTCAGAGAGATAGTCAGGGGCCATATCATACAGGACCTTAAACCTCTTATTGCTTCAGTTTCCTTACCTGTAAGTTGCAAAACTGGGCTAATATCAACTTCATAGGGTTGCTGTAATTAAGTGGAATAATATATGTCAAGGGCTTAGAAAAATACCGGCACCTTTTATACACTACTTAAGTGTGTGATTATAGGTACAGTCAGGATTTTATTCCTGCCATGCTGGGAAAGCTTTGGACAGTTTTCAGCAGAGGAGTGTAACCTCATCTCCACTGGTTCTCATGGGCTGGGCTTGAGGTAGTTGGGGGTTTCCACCCTCCTTCCAGACATAAGGATGTAACAGGGTTTTTTTTTGGTAAAAACCCTAACCAAAAAAAATATATATATTTTTTCAAAACATCACGTTATTTCCATGAATCAAAATGTATGTCTTATTTTCCTAATGTTTGTAAGATTCCATCTTTAAAAAGAGGAGTATTTAAATAGACACAGATGATGGGAATTCCCTGGTGGTCCAGTGGTTAGGATGCCTCACTTCCATTGCAGGGGCCACAGGTTCAATCCCTAGTCGGGGAACTAAGATCCAAGCAACGCGGCACTGCCAAGAAAAATAAAATAAATAAATAGAAGAGACACATGAATAAGATCTTGAAGCTTCTGATTTATCCCCCTCTTCAAGCCTAGCCAAATATTTGTGCGTAATTTGTACATACATTTCTCTGGATTACATTTGGAGATGTAAGTGAGTTGACACAGGGCTGCCATGCCTCTTGAACTTGCTGTAAATAAAATGTGGCATTTTAGAACATGCTTTCTGAAAGGTCTGTTTGTGGAAGAAGAAAATCTAAGAACATTAAAACAAGGGCTTTTTAAAAAAATCAGACAGGCTGCAGAAACAGATCTTTTTGCTCAAATTAGTAAATGCTGCGTTGGGGGAAGAAAAGATACAGACACACAGGAGCGTTCCCTCTTCTCCCGAAATCTATTCCTCCACACAAAAGCAGCTGGCTTCTATGTGCATTTTTTTTTTTTTTGCAACTGATAGAAATAGATTTACTTTAATAATTTCAAGTTGAATATATACATTGATAGCCAATAACACAATTTTAAGTCCTCTGTCATCCGCTCGGTTATTTATTTATTTTTACATTAATTAATTTATTTATTTCGGGCTACGGTGGGTCTTCACTGCTGCATGCAGGCTTTCTGCAGCTGTGGCAAGCGGGGGCTACTTTTTAGTTGCGGTGCACGGGCTCCTCACTGCTGTGGCTTCTCTTTCTTGCCTTTGCTCATAGTATCCTGAAAATGCAAATGACCAGCTCAGAATGCAATTCCCCATTCATTCTCTGGCAGCAACCCTGGCATTGGCATCCAGCGACTTGGCATACTTGCCTGTGACCATAAGGACACCCCGCGGGCTGTGGGGTGAGCTGAGGTCACTGTTGCAGTGCTGGGCTTTGGCCCACACAGGACTCGGCTACTGACAGGGAAAATCACAAGCCAAGAATGATTTTTGTACAGGCAGGTAATGAATCCCTTGGTCAATAGAATCTCAACAACTTGGTAGCCTTGTCTAATTTGCTACCCCCAAAAAAGTACCTTACTTGAGTTTCTGCATTGTTAGCATTTACGGGAGATTTGAGATATAAAGTTTCCCCAAAGATATGTCTTCTATTTTTGGTAAAGAATGACGTAGAAAGGAGAGGGGCCTTCTGGAGTTTTGCTGCTTGGTGGGATATGAAATTAAAACCCAAGAGGCAGAGCCACCCAGAAGGTGCCTCGTCCAGGATTTGTGCAAAGAAGCCGGTGGCCATTTAGCTCTTGATGGATTCATTCATTTAATAAATCTTTATTATGCACCTCTACTTGGGGCCATGTGCTGTCCAGAAGATGGGGATGCAACAGTGAACAAGGCGGGGGGTGGGGATCCTTACCTTCTAGAGCTCCATCTTTCAGGGAAAACGGACGCAAAAACATAACTATGTATTTTGCATGGATACATATATATAAAAGTATTTTGCATGGCACAGAAGAAAACTCACTCAATTTGTGACAGTGGTTGCTTCTGAGAAAGGAGGGAGAATGAGGCTATGAATGAGGACAAAGGAAAACTCATTTTATCTGAAATTATGTATTTACTTTTTAAAGGAGACGTTAAAAAATGTGTTGACAGAATGTTAACAATAATCAATTCTGGCTGGTTGGTACCCAGGTGTGTGTTATATTACTCTCTGTTTCGTTCTATATTTTTTTACATCCCTAACAAAGAAAAATCAAGGGTACAGACCATAGATTCTTCAAGTGGAAGGTCATCTTCAGAGAATATGCTTTCCAAAGTCCTTTAGAATCATAATCCAGGAACTCTTAGCAAAGTTCACCTCACAGAGCATCAGACAGTCTTGGTTCCTTATATAAATATGAAGAACAGCTGTTGTGTTACAGCAAAAGGGTTTGATGCAGTGTGCATCTCACTTGCAGTAGAATTTCTCTTTGGCCTTCAGTGTGAGATGGCATTCGCCTGTGGTTCCAATAGACCCACAATGGGTACAGATCTCCCCTGAAACCATCCTTCCAAAGAGTTTTTGTCCGGGTTGTTGGGTTTTGTGTTGAAAGTTATACAATGTAACCCATTTTCTGCTTCTGATATATTTGTGTCTCATTCTCAGAGAAATTTCAACTTTTCATTGCATCGAGACCAAATAAAGAATGTTGGAGAAGGAAAGATTTATCCCATTGGGAATGAGTATCCAAGGCTTGGATTCCATTTCAACAGCCTGACCACAGTCACCCAGTTTTCTCAGTGTCACGGAACTATGATGAATGAAATGAAACAAGGCTATGATGCCCCATGTCCCTCCTTGTTGCAGTCGTCCAAAGACTCTAGGACAGTCTCCCTCCTTTCTTGTAAATTTTAGCCCCTGGCTCATGGTCACTGTCTTCAGCACCTTCCTTGTCATCATTCGCAGTAATTTCAATATCTACGCGGATGATCCCCTTGGGTCCTTAGCTTCGTCTCCTCCATCGCTCCTCAGCCACCCACTTCCACTGTCATTGTCCTTGCCTCTACCATGATCTAGGTTGTTACTGCCCTCACCCTACTGAGTCCTGATTTCTATGCTTATAACCCAACTTGGATTCCACGGTCCACCGTTATGGTCATTCTCCTGCCTACGTCCTCTCCCCCACCATAGTCCTCACTTGGCAAACACCCCTCCACCTCGCAACCTCCCCACCCAGCACTGCTTAAATCCAGCTCCAGCCGCTCTGCACCTCCACCCAGGGAGCTGAACGTGGCTGGGGAGAAAAAGAACGCAACCATGCAGAGAGGACTCACTTTTTCTTTCCTTTTGAATGAAGTATAGTTGATGTACAAGATTATATAAGTTACAGGAGTACAACACAGTGATTCACAATTTTTAAAGGTTACACTCCATTTATAGTTATTATAAATTATTAGCTACATTCTCTGTGTTGTACACTCTATCCTGTGGCTTGTTTATTTTGCACATAATAGTTTGTACCTCTTACTCCCCTACCCCTATCTTGCCCTTCCTCTCTGCCCTCTCCCCACTGTGGTTTACTCTCTATATCTGTGAGCCTGTTTCATTTTGTTCACTGCTTTGTTGTACTTTTTAGATTCCACATATAAGTGATATCATACAGTATCTGTCTTTCTCTGTCTGACTTACTTCACTTAGCCTATTACCCTCCAAGTCCATCCATGTTGTTGCAAATAGCAACATTTCATTCTTTTTTTATGGCTGAGTAGTATTCCATTGTATTTATCTTCTTTATCCATTCATCTGTTGATGGACACTTAGGTTGCTTCCATATCTTGGCAATTGTAGATAATGCTGTTAAGAGCATTGGGGTGCATGTATCTTTGAATTAGTGTTTAGTTTTTTCAGATATACACCCAGGAGTGGAATTGCTGGGTCATATAGTAGAAAGGACTCACTTTTTTTTTTTTTTTTTTTTGCGGTACGCGGGCCTCTCACTGTTGTGGCCTTTCCCGTTGCGGAGCACAGGCTCCGGACGTGCAGGCTCAGCGGCCATGGCTCACGGGCCCAGCCGCTCGGCATGTGGGATCTTCCCGGACCAGGGCACGAACCCACGTCCCCTGCGTCGGCAGGTGGACTCTCAACCACTGCGCCACCAGGGAAGCCCGTGGTATCACATTTTGATCATTTTCTGATCATGGGATAAATAGAGATTGTATGCAACAAAGCAGAACAAAAAAACAAGGCATTCTACAACAGCTCTCTCCGTGAGCATGCTTAAAAATTTAATTGCATTTTTTGCTATCAGCTTCTTAGACTGTGGCTTTAGAGCTTCTGATATTCACACTTAAGATAAGCTTCCAGCAATTAGAATGCAACCATGTCAAAGCCAAAATATCCCTCTTCTTGTGACTACTCTGTTACAGCTTCTACATTGGGTGTGTATGTGGCAAAAAAGGCAAATAACACTGAAACACTTCTTCTTATTATAGGAAAAAAAATTCATGGCATTTACCAGCATGGGGAAGCCATATTTATAAGAAAGCATCTGTTGATCTTTGAGTCTGAGATAGTCTAAGATGAAGCAGTCAGTGTTGCTTGTGTTTTTTTTTTCTTTAATCACTGACCTTTGTCATCTGTAAGCTTTTATGGAATGAAATTCTTATTCTATTGAGTATGAAACAAAGCTGATCAAGACTTTAAACAGCTTGGATGAAGAAATTAAAATAGTGTGAACTGGGAAAGAAATGGGGCTTTCGTAAGAATCCTGCCAAATGCTTTTGTAGCCATTTTCTCTACCTATTCGGGGAACAAGGAGGGAGGAGGAGATTATGGTGAGGAAAGTCTTATGAGAAAGTGAAAACATATCTTTTTCATCAGTGTATTGTGTTTCAAGGCTGCCTGTTATACAAAGTTTTCACCTGGAAAACAAATAAAAACTCAGCGACTTTGAAAAGAGATGATTCACCAATTAATTAATATAATCATTGTAGATATTTGATCTGGATTCTTCAGGACCCAAAGTGGATTATCTGTAAATTAACTGCACAATTGCCAAATCACCCCTTCAGTTTGAACTTCATAGAAACATTCTGTATATTGAGATCGTCCTATTGTATTATTCGTGAAAAATGACATTTCAAATGTTGCTTTGCCAAGCACTATCTCTGAGTGCCATGGTGCTTTGAAATATGCGGATGTGCGCTAAGGTCCAATCAGGACTGGTATTCTTTGTCAGCAATGACTTATCAATTAATAAGACTGAGGCAGTATTTTGCAGCTTTGTTGAGACAGACTCCCTAGGAATAAGCTCCTGTACCCCAGAGAATCGTGGAATTTGTCAAAAGAGAACAAATGCTTATCTTTCACTAGGAATGCATTATGGTGGAAAATCTTTTCTGGCCTAGTTCAGAGTTGAGGGAAGAAAAAGCACCATTTTGGGTATTAAACTTTTATCTGCTTATTTTAGTAATTGGCTAGATGTGACGATTTCAGATGTTTTCATGACACGGTTTTCCACTTGGCCCTTTTCTTGGCAGGTCCCCGAGGGAAAAGTAGTAGTTCTTAATTTCCGATTCATAGACCTGGAGAGTGACAACCTGTGTCGCTATGACTTTGTGGACGTGTACAACGGCCACTCCAATGGCCAACGCATTGGGCGCTTCTGCGGCACGTTCCGGCCCGGAGCTCTTGTGTCCAGTGGCAACAAGATGATGGTGCAGATGATTTCCGATGCCAACACAGCTGGGAATGGCTTCATGGCCATGTTCTCTGCCGCTGAACCAAATGAAAGAGGTATCGTTTCCACATAACAGCAATAATAAGGGCTCACAGTTGTTGAATGCCTCCTGTGTGTCAGGCACTGTTCTAGGCACTTTATATGGATTTACTCATTTAATCTAAAGTTTAAGAGCAATTCTTCTCAGACAGAGAGCTAATAAATACCACCAAACCATCAAGAGACCATTAAAAAGTCAGTCTTGAGTCTTCCTTGGTGGTCTACTGGTTAAGACTTCGCCTTCCAATGCAGGCAGTGCAGGTTCAATCCCTGGTTGGGGAGCTAAGATCCCACATGCATTGCGGCCAAAAAACCAAAACATAAAACAGATGCAATGTAGTAACAAATTTAATAAAGACTTTAAAAATGGTCCACATCAAAAAAAAAATCAGTCTTGCCAAGGGGGAGGAAGGGTGGGGGAGGGATGGACTGGGAGTTTGGGGTTAGTAGTTGCAAACTATTACATATAGAATGGATAAACAACAAGGTCCTACTGTATAGCACAGGGAACTATATTCAATATTCTGAGATAAACCATAAAAAAAATCAGTCTTTTTTAAAGCCATATATATTCTTATAAAAATTCAAATGTAGAAATTCATGGAGTAAAAATGTGAAGCCTGCATACAGATATACACATACAGCTATAGAAACATTTCATCCCATTGTAGTCCCCTCTTAGAAATAGCCGTGGCTGGTAGTTCCCATGCCATCTATATGCACTTACTGATATGTATGTACTTTTGCAATAGTTTTTAAAATATGTAAGTAGTATCATACATTCATATTGTTTCACAACTTTTTCTTTACACTTCATACTACGAGTTGGGATCGTTCCGTGTCAGTACATGTGCGCTCCCAAGGGTAGAAACCTCTACCCTTGGAAGACAACCACAGTGGTCAACATCTGTTAAACTTACAGCCTTCCGCCTGCAGGCACTCCTAATCTTTTCTTGCTTTGGGCTACAGTGCAACATCGCTGGTTTGAGAGAGCAGCCAGAACTTTTGGGAGGAAATCCCAAAGAAGAATTGAGGCACAAAAAATTTAGGTGTAATCCAGCTAAATCTTTGGCTAATGGCTAAACTCTGCATATATGAGGGAGAACTCAATTGGCCTGGTACAAAAGCATCATCTGGAGGTTGAAAAAAAGAGATTACAACTGCTGCCCACTACCAGGGCAACAGACTTTGAGCTTGGGTCTAGCCAAGTTGAATGCCTGCTAGAACAAAAGTCACTTTTTATAGGAACACAACAGAATCTAGAGACTTTATAATGTATCATTCATAATGTCCAGTATCCAATCATGTGATGAAACCAGGAAAGTGTGTCCATATTCAAGAAAAAAACCAGTCCATAAAAACTGACCCCAAAATAACCCAGAAGTTACAGTTAGCAGACAAGCACTTTAAAAGCAGCTATTATAAATGTTTAAGGATTTAAAGGGAAATATATGTGTAAAAAATAAACAGATTGAGAATCTCATAAAAGAAACTATATCAAAAAAGAAAATGGTAATACTAGAGCTGAAAGATACAGAACATGTAATTTTTTTTTGCGGTACGCGGGCCTCTCACTGTTGTGGCCTCTCCCGTTGCGGAGCACAGGCTCCGGACGCGCAGGCTCAGCGGCCATGGCTCACGGGCCCAGCCGCTCCGCGGCATGTGGGATCTTCCCGGACTGGGGTACGAACCCGTGTCCCCTGCATCGGCAGGCGGATTCTCAACCACTGCGCCACCAGGGAAGCCCCGAACATGTAATTTTTTAATTTACCTGATGGGCTTACAAGCAGATTGGAGGTGGTAGAAGAAAAAGGCAGTGGATTTGAATAGAAATGATCCAACCTGAAGAACCAGGAGGAAAAAGATGAAAGAAAGAGAGCCTCGGAGACCAGTGAGACAATGTCAAGCGGTCTAACACATGTGTAATTTGTGTCCCAAAAGAAAAAGAGAGTGATAATAATGCAGAAAAAATATCTCAAGAAATGATGGCTTGAGGCCACCCAAATTTCGTGAAGAACATCAATTTATAGAGCCAAGAAGATCAGCAAATCCCAAATAAGATAAATAAAAATGAAGCCAAACCTAGGCACATCATAATTAAATTACAGAAGTCGAAAGATAAAGAGAAAAATCTTAAAATCAATTAGATAAAACCCAAATTACATACAGAAGAACAATGGTATGAAGGATGGCTTTCTTTTAATCAGAAACAATGGAGGCCAGGAGGCAGTGGAACAGCATTATTAAAGTGCTGGAATAAAAGTATCAACCCAGCATTCTACAGCTAGTCTTCAAAAATGAAAGTAAGTCAGAAAGAGGAAAACAAATACCGTATGCTAACACATATATATGGAATCTAAAAAAAAAAAAGGTTCTGAAGAACCTAGGGGCAGGACAGGAATAAAGACGCAGATGTAGAGAATGGACTTGAGGACACAGGGATGGGGAAGGGTGAGCTGGGACGAAGTGAGAGAGTGGCATGGACATGTATACACTACCAAATGTAAAATAGGTACCTAGTGGGAAGCGGCTGCATAGCACAGGCAGATCAGCTCGGTGCTCTGTGACCACCTAGAGGGGTGGGATAGGGAGGGAGGGAGGGAGGGAGGGAGACGCAAGAGGGAGGAGATATGGGGATGTATGTATATGTATAGCTGATTCACTTTGTTATACAGCAGAAACTAATGCACCATTGTAATTATACTCCAATAAAGATGTTAAAAAAATAGAATAATAGTAATGGTAAAAAAAAATGAAAATGAAATAAAGACATTTTCAGATAAACACCTGCATCACAAGAAGTATTTAAGGAAGTTTCTCAAGTTGAAGGGAAGTGGCCCCACAGGGTAACTCAAAGGTAATGGAAGGATTGAAGGCCACTGGAAATGGTAAATATAGAAGGCTATATTCTATTTTCTTCTCTAATTTCTTTACATGTGTCTGTTCAAAACAAAGCAAACAAAAAACTTTACCACTCTATTGTGGCAAGCGTAATGTATGACATAATATATATGACAACAATTGAACAAAGGATGGAGGAGCAAATGGAAATATACAGTACGTGAAGAAATACACTGTTAACTCTAAATACGCTGTCCTTGGAGAACCCATTAAAACTGCAGTCCTTGGAGAACCCATTAAAAATGCACATATTTTAGCTAAAAGCCAGAAGATTAAAATAGAATACCAGAATTATTGAACAGCCCAAAGAAGGCAGGAAAGGAAGTGCAGATGGAACAAGAGAAAGGTGTGACAAATAGAACAAAATAGTAATTGGCACACTGTCCAAACATGTCAGTAAATACATTAAAGGTAGAGGATTAAATACTCTAATTAGAAGACAGTAATTATTAGAATGGGTTCAAAAGCAGAGCCCAACCATAATTGTCTAAAAGAAAGCACTAGAAATACAAAGACAAAATAGGTTCAACATAAAAGGATGGAAAAATACGTACCATGCAAACTTCATTAAAATCAAAACTAATGCTTATAAAAGGCAATGTTACAAAGATGAATAGGCAACCTACAGAACAGGAGGAAATATTTGCCAAACTACCTCATAAAGGATTTGTATTCAAAATATATAAAGAACTCAACAGTACAAAGATAAAGATCCCCATGAATATAAAAATGGGCAAATACTTGAACAGATACTTTCCAGAAGAAGATATATGAATGACTCATAAGTACATGAACAACTGTTCAGTGTCATTACTTAACTGGGAAATGCAAATTAAAACCACAATGAGATACCACTGTGGTTTTACATACCAGCCGGGTTGGCTAAAATAACTGACCGCACTAAATGGTGGCAAGGATGAGATGCAACCAAAGTGCTCATCCCTTGAGATGTAAAAAATGCTACAACCGCTTGGGGAAAAAATTTTGGTAGTTTCTTATGAAGTTAAACATCTACATCTACTCTTGGCCCAGCAATTGCATTCCTGGATATTTATGCAAGAGAAATGAAAATACATGTCCCCAAAGAGATTTATACAAAAATGTTCATAGCAGCGTTATTCGCAGAAGCCCAGACTGGAAGCAAGCCAAATGAATATCAGCAGGAGAATACGTGAACAAACTCTGGTTTCCACACCCCAGAATACTACTTAGCAACGTCAGGGAACAAACTACTAATCCACACAGCAACATGAATGTATCTCGGAAATTGTACTAAGCAAGAGAAGTCAGACGCAGAAGAGGACACACCGTATAATTCCATGTATATGAAGCTCTAGAATAAAACTAATATAAGGTGAAATTTTTTAGAAAAATGGCGCGAAGAGCCAGCAGACTGACTGACAAGGGATACAGGAATTTTGTGGGAAATGATTCTATTATAATCATAGGAGTGTGGCTCACACGGGCAGATTCATTTTTCAAATTTTTACAGCTAAGACTTGTGCATTTCAGAGTATTGAATTTACCTCCCCCAAACCTGTAAAATGATAATAATAATAATAATAATGCAGGTGGTGAGCATTGGGTAGTGATGTTGATAGAATAGTAAAATGATGATAATTGTTGAAATTGGATGATGCATACATAGAGATTCATTACATTGTTCTGTTTACTTTGTATATGCTTGAAATTTTCCATGAATTAAAAGTTACAGATGGACTTCCCTGGTGGTGCAGTGGTTAAGAATCCGCCTGCCAATGCAGGGGACACGGGTTCGAGCCCTGGTCCGGGAAGATCCCACATGCCGCAGAGCAACTAAGCCCGTGCACCACAACTACTGAGCCTGAGCTCTAGAGCCCGTGCGCCACAACTACTGAGCCCATGTGCCACAACTACTGAAGCCCTCATGCCTAGAGCCTGTGCTCCGCAACAAGAGTAGCGCAATGAGAAGCCTGCGCACCGCAACGAAGAGTAGCCCCCGTTCGCCACAACTAGAGAAAGCCCCTGTGCACCAACGAGGACCCAACACAGCCAAAAATAAATAAATATATATATATTTTTAAAAAGTTACAGAAATTACTTCAGGCTCAATTTTTATAACACATTGTCTTAAATTTAGAGACTTCTTTTAAGAATGATTAGCTTCTGTGTCACAGAAATATTTTTAGTAAAGTATATTAATTCCTTTCAGTGTTTGTTAGTTAAGTCCCAGTAAAATTAAATGTAAAACTTGTATTAAAATGTCTTTCTAAAATTATTTCTGTGAACCTTTTTGTAGTCGGTTCACCAAAAAGTTCATTTGGTTTTTTCCATAAGATGCTACAGGAAAAACCCAAACGAACTTTTTGGCCAACCCAATACATATGCATAGAGATTGGTCTGAAATGATGTTTGTCACATGTTCATTGTGGTTAGTGGGATTTGAGGTAATCTTACCCCGAATTTAATTTTAATTTTTTTCCCCCCACCAGTGAAGAAACAGCTTTACTAGGAGTCTAGGCGTATTTGGGAAACCCAGTTCAGTCCCAGAGAAGTGAGGCTAATATCGGCACAGAGCAGGAACCTAACACTGCAGAATTTTCTCTTGAAGACCAAGTGTGAAACTAAACCTCCATCTTAATATCCTAACAATCAGAAGTGCTGCTGAGTTTAGCTGTGGTGAAACTTCTGGAAGCTCCTAGTGAAATAATGAGACTTGTGCATAAAGGGAGACCCTCCAGCACTGCTGAGTCTGAGCTCTACATGAGGTTATGGGTCTGGGGTGGGAGGAATAGAGGAAAAGGTAAGGGGATGGTCTCATCCCCACACAAGGCCATCTCAGTGTGCAGGTAAGGGAGGAACCATGGGTCTGGGGACAGAGGGCAGCAGAGGGACACTGGCTGACGAAGCACAGTCCCTGTCATAACGCACAGGGCCTGTGCTGTCTGGTGTGAGGGCACCTCCAGCAGGTCCCGGCAACACCCGGTGGCACCCCGTCCTGAGGCGCCTGGGAGAGAGCCTTCCTGGTTCTGTTCTGAGTTCATTCAGGGCAGAACTGCTCATGCCTGGCGGCAAGTCCAGGGTCATGGTTAGCTGCGCGGGATGGAGCGGCCCCCCTGTGACACCTATACCTGTTAGTCCGGGAGACTTCTCTGGAGCAGTCACTTTCTCAGACCAAGAGGGAGCTTGCCTAACACAGGCCCAATCCAGAAATCACTCCCACCTTCTTTAATGCTTTTCTGTATTGCTGAAAATTTATAAACATGTATTGTTTTTACAAACAAAATTATTCTTAAAAATTGTGAAATGTATAGTATAAAAAGTTTTCTAGGAATGAGAGTTGTCTACAACAGCTAATTCAGATTTTGTCCATGGACATGGACAAAAATATTATTAGTAAATAATACCCCTGCCTTGAGAGTTCTAATGAGCCTGCATGATTTCTGAACGAGTGCATGCCCAAATGTTTTGTCTCGTCCAAAAAAATGGGAAAAAGGAAGGAAGCTATCGCCCTGATTTCACTCCTTTTCTCTCTTGTGCTGATATGATATGTCATGTAACCTAGAGATCATTGTGTGTGTGTGTGTGTGTGTGTGTGTGTGTGTGTGTGTGTGTGTGTGTTAGGGAGGGGGGTGGGTTTAGAGGAAACTAACCATTTTTTTAAGAGAAAATTTAAAAGCATCTGTCATTGTCTTTATTATAGTATCAATATTCCAAATTCCTAATTTCCCCATGGTTGCATTGCCATAAACTTGGATTTTCTTTTTTCATTTTTAATAACTTCAGGGGATCAGTATTGTGGAGGACTCCTTGAAAGACCTTCCGGCTCTTTTAAAACCCCCAACTGGCCAGACCGTGATTACCCTGCAGGAGTTACTTGTGTGTGGCACATTGTAGCCCCAAAGAATCAGGTAAGATTCCCTGAAAACATGAAGAAAGTATGCATGTGTGAATTCGTGTGAACTGTTAAAGATACAGGGTAAAAAAAAAAAAAAAAATACAGGGTGAGGAAGACCCCCTGGACACAGTATTTCTTCATGCAAAGGCCCAGGTTAAAATTGCCTTTGTGCCATTTGACTTGCAAAGTCACGGATTTAATTTCCTATTATAGAACTGTAATTTTCAAAACAGGTTTTGAAATACAGATGGTCTGCAAATTCCACATGAGATTGTTTAACCCTGTGGAAGATGTTGTAAGCATGGGGTTATAAGCAGCAGTGACTAACCATGGGAGCATAACAAATCCCCAAGTACATGTGCACTTCAGGTTACCATTTGCTCACAGAGCATTATGTCCTGAAAATGGCCCTCTTAGAGACCAAATCAGAAACAGCCTGAATGCTTCACTTCAACAAAGCCAATGCAAGCATACCACATCATCTTTTCTAAGAACATCTTTTCTAAGAATGGTCTGATGAGAAAACTGGTGGTGTGTGTTTTTTTCTCTTTTTGGTTGCTGTTTAAAATAAAATTTGTGTAGTTCCCCACAAATAACTTTATTCATTGCTCTAAAACAATCAACAGAGAAGTTTTCCATTGTTTATTAGTATGTGGTTATATGAATTTTTACCCTTTTTGGGGACCACTTTCAGATATTAATCACAGGGTTGAACTTAGCATGAGAATAGACCAAGCTTACATTGTGGAATTCTGAAAATAACTTTTAAAAAAATTGTTATTATTACAAAACATTACAGACTTAAAACACTGTATGGTGAGCATTATAATACTGTTAAAAAAACTTTTCTAAATTGATCTTTTGTATTGCTTACACAAATATTATTTGACATATATTCATTTCTTTAGTGGAAAATTATTCAGGTAAATATAACCTGCAAGTTAGTGATTTGAGTACACACACACACACACACACACACACACACACTTCACACACTTTGATCATAATCCTAAAATTCAGTTTTATTTTTAAGATGAAAAATATGTTCATTTATTTGATAATGAAAGATTCTATAGATCTATTAAACATTTTATAGTTTAAAATAAATTTAAAAATTAAATTTCTCAAACGTTTAAGCCATTATGTAATTCTTGAGATAGTATTGATCATTTTTCTCTCTGTGTCATTTGTAAATATGTTAGATTAAATAATTTGAATTTAATTATACTCACAGATTACAATTTAGCATCTTTTTCCCATTGTTTTTCTCTTGGATTATTTAAATTTGGGTTTTATCTTTTTATATGACTTTTGGCTTCAGCCAGCTGAGTTTTTAATCATGGTTGTAGTGTCTGAAATCACTGGAAACTGTCCAAATGAGAAAAATAATATGAGAAAGTTAAGTCCTAAGTAATTTCTATGTAAATCTATGGGCATTTTCTTCTATTAAAGACTTACTTTTTTAAAAATTATAACTTTCCCCTTTACCCTCCTATTTATTTACTTATTTTTATTTTCTCTTCAAAAGTTCTGTGACTATTTTCTAAGTAGAAAAAGTTCAGCCAATTTTTTAATAACCTAGAACACATTTTATTACTAACCGCTAAGGAGTTACAGGACCCAAAGAGGAAATATTTTAATATAATTTAAAGCAGTGTTAAGTATGAATAAGCAATTATTCACCCATCACTGGTGCTGACTTTTTAAAAGTGGATAAATATGTGGATAAGTGGCAATGATGTTCAAAGCCACATTTTACCTCTGTGTCTCTCTGTGGTACCATTGCTGTTATCACCTTCACCCACATTACTGTGTCTAAGTCTTTGCTAGCTAACAACTAGTAACAGTGTGCCTGTCCTAACAGGAGTTAATGCCTATTATATTCCATAAGCAGCAAGGAGGGTTGCCTGCCCACCTGCCATCCAGCAAGAGTGGGGACCAGCTCTCTGGGTGCCATGGGTATTTATGAACCCAGTGAGACTTCCTCTGACTCACAGGTTGGAGGGAGTCTTGAAAAATCTGCTTATGAGGGGAATGATTGCTCTTACATCAAAACTTCTTATTGATTCGAATAATTTAGGACACTATTACTGGTACCAGTGCAAAAAAAAATTAAGAAATACTTCAGAAATCTAACACTGACTTTGTGTATCCATGCTTCTATGCAACCTCTTCAAAAATCAACCAGATCACCAAGTAGACTGTGTCTGGCAGGCACAGTTTTCAAACATACTTCCAGAAGACATCATAGTCAGTTCCCACTTCCCTGAACCTCTGGTCCTAAAGAATCTGACTTCTTTACATGTGTTGGGAATGTGAGTCTCCTTTTCTTGAAAGGGGAACTGTTGTGTCTACCCATCTCACACACCCCAACACACACTACTATAGGGGACATTGTAGATAATATTTTCATTTCTATTAGTTTTCCTCTAGAGAAGAATGAAGTTGGTGTATAGCCCTGCTTCCCACTCCAACACAAGCCCAATTTAAGTCTTAACATAGGTTTCTGGGGTTATATAGTGTTTTTATACTTTCTTAGCTGTAAGTGAACAGAGTTCCCACGTTTAAGATCCTAATTAGGATTGATCTGGGCTTGAGATGGTCTTTTGGAATGATTAAAAATGAAAGCAAAAGAATACCACAATTTTGATAACTAATAAGTATGTAAACACAGAAAAAATTCAAACACGGTGAATACATTTTTTTAAGAAGGAAAATCGTGGTACCCTACAAATCTGGGGAGAGGAAGAATTCTGTTTGAGGTTGCTCTGCACTGCTCCTCTGACACTTCTAACGTTGTGCTTTCACTAAAGCTTATAGAATTAAAGTTTGAGAAGTTTGATGTTGAGCGTGATAACTACTGCCGGTACGATTATGTGGCCGTGTTTAACGGCGGAGAGATCAATGACGCTGAAAGAATTGGGAAGTATTGTGGCGACAGCCCCCCTGCGTGAGTAGCACCTGTTTTATTTCATTAATATTTTAGGAGCTCTAAACTCGTTTCTTATTAAATTGCCCAATTATATTGTATTTGCTGGAAGATTTTGTGGTGGTGTTTTGTTCTCAAATTCTTGGGTTCCATGGCAGTGGAGTCCCGTACCTCATCAACACAAAGAGTAGCCAACCCAGAGAGCGAGGCAACATTAGCAAGAGTGTAGAGAGGGCTCGGCAGCCAAACAGATAAACCGAAGTGGAGCTGGTGATGCCCCTGGGGCAGATGCTGAGCCAGAGACCTGACCTGGATACCTCACTGCCCTGCAAGCGGGGAGCTGAAGCATCAGAGTGGAATGAGGAAAATTCTGAGCAAAAACTAGGGAGCTGATTATTGGGAATCCAGACGAGGAAACCCGGAAGCTTATGACAGATCCAGGTGATTTTACCTGTCCTGGACTTTGGGGGCTTTATGCCGCCTCGCATCGTTGCTCAAATTCTTGCTGAGTGAGCCTGAAAGGTACTGTGTATTTATCACCAAATATTTATGGAGCTAAGAGCTCTGCCACTTACTAGATGCATGACACTGGGCAAGGTACTTAACTCCTCTGTGCTGTATTTTGGTGCAACACATGACTGTTCTGGTGCAAGATATTTCACACCGTCACATACGGTACTAGGAAAAGTGGCAATGACATCACTACAGCTGCCGGCAAAGCCACCACTGTGCCAGTTAAATAGCCTTTCTTATTCTGTTGCTTCAACAGAACTAGAATATCTGCATCACTTGATCTTACACGCATTTCTGTGATTTCCCATAGACACATCTGAGTTAAAGCAAGGTACTTTCCGGTTTAAATTCATTTACATTTATTATGTTTGATAATAGTAAGCATGTTTGATGTGGATTTTACAGTCCAGCTGTAAAATGTACATGGCATTGCTAGGGGAGGGGTCAAAACTAAGACAGTTTTGAAGGAGAAGGAACCGGCAGGAGGATTTGACCAACCATGGTGGAGCCAGGTCAGAAAGCTGTTGTAATTAAGACAGTGTGGTTTTAACAGAGAGGCAGCAAAATTGACTAATGAAAACACCAAAGAGAGGCCAGAAACATATCCACATGTCTCTGCAGATGAGACATATCCCAGAGACGCACGGATCAGCAGGTAAAGGATGACCCTATTGAAGAACGAGGCAGGGACAACTTTTGCTTCTATGGTAAAAATGAATTGTATTCATATCTAACAGCACACAAACGTCAATTACAGATGGACTGGGAACTGAAATGAGAATTTCTGCTCATCAAAATACACCTTAAAGAGAGGGAAAAGAGAAGACACAAAACGGAAACAGATATTTGTAAAATACTTGATATATTTGACAAAGACCTAGGTCTAGGTTCCAAAACATATCAAGAAATCCTTAAAAATTATTAAGGAAAAGATAACAACTCAGAAAAAATGGACAAAAGACATGAAAAGGCATTCCCCAAAGAAGAAAGTTGCACAGTGAATAAATCTTTGACAAGAATGTAAACTGGTACAATCACTTTGGAAATCAGTTTGGCAGTATCTAATAAAATTGAAAATAAGGACCTCCCTAGTAGCACAGTGGTTAAGAATCCACCTGCCAATGCAGGGGACACGGGTTTGATCCCTGGTCCGGGAAGATTCCACATGCCGCGAGCAACTAAGCCCATGAGCCACAACTACTGAGCCGGTGAGCCACAACTACTGAAGGCCGCGCGCCTAGAGCCTGTGCTCCGCAACAAGAGAAGCCGCCAGAGTGAGAAGCCCGCGCACCGCAACAAAGAGTAGCCCCCACTGGACACAACTAGAGAAAGCCTGTGTGCAGCAACAAAGACCCAACACAGCCAAAAATAAATAAACAATTTTTTAAAAAACTTTTATTTATTTTATTTTTGGCTGCGTTGGGTCTTCATTTCTGTGCGAGGGCTTTTCTCTAGTTGGGGCAAGCAGGGGCCACTCTTCATTGCAGTGCGCAGGCCTCTCACTATTGCGGCCTCTCTTGTTGTGGAGCACAGGCTCCAGACGCGCAGGCTCAGTAGTTGTGGTTCACGGGCCTAGTTGCTCCGCGGCATGTGGGATCTTCCCAGACCAGGGCTTGAACCCGTGTCCCCTGCATTGGCAGGCAGATTCTCAACCACTGTACCACCAGGGAAGCCCAATAAACAATTTTTTAAAAACATTTGAAAATGAGCTTGTATCCTCTGACCTGCTATAGAGCATATACCCTACTCTTCTCATGGACAGTTTTGTCCCTGTGCATCACAAGACATATACAAGAATGTTCTCATTAATATTATTTGTACTGGGGGGAGAGTAAACAGCACAATGTTTATCAACAAGAGAATAGTTCGATTCTGTTATAGTTCACGCTGTACAGCCCTGAGCACAGTGGATGACTCTCACAGTTATAATGTTGAGGGTGAAAAAAATAACAGAAAAAGACACACTATACTCTTTCATTTATATCAAGTTTAAAAAAATTGCAAACCTATAGAATATATGGTTTCCCGATGCATATGTATGAGTAAATCTGTAGACAAAAGGAAAGGAGAAGCACAAAACTCAGGGCGGGTGGGGGCAATGGGGATATCACTTCAGCATCCCTGTGCCTGGTTCAAATCAGTATCGATACCACTGGATTCAGTTCAGAAACATTTACTATATATACCCCAACTGTGTGGCAGACACGATGCTAGGGACCTCGAACACAAAGATAAAATAAAAGATACAGAGGTAAGTAGTGGGAAGGACCAAAACAAGGCAGATAGGTAAACTGGCAACGGAATGTCCTGGTGGATTTCTGACAAGGAGTCCTTTGGTCCAGTCGGGACAAGTGGTGGGAGGTCAGGGGAGGTTTGGGAAAAGAGATGATGCCTGTTGAAGCTGAGTCTTGAAGCAAGAGTGAGAGTTAGAGGCAGAACTTAGGACAGACTCGTTCCAAGCAGAGGGGACTCCGTTCTTGAAGATCCACAGGGGAGACACGTGCTATTCTGGAGCCTGAACCTTGAGTGGGCGCCCAGAGAGCAAGGAGGCGGAGAGTGGAGCTGGGTTCCACGTCCTGCAGACCTGGGGACTCTCGAAGTGCAGTTAGGGGAAGTGACAGGACCGGTGCTTCTAGAATGCCCGCCATAGACAAGAGGAGCAGGGAGCTGGCAAGGAGGCTGTAGCAGTGGTCCCGGTAAAGCTGAGGTGATAGGGAAGGGTGGTAGAGATGAAGAGGAGGTGGATCAAGGAATATTTACGAGGCAAAATTGGCAGGACTTGGTGGTTGGTTGGCTGTAGTGATTGATGAAGAGGTAGGCTGTGGATGACAAAGCAGAGACAGCTCACATAGCCGGCTCTATAAGACACCGGTCAGCATCCTCAGTCCATCCTGGGATTTGCCAGTGGGGAGTGGGTCCAAGTGAGATGCCCCCTTGCCTTCCTAGCGATTCGTAACATTAATGTGCAGATGCAGCACTCTGCCCTCAGTACATTTGTGGCACTGTGACTCTGTCGCATTCACACTAACGCTCAGTAGCAGCGTAACTCAGTAGTGGCGTATCTTTGTTACTAAAATACTCTTCCTTGAGAAAATTCAGCTTCTAATATCGTGCTTCCAAGATGAGTTCATAGAAAAGGCAGTGAATGATCACTATGATTATAACACCATGCCTAGAAGGCTGACCTGGTTGGATCTTAAGGTTTTCTTTGCTGCTTATAAGAAGTGCTTTTTGTAATTCTATCATCTAAACAAGATTAACGTGTCTTATTTGTACTTGTAGTTGAGAACTGTGTTTCCTGCACACTGTATTTATTCAATGGAATGTGTTTTCAAAAGCAAGACAAAATATTTCTGTTCCAGGCTTGATTCTTAGAAGCATTATTTAAATGACCTTGGTCACTTTTGTGACTGGAACTCTAAATGTGGGTCACAGAGCTTGCTCTTGGGTTTGTCTCGTCCCTTGGCTAAGAAGGCAATAACCTTCAGGACAGAAAAGAACCCTGCAGTTTTTCTAACTGGTTGGGTCAAGTCCAGATCTACCTTCCCCTCCACCCACTCCACTCAAAATAGCTGACAGGTTGCCTCATTACTTACTATCCGTGAGGGCTAAGAAGTGATTCAGCTGAGACGACGACTCAAAAAAAGGAGTTTAGTCAAACCACCAATTAACTCAATTAAATAAATTTTCCACTTCTGAGTTAAATAGTTTTAAAATAGAATTAGCCAAACAGCATTTTTAAACCATTGTTTAAATAACAATAGCAAGATTAAATGAAACTACCGTCTTGTATAATATAGTTATCCCCTGAGATTTAACAGAGCTTCTGAGCCTCAGTTATTATCGCCACTAAACCTTTAGTACCAGCACGCCCCTAAAATTGCTTTAAAATTAGAATTCTTAATGATGTCTTTCATGACCACCAAAACAAAGTAATCACTTTCTCTTTCTCCTTCACAGCATTTTGCTACCCAGATTATAAACAGAAAGGTTTCCATTTCAGGCACGCATAAGAACTCTCATTAACAATGAAATGAAAGTCCCATTAAACCCTGCATGGCTTTCTTATCCCTAGGTGACCAACCCACTGAGGTGATCCCTTTGGTGGTGTCTTCACAGGGTGTGGGAATTTGTTCAACCGAAGTTCTCCATCTGATTCCCCAGGGCCAGCATCCCTAGCTCCCCAGGCCAGCTGGAACCCAGAGTCTTAGTTCAAAGAAGCTGTGTGGTTGCCAAGTCAGGCCAAACCCTGCGGTGCTTGTGAGGAACCAGCTGCAGCTTCAGTGTTTACCTTGGTCCCAACGTCTACCAGCGTCTCTAAAGGCACTTGGTCCTTTCAAATGCTGACTCTCCTTGGCCTTGGCAAATCACTCGAACTCTCCGATCTTCACTTGCCTATTCCATGAAGAGGGGATAATAACAGGGTTGTTGTGAAGACAGAATTCAACAGTTTTCATAAAGCACGTGCCTAACTGAGCAAACGTTCAGTAAATGTTAGCTATTCGCATTAATACTGAGCAGATTAAGACCATCATCTTTTCAAGTATTTCAGCTTTTCAGTTTAAACAAAGAATAACCTATCGTCAGAAATTGATGGAAAGTTAGAAAATTCTACATTTCAGAGAGGTGTCACCTAAATTTTTAAATATATATACAATTACATCTCTTTTTCTTTTAGGCCAATTGTATCTGAGAGAAATGAACTTCTCATTCAGTTTTTATCAGACTTAAGTTTAACTGCAGATGGATTTATCGGTCACTACAAATTCAGGCCAAAGAAATTGCCGGCAACTACAGCACCACCTGTTACCACCACCTTTCCTGTGACTACAAGTAAGTTTTTCTCGTTTGAAGTTTGTACACAAACTTGAGGAGTATAACAAAAATTCTTCTGAAGTAGAAAAAAAAAATTAAATAAGAGGAAAATACTTGAGACTAAAATAAGTTAAATAAGATGAAAACTTATGGAAGAGAATAATATGATTCCATGAATTAAAGAAAAGTGTAAGGTGTAAGAATGCTTCTAAGCTAATAATTTTAAAATGTTACCTAAGAAAATTATGGTCACTTAAAAATGCTAGGAATCCTGTTTTGGCACAGATCACATGACAAGCCTACTTTTTCCTGGCACTTATAAAATTATGTGTTTTTTTTTTTTATTACATAGAACTGTAGTGTTTTAGGTTAAAGTTTCAGGGCCCTGATACCTGCCTGTTTTCACATCTGCCAGTATTTGGACTCTTTTGGGATGGGGTATGCTCCAAATTGTGTCATACAAAATGTATTATTTTTTCAAATTGGAGTAAATCAAACAAAAATATTTGAGGTATTAGAGAAGCCAGTCGGGAAACTCTGGTATTATCTAAGAAATGGAGGGGCAAGTGTGGGTCCTTGTATCTTGTCTCTGTACCCTGTCAGCTCCACCCACCAGGATTTCAGGCCTGAGATTTCAAAATCTAAATACAGGGAGGAGAAAAAAAGGGGGAAGGAAGGATCTAAGGTTAATATATGAAATAGGCTGAGATAAACCCAGCTTTACTGCCCACCATTTTCTGCAGGTACCCTGAGCAGGGCTGTCCTGAGTACAGGCACTTCTAGAAGGGCTGATTTTTCTGAGCACTCCACAGTGTGCCACCTTGTGGCCTGCAGGTGTATTGCCGCACGTTACAGCAATATTTCTCCAGCCCATCTCAGTGGACCCTGGTCTCCTATTCTTTCCAGTGAATTATCTGTCTGCATTCATGTGGTTCCCCAGCTTTTATCTTGTGGTTCCCCAGCTTTTATCTCCAGTCCTAAACTTTCTCTGAAATTGCAAACATGAATTTGTAATTTTCTCCTGGAGTTTTGCAACTGCTAGACATTTAAATTAAAACATATCAAATGTAACTCATTTCTATCACATTATTTTCTGTCTCAGTTCTGCTTCTCCACCTGTTTTCCCAAGCATGGTCCACAGAAACTGTAGCCACACTCTTAGGGTCCCCTTCCTCTGTCTTAATTCCCCACTGAATGCCCCATACACACACACACACACACACACACACACACACACACACAGAGCAGACTGTGTCCTTCTCCCACTTAAATTAATTGTCTACACCTGTGCCATCCAATACAGTGGCCACTGTTGAACACTTGAAATGTGACGAGTGCTACTAAAGATCTGAATTTTAATTTAATTACAATTTAAAAGCCTCCGTGGCCAGTGGCTACCATATTGGATGGCACAAGGGCCAACCCCCTTCGCACTTTGTACCTAGCCTCTCTTGCTAGGTTCATCTTTAGGCCCTACCACCTCACTCCTGATGCTCTGAGTAGTTGGGGTTTTATCCTAAGTGCAGGGGAAGCTGTTGGTGGATTTAAGGAAAGTTCAGGGTTAGATTCACACTTTACGAAGATCACTCTGTGAGGCCCCAGTGAGGTGAATGGACTGTAGGGGTCAGGAGGGTCAGCATGTTCTTGGGGTTGTCCAGGGGAGCTGCACCAGACAGAACTACAGAGACGGTCAAGAGACACTGACAGTTCCGCAGGCCAGAGACCTTGGGAGATACTGACAGGGCTCAGCGGTTACTTGGACTAGGGCAATCCAGAAGCATGCCTCCCGGGTCCCTGGCTTGCACAACTCAGAGGAACGATGTTACCATTCATAGAAGTAGAGTCATAGGTGGAGGGGTAGATTCATAAGTTAAGCTGTGCCCTTGTGGGGTTAGAGGTGTCTGTGAGACAAGCAAATGGAGCCGTTATGTAGATAGTAAGGTCTACGGGCCTCCAGGCCCGAAGAGAGATTTAAGCAAGAGATTTAAATTGGAGTCTTCAACATGGTTGACCCCATGGGGGAGAGGTTACGGGGGAAAGGAGAAGAAGGGCTGGAATTAAATCTCTAGAAACTCCAGGTCTTTAAAGAGGGAGGATCTGCTGGCAGAGAAGAATGAAAAAAGCAGCTAAGGGGCAGCGGCGGACGTGGGGGGAACCCAGGTGTCTTGGGGGCCGGGGAAGAGAGTGTTTTGAGAAGGGGGTAGTCAGAAGAGCCAAGTGTTGATGAGGCTTCAAACAACGTCAGGACTAAAATGTTACCATGTGATTTCATGACGTGGAGGCTACTGGACACCCTGGCAAGGGTTATGAGTGGAGCTGTGCAGGCAGAAGCCAGATGGGGGTGAGGGGCGTGTGGAGCAAGGCGAGGAAACTCAGTCCAGCAACTCAGTGCACAGGTTCAAGCCTAAGGGAGGGTGTGAACGTGGTAAAGCCAATGAGAAGTAGCTGGCAGAGCAGGAGAACAGAAGGGCAGAGTGAAGGAATAAACTGTAGAGGAAATTTCCACAAAGATGAGCGGGTCTGGCCTTCGGAGGACGCACAGAAGGACAGACCTTAGACCAGACGTGGGCAGCCTCCTCTCTCAGGGGAGGAAAGAAGAGAGGGGGGCAGATAAAGACCGCTCGGAGGTCTGGTGGGGCTTCGAGGACATTTTCTTCTATGATCTCTGTTTTCCCCAGAAAATAGGCAAGGTCACCTGCTGAGAATGAGACGGAAGGGAGGTGGGAGCCCCGGGGGGTTGGGAGAATCCGAAAAACAGCTGTGGAAATTGGAGACAGCTTGTCACTTGGACGAGGGTCCATTTGTGTCCTCAGCTGTCTACGTGCAAGCACAGAAGGAGAAGCAGAGGCTCCTTCAGGCTTCCTAAGGGTTGGAGGGCAGAGGGGAAAGGGAGTTTAACATATTGTCAAGAAAGTGGGATAGCAGACCATGGAAATTAAGTGGAGTAGCTAAGGAAGTAGAGACGGGCCAGGATGGTGCAGTGGGAAGAATGCGAGGGGTCAATGTGTTGAACCTCTAAAGACAGAAAGCAAGTACTCGTGAGAGTCTGAGAGTAACTAAATAAGCTTGAAGGAGAGGAGGCTACACTGGCTGACAGGGTGTCCACACTTGGGAGATTGGTGATGAGACTTCAGCAGGACCTGGAAGCCTGGGACTGAGGGGCGGAGACGGAGCAGAGAACGTCTCTGGGAAGGATGGGGCCGTGGCGGCGCCGAGAGGGATCGTCCCCGAGGAGGGAGGACCCACCGGCACGCCGCGGGAGCACATGGAGAGGAGGGCTGAGAACCAGGTGCCGTGCTGGGGAGTGCAGGGCAGCAGAGAGGACGGGAGCATGGCGAGGGTCAGGGTGGGACAGCTGATGGCTGAAAGGCAAGAGAGCGGGGATGTCCCGAAGGGAGAGAAGGGGCCGTGTAGGACACCCACCCAACCTCCAGACTAGCATTCCGAGGCCGAGAAGGAGCTGGTTTCCAGTGGCCCACGTGAAAAGATGCTCTTTCATCAGACAGGGAGAACCACTAACGCCACTACCTTTTGACTCAGTGAATGAGGTAAATTCAGGTCCCCAACTCCTAGAACAATAGTCCCTCTAAATGCTTTCTGAGCTCTTTCTCCATATATATGCTATTGTGTTTATTTTACCATTAAACTGTGTGTATTTTAACATTAAATTGTATATATTTTAATACTATAATCCACTTTGGATCCTTTTTGGAGTTAAGTAGGGGTACACATTAAGAGTAAACTCACAAGGAGGAGATATGGGGATATATGTATACGTATAACTGATTCACTTTGTTATAAAGCAGAAACTAACACACCATTGTAAAGCAATTATACTCCAGTAAAGATGTAAAAAAAAAAGAGTAACTTCACAGAAAAGTTAGCAGAACATATCAGCAGGGCAATATCACAGTTGTAAATTCTTACCCACCAAGTAGTGTTCTGTGACAGCTTTGTTTAGTTCTTCCTAGCATGTTGCCACATATAAGTGAATCATTAGGAAATATTTTGGAAACATTTTTAATGAGGATTATTTTCATTTCATTTCGTTTCGTTTCATCATAGTACAGTTTCTCAACCTTGGCACTATTTACATTTTTGGCCAGATCATTCTTTGCTGTTGGGCGCTGTCCTGTTCACTGTAGGAAGCCTAGCAGCATCTCTGGTTATATACCCGCTAGATGCCAGTGGCATCCCCTAGCTGTGACCACCAAAAATATTTCCAGGCATTACCAAATGTCACCTAGTAGGCAAAATCACCCCTGACTGAGAACCACTGTGGTTACCTGTTTAGTTGTACTTTCAAATTTGTCTACTTCTCAGTTCTTAAGATCCTTCTAGGCAATGAATAATCCTTACTAATAATCCTTACAGGCTCAAAATAAATGTTTAGTGATTGGTTGCATCTAATTACGGCTATAACACACCTTACCACAGGAGCAGTGTTCCCAGAAACCTGTACTGCTCCCATTTGGGCGACTGTGTATTTCAGGTGCACCAAGAAAGTACCCTCCACCCTCAGGGGGAGACCCATTGGATTCCTTTCGGAAAATGAGGAGTTAACCTACATCTCCTGTGTTCATATTTGTTGTACTGGGTTTTTCTAAGCAGGGCACATGAGACTGTATCTATTTTTAGTTACAGCATTAGTTATATATAAAGGAAGAAGAGAATAGGGCTAAATTTGGGTTATCTTTGATCTCAGGTTTAAAACTCCGCAGAGGGTATTGAGTTACCCTGAAGAAATTAGAGCAGGAGTTGGTAGCATGAAGAGTTGCCTTTGCATGCTTTTTAATTATTTCATTGCAATGACAGACTGGTGGCTCAGGGAAATATATGGGAATTTTAAATTGGTAGATTCAGATCTAAACACCAATTATACTTGAATTCATTTTCCTGAATCTTATGTCTTTCTTCTCTGAATGAAGGTTTAAAACCCACCGTGGCCCTGTGTCAGCAGAAGTGTAGACGGTCGGGGACTCTGGAAAGCAATTATTGCTTGAGTAACTTTGGTAAGAAATAAAACCCAGCCTTTCCTCTTTAATCAGAAACCTGAAACCGCATGCTTAATCTCAAAGGAACTGCCGTGAATGTGATGGTAAAGGGTCAGTTACACTCTTCATTTACCCAAGAAAATATTTTCTTACACACTAGGGTATGTTGACTTGTGCCTTTTGAAGTGTTAGATTTCACACCTGAGAAAAATTCATGTACAGAAAATATACATTTTCCACGTAAACTTAATAATTTGACTCCTGGTACGTGATACTACCGCTCTGTGTCTTCTGGCTGGCTCTGTATTCCTGAAAAAACCTGTATCCCTTCTTTCTCACATAGTTTTCACGCACTGAGTATTTTTTCACACATCTGTAATTCAACTGAAGTTAATTAGAAACATGTCCAAGCTGGCCTCTCTCCAAAGAAATTCAAGTATTTCCTCTGTAGTGTCCTTCCAAAGTACTAAATTCAAACTTGGAAATCTGAAATCCATTTGGAAACTCTTATAAACTGGAACCTGAGGAGATATTACCTAATGACTTAGAATTTCTAAGAGTTTTTTCCAATTAAAAAAAAAATTGCACTTTCTGTGAAAACCACTTAAGAGCAAAAGATCCCAAGTTTAATTTATGTTGGTTATGTTTAAAAGGAACATAGAAGAGAAGTCTTATCAGGAAAAGAAAGTTGGTACAGCCTTTAAATAGGTTACCCAGAACAAAGGGCCTCCCAGATGAGGCTTTGCTTGCTTTTTCTTATGCCTTCAAGTGGTAACTGCAGCCCAGACGGACTATGTTGCAGAGAAGGTATGAAGGCACTAAAGAATCTAGGGCCCTAAATCTAACTGGAGTTTGCAGCCGAAATTCAAATAATGGCATGAAAATGAAAACCAGTAGCATGAGGTGTCATTGCTCCCACACCCAGTGTCGTCTTCTGTAGGAGGTGCTTAAGGAAATCTCCCTTCCTGTCCTCAGAGCCCCCTGATTTCACTCGGCTACTGACTGACGTTTTGCAGTAAGCACTCATGACCGAAAGTCAAAGTAAGGCATGAGAAGAATTCTGATGTTATGAGCTTTGCGTACCACATAAGCAGTGTGTTCTCACTTTATCCTGAAAGGGTCATATCAGCCAAGTCCAAAGCTCGATCTATTCCACTGTGACTCACTTCCATGGCAAAATGACCCAATACTATCACCAGTGGCCCATTGGTTTCCTACCAGCATTGGTAACACTCCTTTAGGGGCAGGTTTTGATTGTCACGATAACTGCCGGGTGCTGCTGGTTTTCTGGGTAGAGACAGGATTCATCAGAAAGTCATTCAATGCAAGTCCTGCCTCACCTGGAATGTTCACTGCCCCCACCCCCCAGAATGCCAAAAGCACGCCTTTGAGAAACACAGCATCTTTCTTTCTGTGGGTCAGAAGTAGGACTCTTCTCTGAGTGTCACATAGTAAAAAGAGAGAGTGACATAATGAAAAGCAACTGAATTTTGCTAGAGTTTTTTTTTTTTAAGCAAGAAAATGTCTTAAGCTATACCTCAGTTCTATACTTTGACTTGTTAAATGCGTTAAACAGGATGGATAAAAAAGAGAATGTGAAAGACCCAGAAAAACACAGATATTTAGTGATCATTAGAGGGAGATGGGGATCTATGGATGAATCAAAGTTCAAGGAGAGAGCACCTGATATCCACTGAGAGAAGACAAATAAGGGATGAAGTGGGGGGTTGGTCTAAGGAACAAAAATAATTCTGGTTTTTGCTAACCCTGATTACCTTCACTGCTTTTATGATACTCTTTCTTGAAAGGGGCTTTTATTTTCTGACCCCCATCTTCCCTCTTCCTTCCCCCCACCTCCATCCCAACCTGCTGCTTCTAATTCTCTTTAGTTTCCTCCAGCACCTGCAATTGGTCATTTGCTGTAGAAGCCTGGGAGAAGGCTTAAGGGAGTGGATATTTGTAAGACCGATTCTTCATTTAATAAATACGTGTTTTATAAAAAAAAAGTTCAAGGAGAGAGGCCAGCTGAAGAGAGGAACCAGGGGGAGACACAGAAAGGTAGGCGCTCACCCACACAGACACAAGGACTCAGACCTTTGTGGCTCAAACCCCCATCATGCAGCCTCTTAGTATGGTGTTACCTCTAAAGGTACAAGGTCCTGTTGAGTATTCACAGGTAGAGGCGCATGAGCCCATCCCTTATTTGGTAACTGATCCACACGTTGGATAAAACATTGGAACGAGCCCTCGTCTCAGCAACTGACTGCAATTCGGCAGATATTTTGGTGTTCCTACTCAGTGTCAACGCCTAACAGCTGCGGTAACATAACAGCTCCACGACTCCTTTTGTTCAACCTGAATTTTGGTGACAACTGGACAGAATCAAATTCAATGGCTCTATTAGGACCTTCTTTCTTACATTAAAATGTTTCCCATCTGACACTTAGAGAAATGTACAATTACGTTCAGTTCTGCCTTCACTCTTGCCTTCACTGTCCCATTATTTCAAAAATGTTTTCTTTTGCAGTCTTGGCCGGGACTGTTATCACCACCATCCCTCGAGGTGGGAGTCTGCACGCCACGGTCTCAATCATCAACATCTATAAAGAAGGAAATCTGGCAATTCAGCAGGCCGGCAAGAACATGAGTGCCAAGGTCGTCGTGGTCTGTAAGCAGTGCCCACTCCTCAGGAGAGGTGAGTCAGAGAAAAACCTCAGTCTTTCTTCCAGGGGAGCTCAGGAGCAGAGAAGGGGATGGGAGAGCCTCTCTGAGAAAATCATGGATCTTTCCATGCCATGGCTGGAAAGATAAAGTCAGGGCGAATGTATTGCCCACTTGTGGTTTCGAAGGAGGGCCTTTGGAGTCCGCCAGAATTGGGCTCCAATCCCAGTTCCGGTCACTTGTGGAAGAAGACGAGATAATGGAAATGATCAATGATTCCAAGAAACGTCTGAAGTTGGATCAGTAGGGAACAGACAGAGAAGGAGCACATCAGGAGAAAGAGATTTTGAAGTATTGCACTTAAGGTGCCACTACTGTGTGTAGAGGAAGATATCCATCAAGGAACAGGAAATTCAGAGCTGGAGTTCAGAAGAGAGGTATCTATGGGCTAGAATGAAAGATTTGGGATTCATTTGTAGATATAGGATTATTAAATCCATAGATGGAGATGAGTTTATTAAGAAATTTTGGAAAAAGAAAAGCTACTTCAGAGCCAAAGGTACATGATTTTTTTTTTTTTTAAACAGGTTCTTTAACTTATAAAAGTAATGTATGCTCTATGGGTTTTTTTGTTTTTGCGGTACGCGGGCCTCTCACTGTTGTGGCCTCTCCCGTTGCGGAGCACAGGCTCCGGACGCGCAGGCTCAGCGGCCATGGCTCACGGGCCCCGCCGCTCCGCGGCATGTGGGATCCTCCCGGACCAGGGCACGAACCCGTGTCCCCTGCATCGGCACGCGGACTCTCAACCACTGCGCCACCAGGGAAGCCCCTGCTCTATGGTTTTTAAAAAGTTTAAATAAGTAGAGAAGGATATAAAATAAAAAGTGAAGCCCTTTCCCTTTCACCAGAGGCACAATGAACAGCTCCTTCCACACGGTTCTATCCATATCAAGCCTGCACATACACACGTAGAAAGAGGGATCATGCTACATATGTTCTACTGAAACTTTTCCCCCACATGATGTATATGTGGACAGCTTTCCATCAACAGCACGTATAGGTCTCTTTCTCGGCATGGCAATAATGCCTGGCATTCCACTGTGTGCTATGCCATGATTTCTCTATCCAATATCAGCTCATTCCTTTCCTCAGTCTTGTTACACACCTCTACTACAAGTGAAACAAACCAAACCTCTGCCACACACACACAGAAATATAGCATATCCACTTCAAGAAAGCTTTACTATGAATTCAGACTGTTGAGAAGAGTCGGAAGGTGAGCAGCCTCACACTGACTCTTTAGAGGGAATAGCAAAGACTCTGTAGAAGGTAACACTTCTTTCCAGAACTGCCCAGAACAGCAAATAGTGCACATCTAGACACAGTCAAATCTCGATGCTAGCAGTCCAGGCTTTCGGTGGCATCTACCTGCTCATCCTACCAAGCCTTCACAGGCTCAAGACCACTATGATGCCAGTGTAGGCACAGAGGAAGGCCTATGCAAGAGAAAAAGAAACACATATTTCTCTTATGACACACGGGGGAGAGGGAGAATAAAGGGGGTGGTAAGACACACTTCCTTTATGACATTTTTCTGAAGCAGTATAAATCTTCAGAGTTGAATCCTACATAGCTCAGCTTGGGCCCCAGTCTAGGCCTACCTTAGCCAGAAACACTGATATATAAAAAACAGTATAACAGAATAAAGTACTTTTTAGGACTTATCTTTTTGCAAGGGACTATAAGAATGGAAAGAAGTATATGATCCAACCATGCCCTCAAAAAACTTACATAGTATAAATGTTGGAGATGTTAATAAAAAGTCCAAGACAACAACCACAGAAGACGATGGATCGTTAGCTGACAAATGCCTGGGGAGATCCAGAAGCCTTGTGACACCAGGAGAGGCCACCTGAAGCCCCTTGAGGAAGGAGAGCCTTTCACAGCAACAGTGTATTGTTCATAGCAGACACTCAGTAAATACGTCAGACCTTCCGCAGAGCTGGACGTGACCAGATCGAATCATTCCATCCACATTCCTACTGTTAGCAGAGCTGGAAGATGCTATTCAGTTACATTTAGATTTTTTTCCCAATGAGAGTCTTAAACCAGATTTTATCCTAGATAGGATAAATGTCTAATTATACCATTTACAGAGCATTTACCTAGAGGTGAGTTATAGTCGAAGTTGTTTCAAACCAACACACAGAGAGAAAAAAATTAATCTTATATTCTCTTTTAGGTCTAAACTACATTATTATGGGCCAAGTGGGTGAAGATGGGAGAGGCAAAATCATGCCCAACAGCTTTATCATGATGTTCAAGACCAAGAATCAGAAGCTCCTGGACGCCTTGAAGAACAAGCAATGTTAACAGTGAACTGTGTCCATTTAAGCTGCGTTCTGTCACTGCCTTTGAAGGATCTATTTTTTTCTCAGTAGGAAAAGAAAATTTATAACCTGAAATATTGAGCATTCAGAGAGATTTACTCTTCACATGATGTAGGTCGGAGAGCTCCGGTGTCACTGATGGAAGTTCTGTTGCCTGCACAGAAGAGAGCCGATTGGAAACCTGCAGACTTAGTGAGGTGATAAGAAACTAAATGTATCAAGCGTTGACAGTTTGGAAGCAGTTTATTTATACATCTCTGTAAAAGGATATTTTAGAAATGAGTTGTGTGAAGATGTAAAAAAGAGATTTTATACGTGCAATATTTATAGTGATATTTGTTTTACCTTCAAGCATTTGCTCTGAGTTGTTATATTCTTCTCCTGCATTTTTAAAATCAATGCTTAATAAAATATTTTTAAATGATTATATAACAGCCATTAGACTTGCTTTTATAGAAAGTGGGACACTGTAAAAAGAATATTCCCTGCTATTTACACATAAGGTTGTCCTTGTATCAGTTTATACTTTGCTAAAAGAACATTCCAAGAACCGCAGGGACTAGATGGACTCAGTAATGTAAACAGACTATAATTCTTCTCTGCAGAACCAGAGAATGTTAGAGCTAGAATCGTGTCCCTCAGGAATCTCATTCAGGTCCTTCATTTTGTGATAGAAATGGAAGCTCAGGTATATTTAGTGACTTGTGCAGAGCACACATCTCCCAAGAGACAGAACAGGCAATCTAGCTCAATTTATATAACTAGACTAAAAAGTTAAAAGCCAAAGATTATCAGACTGGATTAGAAAAACAAAATACAACAATATACTATTTGAAAGAGACACCTAAAGCATAAGGACACAAAGAAGTTGAAAAGAAAAGGATAGAAGAACATAAATATATCAGGCAAATATTAACCAAAACAAGACTGAAGTGGCTTTATTCATATTAGGGAAAAAAATAGACTTTAAGGTATTTCTCAAGATGAAGAGGGTTACAAGGAGATAAAACAATTCTAAAATTTGCATGCAGCTAATAACATGCAAAGATATATCACTAAAATATTTTATCCTTCAATATAATATAGGCTTCAAAATATATAACTAAGTCTGGCATAGTGTAAATGGAAATTGACAAGTTCACCATCATAGTGGGAGATTTTAACACACTTCTCACAGTAATTGGCAGATTTAAAAGAAACAAAAAAAGATATAATTTTTTAATAACATCTTTATTGGAGTATAATTGCTTTACAATGGTGTGTTAGTTTCTGCTTTATAACAAAGTGAATCAGCTATGCATATACATATATCCCCATATCTCTTCCCTCTTGCATCTCTCTCCCTCCCACCCTCCCTATCCCACCATTCTATGTGGTCACAAAGCACCGAGCTGAAAAGATATAGATTTGAACCACACAGTTAGCTAGATTTACCTGATGGACATAAACAGAACCAAAAGCTCTTTTTTTTTTTTTGGCCATACCACGTGGCTTGTGGGATCTTAATTCCCGACCAGGGATCAAACCTGGGCCCTTGTCAGTGAGAGCACAGAGTCCTAACCACTGGACCGCCAGGGAATTCCCCAAAAGCTCATTTTTAATCTCAGTATGGAACAACTTCACAACTTGACCACTTACTGCACCATGAAACAAATCCCATTTAAAGAACTAGTGTCGCACAGACATCCTTCTCCAGCAACAATGAATAATTAGAAATTAATAGCACAAAGTACACAATAACTAAAAAAATAAGAAAAAAAACCCTGATGTTGGAAATTGAGAAATGTACTTTTCAGTAACTCGTGATCAAAAGGAAACTGTCATGGAAAATAGAAAATATTAAAAACTGAATAATAGAAACACTGAATTTTAAAATGTGTGGAATGCAATTTATAACCTTCAATGTTTATATTCTAAAAGAAAGGGTGAAAAATATTTTGTGACTGATACAAATTATGGAGGTTAGTAAAAGAACAACAGAATACACTTCTAAAAATTGGAGGAAATAAACATACAAGCAGAAATTGAGTAAAATAGAATCATAAATAGAGACAATTAACAAAATAAAAAATTGGTTCTCTCAAATGACTCATATAATTGACAAAACTGACAAGATTAAGCAAGAAAAAACGTTAAAAAGGACAAGAAAATGATTTAGGCATGAAAAGGGACCTTACAACAGATGTTAACGCACTCTCAAAAAGCAGTTATGAGGATATTATGAGCCATTTATGTCAGAAGATTTGGAAACTTAGACAAAGTGGACAAATTCATGGCCAGGGGGTGAGGACTTATCACTTGGACTCAAATGGAAATAGAATACCTAAATAGTCTTATAATCATTAAAGAAATTCAATCCTTTTTTTTTTTGGTGGTACGCGGCCCTTTCATTGTTGTGGCCTCTCCCGTTGCGGAGCACAGGCTCCGGACGCGCAGGCTCAGTGGCCATGGCTCACGGGCCCAGCTGCTCCGCGGCATGTGGGATCTTCCCGGACCGGGGCACGAACCCGTGTCCCCTGCATCGGCAGGCGGACTCTCAACGACTGTGCCACCAGGGAAGCCCAGAAATTCAATCCTAATTTTAAAACTTTCTTCAGATAAAACCCCAGGTCCAGACAGTTTTACTTAGAAGGTCTACCAACATCTAAGGGACAAACACCGCCAATCTAACATATACTATTCCAGAGTATAAACAAAGAAGTAACACTCAGCAATTCTTTTTATGAGAGTAATATAATCTTAACATCAAAACTTCAGCAGACAACAGGATCTAAAACCACTAGTCTGATTTTACTTCTGAACATAGGTGCAAAAACCCTAAACTAAATATTATCCCCAAAAATCCAGCAAACCAACCAAATAGGTGACAATCAAGTTGGGTTTATCCCAGCAATACTTGATTAATTTAACATTAGAAAATCAACGATCACACTTCACTGCATTAATAGAACTGCAATGCCAACTAGGGAGTCTTAGGGGCAGCTAAACATCCAGACTTAACAGTTTCACAGGCCTCCCTTGGTACCAATATCCTCAGAAAGATACTGTATAGCACAGGGACCAGAGCTTAATGGCACAATGTCACACTTTCTTCTCCGGGAGTCTTTGCAGCCATCTGGCAGCAGTTCCTACCAGCTATCCATGAGCTGTTTTCTTTGCCTCCCTAGATAAAGTCTCAGATGCCAGGAGACAAGATTCATGCCAGATGAAGGTCGCATCTCCACAGAAGCCAGTTATCTCTTGTAACAACTCCATAAGCCCAGCTCCCAGACGCCTCATAGATGACACATCTGTTTATGAGTTACACACTCAGGAAAGCCCAGAGCTCTGGCTCCCCTATCGGGTATTTATAGTTCGCTTATACTGGATTGGATTCCTCCCAATCCAAAGCAATTTACCAATCAGGGATCATTTTTACCAGAAACAAGTTTGTCTAGCAACATAGTTGACATACTGTATTATCAGATTACTAGGTAAACTAAGCTAGAGTTAAGCAAAGATCATCTTTTAATGGGGAAAGGTTCTGTTAAGCCCTATTCACAGTAGATTAAAGAAGAAAAATAATTTGATCTTAGTAAAGCAGAAGTACTTGATATAATTCAACATTTACTCATGACAAAAATAAACCCTGAGCAAACTATGAATAGAAGGGAACTTCCTTAAATTGAGAAGAAAACTTGCAGCAAATCTTATATTTAATGGTAAAGTGTTGAAAGCATTTCCTTTAAGATCAGTGATAAGACAGGAATGCTTGAAATCACATTTCTATTAAAAATTGTACTGGAGGGTCTGGTCAGTGTAGTAAGTTAAGAAAAAGAAAAAATGATATTGGAAAGGAAGAAACAAGACTATTATGCAAAGATGATATGATTATCCAAATAGAAAACCAGAAGCAACATGCAGGTGATTAGAATTAATAGTTTCACAAGTTTGTCTCTTAGCCCTGGCCCAAAACAAGATATAAATACTATTTTATAATTTATAATTAAGCATCTTGAGTTAAGTACATGAGGCTCATTATTCACACGCTAACAGCCTCTTTTTAACATAGAAACTATGGGGGTATACATGGATGTACAGAATTAGGGATTCAGATGGGGCAGCTCTGGGACATACATAGAAGTTTTTCTGAGGGATTTTAAAGTTATTATGTAAAATTCTGACTTTGTTTTTGTAATTTGCTTCTTCCCTAAGTCAACAATTAGGTTTAAAAAGGCTAAAATTTAATTAGATATAAATTTGAAACAGTATCTTTTGCTTGAAGGATGTCCCTGTGGCATTCTGATACCAACATTAAATTAGATTTAAACAGTGAGGGTTTTTTTAACATCCGTATTTGAGTATAGTTGCTTTACAATGGTGTGTTAGTTTCTGCTTTAAACAGTGAGTTTTGAAGTATAGAAACCTATAAAGAAAAATTACAAGCTTAATGTACGACTTTATAAAACTGATTAGAATCACATCAGATTGGAAGAGTGAGGGGGAAGAGGGTGGAAGAGTAAGACGCGGAGATCACCTTCCTCCCCACAGATACACCAGAAACACATCTACACGTGGAACAATTCCTACAGAACACCTACTGAACGCTGGCAGAAGACCTCAGACCTCCCAAAAGGCAAGAAACTCCCCACGTACCTGGGTAGGGCAAAAGAAAAAAGAATAAACAGAGACAAAAGAATAGGGACGGGACCTGCACCACTGGGAGGGAGCCGTGAAGGAGGAAGGGTTTCCACACACTAGAAGCCCCTTCATGGGCGGAGACTGCGGGTGGCGGAGCGGGGAAGCTTCGGAGCCGCGGAGGAGAGCACAGCAACAGGGGTGCGGCGGGCAAAGCGGGTAGATTCCCGCACAGAGGATCAGGGCCAACCAGCACTCACCAGTCCGAGAGGCTTGTCTGCTCACCCGCCGGGGCGGGCCGGGCTGGGAGCTGAGGCTCTGGCTTCGGTCGGAGCGCAGGGGGAGGACTGGCGGCGTGAACACAGTCTGAACGGGTTAGTGCACCACGGCTAGCCAGGAGGGAGTCCGGGAAAAAGTGTGGACCTACCGAAGAGGCAAGAGACTTTTTCTTCCCTCTTTGTTTCCTGGTGCGCGAGGAGAGGGGATTAAGATGGCTGCTTAAAGGCGCTCCATAGACGGGCGCGAGCCGCGGCTAACAGCGCGGACCCCAGAGACGGGCATGAGACGCTAAGGCTGCTGCTGCCGCCTCCAAGAAGCCTGTGTGCGAGCACAGGTCACTCTCCACACCTCCCTTCCGGGGAGCCTGTGCAGCCTGCCACTGCCAGGGTCCCAGGATCCAGGGACAACTTCCCCGGGAGAACGCACGGCGCGCCTCAGGCTGGTGCAACGTCACGCTGTCCTCTGCCGCTGCAGGCCCGCCCCGCACTCTGTGCCCCCCCCCACCCCGGCCTGAGTGAGTCAGAGCTGCCGAATCAGCTCCTTTAACCCCGTCCTGTCTCAGCGAAGAACAGACACCCTACGGCGACCTACACGCAGAGGGGGGGCCAAATCCAAAGCTGAACCCCGGGAGCTGTGCGAACAAAGAAGAGAAAGGGAAATCTCTCCCAGCAGCCTCAGAAGCAGCGGATAAAATCTCCACAATCAGCTTGATGTACCCTGCATCTGTGGAATACCTGAATATACAACGAATCATACCAAATTGAGGAGGTGGACTTTGAGGGCAAGATTTATTATTTTTTCCACTTTTCCTCTTTTTGTGAGCATGCATGTGTATGCTTCTGTGTGAGATTTTGTCTGTATAGCTTTGCTTTCACCATTTGTCCTAGGGTTCTATCTGTCCGTTTTTTTTTTTTTTACTTTTTAAAAAAATTTTTTAAATAACTTTTATTTTAATAACTTTATTTTATTTTACCTTACTTTATATTCTTTTCTTTTATCCTTTTTCTTTCTTTCTTTCTCCTTTTTCTCACTTTTATCCTGAGCCATGTGGATGAAAGGCTTTTGGTGCTGCAGCCAGGAGTCAGTGCTGTGCCTCTGAGGTGGGAGAGCCAACTTCAGGACACTGGTCCACAAGAGACCTCCCAGCTCCAAGTAATATCAAACTGCGAAAATCTCCCAGAGATCTCCATCTCAACACCAACACCCAGCTTCACTCAACGACCAACAAGCTACAGTGCTGGACACCCTATGCCAAACAACTAGCAAGACAGGAACACAACCCCATGATTAGCAGAGAGGCTGCCTAAAATCATAATAAGTCCACAGACACCCCAAAACACACCACCAGACGTGGACCTGCCCACCAGAAAGACAAGATCCAGCCTCATCCACCAGAACACAGGCACTAGTCCCCTCCACCAGGAAGCCTACACAGTCCACTGAACCAACTTTAGCCACTGGGGACAGACACCAAAACAATGGGAACTACGAACCTGCGGCCTGCAAAAAGGAGACCCCAAACACAGTAAGATAAGCAAAATGAGAAGACAGAAAAACACACAGCAGGTGAAGGAGCAAGATAAAAACCCACCAGACCTAACAAATGAAGAGGAAATAGGCAGTCTACCTGTAAAAGAATTCAGAATAATGATAGTAAAGATGATCCAAAATCTTGGAAATAGAATAGAGAAAATGCAAGAAACATTTAACAAGCACCTAGAAGAACTAAAGATGAAACAAGCAATGATGAACAACACAATAAATGAAATTAAAAATACTCTAGAAGGGATCAATAGCAGAATAACTGAGGCAGAAGAACGGATAAGTGACCTGGAAGATAAAGTAGTGGAAATAACTACTGCAGAGCAGAATAAAGAAAAAAGAATGAAAAGAACTGAGGACAGTCTCAGAAACCTCTGGGACAACATTAAAATCACCACCATTCGAATTATAGGGGTTCCAGAAGAAGAAGAGAAAAAGAAAGGGACTGAGAAAATATTTGAAGGGATTATAGTTGAAAACTTCCCTAATATGGGAAAGGAAATAGTTAATCAAGTCCAGGAAGCACAGAGAGTCCCATACAGGATAAATCCAAGGAGAAACACGCCAAGACACATATTAATCAAACTGTCAAAAATTAAATACAAAGAAAAATATTAAAATCAGCAAGGGAAAATCAACAAATAACACACAAAGGAATCCCCATAAGGTTAACAGCTGATCTTTCAGCAGAAAATCTGCAAGCCAGAAGGGACTGGCAGGACATATTTAAAGTGATGAAGGAGAAAAACCTACAACCAAGATTACTCTACCCAGCAAAAATCTCATTCAGATTTGATGGAGAAATTAAAACCTTTACAGACAAGCAAAAGCTGAGAGATTTCAGCACCACCAAACCAGCTTTACAACAAATGCTAAAGGATCTTCTCTAGGCAAGAAACATAAGAGAAGGAAAAGACCTATAATAACAAACCCAAAACAATTAAGAAAATGGGAATAGGAATATACATATCGATAATTACCTTAAATGTAAATGGACTAAATGCTCCCACCAAAAGACACAGATTGGCTGAATGGATACAAAAGCAAGACCCATATATATGCTACCTACAAGAGACACACTTCAGACCTAGAGACACATACAGACTGAAAGTGAGGGGATGGAAAAAGATATTCCATGCAAATGGAAACCAAAAGAAAGCTGGAGTAGCAATTCTCAAATCAGACAAAATAGATTTTAAAATACAGACTATTAGAAGAGACAAAGAAGGACACTACATAATGATGAAGGGATCAATCCAAGAAGACAAAACAATTGTAAATATTTATGCACCCAACATAGGAGCACCTCAATATTTAAGGCAAATACTAACAGCCATAAAAGGGGAAATCGACAGTAACATATTCATGGTAGGGGACTTTAACACCCCACTTTCACCAATGGACAGATCATCCAAAGTGAAAATAAATAAGGAAACACAAGCTTTAAATGATACATGAAACAAGATGGACTTAATTGATATTTATAGGACATTCCATCCAAAAACAACAAAATACACATTTTTCTCTAGTGCTCATGGAACATTCTCCAGGATAGATCATATCTTGGGTCACAAATCAAGCCTTGGTAAATTTAAGAAAATTGAAATTTTATTAAGTATCTTTTCCAACCACAACGCTATGAGACTAGATATCAATAACAGGAAAAGATCTGTAAAAAAAATAGAAACACATGGAGGCTAAACAATACACTACTTAATAATGAAGTGATCACTGAAGAAATCAGAGGAAATCAAAAAGTACCTAGAAACAAATGACAGTGGAGACA